>NC_053392.1:462354447-463050102 GCF_905171765.1 Bufo bufo | reverse complement strand
TGATTGCTATGCCATTGCTCGTCCTCATACTCTCTAGTGGTTTGCTGACGCCAGATCGCTACTAGGCAGCACAATCTTCCGCCGGCAAGCGCTGATTTTTAAGCCTGCTTAAAAATCAGATTTCCCCAGTGAACAAGCATTTGCTTGTTCATCTGGCAATCGGCGGCAGTATTACACTGTAAGATGATTGCTAACGAGCGTTCGCCAGTGTAATACAGCTAGAGATGAGTGAATCGAAGTTGACAAAGTGGAATTTAATCCGAATTTCAGGAAAAATTCGATTCGCACCGAATCCGAATTTCCTCACGCTTAGTGGTAACGAATCACATTTTTTCCAAAAATGGCTGCTACACATGTTAGGACATGGAGCAAAGAACTCTGGGAACGAGGGATTACCCACAATTTCTATGCATGCAGCCAATCAGCAGTAAGCCAGCCCCTGTGATATCACAGCACTATAAATAGTCTCAGCCATCTTGGATGCTGCAATTTTCCAGTGCAGGGAGAGACATCAGCAGGCGCTAGGGACAATGCTAGGAAAGACTTCATTGAAAAAAAGATTCACAAGTTCAGGGAAATATTAGTAGAAGTGTAGAGAAAGGATAGTGAGGAATTATTCTGCTGCTTTTAGGCTTGCAATAGATGATACCTCTGAAATTCCAGCACACCTTGCTTGTTATTGGGGTGCAAGGGCTGTGTGATACAGCCATTTACAGGGTGTATTACTAGGAACTATTTGTATGTCTTATTAGCCCTTGTGCGGTGCAGTTATATGTTTTAAAACCTTTTTTGGGGTGTATTAGTGGAAAAAAGGGCTTATTTGCCGTTGTGCGGTGAAGTGTATTAGTGTAAAAAAAGTGTTATTAGCCGTTCAGCGGTGCAGTTATATGTTCTAAAACCTTTCCGCTTTGCAGGAGCCTACCTACCCGGAAAGTAGTGGTGCAGGGTTTCACGGAGGCAGCAGCCATAGCAGTCAGTCAGTGTGGAGTGTTGGGGGTAAAAATCACCCACCCACCAGTTTATTGTTAAGCGGCCAGAGGAGGTGAACATGGCCATTTGCCGAAACTGTAGGCAGAAGGTGAAGATTGGCCAGGGTGCCAATGTTCTCAACACGGCCCTGCGTCAACATATACAACATTACCATAAAAAGGCCTGGGAGAACCGTGGCTCCGATGTGGTGGTCCAGCCTGCCGCGGCAACCACTGCATCACCCAGTGGCATGCACCCGATTTCAGGCAGTCAAGGCTCCACCACCTTAGCCAAAGGGAGCTGTCTGTCCTTCCCATCATCTGCTGGTCCTGATGCTCCTGCTCCTCCTCGTCAGTCATTCCATCAGCAATCGATCACCGAAGCAACTGCCAAGAGACAACAGTATGCGTGCACTCATCCAACGGCGCAGAAGCTGAACGTGCTCCTGGCCAAGTTGCTGGTGCTGAAGTCCCTCCCTTTCCAAGTGGTGGACTCTGCACCTTTCAGAGAACTGATGGCTTGTGCCAGCCCTGCACACATATGTAGAACAGAAGGTGGGCCAGTCCTTGAGCCTGTCGGTGTCTGCCAAAGTTCACGGAAGAGCCTATGTGTGGAGCTGTAACTACGGGCAAGGAGACAATATATGTCCTTTACGGCCCACTAGGTTAATGTGGTTCCTGCCCAGCCACACCAGCAATTTGGCCAGGTGACGCCATTTCCGCATCCACGTTCTCACACTGTTGGTCCTGAGACAAGGTCTTCCTCCTCATCCTCCACCGTGTCCTCAGCCTCCACTGCAGGGACAATTCACAGTGCCCCTCCAGCATACCACATGTGCAGGGCACGGCGGTGTCACGCTGTTCTACACCTCATGCCTGGGCGAATGGAGTCACACAGGGGAGGAACTTCTCTGCGTCCTTAATCAAGAAATCTAATCCTGCCTTCCTTCGCGCCAGCTCAAAATCGGAACCATAGTGACTGACAACGGGAAGAACATGGTGTCGGCGCTGCGTCAAGGAGGGCTGAGCCATGCGCCCTGCATTGTGCATGTGTTCAATCTGGTTGTCAAGCGGTTCCTGACGTTTGCTCAGGCCTTTTGAGGATGCCACGTTATTCGCCAGGACTACGGGATGAACAATGTCATTCCACTGCTTTACATCTTGGAACAGATGCTGGTAAATCTGGCTGGTCAGGGGACTGGAGACGTGGCGCCTACATCTCACGACCACAGGAGACATGTGGGGGCTGAATTGGAGGAGGAGGAGAACATTGGAGCACAAGCAATGTGTAGAGAAATAGCTGTTTTTTCTACAAAGGTGACAGGAGAGGAGGAGCAGGAGCAGCAGGAGAAGCAAGAGGGAGATGAGGAAGACGAGGCAGATGACCCAGGCAAACCGTGGCAGTATGCAGTGCAGATGGAGGCAGGGAGATAGATCTCCAGGAATTACCATGACCCGTCTTTTAAGAAAGTCACTTCAAGCTTGTTGAGTGGTCAAACAATCAAGCAATCAGGCACGTCAGAGGCTTTATGGATGAATCAAGGGATATTTTAATGATCCTGGCATTAAGCATGTTCTATCTTGTGTTTAATACATTGTTCCTGTATGTCCTCCAGGGAGCCCACAAATGCATGAACTTAGAGTGTGATCTGCTGGCCCAACTCGCTCCTCCATAAGGCAAATTTAGTCCACTTTCGCCTGGCATTGGGCAATATCGGGGGGAGTTGTGTGAAGCCAATAGAGAGGGATCAAAGATCTGGCGGCCTGGACCAGCAGTGTAGGGAGGCCATATGCTTTGGGAGTCCAGCCCTCCGAGGGAAGCCACAAGAGCATGGAGGTAGGTGAGAGCTTTATAGAAGTTTTACAGATTGAGTTTATTCTATCTTTTATCTGAGTCCAATAGCCTTCAATGAGTGGGCAGGAACAGAATATATGGCCACGTGATCCACCTCCTAGCAAGCATCGCCAACATGCATCTGACCCCCTCAGTCTCATACGATAAAGTTTGCTGGGATCATTATACCACCTGGTCATAACCTTGAAAGAACGTTCTTGGATTTTAATACATCTTGAGAAGCTGTGGGATCTCAGGTGTATTTGATCTACCTCTGCTGTAGTGAAGGATTTCCCCAGGTCTTTTTCCCATTGCGTTATATAAGCAGGAGTACCCTTGTTGTTTGTATATTGTAATGCCTTAAATATAAAGGAGATAGCATGTTTAGGAATTGTATTATTGTAAGCCATTTTTTAAAACCGCGTTGCATCAGGTAAAGTATTATATTTGATTTGTAGAGCTTTACAGGAGTGTTTAAATTCCATCCGGCTCCAAAAATTATCCCCTTTAACAAAGCTGGAGTAAAGGCACTCTGCTTGTGTGTGTGTTTTAGTGTTGAACATCAGGTCTGTCATAAGTAAGTCTTTAAAACGGTTCCAGAATGAAGGAGGTTCATTAGTGTCAGGGTGGAGAAGAAAGGTAATCAGAGAAGATGGAAGAAATCTGGGTGGGTCAGAGAGTGGAGCCTGGTCTGCAAGAATTCAATAATAAAATGAATGCCTTTGGTCAAGCTGTTTGCTGGAGGGGGAAGTCCCGTAATGCCCTATAGACCTGCTATTTGTTTGTCTGACAGATTTGCTATTTCTATATCTGAGCCTAGTACTCTTAACTTTGGGATGCATAACTGCAGCCATCTCTTCAGTTGGACAGCCTTGTGATAGGTTGTTACATCCGGGAGTCCAAAGCCCCCTTGGGGACGGTCTTTAACCAGCTTTTCATATGCTATTCTTGGATTTTTACCCTTCCAGAGGAAAGTTGTAAATATTGAGCGAACTGACACAAAGAAGGATTGTGGCAAGTGTACAGGTACCATTTTGAGCAAGTATAAAAGCTTGGGCATTATATATGTCTGCAGAAGTTTTTTTCGACCCATCCATGAGACATATGGCAGAGAAAGGTAGTGTAGTTGGTCTTTAATTTGCTTTAATGGGGGAATGTAATTTGTAGAATACATTTTGGAGGGTTTAGTAGTCAAATAGATTCCCAGGTATTTGAGTTTATTTTGTTGCCATTTAAAGGGAAATTAATGTTATAATTTCTGAGTTTGCTGTGGCGGGAGGGTGACGTTTAATGCCTCTGATTTAGTATAGTTAATTTTAAAATTGGAAAGAACTCCAAATTCGTCAAACAAGTTTATCACTAGGGGTAGGGCCTGGGTAGGGTTTGTAAGCAGAAGTAATAAATCATCTGCGAAAGCAGCACATTTATGTTCTACCTTTCCAATCTTTAGTCCCTCTATGTTTGGGTTGTCTCTTATTGCTTGAAATAAGGTCTCCATAATGATGATAAAAAGGGTTGGTGATATGGGACATCCCTCCCGAGTCCCATTGCATATGTCAAAGGCTTTTGACAGTGCGCCATTGACACGGACTCTAGCACTGGGGTGGGAGTATAAAGACATTATTGCTGTTATAAAAGGGTCAGGTATACCAAATTCATGCAAGGTGTGTTGCATGAATGACCAGTTAACCCGGTTGAACGCCTTTTCGGCGCATGTGCTAAGAAGGATAAGGGAAAGTTTCTTGTCTATTGCCAATTTGATGGCATTGAAAATCCTACATGAGTGAAAGTTCCCTTCCCTGTCAGTCACGAAACCTGCTTGATCTGGGTGGATTATTGTGGGGATTATTTTACTTAACCGATTTGCTAAGAGTTTGGCCCATATTTTTACATCTAGGTTGAGAAGGGAAATAGGCCTATAATTGCCGCAAGCTGTGTTGTCTTTGCCTTCCTTGGGCAAAACTGTGATGGTCGCCTTTAATGCCTGTTTCAGGAGGGCTTCTCCCCTCATAAATGCCTGGTACCAGGCCGTAATATGAGGGAGTAGTATTGGTAGTAACTTTTTATAATATCCTGCACGGAGCCCGTCAGGACCTGGGGCTTTACCTTATGGTAGAGAGGTAATGATTTTTGAAAGTTCTTCCAATGAAATAGGAGATAACAGTGAGGAGCATTCTTTCTCCGTGAGAGCTGAAAGTTTAAGACTGGCAAGGAATTTATCAGTATAAGACCTATTCATTCAAGTTTGTGTGTGCGGTGGGATATTATAAAGCTGGTGATAAAAGAGACAGAATTCTTCAGCAATAGTTTTAGTACCTGTAGACAGGGAACCCGAATTTGTTCTGATACATTTAATATATTGGGAGTCACTACGTGTCTTGACCAAGTGGGACATCAGTTTATTTCCTTTATCTCCATGAGCGTAGTATTTAAACTTCGCATATTGATATGCTTTCGCACAACGTATGTTCAGTAACTCTTTTAGTTGTTGTCTTGTACTTTCCTTGCCATAGATTGTTTATTAATGAAGCTATGCTAATGAAGCTATCTGGGCTAACAAAGAGTTCATTAGTCTTTGTCTATTCCTTTTTACCCTGGTACCCAATGCTATGAATTCACCCCTAATGAAGGCCTTGTGTGCCTCCCAGACTGGCCTGTGAGGTCTTTGAAGGAGTATTATCCTGGAAATATAGAGATAGTTTTTGTTTAATGCTAGATAAGGCTTCTTCTGTGTCTAAAAGGGTTTCATTCAGACACCAGGTCCACTAACTGACGGTAGAGAAGGATAGAAGAGTAGAGATTGGAGCATGATCTGAGATTGTGACTGGGCCTTTAGTAGACATTTTGAGCAAAATGATTCTCAGAGATAAATATATAATCAAGTCTTTGAGATGTATTGTGTACTGCGGAATAAAATGTGAAGTCCTTTGTGGTGACATTCAATGTCCTCCACGAGTCTACCATGTGATGTTCACGTAGTATTTTTTGAATACCTCCAAAAGTTTTTTGAGAGGCGGCTGATGCGCCAGTAGAGGTATCTATTGTCGGGTTAAGGGAAATATTCATATCCCCTCCCACCAGCTGTATACCCTCCGCAAAGAAATGAAATTTAGATAGTTGTGTTGTTTGCTGTTAGGGGCATATATACTGGCGAAGGATATCAATACATAGCCAATTTTACCCTTGACGAAGACATAACATCCGTCTGGGTCTGTTTGCATTAAAATATGGTCAAAGGGGATATGTTTAGCTATACTGGCTCCTCTTGCAGCTGACTTATAGGCAGAGTGGTACCATTGGTTGTAGTATGCATGTGACAGGGTGGGGATTTTGTTGGTTCTCAAATAAGTCTCCTGTAAGAAGCAAATATCAGATTTGTTCTTCCTCAGGAGAGTAATTACCTGGTATCTTTTTTGTGGACAGTTGAAGCCTCTGACGTTGAAGGTTGTTGTGGTTATGATCGCCATGGTAGTGGAGTGTGTTGTTGCATGAACTCACTCTCAGAGCGTCTGGGCCGAATGAGGACCAGTACGGCGCAGGCGCGGTATTTCATGGGCAGACAGGGCCAACGGGAGGAGGAGAGCGCTCGCTGGCCCAGTCGATCAAGTAGAGGAGGGGGCGTGTTTATAGTCCGAGGATGCGGCGGCTACCAGCAAGTAACCGCCCAACTTGCTGGTAGTGAAGCAATTAGCATATTATAAAAGTACGATTTTTAAAGAAATTACAGCACAGAGAGAGGTAAGAGTGAAATATATGGACTTAACTGACATTAGCAAATAGCTAATGTCCGATACTGAAAATTGCTAAATGGGGGGTGACAGAAGCCCTTTAATAGAATCTTGGTAATTAGTGCCTTCTAACTTGAAGTGCAAACAGAATAAACTAAACTAATGAAGGAGAAGTAAGAGAGGCAGTTATGAAAATATGTATATACGCCCTGAGGACCATGTGCCTATCCTACATGGTCACACACCTCATTGAGAAATTGCAGAGATCAGAGAACGCGGATTCTATTTTGAGGGTTGCACAACAATGGGGACAGGCACATGGGTAAAGAGAACAAGGAGGAGCAAAGAAAACAGTAATACGCAACAAAAGGTAAGAAACGCCATGTTATAAAAAAAAATTGGACTCAAATAGGACTCAAATAGCCCTTTTCTCACTAAGCCCAATCCTCATCCCCCATCCTCCACCACCTCCCATAGCTATGTGTGCTACAACCATATAGTATGCTATATAGCATCTATTTTAGGGGGATGGCAGGGAAGTTGAACAAGGAGGGCATCAGGAGAGATGTAAACGAGCGGGACGAGAGGGCCAGGAGGGGCAGCCGAATTCCCCTCAAATAATCCCGGCGCTATTCTCTCACCTTAGGCCCCACCATCAAAGGGGGACAAGATTAGGAGACTATTTCAGATATTTAAGAAGAAGGTTCAGCTCTTGTTTCTTCTGTTGCATGGCGACTTCTGCCTGGCGACCACCGACCATTTCTCCATTCTGGGCAGAGAGGGCAGCTGCAATATGGCATTGTCCAGCGGTAACCAGGAGTCAATGTGCATAGGGTCAGTCTCTAGTTGTGACCATGCTTCTAGTAGATCCACTGGTTTGCGGACCGTGCATCTCCTTCCATCCTTGCTGAATGTAAGACCGAAGGGGTAAAACCAACGATATAATATTTTGTGGTTCCTCAAGTAGTCTGTGAGGGATTTCAGGGCGTGGCGCTTACTTAAAGTAGAGGGTGCTATATCTTGAAATATCTGGACAAAAGCGCCGTCGTGCATCAAGTCCTTTTTCCCTCTTGCTGCCTGAAGTAAAGCTGCAGTGTCCTGGAAACTGAGTAGGCCGCAAACCACGTCTCGTGGTGGCTCATCTCTTCCAGGTATTGGACGCAGGGACCTGTGAATCTGTTCGATGGAAATCATCTGAGCCCTCTCGTCTCCTAGGAGGTCTGTAAAGATCTGCAAAGCTGCAGTACGCAGGGCTTTGGCTTCAATAGATTCAGGCAAGCCTTTCAGCCTAATATTTTTCCTCCGGCTCCTGTTTTTCTGCTCTTCGATTAGGAGAAATGCATTATTAAGGGAGTCCAATTGTGATTCCAGGCAATGAGAGACAGCTGAGCCATTATCTGTGAGAAGGCTTTGATTAGACTCTACGATTTCCACTTGGTGGCCCAGTGATCTCATGCCGCATATCCCTCACTTCTTGCAGTAAGGGGGCAAGTGCTTGGGAGAGGGAGTCTTTTAAGAAGGTTTTAGTAAGTATATAATTGTTTTCTACTTGCGTTTCTTCTCTGGGGCCAGGCATGCTGCTCGCTCCGGCGTCTTCTCTATCCTCCTCCTCCGAGTCATGTACGGAGGATCGCGGCACCATCTTGTGCTCTCGCGCTGGTGAAAGCGCCAACTTCTTTCTCACAAATTGGTCCATCTCTACTTGTCCCTTCTTGGACTTGGGGGTCACAGGGTGATCTCTTAGCCTGTCCCTCCCGATCTTGAACATTTTAGCTGGGGTTCGGGCGTCTTAAAACTGGTAGGCACGGGTCTGTGGAGCAGGAGCTTTCGCTTAGACCTCCATCATGCTCAGCGGTCAGGCTCCGCCCCCTGACATGTCTGTTTTAGTGGATACTTGAAACTTCCATAAAATAACAATTCTGGAGTATTTTTTCTAAGCACTCTGTTATTCCTCCCTGAAAAGTGGACAGTGTCAGAAAGTATACAGATGTATTCAACTGAGAAGGGAAAAAATAACACCTGGTTGATAATTCGTGACTACATTCCCAAAAGGAATAACTATGGAACAGCACATTGAAGAGTTCTAAGAAAAGATGCTCCAGAATTTTAGTTTTTTGAGATTTCAAGCATCAACTAAGATACACATACAGAATGATGACAGATCCTCTTTAGAAACACTATAACAAACCCTCAGCTGTGAAACAAAACTAGGTCAATATGGTTTCCACCGTCTGAATTGAAATAATGAACAAATCCACCAACAGCTACCACATATCTTGGAAAGGAATAGTAAGACAAATTAGAACATAAATTTCCATTATCCACTCATTTGGTTTTATCAGACTGTCTACATTACAAACTACAGTGTGAATTACCATGGTAGCTTTTATACTTTAGACAGCATTGTTGGTTTAATAGCCCCTTCATTTCTCCTTATGCAGACTGACCTCATGATGTCAGGGGTAGCCTATTCAAGTGAATAACAAACTGCCAATCCTGACCTGATATTGCTGACCTATCTGGAGGATGATAAATACAGTAAAAACCCAGTGCTGATCAGAGATACAGCATACTGTAGAATGGGGATGACCAGTGTACATTTGTCAGTAAGATATCCCCTGGGATTCGCCAACAAAGTGAATCTTAACAATGCTTGATAGAACTGACCACTTGACAAACAAGTGTGTTTGCTTTTTTGGGTGATTTGTGCCATGTTTATATGTAGCAATGATTAGGTGAACTAATATTTATTCTCAATCTCTGGTCAGTATAAAAGGCCCATTTGATAAAATCACCAAAGATCAGGGGCGTTGCTAGGGTCTCAAAAGATCCAGGGCCCAAACCCCAATGAATATTGCCCAATTCTGGAAGTCAACCAATCGACCCCCCCCCAACCCCTCCCCCTGCAAACATTAGCACCTAAGACATTTTACTGTACTTGCTATACAGCAGCACGTACCTTTCACATCCAGTGCCTCCCAGGTGACATCTCCTCTGATGTAGATCTTCTCTGTCATCATCTTCTCCATTCGGTCTGGACAACTTTTCTCAGCCGCGCCTCGTCTCTGCAGAGTGTGAAACAGACATCTTAGCTTCCTCACTTTTCTCTACCTCCAAATACTATCTTGATGAAAAATGAGTGCCCCCCATAGTAATAGTTCCACCAATAGTAATTCCCTTCTAGAATGCCCTCATTAGTAATACTGTCCCCTACAGTGCCCCCAACAGTGATAATGCTCCCCAACAGTGCCTCCATTAGTATAAGAGCCCTCCGGTATTAATAATGTCCTTACAGAGCCCCTAGTAGAAATAAGGCCCCCCTAATGTTATCCCAGTGGTAATACAGCTCTCTACAGACCCCTCAGTAGTAATAAGGCCCCCATAGTGCTCTTAATATAAATAATGTGGATCTATAAGTCCCTCCTATAGAGCCCCCAGTAGTAATAAAAATGTCTATAATGTCCCCTGGATTTAAAATGTCCCCACAGTGCCCCCAGTATTTATAATACCCTTACTGGTATAATACTCACCCTGAAGTGCCCCAGTATTTATATCCCCCCCTACTGTTATAATGCCCACACAGTGCCCACAGTATTTATATTCCCCCCTACTGTTATAATGCTCGCCTTGAAGAGCCCCCAGTATTTATAATGCCCCCTGCAGTGCTCCCTGTAGTTATATTCCTCCGTTTACTGTCCTCAGAAATTATAATTCCTCAGCCCTTCCCCCATATACAGTCCCATGTAAATAATATTATTTCCCTCCTCCACCATAGAATCCCATGTAAATAACATCACACCATCTCTCTAGCCCCCTCCAATATACAGTCCCATGTAAATAACATCCCTCTCTATCTACAGCCCCCTCAAAAATACAGTCCCACGTAAATAACATCACCCCCCCAGCCACCTTCAACATACAGTACCATGTAAATAACATCACCCCTCAATATTCAGTCCCATGTAAATAACATCACTCCACCCCACTGTCCCACGTAAATAACTTCAGCCCTAACATACAGTCCCAGTTAAATAACTACAACTCCCAACATTGCTCTGCCTCTCACACTGAGTAATGTACACCTTCACTTACCTCTCCTCATGTAGCAGACCTCACCACAGCTTTTTCCGAGGACTTCTCTTCACTCCTGACCCGTCCTCTCCTGCACTGGTCACATGATGGTGACATCATCGCAGGTCCTTTTCAGCTACTGCATTTAGAACTGATCACATGGACTGTGATATCATCACAGGTCCTTCAGCTTTTGCAAGGCATTAGATTCAATTGTATTGCCGTCCTGAGGATGACAATACAGTTGGATCTATCTGGCAGGCAGGACATTCGGGCCTGGGACAAAACATCAGGGGCCCAGGCCCCAAATGTTTTATCCTAGCAACGCCCCTGCCAAAGATAAAGCTTAACTGCAAAATTTTGATCCAGCACCGTGAACCAGCTTACTTTCTTAGTAAAAAAAAAAAAAAAAAGGCTTGGCTCACATCTCCAGCTGCTAGAGCAAGTTGCTGTAGCACTCCTGTGATCTAAGCCAGCCTGAAGGAGGACAGGGAGCGCCAGTGTGGGATTTGTTGACAGGCAGCAGGGAGGAAGACAGGCACAGATCACCCTCTTCCTGCAAACCTACAGATGACACCTTGGGGAGGGTTGACTTTAATTTGAGTGCATAATTACTCAGCAATTGTCATATATTGGGGGGGGGGGGGTCATCTAATCACCCCTATGCCTAATTAGGCCATGATGTTTACATTTAGGATGGGTTCACACATAGGTTGTTTAATGGCGTTTCTAGGCACTTTTGCATTTTTAGTGTCATTTTTTGTGTTTTTTTTTGTTTTTTTTTGCAGTAACCATGCCAGCTCCAGATATTACCTGAAACTTCTATGGGAAATATGAAATGCAGGACACATAAAAGGTTTTCATCATTATTTTTTGCTACTGCCTTTCTTTGTGTCTCTGGCATTTTATTTAACACAACACGTTAGAGCTTTTGGTGTTTTTTTGGCGTTCTGACATAAAAACTGCATGCAGTATGGAAATAATTACAAATTGTTTCTATTGCAGTTTTAGTGGTAAAAAAACAACAACAATAAAACGCCAAAACAAATATACAACGCCATATAAGTTGCTGTATGTATGAACTGCTCATACCTTACAGTTTTTTGCAGAATATATTTATTTAATAAGGACTCTGGTAGACTAAGCATTTAGCAAATTTTTATATTCGTTCAATATTTGCTTATAACCACGGTTTGCTGCAAAGCTGCATTGAGGTGTCTATGTGCAATAATTATTATGCTGCAGTTTTATTTTATGACATGCTGTATGCTATCGGATAATATAGTTTTTTGTAACACAGGAGCTGTTTGCAGTGTACAGTGTATATTTTTAACACATTTGTGGATGATGGCCAAATATTACATGGCCTCTATTTCAGTGCACATGAGAGCCCAAGCTCTTGTTGATCTACACACTTGTGGTATATATTAACCCCTTAGTGACCACCCATATGCCTTTTTACAGTGGTCACTAAGAGATCTTAGGCTGGGCCTCCGCCTTTTTACAGCGGCCTGGTCTAATCACGGCATGCGTGCAGCAGAGAACAGGGACTCAGCTCTCACATGAGCGCCGCACTCCTACTCTAACAGCCTAAACCAGCAGGAGTGCCGATCTGGGCTGTTTAACCCCATACATGCCATGGGCAATGGCACCCGCCGCATGTAAGCGGTGACAAAGGGATCGGACTTCTTCTGTCTTCAATCGGCACCCTGCAAATGCTATCGCGGGGTGCCGATATGTGTATAGGCTGGCTGGGACCTGGTGTAGACCCCAAGCCTGCCTTGAGTGTTCTTCAGCAGGCTGCGCTGGGGAACAAACATTTATTAAATAAAAAAATTCCAATAAAAAATTTTGGGGGATAACGCCAATCATGGACATTTAACCCCTCAGATTCCATGGTCAATTTACGACCAAGATATCTGATCTGTTTTTTCCCTGGAGTTCTGCTCTCCAGGGGACAAACAGTCCCATGCGCCGAGATCATAAAAATGGCAGAAGAAGTGATGAAAAAGTCATAAACACTTTAAACTAAATAAACAATAAATATAAATATAAAAAAGTTATGAGGGGGTCAGAATAAGGCAAAGAAAAAATGTGTTTTTTCAAAGTGTATTTTTTTACAGTATTAAAATATAATCCTGCATGACCCCTTTATCCTTGTGTATAGTAAATTGCTGACTGCATAGACTTTTGTACTGTACTTCATTTATAGCCTTTGCAAATTGAAGCAATTTATTCTAGCTGTAAGTGGGTGTCTTGGTGACACTCTGGATAACAAAATGGAATTCTGCAGTTGTCCAGCATTGACAATGCTTGTGGAACTATGTGTAATAGTCAAGATGGAATGTGTAACAGCTGAGATCGGAGACGGCACACTGAACATAACATGTACAATAAGGTATGAGGACAAGTTCAATTCCTACTACTACTAGCATTGCTTAACTGCATTCCCCACGCTTGGATTTTCTAGGTCAAACTAAGGATTAATTCAAATATAGCCATGATACTCAGACTGAAAATGCTATTTCAACCATTTCATACATTTACACTGCATAATTTGCACCTCATGAAAAGAAGTTCTCGTGCAAGTTATTGCTATATTGTATTTTATACTATACAGTCTTCTAAGAAAATTACATTACATTTCGTAGAATTTAATAAACAATTATATCATTCTAAAAAACAGTATATTTACTCAAGAAAAAGGAGATGCATTGGATATATGCACTTAACTGTCTTAAACCTCATGGGCTTAAAGGGAACCTGTCACCGGGATTTTGTGTATAGAGCTGAGCACATGGGTTGCTAGATGGCCGCTAGCACATCCGCAATACCCAGTCCCCATAGCTCTTTGTGCTTTTATTGTGTAAAAAAACTGATTTGATACATATGCAAATTAACCTGAGATGAGTCCTGTCCCTGAGATGAGTCAGGGACAGGACTCATGTCATGTTAATTTGCATATGTATCAAATCGTTTTTTTTTTACACAATAAAAGCACACAGAGCTATGGGGACTGGGTATTGTGGATGTGCTAGCGGCCATCTAGCAATCCATGTCCTCAGCTCAATACTCAAAATCCCGGTGACAGGTTCCCTTTAATGTTAAGTACAATCCGGGGGTCTATAGATGATTGGTTGGTTTGCCCAGCGTTCTGGTTACCTCTTGGAATTTGGATGATATCGTTATATGTATCCACCCAATCATTACTGTGACCAACGTGTACATCATTATATTTATTATTTATTTTTCTATGGTTCCATGGTTGCGTCAATATCTTTTTTCTACACAGCCTCTTTAACATGAGGAGAACCCTCTTTTTATATGGTGAATACACTGGGTTTGGGGCGGAAGATGGCATGCGCTTGATATTAGCGTATTGATCGCGTACACATTATTTGTCCACTATGAGGTTTAGCTCTTTTGACAAGGAGTTTCCTCACCCTATCCCAGGCCTCACCTTATTATGTTTTAACTTCTCTCAATAGAGTAGTATTGGGCGATATGCCAATTTCCAAGATGACGTCAATACAATATCTCACAGGTACGTATGCGCCACTATGGTTGACAATTGATACGACTTCAAAGATGGCCGCTATGGTTGTATACAGGAGTGCGCATACTCCAATAGCTGTTTAGGTTACTACTTCCTCTCTTGTTGTTTGACGCAACCTGGTGCAAGCACATTAGAATACATGATACGCCGGTACTTCGGCTTTCAAATACACGAGGTCTCTTGCACTTTAACTTGTATTATGTTTAAATCATGAAATATACATGTAAATTCACTTGCTTTTATGTCACTTTGACATTTTTATGAATATTTTTTTATCAAGTATCCTTTTAATCAAGTATTCTGCCCCCCCCCCCCCCCCCCCCCCTTGGCCAAACTTAGGATCAATGGGACCCTGACTAGGACTTTGATGTTGGAGAGAGGCACCCGTCAAGGATGTCCTCTTTCGCCACTCCTATTTAACATTTATATTGAGCCTTTGGCCATAAAAATCAGACAGGATTCGGGGGTTCTTGGATTTGGGATTGCGGGAGATCATGATCTGATTTCTTTGTATGCAGACGATATTCTGTTTTTTATGCAACAGACCAATATTACCCTGTCAAAAGTTATGGAGATTGTAGAATTGTACTCCTGGTTCTCGGTCCTGGAGGTAAATTGGTCCAAAACCACCCTCCTCCCTATAGATAAGCCACAATGGTTAGTGGGGAATCTACCTCTGGACCTGGGGGTCGAGGATTCCATGAAGTACTTGGGGATAAATGTCTCTGCTAATATTAAGGACTATGTTCAACTTAATTTACTCCCGACCATTATGAAGATTAGATCTAAAAATAAAATATGGCATCGGTTCACCCTTTCGAGTGGAGATAGGGTCTCCTTAGTGAAAATGATAGTTCTTCCCCAACTGCTTTATGTTCTCCGAAATTCCCCGGTTTGGATAGAGGACAAATTCTTTAAATTGATAGAGAAGATGATCAATGATTTGTTATGGGGGAGAAAGCGGGTAAGGCTGAAACTGGATTAATTTTCAATGCCGCTGGAACGGGGGTAATTGAACCTTCCCAGTTTCAGGGGATATTTTATTGCGTCTCAGCTATGTCTTTTTCATGAGTGGGAGACCAGCCCCCTATGTAAAAAATTTGTGGATCAATTTGGTTTTCTTGACTTCTTTACTCTATTAGAGTCAGGATGCCTAATGAGTCGGAGGCAGGAGTTTGGAAGTTTCGTTAAGCTTGTTACCAGGGCCTGGAAATTGATCAGGAGCTGGCTTTCTATCACATCCTCATTGGTTTGCACTCCACTATGGCAAAATCAAAGACTTCCAGTGCTGGGGGACCTTGATTGCCAGCAGTACTGGAGGTCTAAGAATATTTACTACATAGCGCAAGTAGTTGGTGATGGTCGGATCCTCTCTCTTGAGGAGATCGTGCAGAAGGAAAACACAAGAGAAATAGTTTGGTTTAGATATTTTCAGTTACGATTGGCACTTTGCAGTATTGTGGATAGAACTTTACTAAGTATAGACACGTTGAGTTTTTTGCACAGTCTAATAAAGAAAAAGAATTACGTCAAGGCTAAGATAGCTTATTGTTATAAACACTTAATCAGGGCACGTTTTTTGGATTGTCTCTCGCCTGGACAAAAGTCCTGGAGACTCACTTACCCTAACCTATCTTTTGAGGCCTGGGAAACTGTATTGAAGAATATGGGTTTTGTTTCTTTTAGCTTTAACCACATAGTTGTTCAGTTTAATATTATGCACAGGATATAGGTAACGCCGCTGTGGCTTCAGAGGCGTGGACTACGAGATAACTCCAACTGCATACGTTGTGGGAGCCCGAATTCAGACTATCTTCATCTGTTTTGGGATTGCCCCCTTTTAGATGGTTATTGGGGAGCAATACAAGAACTTCTTGTGTGGTGACTGTAGATGGAGCTCCCTCGCCAGCCTCAGTTATGGATCCTTGGGGATCTGTCTGCTCTAAATTCCCAGAAGCCAGAGCAGTGCCTCTTGACTAGGGTGATGTTTTTGGCCCGTCTCCTGATCTCCAGTTCCTGGTTTGCAGCTACCCCTCCTCACGTTAACCAGTGGCTGAAATTAGTCAATAAAATCAGAGACTATGAGGCCATTTTGTATAGGCAGAGAGGTTCATACGATAAATGGCTCAGGGTTTGGGCAGTATGGAATGGGTGAAAGAATAATTGAAAAGTCTTACGTGGATTTACTTTTTATATGTTTTTTATGTATGTATATATGTATATATGTATGTATGTATGTGTGTATGTATGTGTATACATATATATATGTATTTTTTCACTTTTTTTTTTTCTCTCTCCCGGATATGGCAGCACTTTGGGGGAAGGGAAGTGGGTGGTTGGGAATGTATGTATTTTGTTTTTCTTAATTTTGTGTTTGTTGAGATGAATAAAGAAAAAAAAAAAAAAAAAAAGTATCCTTCACGGCTATCACCTTTGTATTTATGTGATTGATTAATTGATGTATTTATTTGGCTATATATACGCTGCACTTCACTTGTGTTCTTTGCTTGAGAAAGGCTCTATAGATGAGCCGAAACGTTGCTGCACTGTACCACATGGTTATATACATTTTTCACGATTTTTATACCTTGGAGTGCTGTCCCTGGGACATAGCACCCTTTCATAGACTTTATAGTCGGTGCCGCCATTTTCTCTCTCTCTCTCTCTCTATATATATATATATATATATATATATATATAGTGGCAATGTGAATAGTGATGGGTGCAGTAAAGTCCTGGGGAAGCATGAAAAAGGGGTGTTGTTTGCACCATGAGCGTGTCACCAAGGGGCCCAGCCATGGTGGAATAAAGGCCCTAGATATAGGTGGCCACTAAGTTAGTTGGTGGACACCAAGATAGTTAGCTTAGCTGGCTCCAGGGCGGGCTTTTACTGGGAACAGGCAATGTGTTGAGTGAGTGCCTGTTCCCATGCTCGAGTCCGGGAATTTGGATTATGCCCATTTCCAGGGATGCTATTTAATCCTGTTGCTGGACTTGTCTGGGAAAGTTGCAGGCTGTGTCGAGGCCTGTGGGAGCCAGGACCCTCCAACCCTGTGTGTGGGGTAAGCACTGGTGATGTGTTTTGGGGAGCTGGGTGGTAGACCCAGATTCCGATAGAGAGGGAAAGACGGATGAGGATTTATGTTTTTGATTTATGTTTTGGTTGCTGTTTTGTGCTGATATGCTTGAAAATAAAGCATCGTTTGGACTTCAATCTGGTGTCCATAGCGAAGTCTGTGAAAATGACCCCCGGATAAGAGACGATCCCTTACAATATATATATATATATATATATATATATATACACACACACACACACACACTGTGTATATACAGTCGTGGCCAAAAGTTTTGAGAATGACACAAATATTAGTTTTCACAAAGTTTGCTGCTAAACTGCTTTTAGATCTTTGTTTCTGTTGTTTGTGATGTAGTGAAATATAATTACACGCACTTCATACGTTTCAAAGGCTTTTATCGACAATTACATGACATTTATGCAAAGAGTCAGTATTTGCAGTGTTGGCCCTTCTTTTTCAGGACCTCTGCAATCCGACTGGGCATGCTCTCAATCAACTTCTGGGCCAATTCCTGACTGATAGCAACCCATTCTTTCATAATCACTTCTTGGAGTTTGTCAGAATTAGTGGGTTTTTGCTTGTACACCCGTCTCTTGAGGATTGACCACAAGTTCTCAATGGGATTAAGATCTGGGGAGTTTCCAGGCCATGGACCCAAAATGTCATCATTTTGGTCCCCGAGCCACTTAGTTATCACATGGATTACCCATTCTCCTGAAGATTTATGACACTACTGATCCAAAGAAAAGAAGCAGTCAATAAAAGTAAAGAAAAGCAAAAAAACTTTGACCACTCCTATATCCAGAAAAAAACCTCGACCACTCCCATATCCACTAATTGGATCCAATTAGGCACATATATATTCTGAAAAAGAAACAGGCTACTCATTCCCACTGATGAAGGAGCAAGACGCTCTGAAACGCGTATGGGGCATTGAGTAAGCCTATCTCATCTAGCTAGCAACAACCAGAAGGATTATACAACGATAGACCAGCTCCGGAGCTATCCATCTGATTTTCCCCCTAAAGAAGCTGCAAAGTTTGCATTTCCCGCCACTAGCCTCCACGTGGCAAGCTGTAAACAGCACTGAGCGGGAGATCGCAGGTGACGTCACCGGAAGTGACGACACCCAGCAGCAACCAACGGCCGGAGCAGACAGCGAGCGGGAACGGCACACGTGGATACCGCCGCCCAGACAGGAACCGCTGACCAGCTCATCAACAGCCGCAAGGAGGGTAATGTACCTGCTTACAAAGCAGTCTTCATTCCACAGCATACCAATACTGGATCTGTGAACAACAACATAATCAGATTCGTTTGTCTCCACCCCATAAACTCTGGGATTCATAAACAAAACCTCTACAGAAAGTTATTTATCTTTCAGTTTATAACAGGTTACCCTATCTCTCTATCAAAATATATGATATGAAACCGGACCTCCCTTTTTTCTAACAGGTCCACAAGACTGCCTCTCATCCTATACCAGGAGTACTTTTCTTTTCCAACAGGATTTCACATAAATGACATTATATTATATCAGGATGGCATTGGTCTTTACAACATAAGATCAGACTTTTTTTCCCAACAGACCTATAGGACTGTCTTTTTTCAGCAGGATTGCACTGAATTGTCTTTTTCCAGCAGGATTGCATTGTATTGACATTTATTATCTATTATTATTTATTATTTATTATCCAATCATCCTCATCTTTTATCCTTTTTATCTCTACAATGATTTGACTACTATGTACTTTTTATATTGAATATTATTTTCGCTTGTGTGATATATACAGACATTTTATTATACCTGATAATTTTACTATCAGTATTTTTACTATCAGCTATTCCATAATAAATAGTATTCTTTCCCATACACTTCAATTATATATTTTTTCCATACACCGCAATTGCTTTGAGTGCCATCCCTCTACTTTTATTAGTTATCACATTTGCCTTATGGCACGGTGCTCCATCGTGCTGGAAAATGCATTGTTCTTCACTAAACTGTTGTTGGATTGTTGGAAGATGTTGCTGTTGGAGGGTGTTTTGGTACCATTCTTTATTCATGGCTGTGTTTTTGGGCAAAATTGTGAGTGAGCCCACTCCCTTGGATGAGAAGAACCCCACACATGAATGGTCTCAGGATGCTTTACTGTTGGCATGACACAGGACTGATGGTAGCGCTCACCTTTTCTTCTCCGGACAAGCCTTTTTCCAGATGCCCCAAACAATCGGAAAGAGGCTTCATCGGAGAATATGACTTTGCCCCAGTCCTCAGCAGTCCATTCACCAAACTTTCTGCAGAAGATCAATCTGTCCCTGATGTTTTTTTTGGAGAGAAGTGGCTTCTTTGCTGCCCTTCTTGACACCAGGCCATCTTCCAAAAGTCTTTGCCTCACTGTGCGTGCAGATGCGCTCACACCTGCCTGCTGCCATTCCTGAGCAAGCTCTGCACTGGTGGCACTCCGATCCCGCAGCTGAATCCTCTTTAGGAGACGATCCTGGCGCTTGCTGGACTTTCTTGGACGCCCTGAAGCCTTCTTAACAAGAATTGAACCTCTTTCCTTGAAGTTCTTGATGATCCTATAAATTGCTGATTGAGGTGCAATCTTAGTAGCCACAATATCCTTGCCTGTGAAGCCATTTTTATGCAACGCAATGATGGCTGCACGCGTTTCTTTGCAGGTCACCATGGTTAACAATGGAAGAACAATGATTTCAAGCATCACCCTCCTTTTAACATGTCAAGTCTGCCATTTTAACCCAATCAGCCTGACATAATGATCTCCAGCCTTGTGCTCGTCAACATTCTCACCTGAGTTAACAAGACGATTACTGAAATGATCTCAGCAGGTCCTTTAATGACAGCAATGAAATGCAGTGGAAAGGTTTTTTTGGGATTAAGTTAATTTTCATGGCAAAGAAGGACTACGCAATTCATCTGATCACTTTTCATAACATTCTGGAGTATATGCAAATTGCTATTATAAAAACTTAAGCAGCAACTTTTTCATTTTCCAATATTTATGTAATTCTCAAAACTTTTGGCCACGACTGTATATATATATATATATATATATATATATATATATACACTCACCTAAAGAATTATTAGGAACACCTGTTCTATTTCTCATTAATGCAATTATCTAGTCAACCAATCACATGGCAGTTGCTTCAATGCATTTAGGGGTGTGGTCCTGGTCAAGACAATCTCCTGAACTCCAAACTGAATGTCAAAATGGGAAAGAAAGGTGATTTAAGCAATTTTGAGCGTGGCATGGTTGTTGGTGCCAGACGGGCCGGTCTGAGTATTTCACAATCTGCTCAGTTACTGGAATTTTCACCCACAACCATTTCTAGGGTTTACAAAGAATGGTGTGAAAAGGGAAAAACATCCAGTATGCGGCAGTCCTGTGGGCAAAAATGCCTTGCGGATGCTAGAGGTCATCGGAGAATGGGCCGACTGATTCAAGCTGATAGAAGAGCAACGTTGACTGAAATAACCACTTGTTACAACCGAGGTATGCAGCAAAGCATTTGTGAAGCCACAACACGCACAACCTTGAGGCGGATGGGCTACAACAGCAGAAGACCCCACCGGGTACCACTCATCTCCACTACAAATAGGAAAAAGAGGCTACAATTTGCACGAGCTAACCAAAATTGGACTGTTGAAGACTGGAAAAATGTTGCCTGGTCTGATGAGTCTTGATTTCTGTTGAGACATTCAAATGGTAGAGTCTGAATTTGGCGTAAACATAATGAGAACATGTACCCATCCTCTGATGGCTACTTCCAGCAGGATAATGCACCATGT
The DNA here is from genome assembly GCF_905171765.1 of Bufo bufo. Classification (NCBI taxonomy): domain Eukaryota; kingdom Metazoa; phylum Chordata; class Amphibia; order Anura; family Bufonidae; genus Bufo; species Bufo bufo. The sequence goes on along the minus strand of NC_053392.1, from coordinate 463,029,045 downwards.
CACAAAGCTCGAATCATTTCAAATTGGTTTCTTGAACATGACAATGAGTTCACTGTACTAAAATGGCCCCCACAGTCACCAGATCTCAACCCAATACAGGGAGTGCAGAATTTTTAGGCAAGTTGTATTTTTGAGGATTAATTTTATTATTGAACAACAACCATGTTCTCAATGAACCCAAAAAACTCAATAATATCAAAGCTGAATATTTTTGGAAGTAGTTTTTAGTTTGTTTTTAGTTTTAGCTATTTTAGGGGGATATCTGTGTGTGCAGGTGACTATTACTGTGCATAATTATTAGGCAACTTAACAAAAAACAAATATATACCCATTTCAATTATTTATTTTTACCTGTGAAACCAATATAACATCTCAACATTCACAAATATACATTTCTGACATTCAAAAACAAAACAAAAACAAATCAGTGACCAATATAGCCACCTTTCTTTGCAAGGACACTCAAAAGCCTGCCATCCATGGATTCTGTCAGTGTTTTGATCTGTTCACCATCAACATTGCGTGCAGCAGCAACCACAGCCTCCCAGACACTGTTCAGAGAGGTGTACTGTTTTCCCTCCTTGTAAATCTCACATTTGATGATGGACCACAGGTTCTCAATGGGGTACAGATCAGGTGAACAAGGAGGCCATGTCATTAGATTTTCTTCTTTTATACCCTTTCTTGCCAGCCACGCTGCGGAGTACTTGGACGCGTGTGATGGAGCATTGTCCTGCATGAAAATCATGTTTTTCTTGAAGGATGCAGACTTCTTCCTGTACCACTGCTTGAAGAAGGTGTCTTCCAGAAACTGGCAGTAGGACTGGGAGTTGAGCTTGACTCCATCCTCAACCCGAAAAGGCCCCACAAGCTCATCTTTGATGATACCAGCCCAAACCAGTACTCCACCTCCACCTTGCTTGCGTCTGAGTCGGACTGGAGCTCACTGCCCTTTACCAATCCAGCCACGGGCCCATCCATCTGGCCCATCAAGACTCACTCTCATTTCATCAGTCCATAAAACCTTAGAAAAATCAGTCTTGACGTTTCAGCTTGTGTGTCTTGTTCAGTGGTGGTCGTCTTTCAGCCTTTCTTACCTTGGCCATGTCTCTGAGTATTGCACACCTTGTGCTTTTGGGCACTCCAGTGATGTTGCAGCTCTGAAATATGGCCAAACTGGTGGCAAGTGGCATCTTGGCAGCTGCACGCTTGACTTTTCTCAGTTCATGGGCAGTTATTTTGCTCCTTGGTTTTTCCACACGCTTCTTGCGACCCTGTTGACTATTTTGAATGAAACGCTTGATTGTTCGATGATCACGCTTCAGAAGCTTTGCAATTTTAAGAGTGCTGCATCCCTCTGCAAGATATCTCACTATTTTTGACTTTTCTGAGCCTGTCAAGTCCTTCTTTTGACCCATTTTGCCAAAGGAAAGGAAGTTGCCTAATAATTATGCACACCTAATATAGGGTGTTGATGTCATTAGACCACACCCCTTCTCATTACAGAGATGCACATCACCTAATATGCTTAATTGGTAGTAGGCTTTCGAGCCTATACAGCTTGGAGTAAGACAACATGCATAAAGAGGATGATGTGGTCAAAATACTAATTTGCCTAATAATTCTGCACGCAGTGTAGAGCATCTTTGGGATGTGGTGGAACGGGAGCTTCGTGCCCTGGATGTGCATCCCTCAAATGTCCATCAACTGCAAGATGCTATCCTATCAATATGGGCCAACATTTCTAAAGATTGCTTTCAGCACCTTGTTGAATCAATGCCACGTAGAATTAAGGCAGTTCTCAAGGCAAAAGGGGGTCCAACACCGTATTAGTATGGTGTTCCTAATAATTCTTTAGGCGAGTGTATATATATATATATATATCCAGAAAATCACAGGGCAGCAGCACTCCTAGCTTCAAGCAGTTCAGGTGCCAACGTTATCCCCTTGGTCCTGGGGTCCAAACACAATCCAGATAAATATAACGCAGCACTCCTTGGATAAAAAAGTGAAAAAATTTGATATTTATTCAACACATGTTGATACAGGCAACGTTTCAGCTCTCTCATAGAGCCATTATCAAGCCAAGTGAAACATACAATAAAGTGACTGTGCATATATAGAGACATTGCAGGAAGAAATCAGTGCTAATTTCCTGATTAGTTACACACTGGTGCATATAAAAATTCAGTAAAAAGACAATTCATTCTCATGTGACAATTCATGGTGTAGCAGCCTTCTGACGCTCTCAGGTAAAGTGCATCACATATCTGTGATTATCTTCAATTTCTTAGTGCTTCATGTAAAGTGCAATCGTGCTTCACCCAATAGTGATAGTAGTTAAAACATCCATGGCTTGCTCAATCACAATTCACACCTGTAAGAAAACCGCAGATCACAGGAATCCATAAGCTTCAGTTACCTTGTGCTCTCGCCGCGCTATATCAAAGATGGAGCATCGCTCCATCTCGGCGTGTCACTCTGCTTACTGCGCCTGCGTTACCCTCGTGGCGTAGTGCATCATGAACCCGGCGCTCGGGGTGGGTCAGTATCGCAACATGCGAATATTTGACTCCGCCTCCCACCCTGTGTGTTTCTGTATTTAACAGGACGAATCATTAGAGAGGCATTATAGTCGCCGCATGTGGACATCTGGCCAATTGGCAGTGTCCCATCATGTAGCGACTCCATGCCATCCATCACTATATACATTAAATCTACGCAGCCAGGCGCTACTTGCACTGAAGACAACAGTAACTACTAAGACACAAGCCTAGGATATGTAATCATTGTAATCGTTACCTATATTTTATTGAAGACTAAAAATAATCTTAATCAATATCTATATCACCCACCCGGATTATTTCCCAGTGTATTTAGCAAATAGGCACATGCATCCATATACTCACACATTAAAGTCTCTCTGTAATAATGGTAACGATTAATATTATAAGGTAACTGAAAAGGATAAAACCTGGATAAGCGATCTCTCCTGTAGGTGTCCACAACTCACAATGAGTAACTGCGGAATATAAAAAATACCAAAATTAAGTAACACAATCCTTATATCATAAGTATCATATACACTAACTCTAATGTTGCCAGAAGCCTGGGTCGCGGCATCTTGCGGGCCACCTCCTGCATCCCTCAATTTATCATTCCAGTGGTCACTCTAAATTCTATATTTAACCCTTTGGGTTTAAGTGTTTCCAAACGATGGATCCACCTAAGTTCGCATTTCTTTAGGAGGGACACTCTATCCCCCCCCCTCCTCGGCATGGCAACATGATCAAGTATCATAAACCTCAGTTCTTGTTCTTTATGTTTATACTCACCAAAATGTTTGGATACCGGAAGGTCTTTCCTCTCATTTCTAATACTGAATCTGTGGTTGTTCAAACGCGTCTTTATGTCTGTGGTTGTCTCTCCCACATACAGCAGCTTGCAGAGGCACCACAAGACGTAGATCACCCATGAAGAATCACAGGTGAGGTAATGTCTAATTGTACATTTTTCTCCTGTTACTGGGTGTACAAATTCCTTCCCTTTTTGCATCAGTTTACAATTTACACAATTGAGGCAGGGATAACTGCCGTTATTTTTGGTCTTAAAGAAAGTCTGTCGTATGCGTGCTTGTTCTGGAACACTAGTCCTCACCACTCTATCTTTAATGTTACGCGTCCTTCTATAGGACATCAATGGGGCCTCTTTAAAAGCTGACATGTTAGGATAACCACTCTGTAATATACCCCAATGTCTCCTAATGATTTGTTCCACCTTAGAGCTATCTTCATTGTATGTGGATACAAAAGGTATCCGGTTGGAGCTTTGCTTAGGGCGTGATTTTTTCACTTCCTCATGAGGGATCGGTTTTACTTTATTAATGTGTCCCTTTACTAATGCTGTGGGATATCCCCTTTGCAGGAAGGAGTCCCCCATTTTTTCCAAGGCTCTATTTAAATGTTCTTCCTCATCCACAATCCTTTTAACTCGTAGTATCTGACTATATGGGAGCGAATTAATCCTAGTCGGGTGACAACTTGCAAATTGTAGCAAAGTATTTTTATCGGTTTCCTTGACATGCAAATCTGTATGTAGCTGCCCATCCTTCATGTATACCTGTGTGTCCAGAAATTGTACTCTTTCACTGGATGCCACCAATGCGAACTTGATATGCTCATCCATACCATTAAGGAACGAATGGAACTCCACCAGAGCATCCTGGGCTCCTGTCCAGTTGAGGAACACTTCGTCTATGTACCTCCACCACATAAGAACATGTCTATAGTGGGGAGATACATAGACAAGGCGCTCCTCAAGAGAACGGACAAAGATATTTGCATAAGTGGGCGCGACATTCGAGCCCATGGCCGCGCCCACCCGCTGCAGATAAAATCTGTCCTGGAACCCAAAATAATTGCACCTTAGTGTAAGTTTCAAAAGATCCAAAAGAAAACGTTTGGTCTGCACAGAATACGTAGATCCTTCTAGTGCCCTACCCACAGCTCGCAATCCCTCTCTATGATCTATGGACGTATAGAGGGACACTATATCAAATGACGCCAAAATGCTACCATCTGGTACTCTAACTGCTGATATCTTCTCCAGAAAATCGCCTGTGTCCCTGACATATGATTTAGCCCCAATAGCAAATTCCCTCAAAGCTCTGTCCAAAAATATCGCAATATTGGACAGGATAGAATCCCTCCCCGAAATAATCGGGCGTCCTGGAGGGTTGTCTAAACTTTTATGTATTTTGGGCAATACATATATCAATGGGACAACAGGCGATTTGACAATCAGAAACTCTTTCAGCTGTTTGTCTATAATACCTTCCTTTTCAGCTTTTGTTAGTATCACCTCTATCCTCTTAGCAATGTCGAACTTGGGGTCCCTGTTCAGTAATTCGTATATATCACCAGTCTGTAATTGACGCTCTATCTCCTGAACGTATTTGGCTGTGTCCATCACCACGATCCCACCCCCCTTGTCAGCGGGTATTATGGTGAGATCGTGGTTATTGGACAACCCCTCCAACGCACGCATTTCCTCAGTAGTGATATTTGGTTTAGTTAATGGTGTACCACGTAACCTATCCTTGAGGTCCGTGATATCCCTCTTAACACACTCCATAAAGGACTCCATAACATGTGAACTAATCAGAGGTGTAAAATCACTTTTAGCATATAAATCAAATTGTTTTAAAGTCAGTGGATTTCCCTGTATACAGGGTACACCACTTACTATGGTTCCAGAGGAGCTGGAGTTGAACCACACACTCAGCTTCAAAGATCTGAAGAAGCGGTTCAAGTCCAGCTCCAACTGGAACCAATCCATCTTAGACTGCGGACAAAATGACAAACCCTTATTTAACACTTTCATCTCTATAGAATTCAACTCATATGATGATATATTTACCACCGCGTTATGTGAACTTATTTCTTTTTCTGCATTTTGGAAGTCATTTGTCTCTGTGGACGTTGTGGCTTGTTTCTTCCGGGGTCGATGGCGACGACATCCTCTTCTCCTTGTGCGATTTCCGTGGGGGGACAACTGTCCCCTAAAAAAGGAACATCAACCCTTTTGTTGATAGATGGCTCTTTTTCCTCCTGCTGACCCCTTGTATCTCTCCTGGATTCCTGGAACCTCTTATAGGTCTTTTTTGGATATGTCTTTGCATTATTCTTTGCCTCCTCCCATATATATACTCGTCCGCTCTTGTAATCCTGTTCGTCCCGATACCATTTTTCACATTTTGTATCCTCCACTTCATTACGCATCTTAGACAGAAAAGACTGTTGCTTTTGCAAAAAGGCCACCCACTCATGTGATGTCATACTGGTTCTCAATGAGTTTTCAAGGTCTTGCATCCTGTCTTTAGATGCCGACACATCTTTCTGCAGGTATTCAATATTAAGGAGAATAATGTCAAGTGCATATTTATTGGATATAGCTTCAAATTTAGCAAGAAATTCAGCATCTTGCGTAAACATATTAGGTTTCAACCGAGTCCTATATATATATATATATATATATATATATTTGTGGTCATGGCTACGGCCAAGAGGTATCCGAAGAACCCGAGGGAGAGAAACAATGGGAACAACCTGACCCAGCTAGGCGTGTCTTAGCTGACCTGACTAAATGGCTTGTTGTGTGCCCTAAGCCATGATCGTGGGTAGGCCTATAAGTCGGCATACCCTGTGGAAATGAGAAGATAAGGGAGGGAGGGTGGGGCACCTGAAAACACACGCCTGGAAGTGAGGGTGTGGCTCATATATGAAGGGCCTCCGCCCCTCCCACAAATGCAGGCTGACTAATCAGCCTTACCAACTTGTGGTCATGGCTACGGCCAAGAGGTATCCGAAGAACCCGAGGGAGAGAAACAATGGGAACAACCTGACCCAGCTAGGCGTGTCTTAGCTGACCTGACTAAATGGCTTGTTGTGTGCCCTAAGCCATGATCGTGGGTAGGCCTATAAGTGGGCAAAAACCAAGCCAAGTAGGGTAGAAAAGGAATTCGAATGGCATGTGCAAACTAATCCGCAAGCCAACTGCAAGGCGTCAGGGATCTCGAGCGAAAATTCGGGGTATATGAGGCAAGACCAGTAGGAGACCTACAACCCATCTTGTGGATGACAAGGCCAGAGACATGACGCTCAATATTGCGGATACTGCTCCAAAGCGGAATAGAGGACCGGGAATACGTTGTGAAATGGATCATAAAAAACAACTGAAACTAGTAAAGTTTGGTTCTAGTGAGAGTACTGGCAATGCCCTAGCCTCAGATCGTGGGACCGCAACCTAACTGCCTAGACTATGCAGGAATGAGGGCCAAAAAGAACCATGTAGATAAGAAGAGAGTCCTTGAATAGTTCCCCAGACAACAGCTAACTGCTAGCCGTGGTCCGCGTGTTGTTCTGTGAGCCCCTGAGAATTGTTTTAACGCTTGAGACGTGAAGACCGACCTACTATCTGAATCTTCTACCGTGAGGAAATACTGGACTTTGTCCAAAATCCCATTCAACGTGGTTGTAGGGAGTCTGAGGTTAGTGCGGCAAGAAGCTATGAAGCCATAATATACAAGATTCTGTCTATGCCCTCCCATGAGTGAGGGAATGCAATGCAATGAAGTTACCGGCGAAAATGAATTCCTGGTCGTGGTAAAAAGGCAAAGACTTTGCGCAGGGACCTGGTTGACAAGATATGATCGACTACGATCAGAGACTGAAATGTTAGAGGGAATTGCCCTACTTGTCCTTCCTCTGGCAGGACCTGAACGAAAGCATGAACAATTAAAGGGAGTCTGTCACCACATTTGAGCCTATTAGACAGATCCAATAGCGTTAATAGTGCCACCCAGAAGTTTAAAACGGTACCTTTGTTGCATATACCGGAGTCTTGTTTGAGCCAAAAATGAACTTTGTAGGTTCTGTAAATGCGCCCTCTCAAGTGCCCAGGGCGGCGTCTCAATCTTCCGAGCCCAAGACCGGACCTCCCCAACGGCTCATAACCCCGCCCTCCTTGTGCCTCTGCCCGCCCGTTTACACTCCTCCTCTCTCCTGCGGCGCAGTGGAAAAGGAGAGAGGAGGAGTGTAAACGGGCGGGCAGAGGCACACGGAGGGCGGGGTTATGAGCCGTTGGGGAGGTCCGGTCTTGGGCTCGGAAGATTGAGACGCCGCCCTGGGCACTTGAGAGGGCGCATTTACAGAACCTACAAAGTTCATTTTTGGCTCAAACAAGACTCCGGTATATGCAACAAAGGTACCGTTTTAAACTTCTGGGTGGCACTATTAACGCTATTGGATCTGTCTAATAAGCTCAAATGTGGTGACAGACTCCCTTTAAAGAAAGACGAAATATCTGCGCAAGACATGACAATGATGCTGTAGGGAGAACCGGACCAGTTTGCGGTCAAAACATAAAGTGAGCAATCAACATGGATTATTTGGAAATTAGGGAAGCAGGTATGTATGCGATACATAGGGGCCAAATCAGCCCAGATGCACAGATGGACAACCAACCAGGCAATCAGCCCAGCAGGACTGAAAACAGTCATCGGGCCCCCGAAGCCATGGGGCCGAAGCTGTCATCGGGCCCCCGAAGCCATGGGGCCGAAGCGGTCATCGGGCCCCCGAAGCCATGGGGCCGAAGTGGTCATCGGGCCCCCGAAGCCATGGGGCCGAAGCGGTCATCGGGCCCCCGAAGCCATGGGGCCGAAGCGGTCATCGGGCCCCCGAAGCCATGGGGCCGAAGCGGTCATCGGGCCCCCGAAGCCATGGGGCCGAAGCGGTCATCGGGCCCCCGAAGCCATGGGGCCGAAGCGGTCATCGGGCCCCCGAAGCCATGGGGCCGAAGCAGTCATCGGGCCCCCGAAGCCATGGGGCCGAAGCGGTCATCGGGCCCCCGAAGCCATGGGGCCGAGTTATTATTTTTTTTTTTTTTTTTTATAATTATGACTATAAAACTGACCTGAATAAGGTGCAGGTGAAATTAAACCATGAGCCTGACCGATGTGGCAGGCGATACCTAAGATAAACTACGTGGCCTGAATAACATGCAAGGCGAAATATCGTTAGGAACAAGACCTGACCGACGTGGAAGGTGACCCCAACATGAGTTCAACTGCATGACCTGAAAAGACGAAGGGAAACGTGACAGAAAATGGAGATAACGGGCATAAACTAAAATTAAACCTGAATAACATAAGCTGGCAAGCAGGTAAAGATTTGAGTCATTCAAAAGCATAGCTGCACAGGTGGACAGACAACCATTGGTCGGACCCCTGAAGCCATAGGGCCGAAGCAACCACCAGGGGCCCATGGGGCCGGGCAGCCGGCTGGGGAAAAGATTGGGGCTTAACCCAATGGGTTTAGTAATCAACCGGGACTCGATAACCTAGAAAGACAAAGACATGGGGTAAAGCTTCTTAATGAAATGAGGCTGAAATGAACCGCAAGTACTAATCTGTAAAATATAAATGAACAAAAGAAAACTTCTGAAAGGTGTGCCATGGAAAATAGTATCAGATGGCCGTATGACCTACCAATGTCGATGACAATTGTGAAATCCTCTAAGCCAAGAGCCATGCGTGAGAGACCCTTATGGCGGGAGCCATGCGTGAGAGACCCTTATGGCGGGAGCCATGCGTGAGAGACCCTTATGGCGGGAGCCATGCGTGAGAGACCCTTATGGCGGGAGCCATGCGTGAGAGACCCTTATGGCGGGAGCCATGCGTGAGAGACCCTTATGGCGGGAGCCATGCGTGAGACCCTTATGGCGGGAGCCATACGTGAGAGACCCTTATGGCGGGAGCCACGCCTGGAAGTGAGGGTGTGGCTCATATATGAAGGGCCTCCGCCCCTCCCACAAATGCAGGCTAACTAATCAGCCTTACCAACATATACACACACGCTACTTATAAAAAGTTTGGGATATTTGGCTTTCAGGTGAAATTTATGGAAAATTAAAAAACTTCACGCTACAGTGATATTATATCATGAAAGTAGGGCATTTACATAGAAGCATGCAATGATGATTTCCTCATCTCAAACAATTTATTGAAGCAAAAGCCAACAACAGTGGTTGGTATACCCCCACAAAAATGTAAATGTCAATGTCTCAATAACTTGTCATGTGACCTCAAGCATCAATTACAGCTTCTACATCTCATGCTGTTCACAAGTTGACTTATGGTCTGCTGAGGCACGGCAACCTACTCTTCTTGAAAGGCGGCCTTCTGGTCATTGAGGTTCTGGGGTACAAAGTTACGAGCCTCTACACTGCGACTCTGTATCTCTGTTGCAATCTGTGGCCATTTCGGTCTGAGAACATCCTGCTTGTAGCCTTGCAATTGTGAGATACTGTTGATCAATTGTCGTCTTGGTCTCATGATGTCAAAATGTGGCGCTATTTTCTTCACCCAGGCCCACCTTGCTAGTCCTTTGTATTTCATCCAGGTACTACGCTTTTTGATGCCACATCATTGTTTATCATGCATTTATTGTGGATTTGATAATAATGCTTATCGCATACCATTGGATGTTGCTATTTTGGACAGCATACAATTTTCCCAGATTTGTGGTTTTTGGTGGGAACTGGGTAGGTGTCTGGTCTCATTTGTATCAGCACGTGTTATCATTGTATACAATTTTTAATTATGTTTGTGTGTCTTTGTTTTTATATTTAGTTGATGTGCATTTCATTGGGGGTTTCTTGGGCCATGCGGCCAGTTTTGGGTAAAATGTGAACAGGATGATGAGGAGGACTGTTTAAATACCAATTCTCATTGAACCAGGAAATTTATTGAGCAATTTGTGGATCAAACACCTGTTGTGAATTTTGCAGTTAACCCCTTCCCGACACATGAGGTACTGTTACGTCATGGAAGCCACTGCGTTCCTGCAATTTGACGTAATAGTACGTCATGGTGATCGGGCGGGCACCGGAGCGCTGCTTGCGCGATCACTGCAGCCGGGTCCTGGTAGCTGGGTCCCTGCTGTATCAGCCGGCATCATTGTAAAAGCCGATACAGGCAGATTAACCCCTTCTATGCCGCGGTCCATGCTGACCGCGACATAGAAGGGGTTTGTGTCGGGTGAGGGAGCGCATCGAGTCCCCGCGCTGCTGTGGCGGGGACTCGATGTGTCAGAAGGTAGCCCGATGCCGTGCAGAGGCTGCCCAATGCCTTGCATGGCATCGGGACCTGCCTTCTACAGGTGCCGAGGAGATCCAGCCTCAGGCTGGCTCTCCTAGGCAACCTGTTTGTGTATTACTCACTGTAGTACACGAACAGGCAATGCATTACAATACAGATGTATTGTAATGCATTGCAGAGGGGATCAGACCCCCAAAAGTCAACATCAGAAATTAAGTAAAGAAAAAAAGTTAAAAAAGTGTTTTTAATAAAATTAATAAAGTAATAAAATTAATAAAGTAAAAAAACAAAGAAAAACGCACCTTTCCCCTTATTGTATAATAAAAAACTGAAGAAAAAAACAACAACCCACATATATTAGGTATCGCCACGTCCGTAATGACCGGCTCTATAAATATATCACATGATCCACCCTGCCCGATAAACACCATAAAAAAAAACAAAAAAAAAACGATGTAAAAAAAGCAATTTTTGTCACCTTACATCACAAAAAGTGCAACACCAAGGGATCAAAAAGGCGTATGTCCCACAAAATGGTATTAATAAACCGTCACCTCATCCCGCCAAAAATGAGCCCCTACCTAAGACAATCGCCCAAGAAATAAAAAAAAACTGTAGCTCTCAGAACATGGAGACACTAAAACATCATTTTTTTGTTTCAAAACTGCTATTATTGTGCTAAAGTGAAATACATAAAAAAATATACATATTAGGTATCGCCATGTCCGTAACAACCAGCTCTATAAAAATATCACATGACCTAACCCCTCAAGTGAACACCGTAAAAAAAAAGAAAAACTGTAAAAAATGCAATTTTTGTCACATTACATAACAAAAATTGCAAAAGCAAGTGATCAAAAAGGCATATGCCCCCAAAATAGTACCAATCAAACCGTCACCTCATCCCGCAAAAAATGAGTCCTTACCTAAGACAATTGGTCAAAAAATAAAAAAAAGGTATGGCTCTCAGACTATGGATACACTAAAATATCATTATTTCGGTTTAAAAAATGATATTATTGTGTAAAACTTAAATAAATAAGAAAAAGTAGACATATTAGGTTTTGCCACGTCCGTAACGATCTGCTCTATAACAAAGTCACATGACCTAATCCCTCAGGTAAGCGCTGTAAAAATAAGTAAATAAAAACTGCGCCAAAACAACCAATTTTTGGGTCACCTTGCCCCATAAAGTGTAATAATGAATGATCAAAAAAATCATATGTACCCAAAAATGGTACCAATAAAAACTTCAACGCTTCCTGCAAAAAATGAGCCCCTGCACAAGACGATCGGCATAAAAAAAATATACGGCGTTAAGAAAATGGAAATACAAAAACATAACTTTTGTTTTCAAAAATGCTTTATTATGTAAAACTGAAACAAACATCATAGAAAGTAGACATATTGGATATCATTGCGTCCGTAACAACCTTCTCTATAAAAATAGCACAAGATATAACCTGTCAGATGAATGTTGTTAAAAATAAAAACAGTGCCAAAACATCAATTTTTTGGTTACCTTGCCTCACAAATTTTTTTATATAGAGCAATTAAAAATCATATGTACCCCAAAACAGTACCAATAAAACTGGCACCTTATCCCATAGTTTCCAAAATGTGGTCACTTTTTTTAGTTTCTACTGTAGCGGTGCATCACGGGGGCTTCAAATGTGACATGGCATCTACAAACCAGTTCAGCTAAATCTGCCTTCCAACCAAAAACCATATGTCGTTCCTTTCCTACGGCGCCCTGCCATGTGCCCGTACAGCAGTTTACGATCACATGTGGGGTGTTTCTGTAAACCGCAGAATCAGGGTAATAAATATTGAGTTTTGTTTGGCTGTTAACCCTTGCTTTGCAACTGGAAAAAATGGATTAAAATGTAAAGTCTGCCAAAAAAGTGCAATTCTGAAATATCATCTCCATTTTCCATTAATTCTTGTGAAACACCTAAAGGGTTAACAAAGTTTGTAAAATCTGTTTTGTATACCTTGAGGGGTGTAGTTTCTAAAATGGGGTCATTTTTGGGTGGTTTCTATTATGTAAGTCTCACAAAGTGACTTCAGACCTGAACTGGTCCTTAAAAAGTGTGTTTTGGAAATTTTCCGAAAAATTTCAAGATTGAAGCCCTCCCGTCCCAAAAAAAAAAATGTCATTTTCAAAATGATCAAAACATGAAGTAGATATATGGGAAATGTAAAGTAATAACTATTATATGAGGTATCACTATCTATTATAAAAGTAGAGAAATTGAAATTGGGACATTTTTCAATTTTTTTTTTTACATTTGGTATTTTCTCACAGATAAAGGTGAAATATATTGACTCAAATTTATGACTATCATGAAGTACAATGTGTCACGAGAAAACAATCTCAGAATGGCTTGGATAAGTAAAAGTGTTTCAAAGCTATTACCACATAAAGTGACACATGGCCTGGGCAGGAAGGTGAAAACTGGCCCGGGGTAGAAGGGGTTAAGCTCCTTGTTAGAGGACAGCAAGTTGTGCAAAAAGTACTGAAACATTGAACAGTTTAGAGAAGGTGACATTCGGTTCACCTGTAAAGGTTATACTGCATTTTAGGTTCATTCTGAAATTTCACCCACAAGCCAAATATTCCTAACATTTTGTGAGTAGTGTATATATTTAAAAATAGATATATAAGTATATATAGATAAAAAGGTGGAATATTGACTTATAGGATAGCTTCCTTACATCTGATGGCATTAGAGGCAGAGCTTGCTGATAGCTTATTGCTTACCCTCTTCCCAGAATTCCAGAGGAGAGTTGCCTGGCCTATAAGACTCCCTATGCTGATTAGGAGCTCTCTATAAGGAGATATCGTATCCTTCAAATATAGATAGGTATATACAGTTATAGTTATATAGTTTTTTAAATTCACAATTTTTTTTAACTAAATTTCAGTTCAAAAGTAAAAATTTTAATGCTATCTCTTTTGCAGCCACATGTATTGTCCGAGTGGATCTAAAATAAAATAAAAATTATGTACAGGTTTTGAACAGTTACTATTATTTTTTGTCTACAGCCGATATGCATACCTAATGGTTTTCACGGTAACAAACAATCCCTATGTAGTCTGATCCTACTGTCATACTCCTTTCAACTTGGTCCCCTAATTTAAAGTATCATAACATACATTTGGCAGGTTAAATTCTTGGCATGTCAATACTTTCTTTTAATTTTCACAGCTTGCAATGCATAGGGCAATATCTGCATCATATTCTGTGACAGAGTCCACATGTAACTATATGCAAATTTTGTTGCAGTTCCGCAGTAAATTTATTCATGACCCTCGTGGACATACCCTTTCTGAGAATAGTCACCAAGGTATACATCACATGACCAGAACAGATTTTTTTCCACTGAAAGTTAACAATAATGGTTTCTATTCAGTTACTACTAGCCGAGATCTTGAAAGCCCAGAGGAATTGATACACAGAGTATATCAGAAAATTGTAGAACTTTTCATTACACAATGAAGAAGCATTTAACCGCTTCCTGCTCTGTGCCATACATATATGGCATTGGCAGAAGGTTATTCTTGCAAACTAGCTCTGTTCCTGGCCTTTCAACTACTTAAATGCCAGGCTCCCTCTGTCAGCTCACTGATTGTGGTTTGCCATGGCAGCATGGGCCCTAATAAAAGAAAAGTGTTCTTATCATGGTTGGGTTTACATTTTGCATCTGTAGTGAAGAGATCGTTGTGGATCAATCAGTCTTCAGGCTGGCAAAAGAAAAGACTTTAGTATTCCTAATTTAGATTAGAGACAGGAAAGGTGCATATACACATAGGACATAAGTCGACCTAACCCGCCAATTTTAAAGGGCTTGGCCAACTATTTTATGTGTATGGAGGTGTACCTGGTCACCACGCTAGCAGATGTTGGGGAGGAAGAAGTACTGGGCATGTTGGATTTCAACATGCCTTACCCTTTTTTACGACAGGAGATAAGCGGCTGCCAGAGGAGTCTGGTGGTGGCTTCTTTGTGCTTTCTAAATTGAAAAAAGTAATATATGTTTATGGGGAGCTGGAAGGAATATCTGTCAGCTGACAGCTTTCTGATGTGTATGGTGGGCGCCTACGTAAAGGAAAATGTGTCACCATGGACACTAGGTTATCTCACATATCTCCACTTCAGGAAATATTAACATTCATGTGAGTGATATCAGCCACTTTACTTATGTTATCTCCGTGCTTAACTATCCCTCTTCGTCTTAGTCCTATATCATCTCTTATGCTTCATCTCTGGTGTTTGATAAAATGTAATTGCATCATGGCATCTTGCTTAACAAGGTTGTTGCCAAACTTGCAAAATAAAGCAACCTTACCTGCTCCCTGCCTCTGGGTTCTGGCTCCTTTGGTCACCTGCCACCACTGCTGTGCTACAGTCCCTACTGGTACACTTCGTATTTGATGGTTTCACATGGCCACTACAGCCTATGACTGGCCACATCAGTGACATGATCCCTCATGCATCACTGGGTCATGTGGCGCATGGGAGCCACATCGCTGCTGTAGCCAGTCCTTGGCTGCAGCAGCCATGTGAACCCCGTCAAATAGGAGTTGTACCCACAGGGACTAGAGAATGGCAGTAAGGGACCAAAGGAGCTGAAACCCAGTGGCAGGGAACAGGTAAGTATGCTTTCCTCCCCGAGCCTGGAGACATGGGGGGAGGGGGTTTGAAAGGCTTCCAAAGGTGAACAAATCATTTTAAGGACCATAGCTACTGTAAGGCCAAGCATACACCTTCATTGAATACACCATCTCATATTCATGTAGTGCCAGAACGGTGTGTACTTAAAGGTGAAAAATAAGATCTAGTTTTTTGCACTATAATTTGATGATGCAAAATGCAGCATTTCATGTTATATTTACAGTAATATTATTTATGAGGGTGTCAGGATGCTGAAAAGAACTAGGACTTTAGGTGCTGCAGCCTGTAATAGAATTAAGGAAAAAAATCATACAGTTAATCCTTTATGAGAGTGACAAGGGACCCAGCTGTGATGGAATTATTCATGCTCTGAGCTGCCATGTGACTATTAAAACACATCTATAGAAATAACATCATAACACGCTGAGAGCTATTCTTCTCAAGACGTCTAGAACAAAGACCACAGCATACACCCCGGCAGACCACACATAAACCCTCATTGCAAGCAACAGGGTCATTAATTAATTAAAGTGAACTATGGACACAAAGAGCAATCACATTTTCGCATTATAAATTGTAAGGAACCATACTCACTTGACCAGTGTACAGAGGCAGGTACAACCCAAAGTTCATCAAAGTCTTCTTTATTTAGGCTTTTCAAAATAATTACAGCCAATAAATCCAGATCACAGCCGGGTCAAACAATCACAGCACTCACTGACAGTGTTACCTCACACTGACTACTTTCTTCCTCAGATTGAGACACACCTAAGTCCAGCAGCAAGATTAATTAGAATCCCTGGACATGAGCATGCCCCAAGTCCCAGACTGGAGCATGGGGAACAGGCACCCACCCAACACATTGCCTATTCCCAGTAAAACCAGGACTAGCTGGAACCAGCTATGCTATCTATCATGGTGTCCACCAACTACCTTAGTGGACACCTAATCTAGGGGCCTTTGCACCGGGAACGTGTCACCAAGGTGCCCGGCCTTGGTGGAGTAAACAAAACCCCTTTTAGAATGCTTCCTGCAGCATTCTGGGTGACACATCTCCCATCAGAAATTATCAGTTACCAGGCGAAATGTCCTCCCCAGCAGATAATAGCAGAGAGACTCGAGTGCCCACTTGATGGTGAGGGACTCCCTCTCCACTATACTATACCTAGTTTCGGCTGGCGTTAGCTTGTGGATCAGGAAACTAACGGGATGCTCCTCCCCGTTACCTCCTGAGACAGCACTGCACCTGGACCTACTTCAGAGGCATCTGTCTGTACAATAAACTCTTTATTGAAGTCGGGTGTAACCAGGACAGATGTCCCACACAACACCGACTTCAATGTCGTGAAGGCCTCCTCTGCCTGAACACCCCAGCGGACCATTACGGACTTTCGGCCTTTCAGGAGGTCCGTTAATGGAGATGACAATGTGGCAAAATTGGGAATAAACCTCCGGTAATATCCCACTAACCCTAGGAAGGCTTTCACCTGCCTCATCGTAAGGGGCCGGAGCCAGTTCTGTATGGCTTCTATTTTATTTACCTTGGGTTTGATTACACCCCGTCCAATTACATATCCCAGGTACAGAGCTTCTTCCAACCCTATAGTACATTTCTTTGGGTTGGCGGTCAATCCTGCTTTCCGGAGAGAATCTACCACCCCCTGCACCTTCGATAATTGACTCTCCCAGTCCATGCTGATTACCACTATACCATCGAGGTAGGCCGAAGCATACTGACGATGGGGCCGGAGGATAATATCCATTAACCACTGGAATGTGGCTGGAGCGCCATGTAGGCCAAAGAGCAACACCTTATATTGAAACGGCCCTTTGGGGGTGACAAAGGCAGTTTTCTCCTTTGCAGCCTCCGTTAAGGGCACCTGCCAGTACCCTTTTGTGAGGTCCAAGACCGAAAAGTATCGAGCTTGCCCTAATCGCTCTATCAACTCATCGACCCGAGGCATGGGGTAGGCGTCAAACTTTGATATCTCATTGAGCGTCCGGAAGTCGTTACAGAACCGTAACGTTCCATCTGGTTTTGGTATAAGGACTAATGGACTAGCCCACTCACTCCGGGACTCTTCAATGACCCCTAGTCGCAGCATCGACTTCACTACCTCAGAGATGGCTTGTCGCCGAGCCTCAGGCACCCGATATGGCTTTAAGCAAACTTTGGGGCTCAGTGACAATGTCATGCCGGACTACGGAGGTACATCCAGGAAGTTCAGAGAATACATCCTTATTCTGACTCACAAACTCCCTGGCCTCCTGAACCTGTTTAGTAGACAGGCCATCTGCTATCTTCACCGCGGCGGAGGCTTTCCCCGGGACCGCCGGTGGCAACGGAACCTTCCCCGCAGACAAGACAGAGAGTGGGCTGTCCCCAAACAGACTTTCCCTATCTTTCAAGGGCTTTAGTAAATTAACATGGTATACCTGCTCCGGCTTTCGCCAACCTGGCTGATATACCTTGTAGTTTACTGTCCCCACTTTCTCTATCACCTCGTAGGGTCCTTGCCACCTTGCAAGGAACTTACTGTTGACCGTGGGCACAAGAACCAGTACCTAGTCGTCCGTGTTAAAAGTCCATACCTGGGCTGCCCGGTTGTATACCCGGCTCTGAGCCAGTTGTGCTGCCTCCATATGTTCCCGGACAATCGGTAGAACTGTCCCCATCCTTTCTTGCATTTTTTCTATATGTTCGATGACACTCTTATGTGGGGTGGGCTGCTTCCTTAGCAACGTCGAGCAACCCCCAAGGATGTCTGCCGTACAATAGTTCAAAGGGCGAGAACCCAGTGGACGCCTGGGGCACTTCTCGTACACCGAATAATACATATGGCAGCAAAAGATCCCAGTTATTCCCATCTTTGGACACGGCTCTCTTGAGCATGTTCTTTAAGGTTTTGTTAAACCTTTCCACCAGTACGTCTGTTTGGGGATGGTAAACACACGTGTGTAAGTGTTTAACATTTAACAACCGGCAGAGTTCCTTCATGACCTTAGACATGGTCTTACCCTGGTCTGTCAAGATCTCCTTAGGTATCCCTACCCGAGAAAACATGCCCATTAATTCTTTGGCTATAAGCTTAGCTGATGTATGGCGCAGTGGAACCGCCTCAGAATACCTGGTAGCGTAATCTAAGACCACCAAGATATGCTGGTGACCTCTGGCCGACTTATTTATGGGACCCACCAGATCCATGGCTATACTTTTGAACAGTACCTCATTGATTGGCATAGGTACTAATGGACTACGGTAGTGGGTCTGGGGGCTGGTTACCTGAAACACTGGACATGACTGACAGAACCTCTTAACCTCCTCATATATCCCAGGGCAAAAAAACCTCTGCAATATTCGCTCTTGGGTCTTTTTCACCCCAAGATGACCTCCCAGTACATGCGTGTGGGCCAAGTCTAATACCATCCGGTGGTAGAGCTGTGGTACCACCAACTGCTCTATTACCTCTTGTCGAACCTTGTCCACCCTGTACAATAGGTCTTGGTTAACGGCCAGGTGGGGAAACACACATTCTGCACCTGGGTGCTAAGCTACCCCATTGATTACGGTTACCCTTTCTCTCGCCCGCACCAATGTAGGATCCTGGAGCTGGGCTGTCCCAAAAGTGTCTCGGGACACCTGCAGGTCTTGGATGGATGGGGTCTCTACAGTCTCACCAGCCAACACCTCTAGGGGAAACCTATCGGGGTTACACTCTAGACCTGTGGTGGTGACCCCTACGGCTGGTACCCCGGAATCGGGGTCTTTGGGTTCAGGACCCAATTTTCCTCCCGAAGAGAATGCATTCCGTCCTTCCATAAGGTCCAGAAAATAGGTAAGTCTCTTCCCAAAATGGTGTCATATGGGAGATCTTGCACTACCGCCACAACATGTTCGGCTTCCCTGTCTGACGTAGACAGGGTAACCCTCGTTGTTGGATACTCTCGGAGGTCCACATGGATACAGACTATGGCAAATTTTTGTTTTCCTGGGATTTCTTCTGAAATCAGTGACTCATGTATGAGGGTCACCAGGCTCCCAGAATCCAGCAGTGCCTTGACCTGGTACCCGTTAACATAGACCTGACACAAGGGAGGCGTATCAGCGCCCACCAGGGGGTCAGCCGGGACCTTTTTACAGGCTCCTTATGCTGGGAGGGGGGCTGGCAGGTCTCCCCCATCTGAGCAGAGACCCGCATCAAGTCCTGGGTCGCCATATACCGCTCGACCAGGTTAACCAACTGGTCAAGGTTGCCTGGGTCTCCTTGACCCACCCAGCGTTGAATGGTCACCGGCAGCGTGCGCACAAAATGGTCAACTACCACCCTCTCAATCAATTGGGTTGGGCTCAAGGTCTCAGGCTGGAGCCACTTCTTCACCAGGTGCAACAAGTCATATGCCTGAGACCTGGCGGGCCGGGACTCTGAAAAGGCCCACTGGTATACCCTTTGCACCCACACATATATGTTAACCCCCATCCGAGCCAAGACCTCACCTTTAAGTTTCTCATAGTCCTGGGCGTCCTCACGGCTCAGGTCAAAGTAGGCTTTCTGCGCATCTCCTACCAGGAACGTTGCCACCACTTCAGCCCACTGGTCGGACGGCAGGTTTTCCTGCTCAGCCGTTCTTTCAAATATCGTGAGGAAGGATACCGTGAGGAAGGCCTCCTCATCGTCCTCAGGACTCATTTTCCTCAGGGCTGACCAGACTTTATGCCTGGCTACAGACGGAAACGGGGTCACCGCAGGTGCAGTCCCTTGCTGGGACGCTCACAGGGTCTCTTGCAGGGCCGCAATCTGTTGAATCAACAGGTTGTTAGTCTGTTGTTGTTGGGCGTTCGATGCTTGCTGTTGTGCATTGCACTCGGCTTGTTGGGCATTAGCCCGGACCAGCTGCTGTAATATTGCCTCTATTTGATCCACTGGCTTCGGGTGAAACTTGGCCAGTTTTAGCAGGGACATGCACACGTGTGTTTGCCTCACTGCTCGATTGCACGCATCCTCCACCAAATGTAAGGAACCGTACTCACTTGACCAGTGTACAGAGGCAGGGACACCCCAAAGTTCATCAAAGTCTTCTTTATTTAGGCTTTTCCAAATAAGTACAGCCGATAAATCCGGATCACAGCCGGGTTAAACAATCACAGCACCCACTGACAGTGTTACCTCGCACTGACTACTTTCTTCCCCAGACTGAGACACACCTAAGTCTAGCAGCAAGATTAAATAGAATTCCTGGACATGACCATGCCCCAAGTCCTGGACTGGAGCATGGGGAACAGGCACCCACCCAGCACATTGCCTATTCCCAGTAAAAGCCCGACCTGGGCTAGCTGGAACCAGCTATGCTATCTATCATGGTGTCCACCAACTACCTTAGTGGACACCTAATCTAGGGGCCTTTACTCCACCAAGGCCGGGCACATTGGTGACACGTTCCCGATGCAAACAAAACCCCTTTTAGAATGCTTCCTGCAGCACTCTGGGTGACACATATCTCCCATCATAAATGACTCCTGTCACTGTCTCACAAAATCTTGAAGGTAAAAAATATTGTGTTGTCCTAATCTGCAATTACGGTATGTTCCGCTTCATAACAGCTAGAACAATAATAAAGCAGCACATAATCTACAAATCCAAGAATTTGTACTTCTAACAAAACATTTGAAACTGCCACACATTATGCATGACCAGAAAATATCCTCTGAATTATACTTTGTCGTAAAACGGTCATAAAAACACATTACGTTCACCTGTCACAGGAATCACACAGATGACAGAAACTGTCACTAACTATATCTGTACCACATGGCCGCACATTCTATAACACAGATATGGACACATCATACAGTGGACACATCTGTCCATGGAAAATGTGCTTCCTCATGATTATTCGCATCATGTCTATATTTTACATTGTTGGCTATTATAAATAATTGCCTTCTTAGGGTGGGTTCACACTAGCGTTAGGGATTCCGTTATGGCATTCCGTTATAACATGGTTATAGCGGAAAATAACGGAAGCCATAAGACGGAAGGACGGATCCGTTCTCCTGCCTATAGACTTGTATTATGACGGAATGCAAAACGGAAGCCTTTAAAAGGCATTCTGTTTGCTTTCCGTCCTAATAGAAATCTATGGGAATCAAAATGGATCCGTCTGGGTACCGTTATGCAAGACGGAAAACAAAGTCCTGTCGACAGGACTTTGTTTTCCGTCTTGCATAACGGGACCCAGACGGATCCGTTATGCTTTCCCATAGACTTCTATTAGGACAGAAAGCAAACAGAATTCCTTTTAAAGGCTTCCGTTTTGCATTCTGTCTGGGTATTCCGTTATAACCATGTTATAATGGAAAGCCATAATGGAATCCCTAACGCTAGTGTTAACCCACCCTTACCTGTAAAGTGACAGATTATGACTTTTGTGAATATTTTAAATAAATATTAGATTCAAGTTTATTTAATCCCATCATGGGTTATTAATGCATGCAATAAAGGGAAGGCAATAAAAAAAAAATCTATTGTTTAAATCAAGGTTTTAAGTTAAACATATTTTTTCTTTCAGAATTTTTGATGATTTAAAAAAATAATTGTTTCATGTCCCTATCTGTATTTCTATAACAACACTAAAATCATGCAGTTTTCGCACTGGCCACTATATCAAGACCCCCTTTGAGAGCAGCCACATGGGCCGTAGACACAAAAGAATAGAGGGAACCCCGCTGACTTCTGATGGAGACTTTTCTAGGCTGTGATATCCCTATTGTGAATAGTGGATTCTGTGCTATCTATACAGAGGTGTTACTTGACATTGTAATTCTGCCTGTGCTGATAACAATACACCTACTGAAAAGCTAGCTGCGCAGAACAGACCTAATGGTCAGCGCAATAATTGTATGATTAGACACATTTTATAAACCGAGATATGAAAAATAAAAAAAACTCACCAAAACTCCTAAATATATGCTTAACATAAAAATGTTATTTAAACTATAGGTAATTTCCCAATGACACATTCTGTTTAAATGCAGATAATGTGAATGATGTTTTGGTCAAAAAAACCTATGGCAAGTTATATCTGGTGTAATGAAAAGATAGGCAGTGTCATAGTTCTGTAATTCCCCAATGTACTTGGATTACCTTGATATTGGATGATTAGTAATTGAACAGTATGTATTAACTGGAATGGTGAATGGTAGACAAACTTTGGTAGCTACAGTACTGTATGTCATGTTAATATTTTCTTCTTTTAGCTTATCTTATCTAGTTTTCCTGCTTAATACAACTCATAGAATTTGAGCATCACAGCAGCATGACTTCTGGCAGACATTGTGCACTGATCTTTTATTTGTCCCTGACGATTTACAAGTAAATTTTTTTTTTGGGTGGGGTGGGGGGCAGTTTTGTAAGACCATTGAACATAGGCATTCTGTGATAACCTCAATGCCCATCGATTAGAAAGTTTTAGACTCCTCTACTTATCTACTCTAGAAATGGCCAGATTGGTCTGGTATGCAAGACACTTTTTGCTGCGTCTCAGTCAGATGATATTGACAGCCAAATACCACCAAGGAGCACAACAAAAAGAGAGTCCATTCACAACAAACTATCAGAAGGCCAATATGTGCAGGGCTAATCACACATATCATACATTTTTTATTGCCTAATTAATGGCCCAATATTCCTTAGAATAAGTGTCGGGACACTCATTTTGTCTCAAATGACCCATTGTTCAACCTTAGTGCCCACCATATATGTGTTTGTTATAACAACACATGCCCCATTACAGTCTGAGCCATCTACAGATGCCACATAATAGTATGCCACCCACAAGATAGTATGCCAGAAACCAAGGCCCCAAAAAGAGTATGCCAGCCACATGGGGGCCCCACAAGAGTATTGCAACCACAGGGGGCCCTACAAGAGTATACCAGCCACAGATACTACCAAAATACTATATTAGCCTCAAGTGCCTGCAAAAAACTATGCCAACATAGATGTTCTCTTTGCCTCTTTACTGGTGCTGGTGGTGTTGGTATTCGTACCACATCACTCCATCTGCTCTTGTTAACTTCCTTAAAGGGTTATTACTGTTAGATTAAGTTATCCCCTATCCACAGGACTAGGGACGGAATGGCCATAGACCTTACAGAGAAATTTCCTTGTGGGCCGGTGCCCAAGAGGGCCGTCTGAGCACTACTCACGGCCGGCCAGTGGAAGTGTTTTGGGATATATTTTGTGCTGATGGGGGCAGTATTTTGTGATGGATTGTGGTATTTGGTTCTGTTGGGGTGGTATAATGTGCCGCGTTTATGGTTTTGCTGGCCCCACCTACTTGTGTTGGCCCTGCCTTCCATCAATTTGGACCCGACTACTAAATGAGGCCACTTTTAGTATTTTTTCCAAGGCCACTTTAAGTGCCCAATCCGCTCCTGCAGCTTCTCTATTAATTTCTATGAATTCCTGGAAATAGCCAAGCGCTGTACCTGGCTATCGCCGCAACTCCTATAGAAATGAATGGAGCAGCCACGCTCATGTACGACCGGCCAATCTGTTCATATCAGGAGGCTACAGGGGGTACGGGGCTCCTGTTCTCCTACCGCTGGGACCCCCGCTGATTTAATAATTATCCCCTATCCACATCAACTTAATCTAATTGGAATACCCCTTTAAGTATCAGTAGGCTAATGATATATGAGTCTATGCTGGAGCTTGGCGTAAAAGTGTCACTTCTGCATATTCTGAGAGCTTGTCATGACCATAAATTGTGGAAAACAGTGTAGATACAATGGGGGGAATATAGACCCCTGCTCTGCCAGAAGATGTGCCTAATTTATGATGAGGCTCACACCTTTTTGTGCGCCTAGACTGAAATCTCCAACTCTCAGAACAAAGATAAATTCACCAGGCCCGCAGGACCTCGTCCCCACTTTTCAGGTTAGTGTTGAAGGTGGTGTAGATACAACACTTGACCAAGGCTTAGGCGCAATGGCGTTTAAGAAATTGCACACAGAAGGTATGAGAATTTCTTCCACCAGAAAACTGGCATTGGGGAATGATTAGGCCCCTTTCACACGAGCGTGACGGATTAGGTCCGGATGCGTTCAGGGTGCGTTCAGTGAAACTCGCACTATTTTGCAAGCAAGTTCAGTCAGTTTTGTCTGCGATTGCGTTCAGTTGTTCAGTTTTTTCCGCGCGGGTTCAAATGCGTTTTGATGCGTTTTTCACGCGCGTGATAAAAAACTGAAGGTTTACAAACAACATCTCTTAGCAACCATCAGTGAAAAACGCATCGCATCGTTTTTCACGCAGCCCCATTCACTTCTATGGGGCCAGGGCTGCGTGAAAAACGCAGAATATAGAACATGCTGCGATTTTCACGCAATGCAGAACTGATGCGTGAAAAACAACGCTCATGGACACAGACCCATTGAAATGAATGGGTCAGGATTCAGTTCACGTCACGCATTGCACCCGCGCGGAAAACTTGCTCGTGTGAAAGGGGCCTTAAGGTTTGATTCATGACTGCCTTGGAATGGTGATAAAAAACACAGACTGTTGGCTTAGAAGTAACAGAATGGTGAGTGGTTGGGCACACAATATCAAGTGAGGATAAAATGGTAATATCAATTGGCGCAGTTCCAGTGACCGGAATGAGGAATAAAACATTAAAATACATCAATAGGACTGGAAAAACTAGTTTGAGAATCTGCAGAAAACATTTATGAACAACACAAAACTGACTTTTTGACAAGTTAAATAAAACAGTAGGAAGAACTATACAAATTTTTTACTCTACTACATAAGGCTGCAGTCCCCATCGGTGATCAAGACAGTGTTCTTGGATTATTTTGATATTTAGCCAAATTTGGAAGATTAGTAGCAGAACTGTTGCAATAAACTGAATTAAAATACCATACATAATCAAGCATATGACAAATAAGATAAAGATCACAATATTCTGCGTCCTCTACCCTGCAATCAAACATGACATAGTATGATTTTTTTTTAATACACAGAACCATGTCAGCACCAAATATTTTACAGGATGAAGACAGGCCCCTGTCGAGTACTCAGTGAAGGCAGTATAAATTTAGAAAAAATGGGAACTTTTATCACCAAATAGTATTGACAGTTTAGTATAAATAGGCTTAGGTTGAGTTTCAGTGTCAGGACATTTTATACAGTGGTTATTTATGCAGTAAGTGGTGGTATTATTAGGGCACTTTATAGTATTTTACTTAGGCATAATAAAGCTCTATTTGTTCACAATTTTTATGTCATTAAATACATTATATTATTCAGATGTTAAATGGCACTGTTGCAGTCATATTTCAGTCTTTTATAGTACTTTTTCTACTGTATGTATATTTTTACATTTAGTGGTGACCTTGAATAAAAAAAAAACAGTCTGCAATCTTAATACCTTAATATCTTTTCAGACCACCTGATATTCAATTTGCTTCATTTCACAATTAGTAAGCAAATGAACAATAAATAAAAAAATGTCTACATCTACACTGTTATGACTCTAGTTCTAGGCTACTTGTAAAGAATAAGATCATTGCATTCTTTTTGGATGCTTAAGGTGCATTCACACGCTGCAGATTTTGTGGCAGAATTTTCCATGATTAAAAATCTGTTCCATTCATTTCAATGGGGCAGCAAGCACATGGATTTCTGCAAGCCCCATTCAGGTCAATGGATAGGATTTTCATTTGAGGATTTTTCTGCAACAAAATCCGCAGTATATGACGGCACCCCTAATGGGTTAACTAAATCCGTCTGTGAACACTGGAGAGGAAATATGGTAAGACAACTTTTATAGTGTTAACCTGCAGTCACAGTATTCATGTAAATAAGTAGTTTATAGAGCCTTTTAAAGCCTGTTTCAAATCAGTCTAACTTTAGACCCAGACACGTTAAAGAATTCAATCACTAAAAAACAAACAGAAAATAATGTGTAGGCCAATTTGATTTCAGGAATAAAACTTGACATTTGATAATATAACAAGCCTTTTTACACACTAATCCCATTTAAAGTACACAGGATTTTATCAGCTCATTGACTGCATTAAGTGATTAATGTTTGAGGATTTGTAAGAAAAAGGTGCACAATGTTTATATTATAATAATCTCCCAACTTCATGAGGTTCAGTCATGCTATAATGAACAGCCTCAAGCTATTTACCCGGAGCTTGTTTCCAGTAATTTAAGAATTTGGAGCCAGGATATTCTTATCTTTAATATCTATTGTCAGTGAAACGTAAAATTAAATGGATTTCTGGGAGTAGGATATGTTCACACTTAAAGGGAACCTGTCACCTAAAAAACACCTCCCAAACCGCCAGCATTACATTAAAGTAGCCAGCAGTATGTTCCTAAATATCCTTTTCTTCCTCCGGCCAGATGCACCAAAATCTTGAAAAGCAAACTTTAATCCCCTGCACGTGCTATATAACAGCAGAGTTTGAAGTCAAGGGGGCAGCGGCCTCCTCGCTTCAAGTCAAGATAACCACGGCCCCTTTTCCCTGCCCCTTCACCTCTGATTGACAGCCGCACACGTGAACGTCTGGCGCACACTCAGACTTGGCCGGCTTTGCTGAACAGCCGACTGTCAATCAAAATCGGAGGGGCAGGGAAAGGGGCCGTGGTTATCTTGACTTGAAGCGAGGAGGCCGCTGCCCCCTTGAATTCAAACTCTGCTGTTATATAGCGCGTGCAGGGGATTAAAGTTTATTAGATGACAGGTTCCCTTTAACCACCTCAGCCCCCATAGCTTAAACACCCTTAATGACCAGGCCATTTTTTACACTTCTGACCTACCCTACTTTCACCGTTTATTGCTCGGTCATGCAACTTACCACCCAAATGAATTTTACCTCCTTTTCTTCTCACTAATAGAGCTTTCATTTGGTGGTATTTCATTGCTGCTGACATTTTTACTTTTTTTGTTATTAATCGAAATTTAATAACCTGGGGGTGTCTTCTTTCCAAAATGGGGTCACTTGTGGGGTAGTTATACTGCCCTGGCATTTTAGGGGCCCAAATGCGTGAGAAGTAGTTTGAAATCAAAATCTGTAAAAAATGGCCGGTGAAATCCGAAAGGTGCTCTTTGGAATGTGGGCCCCTTTGCCCACCTAGGCAGCAAAAAAGTGTCACACATGTGGTATCGCCGTACTCAGGAGAAGTTGGGGAATGTGTTTTGGGGTGTCATTTTACATATACCCATGCTGGGTGAGAGAAATATCTCGGCAAAAGACAACTTTTCCCATTTTTTTTATACAAAGTTGGCATTTGACCAAGATATTTATTTCACCCAGCATGGGTATATGTAAAATGACACCCCAAAACACATTGCCCAACTTCTCCTGAGTACGGAGATACCACATGTGTGACACTTTTCTGCAGCCTAGGTGGGCAAAGGGGCCCACATTCCTTTTATAAGGGCATTTTTAGACATTTGGATCCCAGACTTCTTCTCACGCTTTAGGGCCCCTAAAAAGCCAGGGCAGTATAAATACCCCACATGTGACCCCATTTTGGAAAGAAGACACCCCAAGGTATTTAATGAGGGGCATGGCGAGTTCATAGAATTTTTTTTTTTTTTGGCACAAGTTAGCGGAAATTTTTTCTCACAAAGTCTCCCTTTCCGCTAACTTGGGACAAAAATTTCAATCTTTCATGGACTCAATATGCCCCTCAGCGAATACCTTGGGGTGTCTTCTTTCCGAAATGGGGTCACATGTGGGGTATTTATACTGCCCTGGCATTCTAGGGGCCCTAAAGCTTGAGAAGAAGTCTGGAATATAAATGTCTAAAATTTTTTACACATTTGGATTCCGTGAGGGGTATGGTGAGTTCATGTGAGATTTTATTTTTTGACACAAGTTAGTGGAATATGAGACTTTGTAAGAAAAAAAAAAATTATTTCCGCTAACTTGGGCCAAAAAAATTTCTGAATGGAGCCTTACAGGGGGGTGATCAATGACAGGGGGTGATCAATGACAGGGGGGTGATCAATGACAGGGGGGTGATCAGGAAGTCTATATGGGGTGATCACCCCCCTGTCATTGATCACCCCCCTATAAGGCTCCATTCAGATGTCCGTATGTGTTTTGCGGATCCGATCCATGTATCAGTGGATCCGTAAAAATCATACGGACATCTGAATGCAGCCTTAGAGGGGGGTGATCAATGACAGGGGGGTGATCAGGGGGGGTGATCAATGACAGGGGGGTGATCAGGGAGTCTATATGGGGTGATCACCCCTCTGTCATTGATCACCCCCCTATAAGGCTCCATTCAGATGTCCGTATGTGTTTTGCGGATCCGATCCATGTATCAGTGGATCCGTAAAAATCATACGGACATCTGAATGGAGCCTTACAAGGGGGTGATCAATGACAGGGGGGTGATTAGGGAGTCTATATGGGGTGATCACCCCCCTGTAAGGCTCCATTCAGACGCCTGTATGTGTTTTGCGGATCCGATCCGTGGATCCGTAAAAAACATACGGACATCTGAATGCAGCCTTACAGGGGGGTGATCAATGACAGGGGGGTGATCAGGGAGTCTATAAGGGGTGATCACCCCCGTCATTGATAACCCCCCTGTAAGGCTCCATTCAGACGTCCGTATGCGTTTTGCGGATCCGATCCATGTATCAGTGGATCCGTAAAAATCATAGACATCTGAATGGAGCCTTACAGGGGGGTGATCAATGACAGGGGGGTGATCAATGACAGGGGGGTGATCAATGACAGGGGGGTGATCAGGGAGTCTATATGGGGTGATCAGGGGTTAATAAGTGACGGGGGGGGGTGTAGTGTAGTGTAGTGGTGTTTGGTGCTACTTTACTGAGCTACCTGTGTCCTCTGGTGAGCGATCCAAACAAAAGGGACCACCAGAGGACCAGGTAGCAGGTATATTAGACGCTGTTATCAAAACAGCATCTAATATACCTGTTAGGGGTTAAAAAAATCGCATCTCCAGCCTGCCAGCGAACGATCGCCGCTGGCAGGCTGGAGATCCACTCGCTTACCTTCCGATCCTGTGAACGCGCGCGCCTGTGTGCGCGCAT
Source organism: Bufo bufo (assembly GCF_905171765.1). NCBI lineage: Eukaryota > Metazoa > Chordata > Amphibia > Anura > Bufonidae > Bufo > Bufo bufo. The sequence continues at coordinate 462,999,624 of NC_053392.1, read as the reverse complement.
TCACAGGAAATCTCGCGTCTCGCGAGATGACGCATATATGCGTGACTCTGCGCAGGGCTGCCGCCTCCGGAACGCGATCCTGCGTTAGGCGGTCCGGAGGCGGTTAAAGGGGTTTTCTCACTTCAGAAAATGGCATTTATTATGTAGACAAGGTTAATACAAGGCCCTTACTATTTATTGTATTGTGATTGTCCATATTGCCTCCTTTGCTGGCTTGATTGATTTTTCCATGATATTATACACTGCTCGTATCCAGGGGTTACGACCACCTTGCAATCAAGCAGTGGTGGACGTGCTTGCACTAAACGGAAAAAGTGTCGGTCTATCTGGTAGCCGGGACCGTGAGAGTGCACATAGGCTAGCCCATTTTCCTGTTGTCTGTAAGCACGGCCACTGAGCCAGATTGCAGGGTGGTCGTAACCCCTGAAAAGAAGCAGTGTATAATGGGATGGAAACATCAAGCCAGCAAAGGAGGCAATATGGACAATCACAATACATTAGTAAGTGCCTTGTATTAACTTTCTCTACATGATAAATGTCATTTGCTGAGGTGAGACAACCCATTTAATGTATTCTAAGTCTGTGCCCAAAAGCAGATCTTTGGTAAAGCAGCTAAAGGTATTCCCTTCTATATATGTATTACATCCACAGACAAGAACCATAGAGCTCCAAATCCAAGTGTCAATAAAACAACTATACATTCCCATTATATTCACCCTACTTTTCACTTTCGATTGTAACCCAAAACTGGGACTGAACCCCGGGATCTACACTGACCAACAGTCAATGGAAAAACACTTTACTGCTTTGCTGGTTCTGTTTTCTAAACTGCATAGCCCAAACTGCTTCTGATCGGCCAATGTCACAAGAGCATTAATGAAGGTACATTTCTGTGTCCGTATAACAAGTGCAAATCCCGTGCCCTACCACTAACAAGAATCAGATCACCTGAAGTAACAGCATCATATGGACCTACATATATTATTTATTTATCCAGTTTTAACGTATTAGGCTATTGTGATGGTGTTATGTGTTTTTATTTGTTGACTGTATGTGTGGCTGTTGTAACAACAATGCAATTTTGCAGATGATTAAAGTTATATTACATCTCATCTCTCATGTTCAGGAGATCAGACCCGCTGTCTGGGATTTGTGATCGTTATACAGGTGTGCTCATATTATGCTTGTGTGAAAGTGGCAAACTAGTACTGTGCTCCTCGTTGTAAAATGGATCAATATGCATAGTTAAATGCTTAAAAAGGAACTGTCACCTCTCCATGTCTGTTTAGTAACTACTTGCATTCCTATGTAAAAACCTCAGCTCACCAAGAAAGGTGAAAGATCCTATTTAAAGTGGTTTTACAGAATTACGGCCATTTTATCTAGCCCCCATAGCATGTGGTACCTAATGAGTAAATCATACTCTCCTGCTCTATTCCAGAGCTCTGCTGATCTTCCAGCCCTCGGCTTGTTTACTTTCAACCATGGTACGATGTGGTCATGTGCACTGCTGCAGCCAATGACTGGCCTCAATGGTGACATGTCCCCAAGTGGCACGTCACTGTTGGGTCACTGGAAGATCAGTTCCAAGGTGCTGGAACAGAGTGACGGGGAGCAGAGTATGAGCTATGGGGTCTAATTAAAAATGATCATAATCCTGGAAAACCCATTTATGTCTTTTAAGGCCTACTGAGCAGCCTATTTATCGATCTGAATATTGAGGGGAGAAACTCTTCTGTCACTGAGTCATCATGTGTTACTGGAGGCTTTACTCAAGGAGATGTTCTATTTGGCTTTATTCGGTGGGCCTTACATATAACTGTTCAAATCCATGATGGATATCTGGGGGGGGGGGGGGGGGGGGACAAAAACTCTGAATAAATGTGCTAATAAAGTGCAGTCTCTGGAATTCAGCAATTAGAGTTCAGTAATCAAAGTACAAATACTAGCATAAATGTTTAAATGTCTGCTATTCAACATTGTCAGTAACTTTTGCGTCATGAGTATACGTTCTGATCTCTAAAAAAAGTGCACCACTACTTTAATTTAACCCCTTAAGGACCTCCACCGTATATGTATGGCGGAAGTCCTGTCCCCAAACATGGCTTATGCGTGCTGCGGACGCCATAGCCGCGGGGTTTCTGCTATTTTAAATAGCAGAGACCCGCGGCACATGTATGCCATCAGCCATAAGGCTGATCGCATACATTTTACCCTTCAGATGCCGTGGTCAAATGTGACCACAGCATCGGATCAGTCCGGAAGCGGAAGTCGTGCACTTCCGCTCCGGTAACAGCGTTCCCCAACTGAGATTGGAGAATCTGTGATATCTATGAGATAGCCCGAAGCCTCAAGCAGACTTCGGAGCTTATTTCAAGACTATGCCAATACAGGCCACTAGGTGGCAGCATTGTATTGGTATAGTGCAGGGGTGCCCAACCTGCGGCCCACCAGCTGTTGCAAAACTACAACTCCCAGCATACCTGGACAGTCTCCAGCTATCAGCCTACAACAGGGCATGGTGGAGGTTGTAGTTTTACAACAGCTGGAGGGCCGCAGGTTGGGCATCATTGGTATAGTGCAAATTAAGTCTTCAATGATGGTTGTATAGCCATTAATGAACACAATGGGCAATCTAATGATTGACAGTTATTGTCACCCAAGGTGACTTAAAAAAAAGTAAAAAACAAATATAAAAAATAAATAAAAAAACCTAAAAGTTAAAATCACCCCATTTCCTTAAAATAAAAAATGCTGATACAACTAAAATATTACAATATTAATGGCATACGGCAAATGGCGTAACGGGAAAAAAATAAAAACAGCCAATTTGCCATTTTTAGTCACTTGAACTACCCCATAATCTAATATATAAAGCTGAATGTATGTCCGCTAAAGTAATCCGCACCATCGTATTTACAATCACGAAATTTGGCACACAGGTACATCAGGTGTCCGGGAAGGTTTTAGACCAGGTCTCAGCTCTCTAGGACGTACCGTTCCTGAGATATTCCCCAAAAAATGCATTAGCCAATAGAAGCTTGGTCACGTGACCCTTATCAGTCAATAGAAGCTCGCAGGTCCTCCAGTCTCCACATACACAGTTTTACTCCAGGTTTCAATAACAACCCAGCCATTTATCTTCACTGCTGTAGGTCAGCTTTAAAGGAAATCTGTCACAAGGATAATTGCTATTGAAGTAAAGCCATGGTCTAATAGCACTCAGTACCTTATTTCAAGATGGGGCTTTTTTTTCCAGCAATAGATGTTTTTATCCTCTGAAAATCCAGTTTATTTGGTATGCAAATGAGCCAGTAAGCTGCCCAGAGGGGCGTCACTCTTGCAGGATGGAGCCCAAACACGCCCCCTGCCACAATGTGTCCACCCTCAAACAACGTAAACCCCCCCCAGGCCCCACCAAGCCACACCCCTGCTCTGATTAGACCACACACCCTCACACTCCTGAGCCGATGGGGATTGAAAAAATAAAGGTAAAAATCAACTTCTGTCAGCTGCAGGGGTGGGAGGGAGGGAGACTTTCTCCCTGCAGCTTACACTCAGACAGCACAGTGCTGCTGTCTTAGAGTGAACTGTTCAAAAGGCCACGCCCCCGATCTGTTTAGGCCACGCCACACCCCACTCCTAAGCCGACTGAGATTTAAAAAATTAAGTTAAAAATCAACTTCTGGCAGCTGCAGAGATGGGAGGGAGGGTGACTTTCTCCCTGTAGCTCACACTCAGACAGTACAGTGCTGCTGTCTTAGAGTGAGCTGTTCAAAAGGACACTCCCCCGATCCAGTAAAGGCCACGGTTAAGCGGGTGGTATGCTGTGAAAGTCACTGTTAAAGAGGAAGGCTGCTGTAAAGGTCAAAGTTAAGGGGGTGGGATACTGTGGAGGTCCAATTTTAAGGGATGGGGCACTGTGGGTGGGGTAGTGTTAAGGGGTGGGGGGCTGTGGAGGTCACTGTTTTGGGGGCGGGGTGCTGTAGTTGTCACTGTTATAGTGGATAGTGTTGATATCTTTTAACGACACACACAAACATTAAATGAAAAGATTAAATATACCCGAGCGAAGGCGGGTCCTTCAGCTAGTTTTTTATAAAAAGTGATCAAAAAGTCGCACGCACTTTAAATTGGTATCACTGAAAAGAACAGATCGTGTTTTCAGTGTACATAGCCCCGTACACATAACTACAAAAAAGTTATAGGGGTTAGAATATGGTTATAAAATATATTTTTTTCCCCTCAAAAGGTATAAAAAAAAAATCAGTATTAAAACGCAAGATAAATTATACAAGTGTGGTATCATTGTAACCGTACTGACCTGGAGAATGAAGATAACAGGTAAATTTTACTGCATAGTGCACAGTGTGAAAAAAATATATTAAAACCTTTAACAGAATTGCGTTTTTTTCCCAATTCTACCCCATTTGGATTTTTTTCCCGCTTCCTACTTCATGGTATGCAACTGTAAATGGTGCCATTAGAAAGTACAACTTGTCTCGCAAAAAAAAAAGCCCTTATAATGCTATGTGAATGGAAAAATTACAAAGTTAGGACTATGGGAAGGCGGAGAGTGAAAAACGAAAACGCAAAAATGGAAAATCTCAGGGTACTTAAGGGGTTAAAACTGCAAAATTACAAAGGGGGTCATTTATTAAAACCGGTGTTTTAGATGCTGGTCTTAATTCCCCTTTAGGTGGAGGTGGATGCGTCGAATTTATGTAGATGCATCGGCCTCTATATAACTTTGGCGTATCCATCACCACTTACTGGCGTGGATTTAGACAATTTTCTATGCCTAAATCAGACGTAGAAAATGATAAATGAGACGGGTCTGCTGGCCCACCCCCTTCCTCTAATCTTTGCAACTGTGGTGTGCATAACCAACCAGTCTAACCAGCAGTCACTAGGGTTTATTTCTTTGATTCAAAGACATTATTGACGATATAGGGGTTGGGCTCTGAGAGTAAGTTCCTCTGGTGGGCTGTCACAACCAGACAGCTGAGAAGCTCTGACAGAAGCCTTTCAGAACCTCCTCCTTGAGTTTTCTGTGTTTTGGTTTTCAGTTCCTCATCTCGTTAGCCTCTCTCAGCTGTCATGCAGTTGGACTGATTGCATCCCTTTAAATTCCTCCCCATAATGCAGTAGTGTGCGGCTTATACAACTTCCTGGAGTGTGTGTGCATGCTGTTCCTATTTCCCAGTCTTTTGCAAGATAAGTGCTGTTCTTTTATTTGTGATTTTCTGTTTGCTGGATCTCAGGAGACCCTGACTCCCTCCGTGTCTAGTGTAGGGAGCCGGTGGTCGTGTCCCCTCACTATTGTAGGGTCTTCAGGTGTTAGATCGTCGAGGTACGTGGATATGCGACCATCCACCTTTGGGGTGTTCGCATAGGCTGAGCAGTCAGGGAGAGTGTGCCAGGTCTCATGCAGGGGTCTCCCTTTTGTTCCTTAGTTGTGGATCCAGTGAGTCATAGATTATTTTGCATTGTCTTGTTTCCTGTACACCATCCGTGACATGGGCCCAAGGAACCCCAGTCCAACACTGGAGCACTGGCTCCTTCTAGCTGGGTCAGACAAAATCCGTTCCTGTGATTACCTAATACATACAAAAAGCTATTCATTTGCTAATCAGAATAGTTGGATTATAATGTATGAATGAGTAGAGCTGCTGGAATATTCACACAAGCTATAATTAGGACAAAAATAGGATACACCAAGGACCAGCTAGACTGTAAAACTTGTCTGCTCCCAGTCTACCCAAGTAGGAGTTAACGATAACCAGAAAAACTACCAGGCTGAAACTGCCCTATCTGAAGGTAGCAGGTCAAAGTGCAGGCAACGCAGAGACAACAGCATTTACAGTATTTGTGTCTCTCACAAGACTGTGGGAGAAATGTGTTCTGCCATTTCATATGCTAGTCTTAATCAGAAGCACCCTGGAGTAAGATGCACCAAAGGCACAGGCCTCTTAGTAAATTTGTCTCATCTTTGGGCAATCCATGTGCCACAAACTGACATCATCAGATATAATTTACAACATAAATTATTATAAATCTGTGGCATTGTCACAAAAGAGCTTGCAAAAATGTCAACGTTTGACACCAAAAAACAGATACACAGGGTTGATGAGTTTCCCTCAATGACTGGTGGACGCCTCTCCTGTCCTGTCTCAGTAATTAACAGCCTTCCCTGTATAAGTGTCTAAGGCTGGGTTCACACTTGAGCGTTTTACAGCGCGTTCAAACGCGCTGTAAAACGCTCAACACATGAAAACCAATGCTTCCCTATGGCCCTGGTTCTCACTTGAGCGTTTTACAGCGCGTTTGAACGCGCTGAAAAACGCCCTACGCTCAAACAAGTTCTTGAGCTTCTTTGGGGCGTTTTGTCGCGGGTTTGCGGCCATAGGACACTGCTGTCAATCACACAAACGCGCGTAATACGCGCGTTCACTATGGACAAAAACGCGCACAAAAACCAGCGACAAAAACGCGCGTTAAACGCGCATATCAAATTCGCTCAAGTGTGAACCCAGCCTAAAAGAGCAGAGATAGGACAGTCCCCAAAACACATGTATAGTGATGGACGAACATCTGCTGGAACAGTTTGCGAACGCGATCAAATGTTCGCGAACCGCAAGTTCGTGTCGGGTCCTATTCATTTTTATGGCAGGAGTACCTGAAAAACCTTCAGCTCATATTTGCAGCCAAGAAATAATTACTAGAAGTGCACAAATAGTCCCACAACATGGACAGTGACATACCAGATGTATTATTCGAATTTGCGATCTCCATTCATTTTTTTTTCAATGCGAAATATCGACAATATAATTTTCGCGTACGCGCATATGCACTATACAGTACCAAAATGCACTATAAAGAAAGTATATTGGTATATAACACCCCGCTTCAATCAGTTTTTTGGGGGGGGCGACTGGTATATCACACCAGTAGAAATTATTTGTTCCAATAACGCTGGTCCATCTATATACCTGCAGTATCGCAACAGAACCGCACACAACTGCAGCACAATACAAATGCATTATAATATACTTTCTAACATAGAAAGTATATTATAACATTGTACAAGGAAGGCAATCCATTAGAATATACATAAATATAAAACGTAACCTTTAATAATTTTACTATGAGGGTCCATTCACACGTCCGTAAGTGTTTTGCGGATCTGCAAAACACGGACACTGGCAATGTGCATTCCGCAATTTGTGGACCGCACATCGCCGGCACTATAATAGAAAATGCCTAATCTTGTCTGCAATTGCGGACAAGAATAAGGCATGTTCTATTTTTTTGCGGAAACGGAAGCACAGATGCGGAAGGGCAGATCCGCAAATGCGGATGTGGATCCGCAAATGCGGATGCGGACAGCACATTCCGGCCCCAATAAAAATGAATAGGTCTGCACCCGTTCCGCAAAATTGCGGAATGGATGCAGACTTATTTTGCGGACGTGTGAATGGAAAAGATATCCCTCAAAATGAAAATAAATTAAAATATTAAAGTTAAGCAAAAAGCATAGATGTGGTAGGCAATAACAAGTGCTCGGCGGCACTAAATCAGGTGCTCGGCTGCACCAAATCAGAAACCATATGTCCTACCACCATCCGGGGGGGTCCAGTGTACATCCATGAATCCCGGAGGGAAAGCAAAAAAAATCTATCCCTGGGCTAGATGATGATGTGGTATTGAAGGACAGGGTGGGCAAAGAACTGTCCCTGATATTGCCCTACAGGGGGGTGCTATTCTGGCCCTGATAGCCTAATCACAGACCACCCGCCCTGATAAGATCGACCCAGTCCGGAACCTTACCCTATATAAAAATGGCCCTAGTAAGCCCCTAGCCCCCTGACTGCCAGGTGATCACTATATAGATCTATGTGTTTTTGACTCATTATAAGAGTATATTATAAGTATATCGCACCCCTCTGTGTATCACACATATAGATAGCACACCTATACTAGTCTTTAAAATGACTTTTGTGGCCCTATTAGCTAGTGTTTGGTGTCCCTACCAGCCTGTCCCTGCTCCACACAGCAACCTCTTCCTACACTGGCAAAACACTGAATGTAAAATGGTGGCCAGATCAGGTTTATTTATAAGATAGGGGGTATGTCCATGTGCTAAAAAGTCTCAAATAGCTGTACTGTACCACCTGATGGATGTGTCATGGGTCAAAGTTCTTCACAATGTAAAAGAATATGGCAGGCCCGAAATTCTCTATATGTTCGGTGAATCGCGAACACACAAAGTTCGCCGCGAAACGACCGCCGGGCGAACCGCAAGGCCATCTCTACATTTGTATGCAGCGCCTCCTTCTCTATAGCACAGGGCAACATTTTCAGTCTGAGAGGTGTGCTGTAAACACATACCAATAACTTAAAGGGTCTGGTGGGAAGGATTGGTGGGGATCTGAGCACTCAGACCCCTACTGATCAAAACTTGTGATCTGCATCTATGATATATATAAAAAGTATTTTGAAAGCTCAGTGACCCATTCAGGGTCTAAACAAAATATAGAGCACATTTACTTAACTGAGTTAGGTATGGACAGATTTTAGTCAAAAAGCTAATAGTGTGCTGATTAGGGGCGACAAAGAACATTTTGTAATATTTTGGTTGCAGACAGTGGACAAAATGACACCCATTTCTTTTTCTATTTATTTAAGTACTATGTTCTCCCACAAATAGCAAACAAAAACAGATACACAGGGATGATGAGTTTCCCTCAATGACTCTGGTGGACGCCTCCCCTGTCCTGTCTCAGTAATTAACAGCCATAGGCTACTTTCACACCTGCGTTAGGTGCGGATGCGTCTGGTATCTGCACAGACGGATCCGCACCTATAATGCAAACGCTTAGATCCGTTCAGAACGGATCGGTTTGCATTACCATGAACAAAAATAAATAAATAAATAATAATTTTTTATTTATTTTTTGTTCATGATAATGCAAACTGTTCCGTTTTGACTTACATTGAAAGTCAAAGGAGGACGGATCCGTTTTCAATTGCACCATATTGTGTCCGTGAAAACGGATCCGTCCCCATTGACTTACATTGTAAGTCAGGACGGATCCGTTTGGCTCCGCATCATCAAGCGGACACCAAAACGCTGCAGGCAGCGTTTTGGTGTCCGCCTCCAGAGTGGAATGGAGGCTGAACGGAGGCAAACTGATGCATTCTGAACGGATCCTTATCCATTCAGAATGCATTGGGGCTAAACTGATCCGTTTTGGGCCGCTTGTGAGAGCCCTGAAACGGATCTCACAAGCGGACCCAGAAACGCCAGTGTGAAAGTAGCCTTAATTCATCAGAAACTAAATTTAGATCATTCTGGTTACAGTTATAATAACTGGTAAGCTAACATAACTAAGACAATTGCAAACATGTTACTAATATAATCAGGTAATATAATCAAAAATATCTACTGGTAAAAAGTACTGAAAAATGTACATATTATTTAAATTCTGTCTATTTTATATTTTATTGTTCTCACTATAAACAAATATACACAAAAGCGTGTACAGCAACTTTTCGTAAAATGAAGTTTTTGTTTAGCATTTTCTCATTGATTTCAGTGGCGCACAAATGGACATCTAATGCAAAAAATGAAACAACCCCCCCCCCCACAAAAATGTATCATCTTAATTTAAATTATTTTGCCACATAAAATTTTTGATACACCACGATTTCTGTGGCACAGAATTTTAGTTTGCAATATACAAATTGCATTCACAAAGCACACCCAATAAATATATATTGATGTGCAACATAGCTTTTTTGTTTCACCCAATGTTTTTGATAATTCACGCTAAATCACATAAAAATTATTTTGTATGGGAAACATTTAATACATTGGACAATATTTTTTGGAGCATATCCCTTTTCAATAAGGCCTCTTTCACACGGGCGTTGCGGAAAAATGTGCGGGTGCGTTACGGGAACACCCGCGATTTTTCCACATGAGTGCAAAACATTGTAATGCGTTTTGCACTCGCGTGAGAAAAATCACGCATGTTTGGTACCCAAACCTGAACTTCTTCACAGAAGTTCGGGCTTGGGATCGGTGTTCTGTAGATTGTATTATTTTATAACATGGTTATAAGGGAAAATAATAGCATTCTGAATACAGAATGCAAAGTAAAATAGCGCTGGAGGGGTTAAAAAATAAATTTAAAAAAATTAACTCACCTTAGTCCACTTGATATCGCAGTCGGCATCTCCATCTGTATTCTTTCTTTAGGACCTGGGTAAAGGACCTTTGATGACGTCACTCCGGTCATCACATGATCCATCACCATGGTAAAAGATCATGTGACGTACCATGTGATGACCGGAGTGACGTCATCAAAGGTCCTGTAACTGTATTTAATGCTCACCACAGGTCCTATTCAACAAAGGAGACACAAGGATATGCCGGGCTACGCGAGCAAGTGGACTAAGGTGAGTTAATTTTTTAAAAACATTTTTTAACCCCTCCAGCACTATTTTACTTTGCATTCTGTATTCAGAATGCTATTATTTTCCCTTATAACCATGTTATAAGGGAAAATAATAATGATCGGGTCTCCATCCCGATCGTCTCCTAGCAACCGTGCGTGAAAATCGCACCACATCCGCACTTGCTTGCAGATGCTTGCGATTTTCACGCAACCCCATTCACTTCTATGAGGCCTGCGTTGTGTGAAAAACGCAGAATATAGAGCATGCTGCGATTTTCACGCAATGCATAAGTGATGCGTGAAAATCACCGCTCATCTGAACAGCCCCATAGAAATGAATGGGTCAGTATTCAGTGCGGGTGCAATGCGTTCACCTCACGCATTGCATCCGCGCGGAATACTCGCCCGTATGAAAGGGGCCTAAGTGTTCTAATCATATTAAAGACCAGAAATGATCATTTACCTGCCTGCACGAATGACAGGCTCACCCGGTGAACAAGCATTTCACTTGTTCATTGGGTGATCAGCTGCACCTTTACTGGGGCAGACTGTCGGGAACGAGCGTTCGCAGGAACATCCATTTCCGATAATTTGTCGGAGAATCTGCACGTGTAAATCCAGTGGACTCCAGGAACTAGGGCACAAAACCATTCACCATCAGAAACTAGGATACTAAACCACAGAATACACATTCAAGAGGCTGTACCACTAAGGTCTCATGCACACGACCGTATGTATTTTGCGGTCCGTATTTCACGGATCCGTTGTTCAATTTTTTGTATCCGTAGTGTTTCCATATTGTTTACGTTCCGTATTTCCACAAAATAATCTCTGTATGGTTTCCGTATGCCATCCGTTTTTTTGCAGATCGCAAATGGAAACAGGAACTTGGTAATCATTTTTTGACACATACCCTTTTTTACTCCCCCTATATAACTTGGTCATGTGATTGTTGTTACTCCATTTTATGCAGCTTGTTGCAGCATTGAGAGCTTAGTTGGAATCCTGTGTTGGGCAGACATTGGTTTCTAGCTACTGTTATCTGTTGTATCATGGTAGACGATTCGGAGGAACTGGTTCTCTTGTGCTGGCTGCTTTCTCGGCAACAGGAACAGCAGCCAACTATGCTGAACTTGGAACCAAGTCGGAGGAAGCATTAAGTTGACCCAATTGTCTCTCAGCGGGGGCAGGAAGGGTCACTTCCACACGCTGTACATGGATCTGCGACAGCATCCTGAGAAATGTCATTGGTATTGTCATATGTCAGTAAAAAACTTTGACTTTTGTTAGCGACTCTGCGCCCTGGCATCACATACCAGGACACAAATATGAAGCGCTGCATTTCTCCTGAGGAACGGCTCATCGTGACGTTGAGGTATGTATTTTGAAGTTTTTTATTTTTTTTGGTGAATGTGCAAACTATTAAATCTTACTATTTTTGCTATTTGTTGTGACGGTCACGTACACTACACAAAGGGGTGAAGATAGTGACCACTGCGCTCCACCCTCACCCCTGGCCCTGCCTACTTGCCTCGCAAGTCCTAATGACAGGGGACAACTAGATGGCAGTCCCTAACTTAGGATACATGCTGGGAAGACAGAAAAGACAAATAACGGAATGTGAATGGACCGGGTCAGAACCAAGAGAGCTACGCAGTACAAAGGATTAAGCAAAGAATAGTAAGGAGAAGCCGGGGTCAAATACCAGGAGAGTAGAGAAGTACCAGAGGAGTAGTCAGGTGGGAGCCGAGGTCACAATACCAGGAGGGATGCGCAGTACAGGAGGAGCAGGCAAAGGATCGTCAGGGAACAGGATCAGGTGAGTAATCAGTAGTCCAACAAATAGCCAGGAACCTAGAATTAACAGGCAACCTGTGGCCAGCAGGCTGCCTGCATTTATAGTGGGGTCTGAGGGTAATGTGACGTGGCCAGCGTCACATGACCGACAGACAGACAAGTCGAGCACCGAGTGATCAGCTCGGCGCTCAAGGCAGACCTAGGAGCAGGGAGCCTCCCAGCTAGCAAAGCCGCCCTGGGAACGAGGCCAAACACAGATCCTCGCTCCCGAAGCTAAGCAGCAGGTCTGCGGCTGATGGGAGACTAAGTGAGCCTTTGGCACCCCGTGACATTTGTAATATGTGTGATAGTGTAGCTACAATGTGATAATGTGCATATTTAGATTTGGTGTATATTTGACGAAAAAAAGAAAAACAAGGGAACACCAATGATAAAGTAGATATAACTGAGTCCCGACAAACGTAAGAATCTAACTGAAAATATACTTTTATTGATATCCTTAAAACGACCTTTATTGGTCAGTTTAACTAGATAATGAAAAAGAAAAAAAAATAACTTATTCAAATACACAATGGGTCCAGAAGTAGGTATATACGAGGATATAACCATGGGAGGCAAGGTCCTTTCCCACAAAGGTCCTAGTTAGTCGTCAGCCCGGAGGCATACCCTGATGGTGGGAATCCTCCGTCCCCGTGCCTACCCTAGATTACCCTAAAACGCCCTAAAAAAACACAATAAGTACCCTGTTATCCTGACGCATTCTCCCCCCCCCCGGCGTTTGGGTTCACACAGAGTAAAGAAAGAGCTAATCAAAGGCAGTAACTGTCCCACCCTCCATTTCTCCAAACCTGTGGAGGAAAGGAACAAGAACGCCTGAAGGTGGGGCTGGTTAATATCTAGATATCTGATGTGGACATATAATCCAATGTAGAAATGACTGGGTTCCTCACTTATGTCCGTGCTACCCTACGTCCAGCCCCACCAGAGGTGCCAAGATGAAGGACTAACTATGACCTTTGTAGGGAAAGGACCTTGCCTCCCATGGTTATATCCTCGTACATACATACTTCTGGACATATTGTGTATCTGAATAAGTTTTTTTTTTTTCTCTTTTTCATTATCTAGTTAAACTGATAATAAGGGTTGTTTTAAGGCTGTGATGTGATTTGGCAGCGACTCCGGGAAGAGGTGATGCCAGAGCCCAAGGCGGAGGATTGGATCTGAATTGCTGAGGGTTTTTATGTCGATGCGCAGTTTACAAACTGCATTGGGGCACTGGATGGCAAACACATACATGTTAAGAAGCAGCCTCACTCAGGGTCCCGGTACTACAATTATAAACAATATTTTTCTTTAGTGCTTTTGGGCTTGGCTGACAGTACTTACAAGTTTATAATTGTGGATATTGGGGCCTATGGGAGCACTGCAGATGCACGCATTTTCAGAATGTGTGAGAGACTTCAAGCCAACCAACGTGCCCTCCAAGTACCCAGAAGACTGCCAGGTTCTGCGGGACCACCGGCTGCATTTGTAATTGTGGCTGATGAAGGGTTTGCTTTAGCACCACATGTCATGCGCCCCATCCCCAGTCACAACCTGGATAACAGCAGACGTATCTTCAACTATCGGCCGAGTAGAGGCCGTCAGTATGTTGAGTGTGCATTTGGAAAACGTAGGCCCCTTTCACACGAGTGAGTTTTCCGCGCGGGTGCAATGCGTGATGTGAACGCAATGCACCCGCACTGAATCCGGACCCATTCATTTCTATGGGGCTGTGCACACGAGCAGTGATTTTCACGCATCACTTGTGCGTTGCGTGAAAATCGCAGCATGTTCTATATTCTGCATTTTTCACGCAACGCAGGCCCCATAGAAGTGAATGGGGCTGCGTGAAAATCGCAAGCATCCGCAAGCAAGTGCGGATGCGGTGCGATTTTCACGCACGGTTGCTAGGAGACGATCGGGATGGGGACCCGATCATTATTATTTTCCCTTATAACATGGTTATAAGGGAAAATAATAGCATTCTTAATACAGAATGCATAGTACAATATGACTGGAGGGGTTATTAAAAAAATATATATATATATAACTCACCTTAATCCACTTGATCGCGCAGCCCGGCTTCTCTTCTGTCTTCTTCTTTGCTGTGCACAGGAAAAGGACCTTTGATGACGTCACTGCGATCATCACATGGTCTGTCACATGATCCATCACCATGGTAAAAGATCATGTGATGGACCATGTGATGAGCGCAGTGACGTCATCAAAGGTCCTATTCCTCAAAGAAGAAGACAGAAGAGAAGCCGGGAGGCGCGATCAAGTGGATTAAGGTGAGTTAAAAAAATGTTTATTTTTTTTTAACGCCTCCAGCCCTATTGTACTATGCTTTCTGTATTAAGAATGCTATTATTTTCCCTTATAACCATGTTATAAGGGAAAATAATAAAATCTACGCAACACCTAACCCAAACCCGAACTTCTGTGAGGAAGTCCGGGATCGGGTCTGGGTACCAAACATGCCGATTTTTCTCACGCGCGTGCAAAACGCATTACAATGTTTTGCACCGGCGCGGAAAAAACGCAAACATGGAACGCAATCGCAGTGAAAACTGACTTGTTTTAGTGTTAAAATCGCACCATTTTCCCTGAACGCATCCGGCCCCAATGCGCAACGTCCGTGTGAAAGGGGCCTTACACACAAGTGGAGAGTATTACTGTCATTCTTACTGTTCCACTTTGACAAATGTAACCATTCCATCTCACAACTAAAATTCCAAATTATAGAGCGGGTTTATCAACCAGGAAGGGGAGGTGATTTTAAAAAATTACTACTTAGAAGGGAGGCATATTGGATCCATACATCGGATACTCTACAACCCAGGGGGATGAATAGGGATTATGAGATTATGTGTTTTTAATAGTTTATAATTTGGAGTGTTTTGTTCACAGGCTGCAATACCGCGCTGATAGCCGAAGGTTTTTGGGCCTGCAGAATAACATGATTGGAAACAAGAATGGACACTCTGTTATGTTATATATGTCATTTCCTGTTTGTTTAATCAGCTGATGATGTCATGACCAGGAGATCCTGCACCTATAAAAGTAATCAGGTTTTCATTGTCATCATGCAGTTGAGAAAGGCTGGACGGGTCAAAACGCGTCCCGTTATTACTTTGTAGTCACAATAAAAGAATATAACTGATTGAAAACAAGAACGTCTGCTGGGAACTTTTTTGCTGGATTTGATCTGGGGATTGCCCCTTCCCATGCAGCATCAGAAAGGATCGTGAGCTGTTACTTCTGCTTCACATTCTTACAGATGGCACGGGAGAATGCCACCCTGGTTATTCAAGCATGTGTGATCCTGCATAACTTCATCAGGATTCATGATGCTCCCTCAGAACTTGATTTATTAGAACCTGGTACATATTCTTTATCTGGAGGATTGGACCAGACTCTTCATGGACGACCTGGAACTGCAGGGCTTGCAGTTCGGGACCTCTATGAAGAATATTTTTCAAGTTCTGAGGGTGCATTGCTGTGGCAGATGGACGTAGTTCATGGCAGGCTATGAAGTGATCTGGACTCTGGTCATCATAGTTTTTGTTGTTTTCTAGTGAGTTTTTTTTATTTTGGTGGGGGGTTATATGTAGATAGTGTAGCGACTCACAAGAAAAAGAGGACCCTTGTGGGCTGGGGTTAACTGTAGGCAAAACTTAAAAACATCTGTCTGTGTTAATTCATGTTCATTTTTTAAATGTGCATGAATGAGTATGTTAGTTTTTATTTTTTACCTGCAGAAACCCTCTAATACCTCTTTAATGATATCTTTAGGACCTACTTAATGTTTGATTACGTGCCCACCTGTTTGGATAGGTTTAACAACATTTTTTGTTTCTTTAGGCATGCAGAACACTTCAAGACGCTGTCCAAGGTTCCTGCTTTGGAGGTTATCCCAGCACTTAGAACATTTGGAAAATCATTTAGCATATGTATGGTTGTCTTAAAGTATATGCACAGCCCTATTTGTAATTAATAAAATAAAGTAATCTAAACTATGTGTATTTTTTTTTTTATGTTTGCATTTCAATAAAAAAAGTAAATGGTGTTATTATTTGCATGTTATCACATATTTAAAGGGCCAGACATTTCAGTTGACAGAATTTTATATATCATAAATGAAAAGTAAAAAACAATATTGGCTTATCATTCAGCCACTATAAATAATAAAAAAAAAAAATTATAAGTCCATAAGATCCCTGAGGAAAGGTCCCGACACATGTGCAGGAGGGGCAGCCGCATTAGTTGGGAGATGGTATGGCATTCTGGAGCCTTGAGAATGCGGCTGGGAGCCATATTCATGCTCATGGGAGTATAGGGGCTGCGAATATGAGCTAGGCCTAGCATGTTGTGACAACATGCTGGGTCCAGATTGTGGTTCTGCAGACAACAATAAAGCCTGCTGCTTCATGTTATCAACAGTCCGCACCAGCGCCATAGGATCCGTGGGTGAATCCATTATTGTGGCAATGGAAGCCATAATGGACACAAAAATGCGCTTTTTTGAAGCAAAATTTTTTGTATAAGGTGAGCTAGCCCACTTAACATTCTCTCCTCCTTCTCTTCATTCCTTCTCTGGCTCAAATACTGAGTATCAATCAGGGCTTGAGTATTTGAGGCAGAAAAAGGATTGTCTCGAGCCCCCCTTCTCCGTCGTGGCTGTCTCCTGGGTCTTTCTGGGCTGGGTGGAATATCAGCAGCTCCCTCCAAAGCTGATGACTCCTCCTGACTCTCAGAACGAACCAGGTGCTCCACACTTTCTGCATCTTCCACCACAGGACGAGGGGATTCCAGGGGACCAGCAGCTTGCTCTTCCTTGGTAGAGCTGCTCGCATTACCCCCTTGTTCCTCCAGGCTGTCAACGGTGCTGTGAATGAGAGATCATTTTGAATAAACAATGTGTGTAAAGGGTATGACCATAACACATTTAATAACCCAGCGTGATACAGCAATTCCCTCCAATAACGAGACGAGGCTGCGTTCTGAAGGGTTAGAAAAACATGAACTGAACATAACCTCTTTATTGAGGGCTACCCGCCCGTATTTATGCAGGTCCCCACAATGCATCATGGTCTCCTCCTCTCTGCCCTGAAGACACCCGAAGTGCAATTCAATTATCTCCTAGGACAAAGGGAGACCACCAATACACATGTGGGAACAATAGGAGAGGAATCCCCACCCGAATACACAAAATCCTCCCTTCTGTCTGGGATATAATTATGGATTAACATAACTATCACAGACAGTAAAAATACAGTTTTTAAACATACACTGTAACTTTAAAACCATACATTCCATCTCCATAAAAATTACATATTTAAACTCTGCATACATCAAACATAAACACTTCCAAAAATCACACAAATCCCTCCAGCGGATCAAAAGTTTAGTGGAAGTCCTTTATGACCGACCGCAAGCACAACTTCCTGCCCAAAACAGTTCCATAGATTTGGGCTGTGCGGTCGGTCAATTCCATGCAGAAAAATGACTCCATCTTCGAACGGGACTTAGTCTCTGGAGCTGAAAGTTCAGTATGGCAGAAGGTAAGGGTCAGCGGCGTTCGTGTATCCGCGCATCCGATTCCAGCTCCACAGAATCCCCAGCATACACCGCTGACCGCGTTCGGTCCCATCAACAGTCCAGACATGCGGCACAGTTCTGTCACTGTTCCTGAAGGGCAACATGTCCCGGGGCCATAGTCGTAGGGCAGGAGGCTAGCCATAAGTCCTCTACAATGCCCAGTGGCAAATGGCAGTTTGTCACACCCTTCATATCTCATGTAATCTAAGCAAGTACATTTTTGGTTAATGTCTTAGTCCATTGTTTCTATTAGTCATGTGCTGCATTGCAGAGGGCAAGGTCTGTTTCAGTACTGGCAGTGATGTACTGTCCGTGTCCACACTATGGTAGACACCGACTTCCGCCTAGCAATGTTGACGAGCTGTTGACGGGAGCTGCACTGATGGATGTTCCTTATCGCTCTCCTCACCTGTTTCAGATGTCACCCATTTGTGCAGGTCATGTCAGGAGAAACAATGCTAGATGAAAGTCTTCTTCTAGCATGGTATGATCAAGGGCAGTATATTACCGGCTGAGAACAAATTATACCGGCCATGTGCAATCCAGGCCAAAAGGGAGAGCATTGCATCAAAAATGACTTCTATGCTGTTATCATTCATACAAAATAAAAGCCAAAATCAAGCTTTTATTTGCATGTAAAAATTATAACAACTACTAAATACATTTGGTACTCATGGCCTAAGACCCAGCACAGGTCGCAAAAACTGAAGATGTTTCGTGTAGAGATAGGGCTTCTCTCTAACCCCACCACCACTGTGTCCCTGTGACATGACCAGTTCCCACCTAAACTGGTCTTGGCATGATTGCCAGCGGGTCTTCACTCGTTGCACTGTATAAATATAACATAACCATTCTAAATGTATATGTACACACACATCTAAATGCACATATGTACAAATGGTTAAACAAAATGTATACATGAAAACATTTTTTACGTTGATACCATATACAGTAACGTGTACTGTACTAAAATTGTGTTAGTGCTATACACATGCTTTTTACAAATTAGTTGGGGCAGATACATTCAATGGCCCTGTAAACAAACATTTCAGTCTTTGAATCTAAAGGGGTTGGGTCACCTCAGCAGATAGCATTTATAATGTTGAAAACATGAATACAAGCCACTTTATAATATATTTTTATTACCCACATTTCTTCCTACGCTGGCTGGCTTCATTTTAAAATCACTTCCTACAATTCTCGTTTCCATGGTTACGAACACCATAAAATCCAGCTGCAGTGATCGTGCTTGCACAGTACAGTAAAAAGAGCAGGACTATCCCAGCTCCAGTGGTCCCAGCCACCAGAGAGGGTGGCAATTTTTCCTATACTGTGCAAGCATGGCCAACGCTGCTGGATAGCAGGGTTGTTGTAACCAGGGAAACGTGCCAGGGCTCAAACTGTTGCAAAACATTATATAGTTCAAATACAGGGATGGACAATATGCGGCTCTACAGCTGTTTCAAAACTACAACTCCCAGCATGTCCAGATTTAATAAAGAGATCAGCCCACAGCAGGGAAATTGTATTTTCACTACAGCAGGAGAGCCACAGGTGGCCATCCCTGATGTAATATATCAATGTATAGTGCTGTTGAAGGTGGCAAGGAATATAACTACTTTGGAACATCCTCAGGGTGACCCTTCTCCAAAAAATAACCTAATTTCCCTAATTATACACCAGTGCATCAAAGGTAGACATTAACAATAAACATTTTCAGAGCAAAAAACATCCGCATGGGTTGGCTTACCTAATTTCCGCCGTTTGGAAGAATTCCCCTTCCTCTCCCACTCTCTGGCCAGCATCTCACAAGTGACCTCCTCCCATGCCCGCTCCTTAGTAAGCCGCTCATGATAGGAATAGCTGGGGACGCTCTTCAATGAGTAAAATCAGCCTCTCAACATCCATTCTGTCTTCTCAGCCAAGGCAGATGAGTCGGGGCCGGTTTCAGCACCTGCACATGTGCTCAGCTAATGGGCAAAGTAGGCTGGGCCTAGCATTTCTACAGCATGGATCCGCAAAATACGGATGACATACGGATATGTTCCGTATGCATTCCATATTTATTGCGGACTCAATGACTTGAATAGAGCCACGGAACGTTATTTGCGGGCAATAATAGGACACTTTCTATCTTTTTGCGGAACGGATATACTGAAATACGGAAATGCAATGCAGACGGATTGACTTTTGTTTTTCTGCGGACCCATTGAAATGAATGGTTCCGTCTACGTTCCACAGAAAAAAACGGAAGGCACACGGAAAGAAAATAGGTTAGTGTGTATGAGGCCTAAGGAGCAATGACAGAGGAGCTCTATCAACACAACACCCATCAACAAGTCAGCATATCAGAATGCACATAATATTCCTGCAAAGGAACACTCTACTTTCTGTGTCTGTCCCTGACAACCGACAACCCTATACCGTATGGTATTACCAGTCCCACCTCATAGTTCAATGTCATTTATCCGCTAGGATTGTAAAAAGTTGCCAAGGAACATGTTATCAATGACTAAGCATCAAAATCATTAAAAGGTGTTAAATACCTGAGCAACAGAACCTTGTCTATAGAAACTCACTCTTAACCCCTCAGTGACCAGCCTGTTTTGGGCCTTAGTGACCAAGCCATTTTTTTTCATTCTTTCATCTTACAGTAGCTATAACTTTTTTTTTTTTTATCAATATAGCCATATGGGGGCCTGTGTTTTGTGGGATTAGTTATAGTTTTTAATATCCATATTTTGTTGTAAACATAACTTACTGATTAACTCTTTATTTATAAACTCTTTCTGGGAGAGGAATAGAAAAAAAAGCAATACTGCCATTTAGCTTTTACGTTATGAATTTTGCGGTGTTTTTTGACATACACAACATTATAACTTTATCATCATGGTCAGTATGATTACAGTGATACCAAATACATACAGCTTTTTACGTTTTACTACTCTTGCATAAAAAAAACCCTTTTAAAAAGAAAACAAAATGTTTTTGCTTCGCCACATCCCAAGCAGTGATGGCCAGTTCACATTGTTCGCCCGCGAACATATGCGGGCTACCATCTTTTTTCACAAGTCCGGCGAGGCACAGGTAAGCCCTGTGCGGTCAGCGGGAGCAGGCAGTTTGGAGAACAGCCCGTTGAAGGCTGTTCTCGGAACTGCCCGCTCCCGCTGACCGCACTTGTTTTCAGACCGGCTCGCGCACAGGCACAGGTAAGGGCTTACCTGTGCCTCGCCGGACTTGTGAAAAAAGATGGCAGCCCGCATATGTTCGTGGGCGAACAATGCAAACTGGCCATCACTGATCCCAAGACCCATACCTTTTTTTTCGTTTAACGGAGCTTTGTGGAAGCTTGATTTTTGCAGGATGACTTGTACTTTTCGTTGGTACTATTTTGGGTACATGACACTTAAAAAAAATAAAATAATAATCCAAGTTAAAAAATACACCTTTTTTTCCATTGAAAAAAAAGCTTTTAAATGGAAAAATTGCTAAAATAAAATCTCCTACATATTTGGTATCACAGCATCCATAATGACTTACACTACACAATTATTATGTAAGGCTACTTTCACACTTGCAGCAGCAGTGTCCCGCAGGCTGTTTCGGCGGGGGAACAGCCTGCCGGATCCGTGCTAATGCTAACCCTCCATGCCGCCGGACATCAACTCCGGCCCCATTCACTATAATGGGGACGGGCTGGAGGTCCAGCCGCAGCACAGCAAACCAGTCGAGAGCAGGCCAGACAAAAACTGCAGCGTGCTGTAGTTATTATAGGGAATGGGGCCGGAGTGGACTTCTGGCGGCACGGTAGGATAGCGTTAGCACGGATCCGGCAGGCTATTTCCCCACCGGAGCAGCCTGCCGGACCCTGCTGCCGCAAGTGTGAAAGTAGCCGTACATGATAATTGTGTAGTGCAAGTCATTATGGATGCGGTGATACCAAATATGTGGAGGAGATTTTGTTTTAGCAATTTTTCCATTTAAAAAGCTTTTTTTTAATGGAAAAAAGGTGTATTTTTTAACTTGGATTTTTTAAAAAAATTCTATAATACATTAATACATTGCAATTTTTTATGCTATGCAATGTATTATTCTGTCAGTGCTGCACTGACATTCACTAGCAGAGGCGCACCCTGCTAGGATACATGGTAGGCAAAGCTGGGGACTTGATTAGGTTCCAGCCTGCCATGCACATACATTGGCACCCCACAATCTTATTGTTAGTTAATGTTGGGTGCTGATGGAACACAAAGGGAGCTATTGACTGCAGCATCTAAAGGGTTAAACGTCTCAGCTCTTCTGCTGAAAAGGGCCATTACAGCAGCCAGCCCAGCTCTCATATGAGAGCCGAAGCCCCGCTCTCTGCAGCACGGGAGACCCAAGCAGTGCTTAGACTAGGCCACAGTAAAAAGGCAGCTGCCCAGCCTAACTCACCTTAGCGACCGCTGTAAGAAAGGTGTATTGGCGGTCACTAAGAGGTTAAAGGAGTTATTCAGCTAGAATGAACTCTTTATAGGTGTTTAAAATAGAAGAAATACAGATTACTAATATACTTGAGTTCAACACAGGGTAGAGTTCCCTGTGTTAGCGCTTCACCTGTGATTTGTATGAAGGGGGTTGGCCGAATGTTTCATTTTACCAGCTAAGCCTGCCCCCTTCTCTGCCTATGGATTGGCTGTGACAAAGATGGGGGTTGGCTTAGTTGCTGAAAAGAGCCAGTCAGCTAGCCCCCTATACACACAGCACTGGTCATGTAACAACACAGGAAACTCTCTCTTGCGTTAAGCACAAGCCAGGAGTGGAGATTTCGGAATCAGGGCTGACAGCGGGAGATTGGCATACCTTTGTAAATTCAAGTATTTGGGGGGTACTATCTCTTCTTAGGAGAGCACCTTAATCATTGAGAGGAGGCTTATAAGCCATACATGCTCCTCTGAAATTCTGGGAAGAGGATATACAAATGATCTCTTAACAAGCTCTGCCTCTGATGCCATCAGATGTAAGGTACCTATCCTAGAAGTCAATGTTTGACCCTTTAAACAGGCCTTGAGACATGACTCCAATATTAAATAAGCATGCACCTCATCTGCTAACAGCTGTTTTGGGGTGATTGCCTCTCATCAGTGCAGGGCAGAGAGTACTGGCTTAACTGGGTGAGAAGCCAATTAAGGCACTCTCTGTAAGGTGAGATAGTACCCACCAAATCCTGACCTAGGCCTCTCACCCAGTTAAGACATTACTATGTTCTGCACTGATGAGGGGCAATCCCCCCGAAACAGCTGTTTGCAGATGAGATGCTGGCTTAATTATTATCAAAATCATGTTTTAAGGCCTGTTTAAATGGTCAAACATTGACTTATAGCATAGCTGCCTTACATCTGGTGGCATCAGAGGCAGAGTTTGCTAAGAGTTCAGTTGCATCCTTATTTCAAGTATATTAACTATTTTAACCACATACTGTGTAAAGATCATTTGTTCTACAAGGACAGTCCTTTTAATGAATCACAAACAGCATAACAATATGTTATTTAAAGAATGCATGATTTCCAGTAGGTGCATAATCATCAAGCTGATTCAAGATTGGTAAAATAATACACATTCCCCATTTGGTGTAGAAAACACAAAAACATATTTCTGCAATGCTTTAGGGCATGTAGTTTGGAGAACATACATTGTACAGTGAATTATACCGCTTGCTTAAATACTCAGGGGTACAGCGGGTAAACATTACTTAAGCTAAGAACAATCCTGTAATCTTACCTGCTTATCTAGGCCACATCCAACATTAATTTTATGGGAAGCCTCAGTAGTTATTGATGAACACAGTCATCTGACATCAGATTCCTTCGAAGGAGAAATAGGAAGAACAAGTCCTCAATAACATATAGGCACTGTTGAATTTCACTGGCGTCCTGTTAAAAAAATGTACTGTACATTTAATTTGCTACACTACACTGTTTTACACAGTTATACATTTACTAAAGAAAATATAGTTGTTTTATTCCTTAAAGGGGTTCTGCAATTTGTTTAAACTGATGATCTATCCTCTGGATAGATATTCAGCATCTGATCGGCGGGGGTCCGACACCCGGGACTCCCGCCGATCAGCTGTTTGAGAAGCCGCTGCCTTCTCACTGTTTACTGCAGGCCCAGTGACGTCACGACTAGTATCACTGGCCTGGGCGGGGCTAAGCTCCATTCAAGTGAACAAAGCTTAGCCCCGCCCAGGCCATTGATACTAGTCGTAACGGCGCTCCTGGAGCCTTCTCAAACAGCTAATTTACGGGGGGTCCCGGGTGTCAGACCTGCGCCGATCAGATGCTGATGATCTATCCAGAGGATAGATCATCAGTTTTAAAAACTACAGAACCCCTTTAAAATAAGCTGAAATAACTAATCTCTTAACTAACCCCCTCAGTGACCAAGCAATTTTTTTATTGTCATATTCCAAGGGCTATACCTTTTTAATTGTATCTGTATGAGGGCTTTGTTTTTTGCAGGACAATTTTTTTATTTTTTATTTTTTATTTTTTTTAACGGCACCACTTTGGGGTACATATAACTTACTCATTAAGGGCTTGTTCACACGAGTATATAGGTTCCATTGTCGTATTGCGGACCGCATATGCGGATCCGCAATAAACAGACACCGTTCCGTGTGCATTCCGCATCACGGATGCGGACCCATTCACTTGAATAGGTCCGCAAATCCGGAGATGCAGAGTGGTGCGGAACGGAAGCATGGAATGGAAACCCACGGAAGCACTACGGAGTGCTTCTGTGGGGTTCCGTTCCGTACTTCCGTTCCGCACAAAGATAGAACATGTCCTATCTTTTTGCAGAACGGAGGGATGCGGAACCATTAAAGTTGAATGGGTCTGGATCCGTCCCGGAGGCCTCACAAACGTTCTCCGTGCATTGCGGACCACAAATTGCGGCCCCAATGCACGGAACGGAACCCATACATTCAAGCCCTAACTGTTATCAACCCTTTTTGGAGAAGGATGGAAAAAATCAGCAATACGTTCCAAATTTTGCTGCATTTTTAGGCAAAAGTAACATTATAACTTTACTCTTTGGATCAGTACTACGTTTTATTACTTTTGCACAATAAAAACCCTTTTTAAAAAAAAATAAGAAAATGTTTTTGCATCGCTGCATCCCAAGACCCATCATTTTTTTATTTTTCATTCTACAGAGCTGTGGGAGTGCTTGATTTTTGCGGGAAGACTTGTAGTTTTCATTGGTATCATTTTGGGGTACATAACACATTTTTTTTATCACTCTTTATTCCTTTTTTGTGGCAAATAAGCAAAAAAAAAAAAACAGCAATTCTGGTATTTTTTTTGCTTTTGCTTACAGCGTTCACCATACAGGATAAATGACATGATAATTGTATGGTACAGGTCATTATGGATGTGGTAATACCAGTTATATATGGAACAGATTTTTTTTTTATGCCATTTTTCTCCACTGAAAAAAACTTTTCAAATGTAGATTCTTTTCAATTTAATAAAACTTTTTTCTAACCACTTACTAGTGCCACAAGGGAACTTAAAGATGTGATTTCTTGATTGTTTCTATAATACACTCTACTTTTTATGCATCTAATTTTATTTTGATTATTTGGAATTTCCAATGGCATTGACACCCATATAAGAGAGTTGTCATGCTAGGTAAAAAAAGCCTAAACTACTTAAAGGGAACTAAAAAAGTTCCCTCTATCATGCCAAAGTAAGAGCATGCAGGAACATAGTCCATCGAGACATCTCTTCTCACCCTTTCAGCACTGAAATTAACAATGCATCTGGTCAACAGTAGGCGTACATTGTATATATCGTATGTAAAGCAGTGAGTCAGTAATCATGATCTTTGAGTCACCATTTAAAATTTCAGAGCATGCTATGGATTTGTGGTAACAAAGGTTGTACATTAGGTTTTATAAGTAAAGGGTGATTGAATTTGTTTTTTAAAAGTAAACATTTTGAAATTAGCAGGTTAAGTTTACATTTTAGTTTAAAATTTCTCATCATTGTTTATTTTAGAATTTTTTGGTGTTGTTTTTCTTAATTTTTCCATGTCGCTATATAAAAAAGAAAAAGTATACAATTCTGCAAATTTCACACTGGCCAATAGGCTTAAAATATGTTAAGACTTTCTGTCTTTTGGGAGCAGCTACCTAGCCCATAGACACAATGGACCGGAACTGACCCCACTGACTTATATTAGAGAGTTTTCAGTACCCTGCATAAGCTGTAATCTGCATATTAAAAGAGGAACTTTAATTCACATCTCTCCTGACTTTAGTAAAAAAATGTATTCCCCGTGAAATAATTCAGAAGCAGATTTTCTTTAGCATTCTACATCGTGCTGTTCCTGTGTTACTCCTAAATTTTTTTTTTTATTGAGAACTAGGTGTTACTATTCCCTATATCAAAGGCCATGTTCCTCCCCTGCCTGATATCATTGAGTCTGATTGATGCTCCAAGAATTATTTTGAGGAATACAATTAATTACTAAAAATGACATGTCAGGAAAGATGGCCTTTTAATAAAGCAAAGAGTAAGTGGCATAATCACAGAAAACGTAATGACATCTTCCCATCAAGCTAGTTAACAGGGCATCATGCTTTCTTACTGTACTCTGTATTACAACTGTCTAGTAACATGATCACACATCATTAACCCCATGGGGACCCAGCCAATTTTCATTGTTTGATTTTGTTTTTTCCTCCCTGACTTCCAAAAGTCATAACTTTTAACTTTTCTGTTCACATGGCCAAACAAGAGCTTTTTTTTTCTTATGGGCTAAGTTTTTAATGGAATTTATGTTACCATATCATGTATTGAAAAATGGGGGAAAAAAAATTGTGGGATGAAACTGAAAAAAAACCCCACACAATTCTGCCAGTTTTTTATGGGTTTTGTTTCTACAGCTTTCATTGTATGGTAAAAAAAAAACCATAACTTTATTCCACGGGTCAATATGATTACAGCAGTATCAAATTCATATAGTTTTTTTATTATTATGTTTTACTACTTTAAAAAATAATTTTATCTGCATCACCATACACTGGCACCCTTAGGCCTCTTTCACACGGCCGTTTTTTTTTTCCCGTTTACTGGCCGTTTTTTGCGGTCCGTATACGGTCCGTATACGGAACCATTGATTTCAATGGGTCCGCAAAAAAAAACAGAATGTGTTCCGTATGCATTCCGTTTCCGTTTTTCCGTTCCGTTTTAACATAGAACATGTCCTATATTTGGCCGCAAATCACGTTCCGTGGCTCCATTAAAGTCTATGGGTCCGCAAAAAAACGGAATGCATACGGAAGTGCATCCGTATGTCTTCCGTATCCGTTCCGTTTTTTGCGGATCCATCTATTGAAAATGTTATGCCCAGCCCAATTTTTGCTATGAAATTACTGTATACTGTATTTGCCATACGGAAAAACGGAACGGAAAAACGGAACGGAAACGGAAACACAACGGAAACAAAAAACGGAACAACGGATCCGTTTAAAATGGACCGCAAAACACTGAAAAAGCCATACGGTCGTGTGCAATAGGCCTTAACTTGTATTTTTATATATTTCCATCTACAGAGGACTTGAGGTGACCAAAAATTTGGTTATTTAGATTTTTTTCCCCCTTTACAGTGTTCACTATGCAGTACAATAAACTTTTATAGTTTAATAGTTTTTGGACATTTGTATGCGGTAATAGTTTGTTTTATTTTAATTTTACATGTAAAATTGGAAAGGACATAACCATGTGATTGTTTGATCACTTATACCATAGGCTCAATGATATACTATTATGGTCTATGCGAATTCTCCACATTGCCTGAAGCAGGGTATAACAGGCAGTTTACTATGGCAGGTATGGAAGCCTTCATAAGGCCCCAGGGTGCCATAGCAACCGATCATATCCCCACTATTTCACCAGCGGTAGTTCACTAAGATGTAAGAATGAGCCCGCTCCCATTGATTCACCTTTTTGATGTCACAGTCAATATTGACTGTGGCATCTGGGTGGCTAACTGTTCGAGATCGGAGTTATCTCTGAAGCAGATGCATTACACAGCTGGTACTTGCCATGTATGGAGCAGGCTTAGCTTGTGAGCCCACATCACACACCCCTTATGCACTCTGTTTGCACAGTAACATCTGGGGGTATAAAGTAGTTTACATAGATGCAATGCATAAAACTATTGTTGATTAAAACTTATTTGCATATTTTTCTTGTATGACACATGTTTGATAAGCAAGAACATACACTCCTCGACACTAAAATTGCAACACCAAGGACAAGCCATAAGATTATACAAATTGAGGAAGTAGTAGGTGATCCAAAATCTGCAAATTATGAAATTTTCAAGCACCTAACTCCAAACTGTGGCATGTAGGAGGGACATAAAAGCCAGGTTGAAATCAAAGTATTTTTTAGCCACAAGAAACCCCAAAAAGTATGTGAAGTCATGTTGGGTGATTGTGCTATGCCTCCTGTTCATTGACATGACAGTTAGGCCTCATGCACGAGACAGTATTTTTTTGCGGTCCGCAAAAAGCTGTTCCGTTGTTCTGTGATCCGTTTCCTTTTTTGTTTCAGTGTGTCTTCCTTGATTTTTGGAGGATCACCAGACATGAAAAATGAAAAAAAAATCTAAGTCAAGTTTGCCTTGCAAATGATAGGAAAAAAATGGACGCGGACGACAATCTTGTGTGCCTCCGTGTTTTTTCACGGACCCATTGACAACGCGAACCGTTGTCCGTGAAAAAAATAGGACAGGTCATATTTTTTTGACGGACTGGAAACACGGATCACGGACGCGGATGACAAACGGTGCATTATTCGAGTTTTCAACGGACCCATTAAAAGTCAATAGGTCCGCAGAAAATCACGGAAACGGAACAACGGACACGGAATACAACAACGGTCGTGTGCATGAGGCCTAACTGCCACTAGTTGCAAACTGAGAATCCTTAAACTGAGAGACTTTGGTTTATCACTCTGGCAGATTTCTCCTGCGCCTAAACTGCGATGTCATGTAAAAAACATTTACAAGTGCATCTAAACCGAGATGTCAGCACTGTTCAACTTTGCATGTCCCGGTGCTTGAGAGAACAATGATGAATAGGAATGACAGCAATAGGTGCAAAGAGGCAAACTCTGCACAAAGGGAGTATAGTGATCCATTCTGTGCTGCAAGTGAAATTGGACATCACATCCCAAGCCTAGGGCGGCAAATAGTACACAAATAATTAGACATTGTTTGCACGCCATTGAGCTACAACCAGATGTCCAGCTAGCTCATGGTGTTCCATTGACCTCACCTCACTGCTCTCAAACTCTATGATGGTGTACAGCAAGATGGCAAATGAAAGTGGAATGGAGGTATATGCTCTTCAGCGATGAGTCCTGCTTTTCTCTTGGATGCAACACTAGCCAGAGATTGGTTTGGAGACCATGTGGGCAATGTTATGAAGAGGCCTTCACAAGGGAACACCCTTTCCTACTCCCGGGATTATGATGTGGGGTGGCATAATGCACGGTAGCCGTACCCCTCTAGTCTTCATTTCAGGTACACTAACAGTTCAGTGTTATATTGATTTGGCTGTGGAACCAGTGCTACCGAAATTTCTCCAAAATGTCCCAGGAGCCATTTTTCAACAGGACAACACCAGGCTGCATGTGCTTGTGCTACAGTGAGCAGCCTGTGTAGCTTAAATGTGCTACTTTGGACTTGTCTCCCATTGAGCACATCTGGGAAGTTATTGGTTAGCAATTGCAAAAGAGAAGCAGATCTTGATAACTTGTGTGCCTAAGTGCATTCAGCATGGCAGAACTTTTCTTAGACAACCATTAATAACCTCATTGATGGCGTGCCAAGCTCGTGTAAGTGCATCTATTTTGGCACGTGGTGCTCATACTTGATACTGAATACATACAGACGTTTTGAATCTTTTTTTTTCAATTTTTTTTATCATTTGCATATCATTAACATGATTACACAACTTTATTAGTAACTGGATTTTCACTTTTGTTTCATGTTCACCTATTTACCAATTTTGTTTGGGCAGTTGCTAAGCCTTTATATATCCAGCAACTAAAATAGAGTAAAACCTGGATATATAAATGCTTAGCAACTAAAATAGAGTTGGTTCAATGCATTCATTTTCAGAGCAGGGTCAGTTTAGTATTGCTTCACATACTGTATATTTACTGTCATTCAACAATTATCAACCTGTATGCCATACATCTTTCGACGACTCTACTACCAGAACATCTCCTCCATCCATAGCCCTCCTTATTTGGTTCCTAGCATTGATCATTCGAGTTTATTTTAGAATCTTGTCTGCCAGTGTTGCTTCAGGCTTCATATAAGATTCTTGAGATTGTCCACTTGTTGTGCAATTCAGCACTACTGAAAGTTCTTTGCATATCTGGGTTCCAAGGGTATTACTTGGGAAAAGTGACTACTATAGGTGAAGTTTAGTTCTGCAGTCTTGTGAACAATTAGGGCTCCTACAATGGAACATCATGGCATGGGTTCAATAATCCTAACCGCTTTATGCATTTTGTTTAACCCCTTACTGACCAGCGCGGTTATAGTATGGCGCAGCGGGACGTGACTTGCCGCCCAGCGCCGTCCTACTATGGCCCGCTGATCGGGCAGATGCAGGAGCTGCGCTCGCCCAATCAGTTGCAGGGGACCGGCTGTTCCCGTTAGCCAGACCCCTGCTGTATGCGCCAGCATCGGTGAAAACACTAATGCTGGCGCATTAACCCCTTCTATGCTGCGGTCAGCTCCTATCGGGTCCCCGCGCTGCTGTGGTGGGGACCCGATGGGTGAGAAGGCAGCCCGATGTCATGCAGAGGCTGCCCAATGCCTTGCACGGCACCGGGACCTGCCTTCTACGGGTGCCCAGGAGATCCAGCCTCAGGCTGGGTCTCCTAGGCAACCTGTTAGCGTATTACTCTGTGTAATACACTAACAGGCGATGATAACAATACAGATGTATTGTAATGCATTGAAGAGGGAATTATACCCCCAAAAGTTAAAGTCAGAAATAAAGTAAAAAACTGTGCTTTTGATAAAAAAAATAAACGCCCCCTTTTCCCTGATTTTATAATATTTTTTTTAAAAAAAAAGACAAAACACACATATTAAATATCTCCGCGGCCGTAACGACCAGCTCTATAAATATATTACATGATCCACCCCATCCGATAAACACCATAAAAAAAATTAAATAAAAACTGTGTCAAAAAAAGCCATTTTTGTTACCTTACATCACAAAAAGTGCAACACCAAGCCATCAAAAAGGCATATGTCCCACAAAATGATACTAATAAAACCATCACCTCATGCCACAAAAATGAGCCCCAACATAAGAAAATTGCTCAGAAAAGAAAAAAAACTATAGCTCTCAGAACATGGAGACACTAAAACATAATTTTTTTGTTTCAAATATGCTATTGTGTTAAAGTGAAATAATTTTTTTTTTATACATATTAGGTATTGCCGCGTCCGTAACAACCAGCTATATAAAAATGTCACATGAACTAACCCCTCAGGTGAACACCTTAAAAAATAAAAACTGTATAAAAAAAGCTATTTTTGTCACCTTACATCACAAATATTGCAAGCGATCAAAAAGGCGTATGCCCCCAAAATAGTACCAATCAAACCGCCACTTCATCTCGCTAAAAAGGAGATCCTACCGAAGACAATCAGTCAAAAAATAAAAAAGCTATGGCTCTCAGACTTGTTTCAAAAATGCTATTACTGTGTAAAACTTAAATAAATAAGAAAAAGTATATATATTAAGTATTACCACGTTCGTAACGATCTGCTCTATAAAAGTATCACATGACCTAACCCCTCAGGTGAACGCTGGAAAAATAAATAAATAAAAACGGCCAAAATTACGAATTTTTTGGTCACCTTGCTCTATAAAGTGTAATAATGAATGATCCAAAAAATCATATGTACCCAAAAATGGTACCAATAAAAACGTCAACTCTTCCTGCAAAAAACGAGCCCCTACACAAGACGATTGGCAATTTTTTTTCAAAAATGCTTTATTATGTAAATCTGAAACAAAGTAGACATATTTGATATCATTGCGTCCGTAAAAACCTGCTCTATAAAAATAGCACATGATCTACCCTGTCAGATGAATGTTGTAAAAAATAAAAACAGTGCCAAAACAGCCATTTTTGGTTACCTTGCCTCAGAAAAAACGTAATAAAGAGCAATTAAAAATCATATGTACCCCCATATAGTACCAATTAAACTGTCATCTTATACCCTAGTTTCCAAAATGGGGTCACTTTTTGGGAGTCTCTAATGTAAGGGTGCATCAGGGGGGTTTTAATGGGACATGGCATCTAAAAACCAGTCCAGCAAAATCTGCCTTCCAAAAACTATATGGCGTTCCATTCCTTCTGCACCCTGCCGTGTGCCCTTACATCAGTTTACGACCACATGTGGGGTGTTTCTGAAAACCGCATAATCAGGGTAATAAATATTGAGTTTTGTTTGGCTGTTAACCCTCGATGTGTTAAAGAATTTTTTTTTATCAAAATGGAAAATCTGCCAAAAAGTTTAATTTTTAAATTTCATCTTCCTTTCCTTGGGAAAAGTGACTACTATAGGTGAAGTTTAGTTCTGCAGTCTTGTGAACAATCAGGGCTCTTACATTGGAGCATCATGCCATGGTGTAAATAATCCTAACCGCTTTATGCATTTTGGTTAACAAAGTTTGTAAAATTAGTTTTGAGTAGCTTGAGGGGTGTAGTTTCTACAATGGGGTCATTTATGGGGGGTTTCCACTATGTAAGCCTCACAAAGTGACTTTAGACCTGAACTTGTCCTTAAAAAGTGGGTTTTGGATATTTTCTACAAAATTTTAAGAATTGCTTCTAAAATTCTAAGCCTTCTAACATCCTAAAAAAATAAAATGACATTTACAAAATTATGCCAACATAAAGTAGACATATGGAGAATGTTAAGTAATAAATATTTTATGAGGTATCACTTTCTGTTTTAAAAGAAGAAAAATAGAAATTTTGAAAATTGCGAATTTTTCAAAATATTTTGTTAAATTTGGGATTTTTTCATAAATAAAGATAATATATTGACTCAAATTTATGACTATCATGAAGTACAATGTGTCACGGGAAAACAATCTCAGAATGGCTTGGCTAAATAGAAGTGTTCCAAAGTTATTACCACATAAAGTGACACATGTCGGATTTGCAAAAAATGGCCTGGGCAGGAAGGTGAAAACTGTCCTGGGGTAGAAAGGGTTAAATAAAATAAGTATGCTGTAAAAAGTTTTAAACAAAAACATTAATATTTACTTTATCCTTTAACCAATTCCTGACTAGGCCATTTACCTCCCCTTACTGACTAGGTGCCTTTTTTTTTTTAGTTCATGCATCTTTAAAAGCCATAAGTTTTTTTCTGAAAATGCAAATGTGATCGCACACTACATCCAGCACTCTGCCCTCCATGCTGGATGAGACATTGGTGTACATTTTGGCCAAAGCGTATTAAGCCACTCACCGCGTCAAGGTCGTCTCATTTGAGTGGTCCCTAACTCTTGTTCCTACCTGTTTATGGGCCATGACAGCCACATAAAGTCCAGGGAATGCAGGTCAGCATGCAAGCCAAGTACACTCTGCTTTTAACCCCGTCCGGTGCCATTACAGCTTTCATCGGATCCAGGGATGCAAGTACCAACATGCGTGCTGAGCCCACCATATACTTCTCCTGGAGCCAAATGGCTAATGGTAGGTTCTTTATAAGCAGACTCAGTTTTATACTGACTTTAAAACCAGCCTCCAGGACAGATTGACTGGTCAGGTGTGCTTGACTCAAAGGAGATCGCCACGCCTCCAATATATGCTACAAAGAAAAAATGTTGGTGGTTGAGCCCGCACAACCTGCCTGTAGGTGCAGATCACTATGGCGAAATACATAAAAAAAATGGAAAATGCAAATGTGATCGCACACTACATCCAGCACTCTGCCCTCCATGCTGGATGAGACATTGGTGTACATTTTGGCCAAAGCGTATTAAGCCACTCACCGCGTCAAGGTCGTCTCATTTGAGTGGTCCCTAACTCTTGTTCCTACCTGTTTATGGGCCATGACAGTTTTTTTCTGTTCACTTATGTAAATTATTTTTGCGCCCCTTTTTTTTGTGACACATGGGGCTTTATTTTTATGTCACTTTTATTTTAGTATTTTTTGTTTTTATTTTTTATAAAAAGGAAACATTTAAAAAGGGTACGGTAACTGTGCAACTAAAA
This sequence comes from Bufo bufo, assembly GCF_905171765.1. Classification (NCBI taxonomy): domain Eukaryota; kingdom Metazoa; phylum Chordata; class Amphibia; order Anura; family Bufonidae; genus Bufo; species Bufo bufo. The sequence goes on along the minus strand of NC_053392.1, from coordinate 462,965,396 downwards.
TATATATTTTTTATTATTTGCCCTTTCCATAAAGGTCGTTTTGCCATATTGGATTTATGGGTTATAATGACTGGGGACAGGGCTGGAAGCTATGTTACAGTGTGTGGTGACTTTTTTAAAATTTTTTTTAGTATTTTGTCTTTTTTTATTTTTTAATGGGGGGCGTTTAATGTAACTTTTTTTTAAGGCTACTTTCACACTTGCGTTCAGAGCGGGTCCGTCTGGTATCTGCACAGACGGATCCGCTCCTATAATGCAAACGCTTAGATCCGTTCAGAACGGATCCGTTTGCATTACCATGAACAAAAAAAAAAAATAATAATAATTTTTTTTTTTTTTTTTTGTTCATGATAATGCAAACGGATCCGTTTTGACTTTACATTGAAAGTCAATGGGGGACGGATCCGTTTGAAGATTGAGCCATATTGTGTCAACTTCAAACGGATCCGTCTCCATTGACTTACATTGTAAGTCTGGACGGATCCGTTTGCCTCCGCACGGCCAGGCGGACACCCGAACGCTGCAAGCAGTGTTCAGGTGTCCGTCTGCTGAGCGGAGCGGAGGACAAACGGTGCCAGACTGATGCATTCTGAGCGGATCCGCCTCCACTCAGAATGCATTAGGACTGGACGGATCCGTTCGGGGCGGCTTGTGAGCCCCTTCAAACGGAGCTCACAAGCGGAGCCCCGAACGCTAGTGTGAAAGTAGCCTAAAGCTGATTTCTCCTGTAGCTGGGGCTGACATAGTAGCAACAATTTACAGAGGGAATACACCCCGCAGAGAGGTTGTAGAACCTTATTACAGAGCGGATTTGGCTCTGCTAACATTCCCTTTAAACGGGACGATATTACAGCGTTGCTTCCCGACAACTGGCAGCTCGCTGGTGGCGGAGACCGCTGCATTTACTTGCAGCCATCTCCTGCAGAGTATAGGGAGGAGCAAACGCTAATGCCATCACTCTTCCCCATAACAATTTGTTGATTCCTGGCAGCAGATTGTGTTTACACAGCATGATCTGCTGTCGGGAAACAAGGATTTTTGTATTAACACAAACAATCTAACTACCTGATGAACAAGCGTTTTGCGGTACAAGTACACCACCAAATCAACGCTTTATCGATTCTTGGCCCATCTAGACGCAGCCAGCTCTGCAGATTCACAGGTTGTCACAGGAAAGCTGGGAACAGAGCAGGAAGTCGCAATGTCGCTCCTGATCTCTATATACAGCACTGCGTACAGAACAGTCGCCATTTCTATGGGGAGTCCTGATTCCACTGACAGTGGGCTCCCTGCTCCAGCAGCTGCACAATTAGCGTGAGGTGCAATCTCTGCACCTCACCTGTATATAGTCAATGAGTATTGGGTTGTTTGGGTCTTCCAACTATGCTTAAAATAGGCCATCAATGTGTGAATAGTGGAGACCTGATCCCCAAGACCCCATGATCTATAGAAAGGAGGGGCAGTGGTGTTTGCTACGTTGCTGGCCTATCCTAAAGGGCCTATTAGAGTGATTACTGTTCGAATTTTAATATAATAGATTGAATTTGATCAACTAGCATCACATGTAAATGCAGTGCAGTGATCGAACAATGAGCCATAAAACATTTGTTTACCATGGATTGAACAAATCTGTCTGACTGAAAAATTATTGTTAGGCCTCATGCACACGAACGTATTCTCATTCCGTGTCCATTTTTTTTGCGGACCGTATACTGAACCATTAATTTCAATGATTTTGCAGAAAAAGGAAGGTACTCCATGTGCATTCCGTTTCCGTATTTCCGTTCTGCAAAAAAATAGAACATGTCCTATTATTGTCCGCATTACAGACAAGGATAGTACTGTTCTATTAGGGGCCATCTGTTCCGTTCCGCAAAATACAGAATGCACACGGACATCATCCGTATTTTTTGAGGATCCGTTTTTGCGGACCGCAAAATACATGCGGTCGTGTGCATGAGGCCTCAGTCACAGCTACATCTAATCTAATCAGTTGTTAACAGTGCAAATGCTTTAGGTGTGTACGAGCAATGATCACAATAATGAGCAAACAGTGAAAAACATTTTGAGATTATAATTTCATGCATTTGAAAGTCTTTTGAATGCAAATGACTCACTAAATCATCACTTGTCACTAGCTAATGAAAATAATATGTGCCAGTGTGCTAGGACCATAATAATCCCTTAAGGACATCTGTCATACATGTATGGCAGATGTCCTCACTTTAAAGATTGCGCCTGCTCCAGAGCGGTGTGAGCACCATAGCTACTGGATGTCTGCTGTTTCACACAGCAGACACCTGGGGCTAATATCTCCAATCAGCTTATAACGATCGCAGACATTTAACCCCTCAGTTGCCATGGTAAAATATGATCATGGCATCTGAGCGCTGATTCTGAAGCGCTGCACTCCTGCAGCTGGAATGGCTCTCCCTAATAGCAATCTGAGAAGCTGTTCATTCCCTGTGGCAGCCTCTGTCCCCCTAAAGGAGCCACGTCTGCTGCAGCTATGTTAACAGCTAATTTCTCATAGACTTCAATACTAATGCATTGGAGTCTAAGAGAGAAGCGATCTGATGACTGCATGTGCAAGTTCCCTGGGGTAACTTAAAGAGTGCTAAAAAAATATATAAAAAAAGTAAAAAAAGAAAATATATATAAAAATTCTAATCACCCTCCAAATAAAAAGAAAAAGAAAAAATTACCATCATAGGCACCATCCCAAAATGCCAGTGCTATTAAAATATAAACGCACTTATCCCATATGGCAAACGGTGTAACGGGGGGCAAAAAAATCTAAATGGCCGATTCGTCTTTAAATTATTTTTTTTTAACAAAAAGTGAACAAAAATTCATATGCTCCCCAAATGAAAAGTACAGATTGCCTAACAAAACACCCCACACAGTTCTGTAGACATAAAACTATTTGGTCAAAACAGGGCTATGAAAAGAAAAAAGGTTTTTCTAAAGCTTTTGGTTTTTTTAAGTATTAAAACAACTATAAAAAAACTATACACATATGGTATTGCTATAATAGTACAGACCTGGAGAATGAAGGGTACAGGACAGTTTTAGGGAACATCGTAAAAACAAAACCCACAAAACTGTGCCAGAATTACATTTTTTTCCAATTCCACCACATTTGGATTTTTTTTCTAGCTTCCCAATATATCGTCTTTAGAAAGTACAACTTCTCCCACAAAAGAACAAGCCAACATATGGTTAAGTGAGCTGAAAAATAAAAAGTTATGGCTCCAGGAAGACTGGGAGTAAAAAACGGAAAAGCAAAAATGAAAAATTACCCTGTCCTCAAAGGGATCAATTAAAAGTCCCGAGCAACCACTCTAGATAAGAAAATTGCAAGCATATATACTGAAAATCTATTTTTATGTTAAGTTGTTATACTAGTACTCGTCACGCAGATTTCTATAAATTGACTGGATAGCAGGAAGCTATCTCTCACATTTGTGATATACCTTAGATAGAACAATCGTTCAATTGACTACCATTTCTCCTGACCATCCATCCCAAACACATTCATGCCTGGCTTTGCTGTGAGAGGATTAAGCTGCTATGAAACAACTCTGCCATCTGCTTATGTCCTTTCAGAACAAAATATCAGGCAGGTTGAAATCGAACAGCCTGATCCATTTTTTTTGTCTGCAAAATCTGACATAGGGGAAGAATTCAGACATCACCCCGTACACGTTGGTTATCCGAACCTAATGAAATCTGTAGGTTAGGCTGATGTTCATCTAATGTGTATAAGTTGGAAGTGACATCACTCTTTTTGCATTATCAGATGGATGCAGCTATCTTAGGACAGACACATCTTTGTAGGTTCAGCAATGGTGCTTTGTAATGTGCCCTCATTATTTCTAATACAACAACTCATTTATACCAGATAAAACCGGTGTTATTATGAAGGATAGTCCAGTAAATGTATGTGTCAGACAGGACCAGGAAGCAGCGACCAAGGCTAACCAGGTAAGCCTTGGAACAGGAGCAGTGGGGGATTGGTATTATTTTTAGGGCCTCTCAGAGCCCTGTACCTAACATTTTTCTCCACTGGACAACCCCTTTAAAACCATATATTCCTTATTTTGCATTCAAAACCTGGTTCCCTTTTGCAGACATACAAATACTGTTTTAACATAGCTAAACACACAATTGATCTTCTGTGTAAAGAGAGCTGCATTAACACCCTCCTCGGTATAAGTCGGCAATTGTCCCCTCACATGAATGTGCTTAACGATCAGAAAATCTCCCAGTAGCTGCCTAAAAACGTACAAAGACTACAGGATCTTAGCAGGCTTTTAAGAGGATTTACTTTCAAGGAGTCTGGTGATTACCAGTAATAGGATCGCAGCTACCATGATGGTCCATGAAAGAAGAATATACTTACAAAGTGTGCCTTATATTATACAAGCTGATGTAATATAAAACCTGATATAACTTACTTAACATAAAACTAACAGTTTTATCTTGCTATTATTGCCCCACCTGTGACTGTGCCTAAATGCAGGAAATCTTTTCATCCGAAGAGCGGAGCTCTGCACCATGTGTACATCGTATTCTGGATTACTACAAATATTTATTTAAAGGTTTTTTTCAAAACTGAGGCTAGCCCATTAATATCTGATCAACAGGGGCCCAACACCTTTACTGATCAGTTGTTCCAGAGTAAAGAGGTTTAAGATTTATTTTTAATTTATTTTTTAAAAATGGTCATAATATTTGATCCGCATGTTTGAACACTGTAGTGCATTTAGGACTTGCCAGAATACTGCTCTTGCAGTTAAATTCCCAGGACCTTGACTGATAATGGGAATGAAGGACGCACACCTCTAGGTAAGCACTATGGTCTATTCATAGTATTCCCTGCATAATAATGCTCCCGGTCAACCATTCTACAAGATGCTGCAGCACATCCCGATTCACATGAATGGTGCTATGCTGCAGTCACCCGCACTGTGGGTAGCTGGGAGAGTAGCAGTGCAGTAGAAATGTTTAATGGGGTTATTCCACAAAAAAACTATTCTTACACATAGTTCCCAGGGGGCGTAACTACCATAGTGGCAGACCATGCATGGCAGACCTCTTGGTCAGGACTCTACCCTCTAAAGGAACATCTTTTAGCAAATGAGGCAGTGGAAAAAATGGCCCAAGGGTCATTGAAAGGGGTTTAGGCAGAAACCCTTCTATCCTGGGTGGGGAGGCTGGTTTGATCCTTGCTATGGGGCACTTACTTCTCTATGTACGCCACTGTATTAGTAGCAGAAGAGGAATACAGAAATGCACCTGCAACAATGTACCTGGTCTCTGTGAAAAGTTAAAAGACAAATCTGATGGCCACAGTAAAGGCAGCCACTAGAAGTTATAAACAAGATAACATGGAAATGGCCAAATAGTGAAATACCTTCACTTAAAGGGTCTGTGCCAAGTTTACAAGTTTCTCCGCTATTCACAGAATAGGGGATTACTAACTGATCACTGGCGGACCGCCCACTTGAACCCCCCACTGATCCTGAGAATGTGCATCCTGTTCCCCTGAACTGATGGAGTGGCGGGTTGGGCATGTTGCACTGCTCCTCCATTCATCCTCTATGGGACTTCCGGAGATAGCGGTACAAGTGACTTGCAAACTTGGCACAACCCTTTTAAGAGGACAATTTGGAACTTGATCCCATACATACAGAGAGGGTCTATATCACACAAAAGGCTGCACTGGCCTTCCAGAGTACAGGAGGACCCTCCAATGGACCCAAGTTTTACTCTATAATGGGTTACTAACACAACAGGGTCTCAGAAGAAAACTCATTTGGAGCTGACTTTAGAGCCAGTCATTTGCCACTAGGGTGGATTAACAAATAACTAGTTAGATGATGTCCTGCATGTGTAACAATAACAATAAGTTTTACAATGCCATTAAAAGTATACTTGCAAAGGTTCTGTATAGGTGGAGGATGGGATATTCTCTGTTTTGCAGAAATTCAAAACTGATCAAAAGGCATTTTAATGGGTTATACATACTGCCATTGTGGGGTTTGCTATACATTTTAATTTCCATCATTAAACTATACTCTTTTAATTGCAACTAAAGATGAGCAGATTTCAGGTTATGAAATTTGTTCACGCTTCGTTTACTGGTATATGCTGAATTGCGTTATGGTCCGTGGCAACTAAATTCATAACGCAATTCAGCATATACCAGTAAAGGGGTCCCCTACGTAACGGAAACAGGACGGATACGTTTTGCAGCCCATAGAATTCTATTAAGAATAACGGCATTCCGTTATGCATTCCGTCATAGAATTGCGCTATGGTCCGTGGTAACGGAATCCATAACGCAATTCAGCTTATACCAGTAAACAAAGCGTGAATGAATTTCAAAACATGAAATTCGCTCATCTCTAGCAACATACAAACCGTTTACAGTAACACCATTTTTTAGAATCTGTTCTTTTTTTTCTGCACACAAGTGAATCATAGATAATGTTTGCACAAGTTTAGTAATTTATATTTTCTAACAGGAACGCCCAAAGGTAAAAATCAGCTAACAATAGCTGTGACAACATACTCGTTCAGCCAGTTCCTTGTCTTTCATTTTAGCTGCAGTATAAATATTGTAGCAGAGCAGAGATCATGTCGAGATTGCAGGGAAGGAGGAGCCTGATGACAAGAGCGCAACCTTAAACCACTCAGACGTTCATGTGTTTGCTGTCTAGACAGCTGATAGTATGTTTCTGTTTACTTGCAGCACCTGGACGTTCCAAAACAGAGCTCCGACACGCACACTTTCTTACTAAACCCCTACATAGCTCAGCCTGGCTTTACAAAAAGTCACACGTCGCTCGTCATGTACAAAAGCACAGCTGCATGAAACCTGCCAGGCAAAGGAAATGTGCTGCATAACCAGCACACACATACAGTATCTCACAAAAGTGAGTACACCCCTCACATTTGTGTAAATATTTTATTATATCCTTCCGTGGGACAACACTGAAGATAATCACTTTGATACAATGTAAAGTAGTCCGTGTACAGCTTGTATAACAGTGTAAATTCGGTGTGTCCTCAAAAGAACTCAACTGCTGGAAACAAAAGTCAGTACACCTCTAAGTGAAAATGGCCAAATTGTTCCCAATTAGCCCCCCCCCCCGATGTCATGTGACTTGTTAGAGTTACAAGGTCTCAGTTGTGAATGGGGAACAGGTGTGTTAGATTCGGTGTTATCGCTCTCACACCCACTCATACTGGTCACTGGAGGTTCAACATGGCACCTCATGGCAAAGAACTCTCTGCAGATCTGAAAAAAAGAATCGATGCTCTACATAAAGATGACCTAGGCCAGAGGTACTCAACTGGCGGACCGCATTTGCCAGCTGTCCGGACCCCTGCATGCAACCGGGTGCCGTCTCTTGGGGTACCAGAGTCCAGAAGCAATGACCGCTTCCATCAATACAGATGGAAGCGCTCATTGCTGGAGCGCAGGGAGCTGGGTCCTGTCACTCACCGCTCAGCTCCCTGCGCTCCTCTCCTTCTTCAGGCCGGCAGCGCACAGAATGGTGAAGCAGGAAGACTTCTCCCTGCTCCACCATTCAGCACGGATCGCCAGCCTGTGTGGGCGGAGCCTGCAGCCCTGAAATCTGCATAAGCTCCGCCCACACAGTGCTGCAGTGTGATCTGTGTATGCAGGGGAGAGAGGACTGTGAGCTTCAGGAACGTGACAAGGTGAGTAGCTACTGTGTTGTTTTTATTTTTTATTAACACAGAGGTGGCACAATGGGCATTTCTACTCCGGAGGGGGCACAATGGCCATTTCTACTCTTGAGGGGGTACAATGGGCATTTCTACTCTAGAGGGGGCACAATGGGCATTGCAAATGTGAAGGAGGCACAATGGGCATTTCTACTCTGGAGGGGGCACAATGGGCACTTCTACTCTGGAGAGGGCACAATGGGCATTTCTACTCTGGAGGGGGCACAATGGGCATTTCTACTCTTGAGGGGGCACAATGGGCATTTCTACTTTGGAGGGGGCACAATGGGCATTTCTACTTTGGAGGGGGCACAATGTGCATTTCTAATCTGGAGGGGGCACAATGGGCATTTCTACTCTGGAGGGGGCACAATGGGCATTTCTACTCTGGAGGGGGCACAATGGGCATTGCTAATGTGAAGGGGGCACAATGAGCATTTCTACTCTGGAGGGGGCACAATGGGAATTTCTACTCTGGAGGGGGCACAATGGGCATTGCTAATGTGAAGGAGGCACAATAGGCATTTCTACTCTGGAGGTGGCACCATGGGTATTTCTACTCTGCAGGGGGAACAATGGGCATTTCTACTCTGGAGGGGGCACAATGGGCATTTCTACTCTGGAGGGGGCACAATGGGCATTTCTACTCTGGAGGGGGCACAATGGGCATTTCTACTCTGGAGGGGGCACAATGGGCATTTCTACTCTGGGGGGGGCACAATGGGCATTTCTACTCTGGAGGGGGGCACAGTGAAAATTTCTACTCTGGAGGGGGGACAGTGGGCATTGCTAATGTGAAGGGGGCACAATGGGCATTTCTATTCTGGGGGGGCCCAATGAGCATTTCTACTATGGAGGGGGCACAGTGCACATAGGGCATTACTACTATGAAGGGGTACAGAGGGCATCATTACTGTGAAGGGGCACAATGGGCATTACTAGCACAGAGGACATAACTACTATTAAGGGGGGCACAATGGGGATTTCTACTATGGAGGGGCCACAGAGGGCATTACTACTGTGCTAGGGGCACACTGGGAATTATTACTGTGAAGGGGCACAATTGGCATTACTACTATTAAGGTGGCACAATGGGCATTATTACTATTAAGGGGGCATAATGGGCATTATTACTTTGAAGGGGTACAATGGGCATCACTACTATTAAGGGGCATTATTACTGTGAAGGAGGCACAATGGGGATTATTACTATGAAGGGGCACAATGGGGATTATTACTATGAAGGGGGCACAATGGGGATTATTACTGTGAAGGGGCACAAAGAGGGCATTACAACTGTGAAGGGGCACAGAGAGGGCATAACTACTGTGAGGGGGCACTTAGGGTATTCATACTCTGTGGGGAGGAACTAAGGAGGCATCGCAATGTGTCAGGGGCACTAAGGGATCACCCTGCTGTGAGGGTGCACTTGGAGGTATCATACTCTGTGGAGCACTAAAGGGATATCATACCGTCTGAGGGGCATTAAAGGGGCATAATTATTGTAAGGGGGCAGTGAAAGGACATTCTTAGTGTTTGGTCGGCAGAGCATGATCCCCTCCCTCTGGAAACCGGACCGCAGGACAGTATTTCAACATGATAACGACCCCAAACATGCCTCCAAGACAACCACTGCTAAAGAAAACTGAGGGTAAAGGTGCTGGACTGGCCAAGCATATCTCCAGACCTAAACCTTATTGAGCATCTGTGGGGCATCCTCAAACGGGTGGAGGAGAGAAAGGTCTCTAACATCCACCAGCTCTGTTCTGTTCGTCAGGGAGCAATGGAAGAGTATTCCAGTGGCAACCTGTGAAGCTCTAGTGAACTCCATGCCCAAGAGAGTTAAGGCAGTGCTGGAAAATAATGGTGGCCACACAAAATATTGAGGGCACACCAAATTTACACTGTTATACAAGTCGTACATTTTATCAAAGTGTCATATCCTCAGTGTTGTCCCATGAAAAGATATAATAAAATATTTACAAAAATGTGATGGGTGTACTTACTTTTGTGAGATACTGTACATGAATCCCCATACTTCCAAAGACATAGAAGAGCAACCATGATGAGAATAACTCTAAAATGATGATCAGCAGGACAACTTTAGTTCTAATATGACCTCCAGTTTAACCCAGGATAGGTCATCAATATGAGATTGGCGGGGGTCTAACTCCCGATAACTTCACTGATCACCTTTGTGAGATAGCTGTGGTGCTCACTGGAGCTCCGTTGAGTCCTGCAGCTTACCGACAAGCACAGTGTGGTCCATTTAATAGTGACTGTGCTTGGAATTGCAACTCTTATTCAATTGAGCACTCAATGCCGTAGTCTCAGCTAATTGGCGGGAGTCCTGGGAGTCATGACACCTAGGGCTATTAATTAATATTCCTTTTCTGTTAAGATAATCTTGGTGTGAGAGAGACTGTGCTGGCTATAAAGTTAACTGTGATCCTGCTGTCATTGTGAATTAACCCCTTAATTCACATTTTTTGGGGGATTTCTTTAAAAAAAATGCAAAAAAACTAAAAAAATTTACTAAAAGAATAAAAATGTTAAGTTATTAGTTTTAGCAATATTATAGCAGACTTTTAAAAAAAAAAAGTTATTAGCTTTGCAACAGTTAGTACAACAGTATTGTGTGTGCAATATTACACTCACACACATATATATACTTTTCTTTAATGTATATGTAAAGTACAGACCAAAAGTTTGGACACACCTTCTCATTCAAAGAGTTTTCTTTATTTTCATGACTATGAAAATTGTAGATTCACACTGAAGGCATCAAAACTATGAATTAACACATGTGGAATTATATACATAACAAACAAGTGTGAAACAACTGAAAATATGTAATATTCTAGGTTCTTCAAAGTAGCCACCTTTTGCTCGGATTACTGCTTTGCACACTCTTGGCATTCTCTTGATGAGCTTCAAGAGGTAGTCCCCTGAAATGGTTTTCACTTCATAGGTGTGCCCTGTCAGGTTTAATAAGTGGGATTTCTTGCCTTATAAATGGGGTTGGGACCATCAGTTGCGTTAAGGAGAAGTCAGGTGGATACACAGCTGATAGTCCTACTGAATAGACTGTTAGAATTTGTATTATGGCAAGAAAAAAAGCAGCTAAGTAAAGAAAAACGAGTGGCCATCATTACTTTAAGAAATGAAGGTCAGTCAGTCAGCCGAAAAATTGGGAAAACTTTGAAAGTAAGGGCTATTTGACCATGAAGGAGAGTGATGGGGTGCTGCGCCAGATGACCTGGCCTCCACAGTCACCGGACCTGAACCCAATCGAGATGGTTTGGGGTGAGCTGGACCGCAGAGTGAAGGCAAAAGGGCCAACAAGTGCTAGGCATCTCTGGGAACTCCTTCAAGACTGTTGGAAGACTATTTCAGGGGACTACCTCTTGAAGCTCATCAAGAGAATGCCAAGAGTGTGAAAAGCAGTAATCAAAGCAAAAGGTGGCTACTTTGAAGAACCTAGAATATGACATATTTTCAGTTGTTTCACACTTGTTTGTTATGTATATAATTCCACATGTGTTAATTTATAGTTTTGATGCCTTCATAGTCATGAAAATAAAGAAAACTCTTTGAATGAGAAGGTGTGTCCAAACTTTTGGTCTGTACTGTATATATATAAAAAATAAAAATTCTTTAGTATTATTAGTGTGTAACGGTCTTTTTCATATAATCTGCATACATCTTTTTGTGTGAACACACATATTTTCTATTTTTCATAAAAAAGAACAATATTACTTTTAGTAATAATATAGCAGTTTTTTGTGTGTGATTTATAGACGCATGTAGATATTTTATTTAATAAATGTTTACAATTTCTTTACATTTTCTCCAACTAATTCCCTTCAATTTTCCTAGAAAAGCCAAAATCTTAAACTGTCTAAATTTCCCCAAGATGAATACCTTAGATGGGATGGGGGAGGCTCATCATTAAAAATATTCACTTTGATGGAGTTTCTAATGTTTTGGCACAGTACAACATCTATGCTAGCAGGATGGTGCAATATAACCAGCAATCGAAAAAGCCTCCAAAATCTATAATGAGCTCCGGTCATTTCAGATCTTGCGGTGAGCCCAAACAAGTTACAGAAAATGCATACAGGTTATCGTTGCAAACAGCAAAAGTATATGAGCTTGTGTAAATGTGTGTTTTTACAAGGCCACATGGCGAATATGAAAAATAAACACCAAACCTATATCCCCATCTATAATCAACCCATATACACCATAGAATAGAACAATAGAAGTATACAATCACCTAAAGAATTATTAGGAACACCATACTAATACGGTGTTGGACCCCCTTTTGCCTTCAGAACTGCCTTAATTCTATGTGGCATTGATTCAACAAGGTGCTGATAGCATTCTTTAGAAATGTTGGGCCATATTGATAGGATAGCATCTTGCAGTTGATGGAGATTTGAGGGATGCACATCCAGGGCACGAAGCTCCCGTTCCACCACATCCCAAAGATGCTCTATTGGGTTGAGATCTGGTGACTGTGGGGGCCATTTTAGTACAGTGAACTCATTGTCATGTTCAAGAAACCAATTTGAAATGATTCGAGCTTTGTGACATGGTGCATTATCCTGCTGGAAGAAGCCATAAGAGGATGGGTACATGGTGGTCATGAAGGGATGGACATGGTCAGAAACAATGCTCAGGTAGCCCGTGGCATTTAAACGATGCCCAATTGGCACTGAGGGGCCTAAAGTGTGACCAGAAAACATCCCCCACACCATTACACCACCACCACAAGCCTGCACAGTGGTAACAAGGCATGATGGATACATGTTCTCATTCTGTTTATGCCAAATTCGGACTCTACCATTTGAATGTCTCAACAGAAATCGAGACTCATCAGACCAGGCAACATTTTTCCAGTCTTCAACAGTCCAATTTTGGTGAGCTCGTGCAAATTGTAGCCTCTTTTTCCTATTTGTAGTGGAGATAAGTGGCTCCCGGTGGGGTCTTCTGCTGTTGTAGCCCATCCGCCTCAAGGTTATGCGTGTTGTGGCTTCACAAATGCTTTGCTGCATACCTCGGTTGTAACAAGTGGTTATTTCAGTCAACGTTGTTCTTCTATCAGCTTGAATCAGTTGGCCCATTCTCCTCTGACCTCTAGCATCCACAAGGCATTTTCACCCACAGGACTGCCGCATACTGGATGTTTTTCCCTTTTCACACCATTCTTTGTAAACCCTAGAAATGGTTGTGCGTGAAAATCCCAGTAACTGAGCAGATTGTGAAATACTCAGACCGGCCCGTCTGGCACCAACAACCATGCCACGCTCAAAATTGCTTAAATCACCTTTCTTTACCATTCTGACATTCAGTTTGGAGTTCAGGAGATTGTCTTGACCAGGACCCCACCCCTAAATGCATTGAAGCAACTGCCATGTGATTGGTTGACTAGATAATTGCATTAATGAGAAATAGAACAGGTGTTCCTAATAATTCTTTAGGTGAGTGTATGTGGTTCAACAGTAAATAAGCTTTTCACACATCCAGCATGATTATAGTATCACATGTATTACAGACATGATTGGCCTACACAAATAAATTAAAAACAGTTAAAAACACCAACACAGCAGGATAAATATAATAAAGTGCAAGTACAAAAAGTGTTTTTAGGGAGGTACTTAAAGTGCAGATTCAAGAGTTCAAACACGAGTAGTATACACACAGCCTAAGGCCTCATGCACACGGCCGTTGTTTTGGTCCGCATCCGAGCCGCAGTTTTGGTGGCTCGGATGCGGACCCATTCACTTCAATGGGGCTGTAAAAGATGCGGACAGCACTCCGTGTGCTGTCCGCATCCGTTACTCCGTTCCATGGCCCCACAAAAACAATATAACAACATGTCCTATTCTTAGGCAGATATATTAAAGGCTGTCCGTGCCGTTCCGCAAATTGCGGAACGCGCACGGACGCCATCCGTGTTTTGCGGATCCGCGATTTGCGGACCGCAAAACACACAAGGGTCGTGTGCATGTAGCCTAATAGTATGGCTATGAAAAGTACAGATCGAATAAAGTATGAACGAGAAAAAAATAATAATATAAGCGATCTGGTATAATACAAAGTATATATCAAATATCTACATAATACTAACCAAATTATTGTGTCCCCACCTCAGGCCAGACCACCACCACGGCACAAATATGAAAAATAGGCCACTGAATCAAGAACATGTTAGGAAAAAGCAATTAAAATTTTTCTCCACCCAATACCATTGTAACAGTGAGCCGGTGATGCGCTTCCGTCTTGCAGCGCCGCCGGCATCCCATCTGTGTGCAGGAGCGAGGACACGTCCTCGTCTCCATGGGGACCAGGGGGCGGGGAGGATCCCGCCGCGCATGCCTCCTCAGCGCGGCCGACGTTCCCCTAGACTACGAGCAGCAGGGGAGCCGAGCGCCGATAATGATGAATGGGTGCTCAGCTGTGTTGGGCTATGTAATGTGAGTCACGTGACGCTGGCCACATTATGTGACTCACCAGTCAGGGCTATTTAAACAGGCAGGTAGATACCACTTGTTATTATTAGGATTTTTGGGAGGTTTTTGGCTGTTCTGGCATGTTTTTATTCATTTTTTATGGCATTCATCTGACAGGGTGTGTCAGAGTGTGATAGTTTTTCTTATTCAAGAATTTTATTGGATTTTATTGTAAAACAATAGTAAAATATACAGTACAAGAAAACAAATGATGTCATAGTAGCAATATAACATACTGACAACATTATTATAGTGCTTCGCGAAGATATGCCTATGTCCAGGATGCTAAATTTCAGCACTTTCATACGATAAACAACTGAAATAAGGCAAAAGATAATGTTAAACGTTAATAATAATTGAAACTGTATTAAGTTAATAGATTGAAGAATATTGTGAAAGATAAAAAGCAGAGAGGGAAAAAAGAAAGATAGAAAAGGAGGGGAAGGGGGAGAGGGGTGTGGAAGGCAAAAGTCATGTCTGAAGGGTCAAGTGTGCCCCCAGATTTGTGAAAGGAGTCCCAAGGACTCCAGGCTTTTGAAAAACGAATGGATTCCTGAGGGATTTGGATAATCAACTCCTCCATCCTCTGATAGAGTGCCACTTCAGCAAATCACTCATCTAGGGTAGGTGGAGTAGAAGCTTTCCAATTTTGCAGTATAACCGCCTTTGCTGCCTGAATGAGGTACTTGAGGAGAGAATTTTTGTATGCAGGAATGGTGAAATCAAAGACATATAGTAATAGGGATTCAGGGGTATTTGGAAATTATGTAATATTTTTTTTTATAGAGCAGGTTGTTACAGATGTGGCAATACCTTATATGTCTATTTTATTCTTATTTCTGCTATTTACAATATCAAAAGTCCTAATGAAGAAAACAGGTTTTTGGAACTTTGTAAGTTCTCGGGCTACCATAGTACCGGTACCCCATAATTGCATCTTGGGGAGCAGAACGGATGAGAGAGGGAGTCCTCTCTCTCTCTAAAACATAATTGACCGCCGATTCTAATAGTTTAAACCACCAGCATCAGTGTTTTTACAGATGCTTGAGTTACTGCCCCTGTTCCCACCAGATCCCTGCGCTGTACAAGGGTTTAGACAATTAACCGTTTTATTTTTGAAAACATTCTTACTTTGCAGCATTTTTCAATACCTGCCTAAAACATTTGTACAGTAATGTATAGTGCTAACTTCTACAAGCTCCTGCAGCTTAAAAAAAAAAATCACAGAAGCGTCAAATTTTCTTTTACAATCCCCTATTTATAGGACTGTCCAGTGTTAAGAAATAGAGTATGGTTTCCATTTGGTAATATTCAAGTAGTCAAAGTAAGTTAAAGCTATAGTATTGTTTTGTGAATAGTTGCTTTCCCCAGAAAACAATTTTAGAGCATATTTTCTTAAGAATGTTCATTACTCTGCAATTCCTCATGGAAAGTTATGTATAAAGTGACAATGAATAAATGTTTAAATATTACATTCCAACACTGGCCTCTATGTCCAGCAGTATGTCGATTTTACTCTTTGTAAAAGATGGAATCTGTAGCAAATCCTAATGTAAATCTGCATGTAACATAGATGTGATGCGGAAACCGCGTCAAAGACGTTTCCATCTGAGTGTACCCTGAAGGTTCACATAAAACAGCTTATGGTGTTCTGAGGGCCAGTTCCAGTTTCCCACAGATACTTTTTAGTTACAGGAAGTTACATTTACAGAAGCCAACATTTTTTTTCCCTAGAGGTCCTCAAGAACTATATCTCATGGTAAATATACTGGCGCTTTAATTGAATAATTTGGTTTTATGCTTTTTTTTATATGCAGTGATTGTTTATACAGATATAGCCTTGGATGCTTGCTGAGCTTTAATAGCTTCTACAATTTCAGGCACTAAATAGTTATTTCCAAACTGTAGGGGCAACGGTCTGTGGCACCATTTATTGGCTTTTGAAGCCACTGTGATTAGATAAGGCTGGAATTTGCTTTACTTCGGAAGGATGAAGGCCTCTTTCATACTAAAGAGTTTTCCTTCCAGATGCGATGCGTGTAATGAACACACAGCACCTGGACTGAATCCTGACCCATTAATTTCAATATAAAAGTGCATAAATTAAATAAAATTAAATAATCGGTCGGTGCACATGAACGTAATTTTTGATGCATCATTTCTATGTTCATTAAAAATATCACAGCATTTTTTATATTGTGTGTTTTTCATGCAGCTCTGGCTGTGCAATGTGTTTTTTACGGATGGTTGCTGGGAGATGTAGATTGTTATTCTTCAGTTTTTTCATGTGCGTGAAAAACGCATGCAATCCGGATGGGAAGAACACAACGCAATCGCAGACACAATGTAATCGCAGACAAAACTGATTGAATTTGCATGCAATCCGTATCGCTCATGTGAAAGAGGCCGTTTTCCAAAAAAAAACAATAATTAGTGTTAATAATACATTTCAATTGCTTTTTACTGGATGCAGCCATTCAGTTGGAATTTTTCCCCATTCTGTGTAGTTTGCTCCTACACAGGATAATGGGGGAGATGTCCCCCCAGCATATCTCTAACTTAGTATTAGTCTTCATAGGCAGAATGTACTGGAATTTAGAGATATATAGAGATATACTGAGCAAGAACATTACATTACAGGTTAAAAAAAAAAAAAAAAAGTTACAATAAAACAGCTGGCCAAAAACTAATTTTCAAATACATCTTATTTAACAAACATCAACAGTATATAATAGCATAGATATCTTTAGTATCCATACCACCATTATCACCTGTATAATACTGTACAGTCTCAAAGAAAAGTGTAAAAAAAAAATGTTGGAACTGCTGTGTTTCTCTCCATTTTCTAATCTATATATTAAAATTCAAATAAATTTTACTTTATTTTGCACATATCATGAAATCTCGCTTAAAAATAAAATTCACACAAATGTGCAATATTTAAATATATGTTAATTAGTAATGGGCAGGGGCTCAACATGTAAATATATGTTAATTAACAGTAGGCAAGGCCGAAACCACAGAACTTCCCACAGAATCCAGAAAAGGCAGTGTATGGCCTCATGCACACGACCGTTGTGTGCATCCGTGTCCGTTGTTCCGTTTTCCGTGATTTTCTGCGGACCCATTGACTTTCAATGGGTCCGTTGAAAACTCTGAAAATGCACCGTTGTACATCCGCGTCCGTGATCCGTGTTTCCTGTCCGTCAAAAAAATATCCTATTTTTTTGACGGACAACGGTTCACGGACCCATTCAAGTCAATGGGTCCGTGAAAAAACACGGATGCACACAAGATTGTCATCCTCGTCCGTCATCCGTGTCCGTAGGCTACTTTCACACAGACGGATCCGCTGATCCGTCTGCATAAAAGCTTTTTAGATCTGAGTTTTCACTTCGGGAAAACTCAGATCCGACAGTATATTCTAACACAGAGGCGTTTCCATGGTTCCGCACGGCCAAGCGGACACCAAAATGAGTTTTTCCTTCATGTCCGTGGATCCTCCAAAAATCAAAGAAGATCCACGGAAGAAAAAACGGTCACGGATCACGGAACAACGGAAATCCATTTTGCGGACCGCAAAAAAAAACGGTCGTGTGCATGAGGCCTATGGCAGCATGGCAAACATTTTGTTACAAACGGCAAACAAGATAATGAGGTTGGCGAATTGCCAGGGCAAAGATCATATATTATTTAGATGTGAAGTGATATAAGACATACTTGCCGATAGAGAAGCTTACACCAACACTGATATGGATACTGTTGTATGCCAGAATTCACTAGCAGTGACCCTTGGTTCACTGTGTGAGCCTTTCTGTCGTACCCCGTGGAGCCCCCACTGAAATGGATGGAGCGGCTCATCAGAAAAGCGCGGCACCATTCCATTCATTTCTATGGACATAGCTGGACACCGCCAGATCCCCACTGACTATAATGGAATCCACTGGGTTTCCGCCATAAATGCTGGCTTCCTGCCTGGACAAATACAGCTGCAAAACTTCCACAGTGCAATGAGTGTAACAAAAAACCTATGCATTTCAGATGACTAGAAATGCATCTTTACCATGAGTAAAGATGTATTCAAAGGCATCTAAAATGCGTAGGTTTTTTTCACACTCATGTGGCTGTGGAAGTTTTTAATTGGCTTTAAATAAAGAATATACTGTTGGATAATTATTTCCAGTATATGCTTAGAGTGTAATATTGGATGTCACATTGGTTACTGTCATGGGGGATATTTTTCTACTATTTTGATTCTCTGTATTGTATTTTTGCAGTGTTATCTTTATAAATTGTGGGTGTCTTATTGGGGACCATTTAATAGTCTATCTGTATACAAGCCTTATTGTTTTTATTGGCTCCAATAAGATTTATATTTTGTATACATGTGGATTTGCACTATGATGTATTTCATTGCGTATCCATGCATCCATCTATTATTCAATGGTAATGTTGACTATTTCTTAGCTGTCAGATAACTGGAGGGTCGTAGGCCCGGAAGAGACTGAGGCTGATGTGGATGTATGTTATGGGATGCTAGGGTGCTGCACGCAACACTGATAGAAGGAGCACTGAGGACCTGATAAAAAGGTGTCAAGGGCTTAGCGCAGATGGTTTGGTCTTTGTAATTATTAGGCCTAGGCCTGGCCATTGTTGAGTGAACAGGCGACCAGAGCAGCTTGTTCACCATGGGTGCTTCAGGGGATAGAAGGCAGGAGTAAGTGACAACGAGCTTGTAGAGATGCTGCTCTAGTGGGTCACCTGGTGGGAAACAATAGGCAAGAGGTGCCATTGTAGTAGTGCCTAACAAGGCTTTTGGAATGTCACTAGAGAGTAGACAGTGAGTGGACTGTGGGAATTTTTGATATATTAGGGCTAGGATAGTTTTAGCCATGGGAGAGATAATCTGCAAGGTATGTGCGGACTGTAGCCAAGGCTGCAAGTGTGATATGAGCCTTGGGAGGAGTCATTTCTGGGGAGTCTTTTTGGAACTTCAGCTTGGAGGGGAGCCAAAGGTTGGCTTGGTGGTGTTTAACTCAACCCTTGGGAGGCTGCAGCTGGATTTTAGAGGGGATTGATGAAACAACAGACAGGAAAGGACTCTGGATTAGTGCATAGCAGAAGGTTTGCCTGTAGTATGTCCAGGAAGGTTGGCCACTGTGGTGTACTGGTCTGAGGAAGGGCTCTCAGTAATTAGACTGGTGTAGTAGTGACCCTTTTCCTGTATATAAGACAAATAGTTATTTTGTTAAAGTTCTGTGAATTGACAGTTAATAATGTCATGTTCCAGTACACTGTGTGAAACCAACACTGACCTGAGGTCTCTGTGACGCTAACAGTGACTTGTCAGAGTTATAGTTGATGTGTGCAAAACACTCTTTTAGTTCAATCTCTAGGATTGATCACCAACCACTAAGTCACCAATATATGTCATTATCAATAGCTATTCAATTAAAATGCTGCATTTCAACAATAATTACATACAGTTTATAACAATTTTCTAATTCTAACTGGTTTGTATTATTAATCAGAGGGATGTTTCTTTTACTCAGCAAGATCTGTCTTTTCAATCTTTCTATTTAAGAGCTTGGCTGTATTTTAACTTCAGATATCTGTTTGGATTAGGTTTTATTGAGTGATCTCTACATTTACATATAACAGAAGTTAATGATCTGTATCCTGGATAATTAAATGCTCATTAAATGACTTTTAGGAGAACATTGCATGAGGAATCTTTAGTGCTTTTAAAAGTGCTTAGCTCTTGTATTTCACTGAAAACTTGGAACACGAATGTGCTACTCAATAGGCTGAAGTGTGTTTTATAAATCTCTACTTTGTACCAACTTTCAAACAGTGTCCATTCTGTTGTACAGCACAACTTCTGAGCCAATTAAAAAACAAGCAAAACACTACCTCCAAACTCCTAAGGCGCATTTACGCGCACTAACTGAGCAGGCAATTATCGAGAAGGAACCGTTCTTTTCCGATAAATGCCTGCTCATCAGTGGAGGACAAGTGGGGAAAAGTAATGGCAAATGCAATCACTCATCTTCACTTACATTAATTGTTTCTGGTCAGCAGATCGGTGTTTACACAGCACAATCTGCTGCCCAGAAATGATGATTTAGGTGTCCACACAAGTGGTCATTTTACTCAATGAACGAGTGTTTTGCTTATTCATTGAGTGAGCTGCATCACCTTTACCTAGACATATCGGGAATAAGCGCTCATACTAGCGCTCGTTCCCGATAATCAGCATGACAATTTCTCTGTGTAAACCCACAACCACAACTTTTCAGAATACAGGTAATCCCATCAATCACGCCATATCTGCTGGGTATGCCACAAATGTCTGATAGGTGAGGGTTTTCTAAGGCCCTCACTTCTTGGGAGAACGGTGGTCCAGTGACCCTTGTTTACATTTTCCACACATATTTAAGTATATGGGAGTTACAGCAGAGATGAGCAAAAATGCCAAAAATGCTTAAAGGGGTAGTCCAAGATAAATACTTCCCCAGCAACAGTAAATGTAATAAAATAACAAAAAGTCATACTTTTCTCCCTTGCTGCTTCCAGAGCTGCAATCTGGTCCTATAGTGCTGACATCATCTTCCTGCTGCAGCAGTAACATTCCCCACAAACATTATCACTGTGCAGCCAATCACTGGCCTCAGTGGCGTTTGGCATGTGACCATTGAGGCCAGTCATTGGCTGCTTTGGTGACATGGGGTGTGCATGGTTTGCAGCCACAGGTAATGGTCTGAGTGAGAAAGTCAAGTGAGGCTGTCTGCTGTGCTCATAGTCCAAACAAAGAAGGAAGTTAAAGAGTCAGGACAGGAAGTAGAATATAGTACATAGAGTGACTTCAAAAACATCCACCTATTTTGCTTTATGTAAAAAAAATATATACAGAATTTCCACATATTGGCTGTTATGTGCTAAGAATGTTGATGGTAGTGTCCCCTTAAAAGGCAGCTTTTATTAAAAATATATTGAAAATTAGCGTAGTTGATCAGGGGCAACAAAGACAGTTTTAGATCATTTTCACAAATGTGCCCCATAATTGACACTTTAAATTAGGAAAAAATTAACAGGTTTATCAGATTTGCTGTGTTATGTAGTCAGTCACATTTACAAAAAAACTAAAAAAAAAGTTAAACTGTAAGTCAAGGGTGGGGAACCTCCGGTCTGCGGGCCGCATAGGGCCCCCGGGATAAATTCATGTGGCCCCCGGCCCCCTGCTATAACATATAGTGAAAGCTGGAAGCGGTCATTAGCATGAGAGAGGCAAGGGAGGTGATAACAGCACTGCACTGGCTGTACTCACCTTCCCAGGTCTTCTTCCGGCCCTGCTCGGTGTCCTGACACATACAGTGTCAAGATGTAATGCACGTAGACGCGCACTATGACCTGACGCTGTGTGCTGTCAGGTCACAGTACAGTGAATCTGCCAAGTGGCAGTGCCATCCAGCACTGGAGAGGTAAGCTTATTTTTATTTTTTTATTCAAGATCTGAATGGATGCTGGGGGGTCTGATAGGGGCTGATCTGAGGCTAATTAAGGGTGGGGAAGGTCTGATCTGAGGCTGAGGGTCTGATGGCGTTTGATCTGATGTTGGGAGGGGTCTAATCTGAGGCTGGGGGGTCTGATCTGAAACTAAGGAGGGTCTGATGGGGTCTGATCTGAGGCTAGGGAGAGTCTGATGGGGGTGTGATCTGAGGCTGGGTGGTCTGATCTAAGCCTGGGGATGGTCTGATCTGAGGCTGGAAGGTCTAATGGGAGTCTGATCTGAGGCTGGGGGGTCTGATCTGAGGGTAGGGAGGGTCTGATGGGGGTCTGACCTGAGGCTGGGGGGTCTGATGAGGGTCTGATCTGAGGCTGGGGGGTCTGATCTGAGGCTGGGAGGTCTGATGGGAGTCTGATCTGAGGCTGGGGGGTCTGATGGGGGCTGATCTGAGGCTAGGGAGGGTCTCATGGAAGTCTGATCTGAGGCTAGGAAGGGTCTGATAGGGGTCTGATATGAGGCTGGGGGGTCTAATGGGGGTCTGATCTGAGGCTGGAAGGTCTAATGGGAGTCTGATCTGAGGCTGGGGGGTCTGATCTGAGGGTAGGGAGGGTCTGATGGGGGTCTGACCTGAGGCTGGGGGGTCTGATGGGAGTCTGATCTGAGGCTGGGGGGTCTCATGGGGGCTGATCTGAGGCTAGGGAGGGTCTCATGGAAGTCTAATCTGAGGCTAGGGAGGGTCTCATGGAAGTCTGATCTGAGGCTAGGGAGGGTTTGATAGGGGTCTGATATGAGGCTGGGGGGTCTAATGGGGGTCTGATCTGAGGCTGGGGGGTGTGATAGGGGCTGGTCTGAGGCTACAGATGGTCTGATGGGGGTCTGATCTGAGGTTGATGTAGGCTGGGGGGTCTGATAGGAGGCTGATGGAGGTGGGGGGGGGAGATCTGAGACTGAGAAAGTGACAAAGGCAGGGACAGTTGCGAAGGAAGAGGCAGGGACAGTAGCAGAGTGAAAGCTGGGTGAACCCCTCTCTTGACTCCCCCCCCCCCAGCCTGGGTTTAGCTTGGCTGCCATTAATGCCAAATAAAGAACTAAATAAATAACATTCTAAACTTAAAAATTAGACTGCTATGTTTGGTCAAAATTGCGCCTGTACTATATGTAATAGATATAGTGCAGGTGCCATTTTGTGGTCTAGATTTTTTTTTTATTGAAGTGTAATTTCTGTAACTTACCCCTAAGTCAGTTATATGTTTGACCAAATATAGCAGTCAAATTTTTAAGTAGAAATTTTGGATGGCCCCGAATGATTATTAGAAATATCCAAATGGCCCTCGGCAGCAAAAGGGTTCCCTACCCCTGCTGTAAGTAAATACAGCTTATCTCAATAAGAAACATCATACCAACAAGTCAAAAGTAATTGTAATTCAGTGTAATTCTTGTGGCGGATTTAACATTTGCAAAATCCACAGTATGTACAGGGCCTAATAAAAAACTGTGTAACTTTTCTTTGCTGTGCAATATTGTATCCAATACGCTACATTGGAATACATTCTACTATTGTATAGTATATATAGTATAGCATTGTAAAGCCTGTACTGTAAATACAGATTTAAAATGTACAGCATGAGCCCTTTATATTAGCTTCCCTACATAATTATCCTCAGGCAATTCTCATGATTAGTTTCTGTCGTTCTGACGTTTGGCAGAAGTGTACTTGGGGTTTTAGTGTTTCATCATCCGCTTTTATATTCTTATTATTTGTGTTCTTTTCCTGTTTGGGCATGTATACTGCAACAAGCAGTATACATTACTTTATAATGTTCTGTGTCTGTTTTTCAAATTCTGAGTTTATCTCACATATATTATATGCTGAGGAGGATATACAACAAATTCAGTTCAGGTTACAAGTAGCGGGTTACACGACACCTCAAGATAACATATAAATCCAGTGTTGTGAAAAGTATTTGCTCCCTTATAAATGCCCCCTTTATATCGCAGATTTGTCACACAGATTTCTGACATATAACAAAATATTAGACAATGGAATATGGGCAAAATCATTACATCTTTTAATATTCACCTATTTAAAGAAAGAAAAAACTCTATCACACACATGAAATTATATCATCAACCCTTTAACTTAACCCCTTCACGGCCAGGCCAATTTTGGCAACAATGTTTTTTTCTTTTTAACATTTAGATTTTTTTCCTATGGTTGTATAAGTATTTTTTTTTTTTTGCGAGACAATTTTTTAATGGCACCATTAAAAGTTCTGTATAATGTATTGCGAAACTATAATAAAATTGTTTGTTAGGTGAAATAGAAAAAAAATCCACAATTACATAATTGTTGTTTGGACTTTTTACCGCATTTACTATGCTGTAACAATGACATAATTACCTTATTCTGGGGATCCGTACAGTTATGATGATACTAAATTTATACAGTTTTTATCAAGTTTTACTTTCTTTTGAAAAAATAACCTTTTTTTAAATGTGATTTGTGTTGCAATATACAGACACTCATAATTTTTATTTTTACAAATGACAGAAGTGTTTGGAGGCTTTTTTTTTGCAGGGTGAACTGTAGTTTTTATTAATGTGGAACACGCAACTTTTTACAAAATTTTATTCAATTTTTTTGGGAGGTGACCAAATGTGACCATAAAATACCAATTCTGGGTTTGGAATTTTTCTACAGTCATTCACCATGTAGGATAAATAATGATCATGACAATGATATTTTAGAACTTTGGACATTTCCAGATGTGGTGATTGCTTTTCTATTGTTTATTATATTTTTAATATGATAAATGGGGAAAGGTGAGCTTTTTTGAAGTTGTAATATTTGTGTTTTACATTTTTTTGTATGTTAAATATTTTTGTCCCCTTAGGGTACTTGAATATTTAATCGTTTCTGTATTACAATGTATCATTATTTTACTGGCATGCTATTACACCCTGAGGCAAGGTGTAATATGTAATATTACAAGGCCCTGGCTACCATGACAACTTTCTGAAACCCCACAACTACATCTCCGTGGGGGAGGGGGGGGGGGGGTGATCAGGGAACCTCCTCATTCTGGATAACAAATAGGGTCTCGTGGTTGCTAC
Source organism: Bufo bufo (assembly GCF_905171765.1). Classification (NCBI taxonomy): domain Eukaryota; kingdom Metazoa; phylum Chordata; class Amphibia; order Anura; family Bufonidae; genus Bufo; species Bufo bufo. The sequence continues at coordinate 462,940,496 of NC_053392.1, read as the reverse complement.
TGACGATAGCTTCTGTGGGGTTAAACAGTTAAGCAATCCTTGGCTACCTTGCAGATAAAATCGTTTTTTTTAAAATATGCAAATTACATAGTTAGTGCAATGAGAGGGGCAGCATTGCTCTCATTGCACAGAAGCTCCACTCCAATCACTGTCCAGCTCCTCACTTGGACTGTTGATTAATAGGGCTGGATGAGGTTATGTACCGTACCTGCTGCCTGGACCTGTAAATCTTAGGTCTGAAGAAGGGGCTGACCAGTGAATGGAGTGAAACTTACTGTATGTGCAATGAGAGCAACAGCACCACCCTCACTGCACTAAAGGCATAATTTTTATATTCCAAAAAAGCAGATTCTATCTGTAATGATGCCACAGATTTTTCTAAGAATAGCACAGTTGGAATCAGGTGAGCTGATAATACCCCTCCCAGAGATGTAGTTGTGGGGTTTCACTATATTTGGTTTCATAGTAATGTAGCTGTAGTGCCTTTAAAGGGGATGTGTAGTGGGTTGATACTGATGACTTATTCTCAGGATAGCTTATCAATATCAAATCCTTCTTATCCCAGTCCATCAGATATGGCACTGTGCACTATGGGACAGATAGACAGAGGCCCATATTGTGCCTCACGCGGTAATGGTGATATTCTCAGTGCTCACACACAGAAATAGTGCCCTGTTCAGGCCTCATACAGTAAAAATGCTCCTCCTTGTGCGCCGCATAATAATAATGGTCCTTTTATGCCCATCACATAGTAAAAAGGCTACCTTTCTGAACCCAGTACAATACCCCCTTTCACCCCCCAGGAATAATAAAGTTAAATATTTTAATTGTGTGGGAACACAAAGAGGTACACATTAGTGTTTTAGGGCAGAAAGAAGGTATTATAGAGAGAATGACAGGCAGGGAGCCATAGTGATTGAATACATATATATCTACATATTACACACACAAGTACAGTATATACCAATAAATAATACGCACATGTGGTATTATATATGGATATGTACTGTACCAGTGCGCAGTACTGGAGGCCATATCTCCAGAAGGATATAGATACTCTAGAGAGAGTTCAGAGAAGAGCTACTAAACTGGTACATGGATTGCAGGATAAAACTTACCAGGAAAGATTAAAGGACCTTAACATGTATAGCTTGGAAGAAAGAAGAGACAGAGGGGATATGATAGAAACTTTTAAATACATAAAGGGAATCAACTCGGTAAAGGAAGAGAGCATATTTAAAAGAAGAAAAACTGCTACAAGAGGACATAGTTTTAAATTAGAGGAGCAAAGTTTTAAAAGTAATATAAGGAAGTATTACTTTACTGAGAGAGTAGTGGATGCATGGAATAGCCTTCCTGCAGAAGTGGTAGCTGCAAATACAGTGAAGGGGTTTAAGCGTGCATGGGATAGGCATATGGCTATCCTTCATATAAGATAGGGCCAGGGGCTATCCATAGTACTCAGTATATTGGGCAGACTAGATGGGCCAAATGGTTCTTATCTGCCGACACATTCTATGTTTCTATGTTTCTATGTTACATCCACAGGTAATAACCTCAAGAATTAGCTGTACTGCAAAAATAAACTGGCAGATGAGTTTTGTTACACAATAAACATTTGAAAGATATCATCACTCAGAGAGGAAGAGGGCAGATGCTGCACATGAAGACAATGGTGACCTTTGGCCTCCACATGGCTGATGACTTGCACCACCTCATATCATCTATGTCCAGGGTTAGGGTCCATTCACACGATCGCAAAATGGGTCCGCATCCGTTACTCAATTTTGCGGAACAGGTGCGAACCCATTCATTTTCAATGGGGCCGGAATGTGCTGTCCGCATCCGCACTTCCGTCCCGCAAAAAAATAGAACATGTCCTATTCTTGTCCGCAATTGCGGACAAGAAAAGGCATTTTCTATGAGAGCCCCGGCAATGTGCGGTCCGCAAAATGTGGAACGCACATTTCCTGTGTCCGTGTTTTGCGGATCTGCAATTTGCATAGACCCTGAATAGACCCTTAGGAACATCCTCCAGACCTTGAGATTAGAGTCTTGAGATACAATGGGATGCGAAAGTTTGGGCAACCTTGTTAATCCAATTATGAGAAAGAGTATTTAGGGTCCATTCACACGTCCGTAAGTGTTTTGCGGATCCGCAAAACACGGACACCTGCAATGTGCGATCCGCAATTTGCAGATCCGCACATTACAGACACTATAATAGAAAATGCCTTTTCTGGTCCGTAATTGCGGACAAGAATAGGACATGTTCTATTTATTCCAGGAACGAAATTGCGGATTCTAAAAAAACGGATCCCGAAAAAACGGATGCGGATCCCGAAAAAACGGATGCGGATCCCGAAAAAACGGATGCGGATCCAGGAAATGTGGATTTGCATTCGTTCCAGCCCCATTGAAAGTGAATGGGTCCGCAAATTGCGGAACGAATGCGGACCCAAATTACGGACGTGTGAATGGACCCTTAAGGGGGTCAATTGTAAGTTTCCCTCCTCTTTTAATTTTCTCTGAAGAGTAGCAACATGGGGGTCTCAAAACAACTCTCAAATGACCTGAAGACAAAGATTGTTCCCCATCATGGTTTAGGGGAAGGATACAGAAAGCTGTCTCAGAGATTTCAGCTGTCTGTTTACACAGTTAGGAACATATTGAGGAAATGGAAGACCACAGGCTCAGTTCAAGTTAAGGCTCGAAGTGGCAGACCAAGAAAAATCTCGGATAGACAGAAGCGACGAATGGTGAGAACAGTCAGAGTCAACCCACAGACCAGCACCAAAGACCTACAACATCATCTTGCTGCAGATGGAGTCACTGTGCATCGTTCAACCATTCGGAGCACTTTATACAAGGAGATTCTGTATGCGAGAGTGATGCAGAGGAAGCCTTTTCTCCGCCCACAGCACAAAAAGTGCCGCTTGAGGTGGGCTAAAGCACATTTGGACAAGCCAGCTTCATTTTGGAATAAGGTGCTGTGGACTGATGAAACTAAAATTGAGTTATTTGGCCATAACAAGGGGCGTTATGCATGGAGGAAAAAGAACACAGCATTCCAAGAAAAACACCTGCTACCTACAGTAAAATATGGTGGTGGTTCCATCATGCTGTGGGGCTGTGTGGCCAGTGCAGGGACTGGGAATCTGGTCAAAGTTGAGGGACGCATGGATTCCACTCAGTATCAGCAGATTCTGGAGACCAATGTCCAGGAATCAGTGACAAAGCTGAAGCTGCGACGGGGCTAGATCTTTCAACAAGACAACGACCCTAAACACTGCTCAAAATCCACTAAGGCATTTATGCAGAGGAACAAGTACAACGTTCTGGAATGGCCATCTCAGTCCCCAGACCTGAATATAATTGAAAATCTGTGGTGTGACTTAAAGAGAGCTGTCCATGCTCGGAAGCCATCAAACCTGAATGAACTAAAGATGTTTTGTAAAGAGGAATGGTCCAAAATACCTTCAACCAGAATCTAGACTCTCATTGGGACCTACAGGAAGCGTTTAGAGGATGTAATTTCTGCAAAAGGAGGATCTACTAAATATTGATTTCATTGACTTTTTTGTGGTGCCCAAATTTATGCACCTGCCTAATTTTGTTTAAACAATTATAGCACACTTTCTGTAAATCCAATAAACTTCACTTCTCAAATATCACTGTGTGTGTCTCCTATATGATATATTTAACTGACATTTTGTATCGTAACAACCAACGATTTATACAGGAAAATCATGACGATTAACAAGGTTGCCCAAACTTTCGCATCCCACTGTAGTACTGTGAGATCTGTCACCTGAACTGTAATCATTCCCACAAAGATGTGAAAGACAGAGGGATCGCATATGTTAAAGGGAATGGGTCCTGACAGTTAAAACTAGATAGCAACATACATCAATTTTTTTTCTAACCTGTTTTTTATTTTCTGATTACAAATTTTTGTATTCAATTTCCTGGGCATGATTATGGGGGCGGCCAACTTGCCTGAACTGTTCTTAACACCATTTTGAAAGAATTTAAAGAATTGCTTTATGGCAACCCCATGGGCCATAGACGCAATGGACAGGAGGGGACCTCACTGACTTCTATGAGAGAGTTTTCCAGGCATGCTCTGTGACCTGTGCAGAGATCACTGTACAAGGAAAGAATAGATAAGAATTAAAAATCACTTATTGTGAATGGTGGATCCTGTCTTATCTATGCAAAGAGGTGATTTCATTACAGGCAGATTAGAATGATAGATAAGAAGATAACTGTTACAAAGGGATCTGTACAGACCAAGAAGTGGAGACTAGTATTAGGCTTAATGGCCAGTGAAAAAACTGCAGGATTTTATGTTTTTTTGTTTGAATATAGATATTGACATGGAAAATTAAAAATAACACCATCAAAAATTATTTAAAAATATGTTTAACATAAAAATGTCATTTAAACAATTATACATTTTCTGATGACATTATTCCCTTTAAGTCTGTACTGAATCAGCACAGCAGCACTGTACTTACATCTAGCCTGTAGTCCCCCCATCCGCTCAGAGCAGCCATTCAGGAGCTTGTCTACTCACAGCCTGAAGCTATGAGTACAAAGCTTTTTAACTGGCTGAAACTTCCAAGGTTAGTATTGCTCCCCCTTCCCTCTTCAGATCAACAGTTTCATGCATAGAAATATGCATGAGGCTGATTTTAAAGGGAACCTGTCACCGGGATTTTGTGTATAGAGCTGAGGACATGGATTGCTAGATGGACGCTAGCACTTCCGCAATATTCAGTCCCCATCTCAGGGACAGGACTCATCTCAGGTTAATTTCCATTTGTATCAAATCATTTTTTTTACACAATAAAAGCACACTAAGCTATGGGGACTGAATATTGCGGATGTGCTAGCTGCCATCTAGCAACCCATGTCCTCAGCTCTATACACAAAATCCTGGTGACAGGTTCCCTTTAAAGTGCAGAAACATTATTCTGACCTCTGACAGGGTGTCCCTTTACGGTTGGGAGCCCTAGGCAATTGCCTAATTTGTCCCCCAACACTGGCCCTGAATATTAACCCTCTACACAACCCTTTTAATGCGCTGAGTATAAGTTATTGTTTGCTACATCTGTATGTGTGTAGATATGAACATTTCTGAGTGGTCTGCAGATTGTGCTTCAAACAGTTCCTCTGTTAGGTTAGACTTGGAATCAGCAGACTCTTACAACAGTTTAATGTTCCTTGTTTTCTTTCCCGGCAAATGAAATGTATCTGTTAAACACATCTGTTTTGCTAACAAGAAGTTTTAAAATATATTTTCTTACATGTAAAAAAATCTGACCTAGGGCCAGGGGAAAGCATTAAACCTGCAAATCAAATTGACAAACCAGAACTTTATATCACATTAGTTCACTTCTCAAGACTACATCCAAAGACATAATTGTAGAACATAAAACAATGTAAAAGCTGCCAAAGCTATATCATGACGATTATCGTAAAAATAAGAAAAAGTGGCTAATTGTTTTACCATCCAAAGCTATCTGTCTAGACAATGGGTACATGCAGAACAAAAAAAGGACTATGATACCCTATAGAGAACCTGTCACATTTTACATGCACTCCTATCTGCAGGCAGCATGTTATGGAGCAGGAGGAGCTGACCATTTTGATATATAATTTTATAAAAAAAAAAAAAGATTAAGTACAACTTGTAATTTATTCATTTATATCTCAGCTATTTCTGACTTCAGTTGTACATGGGGGAGATGTTTATCGGTGATTGCTAGCATTCACTGTGTAAGTGTTTATACATAGATAGCTGTCAGTCACTGATAGTTATCAGTGATTGATAACTATCTCTGTATACAGACTTAAGCCTCATTCACACGTCAGTGTTTTGGTCAGTGATTTCCATCAGTGATTGTGAGCCAAAACCAGGACTGGAGCCTCCACAGACATAAGGTATAAGGCCTGGTTCACACTTGAGCGTATTTGATACGCGCATTTTATGCGCGTTTTAGTCGGATGTTTTCGGGGCGTATTACAGCGCGTTTTTGGAAATAGGAAACGCTCGACGTACGCGCGTTCTTGCGATTGACCACAGAGGCGTCCAATGAAGTCTATGCGCGACAATACGCTCCAAAGAAGCTCCTGTACTTCTTTGGGCATAGGGCGTTTTACAGTGCGTTCGTACGTGCTGTAAAACGCTCAGGTGTGAACCAGGCCTTAGGGAAAGACCTGCACCTGTTCTGTGTCTAGAGCCACACCTGGTTTTGGCTCACAATCACTGATAGAAATCACTGACCGGACACTGACGTTTGAATGAGGCTGCCAATCACTGATAGGTGTACATGAGGGCTGTCTTAAGTTCAGAAAAACAGAGATTTAAATGTATAAATTCTAAGTTTTACTGAATCTATGAAAATTATATCTGCTCAGTTTATTCTGCTCTATAGCATGCTGCCTGCAGATTGCACTGCAATTCATGTTGACAGGTTCTCTTTAAAGTGAGTCTGTCACGCTTAACATAGATCAAATCTAATATAGCCAGCACCTGCTAGTTACCTGGCGTTGCCCGGAAGGAGCGTGCTCCACGTAGATCGGTGAAAAATCCAGCAAGCCGCCAATATTTTGTGAATATTAATCTTCTCTATTACTCAGTAGAGTTTATTATTTTTTAAAATAACGCGTTTCGGCATATAAGCTTAATCAACAGATACATCTCAAACTCACAGTGACTCTTATATATACACATCAATTAAGCAAAGTGACATCATCCACCCCCTTATGGGCGGGAACAAAAAATAAACCAACCGATTTCTTGGTTTCACTATAGCATGAGAACACACATAACAGAAGATTTTCACAATATCGAAAATAGCAGATCAGGGAGTCGATAATGTCTACAATAAAGGAAAAGAAAGAAATTATTCGGACCAAGCAGTACGAAAACATACACATAGTCTCATAACCTTACAACCTCATAATCGCGATTAAGACCTCTGGGATACAATGTATCAAGCGTATGTATCTAAAATGCCTCTTTACGAAGTTTTTTTTATATCGCCTCCTCTCCTTGGTCTCACAACTTGCTCCAAAACCTGAAACCTTAACTGAGATATAGAATGTTTACATTTATCAAAGTGGTAAGGCAACGATAGTAATACATTTTTAGTCCTAATTGTGGACTTATGCTTGCATATCCTGTCCCTCACCGTTTGCATAGTTTTGCCCACATATGGCCCCAAATAGATCAAATTTTTGGACTCACAGGTAAAAAAAAACTTCAATCTTGAAGGCCTTTCCTGTGTGAGGATGATATACCTCAGAACCCTTAATAATATGAGAACATTGAAGACAATGCAGGCACGGAAATGTGCCTTTCTTCAATGTGCTCTGTCTCAATCTGCATGGACTAATTTATCTCTCAGGCTAGGGTTCTTTTTATTACAAATCAATGGTGGATTTTTAAATTCCTCCACATCTGGGTACGTTTTGGTTAAAATAATCCAATGTTTCCTCACCACACCATCTATGCTTGCATTATAGAGATGATATTTATGTATAAACGCTATGCGTTGTTGTTCACTATCTCGAGTATCCCTAGATGGGGAAGTAGTTCTAGCTTGCTCTAAAATGGACCTCAGGTACCCCCTTTCACTAAATCTAACCACCATTTCCTGCAATCTGTGGTCCCGCATAAGTGGGTCAGAAACAATTCTTTTTATTCTCTGAAACTGTGACTTTGGTATTGCTTTTTTCAGCGAGGGTGGGTGTGCACTAGTAAAATGTAAAATACTGTTCCTGTCCGTCTCTTTCCTGAACAAATCAGTTGAGAGACGGCCATACTCATCCTTCATTATCACAGTATCCAGAAAGCTCACCTTATGCTTATCACAGGTAATAGTAAATCTGAGACTATCACAAACCCTGTTCAAATATTCTAAGAACTCGGATAGGATCTCACGTGGCCCCGCCCACAAGCAAAAAATATTGTCTATAAATCTTTTCCAAATAAGTACGTTTTCTTGGTAATACATATTACTATAAACAAAGGACTCCTCAAAAGCTGACATGACTGCATTTGCGTAGGGCGGGGCCACGTTCGATCCCATCGCGGTTCCCCGTCACTGCAAATAATATGCATCTTCAAACATAAAGTAATTGTTATACAACACCAAACGTAGCATATGCATATTTATGTATAAACGCTATGCGTTGTTGTTCACTATCTAGAGTATCCCTAGATGGGGATGTAGTTCTAGCTTCCTCTAAAAAGGACCTCGGGTACCCCCTTTCACTAAATCTAACCACCATTTCCTGCAATCTGTGGTCCCGCATAAGTGGGTCAGAAACAATTCTTTTTATTCTCTGAAACTGTGACTTTGGTATCCTTCCTTATCACAGTATCCAGAAAGCTCACCTTATGCTTATCACAGGTAATAGTAAATCTGAGACCATCACAGACCCTGTTCAAATGTTCAAATATCGATACTGAGCTTCGATGATACTGAGGCTGATAGGATTCTATCACAAGTGACACTTTCGACCAAATTTTTGAATATTCCTTCATACGAATATAAGAGGGATTGGGAGAGAGAGCCTCGGAGGTTAACCTCTTATGAACTGCATGCTAGCACGCTAGCGGAATATTGCAGATCGAATAAAATACCTAGAGGATTACGGGTGCATTCACGCCCGACTTTCTTCCCTGAGGACACCGAATATCGGAGTGATTTCGAAAAAAATCATTAATAAGTGTTCAAGAGACTTGATGTTATTAACTATCGAGAGGATCCAGAAATTGATAGTAGAGATCAAGGAGCAAACATCGAGCACGGAACAACAACTTCAGGATTCGTTGACGTCAGACGAATTTACGAAATGAAAAGAAGCTGTGGATTTACATATAGCTACATATAAAAAGGAAACCGAAGAAAAAAGCAAATCAAGTTTCTTCGAGACAACGAGGATTATATCCAAAAAAAGTAAACAGATGGCAGGATACCTCATTTTAACGGCGATTGGGATACAGGAGATTTGAAAAGCAAAGTCCTCATGTGTCCAGCTCTGGGAGCGAGTCAGCTGGCTCACAAGAATCCCAGCTTTTTTTCTCGGAGAGGCGGCCAGCACCCGCAAGGAGGAGGCGGCGGGCGGGCCGCAAACACCGGCGGAACATCTATGGCGGGACCGAGCCAGGCTGTACAGACCCGCTCCCAGGTAAGAAAGAATTGCTAGTGATTCATTTGTCTTCTCGACCCAGACCAGATTGTGGCATTACAAAAAGGTTTAACATTTAGTCCGATGACTGGGTTCGATAGTTTTCAGATGGATATTGATCTCCAGCAATTTTTTCGAAAGATCAGGCTTAAGGCCGACTTTTCTGAACCCAGGGAAATATTTGAGATGAAAGAAATTCCTAAGGTAGAAGGACAATTATGTCTGCAAGATCTTGGCCTTAAAGTGAAAAGTACATTCATGCAGCCCAGGACATATCATCCTGTGGAAACATATATACAATTTGCTTCCAAAGAAATAGAGACATATTTACGGTCTGTGAAACAGGGGGGGTTTGTACATGTGTCATAATGTTACTCTTAAAGAAAGGGTAGCTATTAAAATGTTAATGGAGGATACGTCCTTGGTCATTAAGCCCGCTGATAAAGGGGGCTCCATAGTGATCATGGACAAGAGCAAATATATTCGGGAGGTGATGCGTCAATTGTCTGACATTAATACTTATGTATGCCTGCAATATGACCCGGTTTTTTCCATCAAGGACAAGATAATGAAAATGGCAAACCATTATGGTGTAAAAGGTGTCATTAATGAGCAGTTGCAGAGATATTTGGTTAAACAATCACCTATTACACCAGTACTCTATATATTGCCTAAAGTCCATAAGACGCTTGTGGATCCCCCCGGCCGTCCAATAGTGGCCTTGGTGGATTCGATATTGTCCCCCTTATCTTGTTGGATACGACGCAATTTTTGAAAGAAATTACGGACCTGCATTACATTCCGGTGGATAGTTGGCTCGTGACAATTGATGTGGTGAGTCTCCACACATCAATTGATCATGAGAAAGGGATTCAGGAGGTGGCTGATATATTATTAACTAGTGACTACTCAATGATACAACAGGAATTCTTTTTGCATATGCTACGTTTGGTGTTGTATAACAATTACTTTATGTTTGAAGATGCATATTATTTGCAGTGACGGGGAACCGCGATGGGATCGAACGTGGCCCCGCCCTACGCAAATGCAGTCATGTCAGCTTTTGAGGAGTCCTTTGTTTATAGTAATATGTATTACCAAGAAAACGTACTTATTTGGAAGAGATTTATAGACAATATTTTTTGCTTGTGGGCGGGGCCACGTGAGATCCTATCCGAGTTCTTAGAATATTTGAACAGGGTTTGTGATAGTCTCAGATTTACTATTACCTGTGATAAGCATAAGGTGAGCTTTCTGGATACTGTGATAATGAAGGATGAGTATGGCCATCTCTCAACTGATTTGTTCAGGAAAGAGACGGACAGGAACAGTATTTTACATTTTACTAGTGCACACCCACCCTCGCTGAAAAAAGCAATACCAAAGTCACAGTTTCAGAGAATAAAAAGAATTGTTTCTGACCCACTTATGCGGGACCACAGATTGCAGGAAATGGTGGTTAGATTTAGTGAAAGGGGGTACCTGAGGTCCATTTTAGAGCAAGCTAGAACTACTTCCCCATCTAGGGATACTCGAGATAGTGAACAACAACGCATAGCGTTTATACATAAATATCATCCCTATAATGCAAGCATAGATGGTGTGGTGAGGAAACATTGGATTATTTTAACCAAAACGTACCCAGATGTGGAGGAATTTAAAAATCCACCATTGATTTGTAATAAAAAGAACCCTAGCCTGAGAGATAAATTAGTCCATGCAGATTGAGACAGAGCACATTGAAGAAAGGCACATTTCCGTGCCTGCATTGTCTTCAATGTTCTCATATTATTAAGGGTTCTGAGGTATATCATCCTCACACAGGAAAGGCCTTCAAGATTAAAATTTTTTTTACCTGTGAGTCAAAAAATGTGATCTATTTGATCAAATGCCCATGTGGGCTTGCGTATGTGGGCGAAACTATGCAAACGGTGAGGGACAGGATATGCAAGCATAAGTCCACAATTAGGACTAAAAATATATTACTACCGTTGCCTTACCACTTTGATAAATGTAAACATTCTATATCTCAGGTTTTGGAGCAAGTTGTGACACCAAGGAGAGGAGGCAATATAAAAAAACTTTTACTTCGTAGAGAGGCATTTTGGATACATACGCTTGATACATTGTATCCCAGAGGTCTTAATTGCGATTATGAGGTTGTAAGGTTATGAGACTATGTGTATGTTTTCGTACTGCTTGGTCCGAATAATTTCTTTCTTTTCCTTTATTGTAGACATTATCGACTCGCTGATCTGCTATTTTCGATATTGTGAAAATCTTCTGTTATGTGTGTTCCCATGCTATAGTCAAACCAAGAAATCGGTTGGTTTATTTTTTGTTCCCGCCCATAAGGGGGTGGATGATGTCACTTTGCTTAATTGATGTGTATATATAAGAGTCACTGAGTTTGAGATGTATCTGTTGATGAAGGCTATATGCTGAAATGCGTTATTTTGAAATAATCAACTCTACTGAGCAATAATGAAGATTAATATTCGCAACATATTGGCGGCTTGCTGGATTTTTCACGCTTAACATAGAGTCCTACCAGGAGGAGCTGACCAGATTGATAAATATTTTGTGGGAAAAAGGTTTAGTCATTTATTTATATAAAGAGGACTGCTCTGTATATATATGTTCTGACAGTTATCTCTGCATGTATGTCACTCAAGGATGACAGTCAGCACTCATAAGACCACCCACTGGACTTCTAAGCATAGAAAGAACAGGGATTTAAAGAAGACCTGTCACCTCCTCTGACCTGTCTGTTTAGTAACTACTTGTATTCCCAATGTAACAACAATTCTTATGACTCTATGTTTTGGCATTCCTTTATTCCCACTAGAGGTTTATAAATGAATTACCACTGTGTGCAATAAACTTCTAGCATTAATAATAGAAGAAGGGTACAGTACAGAGTCATAGCAATAGATGCTAAACAGACATGTCAGGAGAGGTGACAGATCCTCTTTAAATCCCTGTTCTTTCTATGCTTAGAAGTCCGGGGCGGTCTTATCAGAGACTGACTGCCGTCCTTGTATGACACGCAGGGATAACTGTCAATCACTAAGTAGTTCCGCCCACTGGACTACTGAGCCTATAAAGAGCAAGGATTTCGGTGAATGAAATACAAGTTATACTGAATCTTTTGGTCATTGGCCACTCTGAGTGGGCAGAGTTATGGCCTCGTGCAGCGACCAGACCATGTGCCCACACACACAATGGTGGTAGTGTACGGAGAGACAGTTCGGTCGATGCCCATTTTTTCTTAGGGTACTTTCACACTTGCGTTGTGAGGATCCGGCAGGCAGTTCCTTCGCCAGAACTGCCTGCCGGATCCGGAAATCCATATGCAAACGGGTATCATTTGTAGACGGATCTGGATGCGGATCCATGTGACAAATGCATTGAAATTCCGGATCCATCTCTTCGGTGTCATCTGGCATCTGGAAAAACGGATCTGGAATTAATTTTTTTCGCATTTTTAAAAGCTCTGCCACCGGATCCGGCATGCTGCAGTATTTCCTTCGGCCAAATACCGTAAAGGGACTGAACTGAAGACATCCTGATGCATACTGAACGGAATGCTTTCCATTCAGAATGCATTTGGATAAAACCGAAGCGTTTTTTTCCGGTATTGAGCCCCTGTGATGGAACTCAATACCGGAACAGAATAACGCTAGTGTGAAAGCACCCTTACACAGGTGACATGTGTACAGGAAAAAGCTAGCTTATGCTAACTGCTAAAAAACAACTTAGAACATTTTATGAGCTGACAAATCAGCAAATGTCATTTTATAGATACTGCATGTAGAGATCACACTTTAAACTATCTTTAATAAGAGCTCCCTTACTGAATGAAATACAGTATCTTGCCTATATGACACAACACATAGAATTTGTTAATTGTAGACAGGCATCATGGCAGCCAGAGAACTGTTATGTTCAGATCTGCACATGGTGCCATTGCTAATAATTTTAGCCCAAGCGTGCTTAATCTGAAGGTATAGATAAACCTATACAATAATGTCTTCATAGTTTTATATCAGGGTCAGTTCACATAAGTATGGCCGTATAGTCTTTTCCATCCTGTGCAGTACAAAAGCACTGGAGACAAACTGATCACCACTGAGATAATTGTTTCCTATGTGTCAGGTGGCATCAATATTTTGTGTTTCTGACTCCTTCTACAAATAACTGCCTGGTTACAGCTGTTATATGTGAACGCACCTTTAAAGAATATCTCCAATTTTTGGGGTGTCATCAGTAATAGCTTATGATACAGCCAGGTCCATAAATATTGGGACATCAACACAATTCTAACATTTTTGGCTCTATACACCACCACAATGGATTTGAAATGAAACGAACAAGACGTGCTTTAACTGCAGACTGTCAGCTTTAATTTGAGGGTATTTACATACAAATCAGGTGAACGGTGTAGGAATTACAACAGTTTGCATATGTGCCTCCCACTTGTTAAGGGACCAAAAGTAATGGGACATAATAATAATCATAAATCAAACTTTCACTTTTTGAAACTTGGTTGCAAATCCTTTGTAGTCAATTACAGCCTGAAGTCTGGAACGCATAGACATCACCAGACGCTGGGTTTCATCCCTGGTGATGCTCTGCTAAGCTAATGTGCAACTGTCTTCAGTTCCTGCTTGTTCTTGGGGCATTTTCCCTTCAGTTTTGTCTTCAGCAAGTGAAATGCATGCTCAATCAGATTCAGATCAGGTGATTGACTTGGCATTGCATAACATTCCACTTCCTTCCCTTAAAAAACTCTTTGGTTGCTTTTGCAGTATGCTTTGGGTCATTGTCCATCTGCACTGTGAAGCATTTGGCTGAATATGAGCAGATAATATTGCCCGAAACACTTCAGAATTCCTCCTGCTGCTTTTGTCAGCAGTCACATCATCAATAAATACAAGAGAACCAGTTCCATTGGCAAGCCATACATGCCCACACCATGACACTACCACCACAATGCTTCACTGATGAAGGTGGAATGCTTAGGATCATGAGCAGTTCCTTTCCTTCTCCATACTCTTCTCTTCCCATCACTCTGGTACAAGTTGATCTTGGTCTCATCTGTCTATAGGATGTTGTTCCAGAACTGTGCAGGCTTTTTTTAGATGTCATTTGGCAAACTCTAATCTGGCCTTCCTGTTTTTGAGGCTCACCAATGGTTTACATCTTGTGGTAAACCCTCTGTATTCACTCTGATGAAGTCTTCTCTTGATTGTTGACTTTGACACACATACACCTACCTCCTGGAGAGTGTTCTTGATCTGGCCGACTGTTGTGAAGGGTGTTTTCTTCACCAGGGAAAGAATTCTTCGGTCATCCACCACAGTTGTTTTCTGTGGTCTTCCGGGTCTTTTGGTGTTGCTGAGCTCACCGGTGCGTTCCTTCTTTTTAAGAATGTTCCAAACTGTTGTTTTGGCCACGCCTAATGTTTTTGCTATCTCTCTGATGGGTTTGTTTAGTTTAGCTTCACTGATAGTGACAGCTCTTTGGATCTCATCTTGAGAGTTGACAGCAACAGATTCCAATGCAAATAGCACACTTGAAATGAACTCTGGACCTTTTATCTGCTCATTGTAATTGGGATAATGAGGGAATAACACACACCTGGCCATGGAACAGCTGAGAAGCCAATTGTCCCATTACTTTTGGTCCCTTAACAAGTGGGAGGCACATATGCAACCTGTTGTGATTCCTACACCGTTCACCTGATTTGGATGTAAATACCCTCAAATTAAAGCTGACAGTCTGCAGTTAAAGCACACCATATTTGTTTCATTTCAAATCCATTGTGGTGATGTATAGAGACAAAAATGTTAGAATTGTGTCAATGTCCCAATATTTATGGACCTGACTGTATATACTCTTGTAAAGATTCTGGTACCTTATCTCTTTTACTTTTTTTAATGCCATTTTTCTGTAGTTTCAGCCTTAGGCTCCATTCACACATCCGCAATTTCGTTCTGCATTTTGCGGAACGGAATTGCGGACCCATTCATTCCTATGGGGCAGCATGATGTGCTGCCCGGACACGGAATTGCGGATCCGCACTTCCGGGTCCGCACTTCCGTTCCGCAAAAAAATAGAACATGTCCTATTCTTGTCCGCAATTGCGGACAAGAACAGGCATATTCTATTAGTGCCGGCAATGTGCGGTCCGCAAAATGCGGAACGCACATTGCTGCTTTCCGTGATTTGCGGATCCGCGGCTCCATGTATCCGCAAAACACGTTGCGGACATGTGAATGGAGACTTAAAGTGAATGAGTCAGGTTGTGTCTACAGGAGTCTAAATACTGGAGCTACAATGATGGCTCTGACCAATCGGATTCAAGAGCCGTACATCTAAATCTTGTCCTTCATGCGGTATGCATTGGTTTGCAACACCTCTTTAAAAGGGCCCTGATCCATTTGTTATATATTTGATTGGCACTGGTTATGGCCCTGCATATAAATGGACCCTAAGAGGGCTGGATAAGGAAGGAACTACTTAAGAATAGTCATGACCAGCCACATTGTTAACATATGTACTTAAAATTCAGGACAGTTGCAGTATAAGCCATGGGAAGAAAATCACAGTGATTTAGAAGGGAATATACTTATTGTATGATTCTATAATGATTTCTCAGGCAAAGATCAGGAGCACTTTAGTAACAGCCCCCCTTTAGAGGTGTTTTCAGGGAGTACAATACTGATGACCAATGCTTGGAATGGTTCATCAATATCAGATCAGCAGGGTTCCAACTCCTGGCAACTCTGCTGATCAGCTGTTTGAAAGCGCGAGCTCTGTGGCCTCCTTACAGCAGACCAAGGACAGCACTGTACATTGCAAAGAGGCTGTGTTTGGTACTGCAGCTTAGGCCCATTCACTTGAATGGGACTGAGCTGCGCCTAGGCCAGTGGTGGGCAACCTTTTTTGTCAACTGAGCCAAATATCGCCAAAACCACGATTGGAATTTCATTCGAGAGCCACATTTTTAAAACCTAAAATATTGCATCAACAGTACCAGTGAGGACTATTAGGCTCATGCACACGACCGTGTGCCCGCAAAAAAGTAGCGCATGCTGAAGTGAATGGGTCCATGATGCGGGCTGCACACGGCCGTGTGCAGCCCGCATCAAGGACCCATTCACTTCAATGGGTCCAGGATCCGGGCGCATGCACTACTTTTTTGCGGTGCGGAGGCACAGCCAGAAGCACCACGGAAGCACACTGTAGCACTCATATCCCGGATCCTGGACCCATTGAAGTGAATGGGTCCATGATGCGGGCTGCACACGGCCGTGTGCAGCCCGCATCATGGACCCATTCACTTCAGCATGCGCTACTTTTTTGCGGTCCGCGATCCTCATGCAGCTGCCCCATGGTCTGTGTCCGTGCATTGCGGACCGCTATTTGTGGTCCGCAGCACAGGCACGGCGCCCTTACATTCGTGGGCATGAGCCCAGAGTGTGTTTTTGAATACTTTTATATGTACTTTCTTTTATTTGGATCTTGATTATTATTTCATTTTATCTTTATCATTTTTTACTTTTCTTAAACTTGTCTGCAGATGTGGATGTAATGTGGATGACGCACTTATGTGGGATATCTGTGGATGACGCACTTATGGGGGAAATCTGTGGATGACGCACTTATGGGGGAAATCTGTGGATGACGCACTTATGGGGGAAATCTGTGGATGACGCACTTATGGGGGAAATCTGTGGATGACGCACTTATGGGGGAAATCTGTGGATGACGCACTTATGGGGGATATCTGTGTATGACGCACTTATGGGGGATATCTGTGGATGACGCACTTATGGGGGATATCTGTGGATGACGCACTTATGGGGGATATCTGTGGATGACGCATTTATGGGGGATATCTGTGGATGACGCACTTATGGGGGATATCTGTGGATGACACATATATAGCATAAGATGCTATATATGTGTCATCCACAGATATCCCCCATAAGTGACCTCCACAGATATCCCCCATAAGTGCCCTCCACAGATATCCCCATAAGTGCCCTCCACAGATATCCCCCATAAGTGCCCTCCACAGATATCCCCCATAAGTGAGCCATCCACAGATATCCCCCAAAAGTGCCTTCCAGTAAGTAATGTATTAGTGGGGGGAAGGAAGGGGGCAGGGACACTTGCAGCGGGGCCGTTGCAGTGCACACACCGGGGGCAGCTCCTACCTTTCTGCTGCAGGACATTTCGTTCCTCCTGAGCGGCGGCCTCTTCACCACGCCACCCCTCCTCACAGTGGGCAGCCGAACTAGAGCCGCGCTGCCCGCCCTTCTGCTGCTGTGCGCAGCGTGACATCTCTCCCTCCGTCATGCGCCTCCTGCCCCGCCTGCCTGCTTCATTCATAAAGTGGAAGGAGCAGACAGACGGGGCAGCAGGCGCATGACGGACAATTTACAAGCAGCTTGAGTGGCGCGATATGGCTGCGCGGCTGCCCACCCGCCAGCCCGAACCAAAGAGCCGCAGTGAAGGATCAAAAGAGCCGCATGTGGCTCGCGAGCCGCGGCTTGCCGACCACTGGCCTAGGCTATGTGACTGATGAATGTGACGTCACTAAATTTAAAATCTGCAGCCTCTTCATACAGCTGAAGTGAGGATAGGTCATCAATATTTTACTTCTGGTGAGTGCTATGAAATCTAAGACGTTCAACTGCTTAATCCAATTCATCCTTATGTTTTCAATAAAACTTTCCTTTGTTAAGTAAGTCTGTCATATATAGTCAAATCTGGCTTTTGTCTCAGGCATAAAACAGTTAAGCAGGTTGGATATTTATTCAATGCCAAAGAACAAGGGAAAAACCTCGACAAGTGATAACCGAGTGTTCAGATTAAAGGCAGGTCTTTTAACACCTCGTGGACATGTCTGGGCACATAGCTGTGAGCTGGGTACTGCAGACCAGACACATATCATCTGGTTTGGTTTGCTAGCCTCTCCCTAGTACCGGTGTGCTGCAGCAGTTTACTGTGACCCAAAAGGATGTTCGTGCCAAAGAGATGGAGAGAAGCTGTTGAAGTCAGCTGAAAGAAAAACCACACGATCTCCACTTCAAACGTCAAAAAATAAGCTCTTAAAAAAGTAACTGACTTATTTTTTATGTCTTTGCAAACAGAATATAGTTAGTGTAGGAGGTGATGGGCTTGACTCAAAAATCTTTTTAAAACCACGATATATGTACAGAAAAATGATAAAATATAAAGAGAGCTTAACCCCTTAACGATCCATTTACCTTGGGCTCTAGAGACCTGGCAGTCTTTTTTATTTTTTCATCCTTGCAAGTCAAATGCCTTAACTTTTTTTTTTATCTTTCCTCAATATAGAGTTATTGATAGATTTTTTTTATTGCAGAATGAAATGTATTTTTAATAGAACAATTTAAGGTACTTATAATGTATTGATTAAAGGGGTTGTGCAGTGCTTAGGTACTGATGATCTATCCTCAGGATAGGTCCGGGTCCGACACCTGGCACCTCCACCGACAAGCTGTTTGAAGAGGCCGTAGCGGTCGTTCAAGCACCAGGTCCTCTTCACTGTTAACCTGCTTGCATCATATCTAAGCATTTTTTGGTAGGGGATTGCAAATAACAGCAATTTTGAAATTCGTTTGGGTGTGATCTTTAGGCCTCTTTCACATGAGCGTGACGGATTAGGTCCAGATTCGTTCAGCATGCGTTCAGGAAAATTCGCACCACTTTGCAAAAAAACGCATTGCATCCGAACTTGCTTGCGGATGCAATGCGTTTTTCACTGAAGCCCCATTCACTTCTATGGGGCCAGGGGTGCGTGAAAAACTGAATATGCTGTGTTTTTCCCACAACGCAGAACTGATGAGTGAAAAAAAGGCTCATGTACACAGACCCATTGAAATGAATGGGTCAGGATTCAGTGCGGGTGCTATGCGTTCACGTCATGCATTGCACCCGCGCGGAAAACTCGCTCGTGTGAAAGGGGCCTTAGGGGGAAATTTTTACAGTGTTTTAACTGGTTCATTCTGCAGGTCAGTATGAATACAGCGATACCAAACATATAGTTTTATTAAAGTTTTAGTACTTTTGCAAAATAAAACAGCATTTCTGGCATTGTTGCATAGTTTCTTCTTTATTAACCCATCCAACATGTGGGTTAAATACTATAATTTTATAGTTCTGTTCCTTACAACTGCAGAGACACCAGTTATTTTAATTTTGTAGCATAACAGACCATTTTCTAGAGAGAAAAACAATAGTTGTTTCCCTTTTTTTTTGTAATGTTAAACATTTTGACTTTTTTTCACTTCAACACCTCTGTAATAATACGCAATATATTGGTTATAATATTATCAATACACAATCTTTCCTAGGCCATTGTGACATAAACCCATATTCACCACAAAGTGCCACAGACACTGATGAGGAGTGACACGTGTGAGCAGCTCTATTGTATTTTTCTGGTACACTGCGTCACTGTGAATACTATACAGTACTCAGAAGACGTTCCACTTTTCAGCAACTGTTTCTGACTTTTTTAAGCATGGACTTACTTTATCTGTGGTAGTTATTCCATTATTTATCTTTAATCTTGATTTTTTTCATATTTTAGGTTGACAATTTGAGGCTATAAAACAATAACCACTTTTCCACAGAGTTGGTTTCAAGTTACAGCAGTCTCATGTTACAATGGTCATTCCAGAACTAAATACACTCACTGACAAAAACTAGGTACCCAGATAGAAATGTCAGATTAGGCAGATAGGTAAAAGATTACAAGTGTGGTCTGATAAGACAATGGATCTTGCCACAAGAGAAAGACCATTAGTAGAGAGGATTGTTTGATCCCCATACATGCACGAGCAGCTCCCATAGTATTGTTACCCCCCATCCAGACACAGGTGGCAACTTCAGAGTAGCTCCTGTCTCTGCTAGGAACATTTCTGGCGCTAAGCAGAAGATAATTTGGTGTCATGGCAGCCATTATCTGTTCTGACATTGACAGCAAACCACTGTTGCTTTCATTTGAAGTGGTGATCGAGAAACCTGGACCGCTATGGACTGGAACTAACTGATGTTCTGTTGGGGATCCGACGACTGTCGGGTTCCAATATGGAGGTCTCGTGGTGAGCACGTCAATCCTGCCTTTGCTGTGGAGTGACACATTGCTCTCACTGCTGGTGATGATCTGGGGAACTATTGCATAATAAGATTGTTGGTCACCCCTAGTAATGATACGAAGGACACTAACAGCTCAGTGATATGTGCAGGACATCCTGCCTCTCATGGAAGGGCTTAAAAATTGGCATTTTACAGCTGGATAATGCTCCCCCCTGCACACAGCAAGGAATTCTCAGGAATGTCTAGGCCAGATAGCACAAAAATGTTTATTCTCTGGCCTATTCAAATGGTACATGATGCAAACTGTAGTGAAGGTAATCTTCTTACCAGTGACTGTATTTGTGAGTTATAACCTCCCTTTTGATTCTTAGCTGTATCATGTGAACAACTCTCGGATCTCCAACTGACACAAGACAGGAAGTCAGTTATTTCTCCATTCATTCCTGTGGGACTGACATTAAGGCTCCCATAGGAATACATAGAGAAACTGACTTTCTGTCCACACTTAAGATGCTATGTTATTTGGAAAGTCAGAGCATTGGTCAGATGACACAAGTGAGGATCAGAAGGGAGGTTATAACTCACAGTCCCTTCTAAAAAAATCACCTTTACTACAGATTACATCATGTACCTTTTCTAACAGGTCAGAGAATAAACATTTTTTGTGTCAGTGCTTCATTAACAGCAAGTAACATGAGAGCCACTGCATATCCCACATAGGTTGCAAATTGGGCATTTAGCACACCCAAACATAGTCACATACCCCAAACACACAATTTTCTGCCACCACCTACTTAATTCTGGGCTGATGGGTTCCCAAAACACCCTGGTCCTCAGTTAAAGGGATGAAACCTTCTAAGAAAGGATATAAATTCTTTGGAGCATAGAAATACCAGGTGCAGTGCTTAAAAATACAAACTGAAAAGTCACTTCCCTGGAACTTGCCCACAAACAAGCACTTACCCTGCAAACCCTGCCCGATCTCCAGAATACACGTATGGAAGCTAAACGCCTCCTAGATGTATCCTACAAACGTATGGTACAAATTTGCAGGAGTAAATTCTACGAATACGGGAACAAAAGTGGCCGTATGCTGGCAAGTGCTCTAAGGGGAAGGCTGGCAGCCTCCCATATTCCCGCTATCAAAAACGCCCAGGATCGTATGGTTCACACAACCACTGATATCGCGGCTACTTTCCACTCCTTCTACTCGAAGCTCTACAATCTGCCCCAAACATCCCCTCAAGTAATGGGTAAGTCTCCCGGCCTACCTCTCCTACTTCCCAAGCTTTCTGTGCTTGACTCTGCCACTATGGAGGCTCCATTCACAGACACTGAACTTCATACGGTACTTAAGTCGCTCCCGGGTGGCAAGAGCCCGGGCCCTGATGGGTTCACGGCTAGGTTTTACAAAGCCTTCTCTTCCAATCTCTCCCCTATTATGCTCCAGGTCTTCAATTGAGTGTCTCCTGGGCTCCCCTTCCCGGCGCAGACCACGGAGGCGCATATTACGGTTATCCCGAAACCGGGAAAGGACCCGCACCTGTGTGCCAGCTATCGTCCTATCTCCCTTTCAAACGTTGATCTCAAGATCTTCGCCAAATTAATGGCGAATAGATTGAACACTTATCTGCCTTCCCTGGTTTGCGCTGACCAGGTTGGGTTTGTGCCGGGAAGGGAGGCCCGGCACAACACTCTTAAAACCTTAGACATCATCCACTATGCCAAATCTAAAAAGGTCCCCCTTATGATGCTTTCCCTAGACGCAGAAAAGGCTTTTGACCGGATATCTTGGCGCGCCATCCATGAGGCTCTCTCACATATAGGCTTGGGCCCGATATTCCTGTCAAAGATCCTGACACTGTACCAACATCCCACCGCTAGAGTCAAAGTAAATGGTGCCCTCTCCCCCCCCCCCCTTTCCAATCTATAATGGGACACGGCAAGGCTGCCCATTGTCCGCCTTACTATATGTTCTAGACATGGAACACCTGCTGGCCTCCATACGTGCCAATCCAGACATAACGGGAATAACGATCGGATCACAAGAGTATAAATGCGCGGCGTTTGCTGATGATCTCCTTCTCTACATAACCAACCCACGTATCTCTCTGCCATCCTTACTTCGGGAGATATCTCAATTTGGTGCTTGGTCCAATTTAAAAATTAACATGTCCAAGTCAGAGGCCCTAGATGTCACTTTGCCAAGCGACCTGACCCCCGTTCTTAAGGCTTCTTTTCCCTTTGCTTGGCCACCTAGAGGCATAACATATTTGGGGATTAAAGTGACAGCAGATCTCTCGCGACTTCATAAATTGAACTTTGCGCCCCTTCTCCTACAGTTCCAAAAGGACTTAGAAGGATGGCGTAAACAAGACTTTTCTTGGTTTGGTAGGATTAGTATATTAAAGATGACCCTCTTGCCAAAACTACTGTACCTTTTACAAACTATCCCCCTCCGCATCCCGTCCACTTTTTGGTCCCAACTCCGTAGATGCTTCACGCAGTTTGTATAGGCCCCTGGCCGACCGCAGATAAAATGGGAGATAATGACTCGCACCAAGGAAACAGGAGGGGTGGGTCTCCCAGATTGTCGACTATATTATCACTCTGCAGCCTATGCCCGACTGTTGGACTTGACGCGTACTGATACTTCCAAGTCGTGGGTGCAAATTACAAAGGACACTTCACTGTGCTCAGTATCAACCCTCCCATGGTTAGTGGGCTCTCCACGCCAAACGTCATCGCAATTGCCCTTCTCTGCCCTTCATACCCTTGCAACCTTAGCATCCATTGGTCGCTCAACCTCACTGATTGACCCTAAAGGCCCCATGGTGCCAATCACTGATCATCCTAGATTCCCTCCAGGGCACTCATCTAGACACTTTCTTCAAGGCACAAGAATCCGACCGATCAGGTTCTACCAGGTTCTCTCTGGTCCCACACTGAAACCCTTGTCCCAGATTCTAGAGGCTCCACTAACCCGTAATTCCTTTGAATATCTGCAGCTCCAACACTTTTATACCTCCCTAAGCAGAACCCACACTCTGGCCAGGAAACTGACTGAGTTTGAGCAGATGTGTGTCTCCTCCTCAGGGATCCCAAACACCATATCCTCGGTATATAAGCTGCTGATACACCAGCGATCCTCATGCCTTCCTCCATATTGTCAGGCCTGGGAGCGGGATCTGGGGAATCAATATACCCCAGCCCAGTGGAACAGATGCTTTCTTCTATCACACAAATCGACGGTTTCGGCCAAAGCTCAGGAAACGAGCTACAAAATTATATCCAGATGGTACAGAGTACCAGCGCTACTCCACAAATGGTTCCCGACAGTATCGGACCGTTGTTGGAGATGTCTTAAAGAGGAAGGCACGATGATCCATGTGTGGTGGAACTGCAGTGGCTTACGACCCTTCTGGAACTTCGTTCATAGAATAATCAAAGAAGTCACAGGAGTCCCCATCCAAAATTCTCCAGAAGCCCTCTTACTGTTCGACAGTGTCCTGAATGTCCCGGCATATAAGAAATCCCTCCTAAAATACATGGTTCGGGCAGCAAAGGCGGTGATTCCCAGGCATTGGAAATCTCCCTCTCCCCCCTCGCCTGAAGAGTGGTTTGATGAAATTGCTCTGTATCTATATATTGCTCTGAGGAAGACCTCATTAGTATTACGCCCGCAGACACTGCACGATATGTGAAGATATGGGGCCCCTGGGAAGCCTTTCGCTCTTCAGCCGCATTTCGAGATGCGCAGGTTTAGCCGCTTCAGCAGAAAGTGTACCCTTCCCCCTTCCTTTCCTTCCCCCTGTTCCCTTGTCCAATGTCTTGTCTGTTTATATGTTATTATAATTTACATGTCTGTTTAGATATGCCTAATTCATATTCTTCCATGATTTGCACTGTGTGATGTCGGGTGTGTACACCCACTACAGTTCTGTAGACATCATATTTGAACTGTTAACATTGTTTGAATTTGCACCTGTCTCTATTTTGGTTGTACTGAAAAATTTCAGTAAAACCTAAATGAAGAAAAAAAAATACAAACGGAGACAAAATGAAATGACGCATAACAAGCATGTGCCATAATCAGATAGTGATTGCCTATCATGAGCATAGGCCATCACTTATAAAGAGCTGGACGACCCCTTTAAGGCTGTACTCACACATGCAGCTTTACGTGAAGTTTGTTGCAATTTTATATCATGTTTGAGCCAAAGCCAGGAGTGGATCTAAAAGGAAAGAAAAGTGCAATTAAGACTGATACTTTCCATGTGTTTGGCTAAAAAACATGAGTCTCCAGTCTGTCTCCTGCTGAGCTCTGTGTGAGCACTTCCTTCTCCTCGCTTTACTGATTAGTGGGGGTCTCAGCACTAGGAACCCCTCTGAAAACCTTGATATGTCCCTATGACATAGCAAATGTTTTTTTTAAGTGCAAGAACATTTTAAATATTATTTGTTATAAATATTGACTAAAAGTGAAAGGTCTGAATTCAGTTTTGTCTACTGTTGTTGGCAAACAGGTGTAGCCACAGCATCCACATTCAATGTTTCATTTTAAAATGGGTTCTAGGCACTGATAGGCACCCCCACCAATCAGCTGTTCTTAGCAGCCACTGGGGCCGGAAGAAACACAGTGGATGGAGTCGGAAGCAGAAAGCCCCATATGCTCTGCAGCTCAACTTCCATTTACCTGAAGAAATACAGAGATATGCAATGTTATGACCCCTAGTTACAGCGGAATCTTTTTCAGGACCAATAACATTAAGAGAAGTGGCAATGTTTTGACCACTGGTTACAGTTACAGCGGCATAATTAGTACCTTAAACTCCAATAGTTAAACAAGGTTCCCGTTGAATGATGGCATAATGATCGGTGGTGCTCAACCTTTAGGACCCCCACTGATTTAGTGTTGTGTCCCCTTCTAAGTTGTCCCTCAATTTTTTAAATTTTTTTGATTTTTTTTTTCTTGCAGTGTGGACCTTCACTCAATGGCAGACCCAAAAGAGCACTTGAGTACCCCTGCACTATAAGATCTATTTGAATGTTAGGTGGTTGATCTGTTCTGTTGCAACACTATACTTAGGATGTGGCTAGGGAGTCGGCTGTTGGTAATGATAGGATGAAGTAATTTTATTTTTAATAGCATTGCAGATTAACCAAATTTATTTTACCTCCTTAGTACATTTGGGAAAAAGTTACATTTCGGTTTTAGCGACCCTTCAAGTATGCAGTGGTCTGGAGGATGTTAATATACTGTATAATAATGCTAAAAAAATATAAAACACTGTCACAAGGATACCAAATTAGACTAATGAAATAAATGACATCATCTCTAAATACGACACCCAAAATAGTCCTGGATGTGTTTCCTTAGAGGCACATGCTGCATAAAAAAATAGACATTTATCGCTTTTCATGTGGTGTATGAAAGTGTGGTAAAACAGAGTCATAGTAGTTTACTGGCCTTTTATCTATTTATGTATATCCTAATTTCCTGGATATTCCAGAGATGAGAAATAATCCGAGTATAACACTGGTAAAAGAAAAGCAACATAGTAATATGTATATATACTTATTTATACTCTATACAATTATTTAAATATTTCACTGACTGACACCCAGGCCCTCAATGTAACTGGCAGAATTGGATATACCGTAACACCAATCCTGTCCATTTAACCCTCTAGACAGAGGGAGGAGGCTCCCTGTGTCCCCATCTTCCTTGCGAGTGCTGATGCATTGCCATAGCAGCCAGGGGGCCTAACAAAGACCCCCAAATCTGCCATAACTGTTTGCCTATTAGGCTGTGCCACAGGCAGCCGAATATCTGCACAGTCTGACAGTCTTGCAGTGACAGCCTATAATGCACTAGTATACAAGGCAGAGCAATGCATTATAAAAGCAATCAAATGATTGTATTGCAACATTCACTAGTGGGACTGAAAAAATGAATAATAAAAGGGTAGAAGTTTATTTAAAAAAAGTAAGAAAATAAGTGGAACTATGTGGAGAAAAGCATTCAGTCTCATTGTGTATAAAATCATGCCCCTAGCCATGCAATCTCACTTTACAAGCATTTGTGAAAGAATGGATAATTCTAAAGAGGTCCTAGATGTTTACTATCAACTGTGATTGTTATTTCTGCAAAGTAAAAGCATTTAGGAACCGCAGGGCTCAGCCATGAAGTGGCAGACCACGTTAAGTTACAAAGCAGGGTCATAGAGTGCTAAGGTGCAAAGAGCATAGTCGCCAATGCTCTGCTGACTCAATAGCTGTACAGTTCCAAACCTTCTCTGGCATTAAGATCAACACGAGCAGCCGCATGCAAACCTTATTTCACCAAGCACAATGCCATGGGTCAGATGGAGTGGTGTAATGCACATTGTCACTGGACTCTGCAGTAGCCGAAGCATGTTCTATGAAGTGATGAATCCCACTTCTCTATCTGACAGTCTGATGGACAAGTCTGTGCTTGGCAACTGCCAAGAGAACATTACCTGCCTGACTGCACTGTGCCAATTGTAAAGTTTGGTGGAAGAGACATAATGCTAATTCCTGTTCGGCATGAAAATGCCCCAGTGCACAAAGCAAGGTCCATAAAGACATAGTTGAATGAGGCTGGGTTTGAAGAACTTGACTGGCCCACACACAGCCTTGATCTCAACCTCATTGAACACCTTTGAGATGTATTAGAACAGAAATTACAACAATGTGGTTGAATGAGCAAACATTCCCACAGACACACTCCAAAAAGCCTTCCCAGAAGAGCAGAAGCTGTGTCGTAACAGTAAGGCTACTTTCACACTAGCGGCAGGACGGATCCGACAGGCTGTTCACCCTGTCAGATCTGTCCTGCCGCTATTTTGCTGTGCCACTAGACCGCCGCTCCGTCCCCATTGACTATAATGAGGACGGGGGCGGAGCTAAGGCACAGCACGGCAGTTTGCGGTGAGAGGCCGCCGGACTAAAAAGTCGGACATGCAGTACTTTTAGTACAGCGGCCTTTCGCTGTGCACTGCCGTGCTGCACCGGGGCTCCGCCCCCATCCCCATTATAGTCAATGGGGACGGAGTGGCGGTCCGGCGGCATGGCTAAATAGCGGCAGGATGGATCCGACAGGGTGAACAGCCTGTCGGATACGTCCTGCCGTTAGTGTGAAAGTAGCCTAACATAGTAACATCTAAGGCTACGTTCACATTCGCATTTTGTGCGGATCCGTCATGGACGGATCCATTCAGATTTTACAACCGTCTGCATCCGTTCAGAACGGATCCGTTTGTATTATCTTTAACATAGCCAAGACGGATCCGTCTTGAACACCATTGAAAGTCAATGGAGGAAGGATCAGTTTTCTATTGTGCCAGATTGTGTTATAGAAAACAGATCCGTCCCCATTGACTTACATCGTGTGTCATTGACTTACAATGGCTCAGTTTTATCAGACGGATGCTTGCAGCGTTTTGGTGTCCGCCTCCAGAGCGGAATGGAGACTGATCGGAGGCAAACTAATGCATTCTAATCTTTTTCCATCCAGAATGCATTAGAATGCAAACTGATCCGTTTTGGACCGCTTGTGAGAGCCCTGAACGGATCTCACAAACGGAAAGCCAAAACACCAATATATAAAGCTGAGTGTATGTGTGTGTGTGTGTGTGTATGTATGTATGTCTGCTAAAGGAATCCGCACAGTCGCATTTACAATCACGAAATTTGGCACACAGGTACATCAGGCGTCTGGGAAGGTTTTAGACCAGGTCTCAGCTCTCTAGGACGTACCGTTCCGGAGATATTCCCAAAAAAATGCATTAGCCAATAGAAGCTTGGTCACATGACCCTTATCAGCCAATAGAAGCTCGCAGGTCCTCCAGCCTCCACATATACAGTTTTAGGCCCCTTTCACACGGGTGAGTATTCCGCGCGGATGCGATGCGGGAGGTGAACCCATTGCACCCGCACTGAATACAGACCCATTCATTTCTATGGGGGTGTTCACACGAGCAGTGATTTTCACGCATCACTTGTGCTTTGCGTGAAAATCGCAGCATGCTCCTCTTTGTGCGTTTTTCACGCAACGCAGGCCCCATAGAAGTGAATGGGGTTGCGTGAAAATCGTAAGCATCCGCAAGCAAGTGCAGATGCGCTGCGATTTTCACGCACGGTTGCTAGGAGACGATCGGGATGGAGACCCGATCATTATTATTTTCACTTATAACATGGTTATAAGGGAAAATAATAGCATTCTAAATACAGAATGCATAGTAAAACAGCGCTGGAGGGGTAAAAAAATAAAAAATCATTTAACTCACCTTAATCCACTTGATCGCGTAGCCCGTCACCTGCTTCTGTCCCCTTTACTAAATAGGACCTGTGGTGAGCATTAATTATAGTTCAAGGACCTGTGATGACGTCATTCCGGTCATCACATGGTACGTCACATGATCTTTTACCATGGTGAATCACCATGGAAAAAGATCATGTGACGTACCATGTGATGACCGGAATGACGTCACCACAGGTCCTGTTGCTGCACAGAGATCAGATGAAGCCAGAAGGAGATGCCGGGCCGCGAACAAGTAGACTAAGGTGAGTTAAAAAAAAAATTTTTAACCCCTCCAGCGATGTTTTACTATGCATTCTGTATTCAGAATGCTATTATTTTCCCTTATAACCATGTTATAAGGGAAAATAATACTATTTACAGAACACCGATCCCAAGCCCGAACTTCTGTGAAGAAGTTCGGGTTTGGGTACCAAACACGCGCGATTTTTCTCACGCGAGTGCAAAACGCATTACAATGTTTTGCACTCGCGTGGAAAAATCGCGGTTGTTCCCGCAACGCACCCGCACCTTTTCCCGCAACGCCCGTGTGAAAGGGGCCTTACTCCAGGTTTCCGTAACAACCCAGCTATTTTTCTTCACTGCTGTAGGTCAGCTTTAAAGGAAATCTGTCACCAGGATAATTGCTATTGAAGTAAAGCCATGGCCTAATAGCACTTAGTACCTTATAAGAAGATGTGCCTTTGTTCCAGCAATAGATGTTTTTATCCTCTGAAAATCCAGTTTATTTGGTATGCAAATGAGCCAGTAAAGTGCCCAGAGGTCTTGCAGGAAGGAGCCCAGACACGCCCTCTGCCACAATGTGTCCACCCTCAAAAGATTACTTTAAAACCCCGCCCCAGGCCCCGCTAAGCCACGCCCTATCTGGTTAGGCCACGCCCATGCCCACTCCTCAGCCGACAGGGATTGAAAAAATGAAGGTAAAAATCAACTTCTGTCAGCTGCAGGGGTGGGAGGGAGGGTGACTTTCTTCCTGCAGCTCACACTCAGACAGCACAGTGCTGCTGTCTTAGAGTGAGCTGTTCAAAAGGACAAACCCCCGATCCTGTTAGGCCACGCCCACTCCCACTCCTCAGCCGACAGGGATTGAAAAAATGAAGTTAAAAATCAACTTCTAGGTCTCGCTAAGCCACCCCTCCGATTCGGTTAGACCACGCCCCCTCCCACTCCTCAGCCGACAGGGATTGAAAAAATGAAGTTAAAAATCAACTTCTAGGTCTCGCTAAGCCACGCCACCGATTCGGTTAGACCACGCCCCCATCCACTTTTCAGCCTACAGGGATTGAAAAAATGAAATAAAAAATCGACTTCTGTCAGCTGCAGAGGTGGAAGGGAGGGTGAACTTCTCCCTTCAGCTCACACTCAGCATAGTTCTGCTGTCTTAGAGTGAGCTGTTCAAAAGAACAAGCCCCCAATGCGGTTAGGCCACGCACACTCCTACTCCTCAGCCGACAGGGATTGAAAAAATGAAATAAAAAATCGACTTCTGTCAGCTGCAGAGGTCGGAGGGAGGGTGAATTTCTCCCTGCAGCTCACGCTCAGACAGCACAGTGCTGCTGTTTAAAGAGTGAGCTGTTCAAAAGGACACACAGACAATGAGTTAGGCCACGCCCCCTCCCACTTCTCAGCCGGCAGGGATTTAAAAAATGAAGTTAAAAACCAACTTCTGTCAGCTGAAGGGGTGGGAGTGAGGGGGACTTTCTCCCTGCAGCTCACGCTCAGACAGCACAGTGCTGCTGTCTCAGAGTGAGCTGTTCAAAAGGACATCCCTGTGTCCACCCAGGCCCTGCGTCAGACGGAGGAAAGGGAGTCTGAAAACCGGATTGTCCGGCCTAAAACTGGACCTCTGGCCACCCTAGGGTCAGGCTGCTGTGGAGGTCACAGTTAAGGGGATAGTCCGCTATGATGGTCAGTGTTAAGGGGCAGATTTCTGTAAAGGCCACTGTTAAGGGGGCGAGCCCCTGTGGAGGTCATTATCAAGGGAGTGGTATGCTATGAAACTCACTGTTAAAGGGGCAGGCTGCTGTGAAGGTCAAAGTGAAGGGGGTAGGCTGCTGTGGAGGTCCCATTTTAAGGATATGGGGCACTGTTGGGGGGGTCAGTGTTAAGGTGTGGGCAGCTGTGGAGGTCACTGTTAAGGCGGCGGAGTACTGTAGATGTCACTGTTATGGGAGGATACTGTCGATATCTTTTAACGACATACACAAACATTAAATGAAATATATAAAATATACCCGAGCGAAGCCGGGTCCTTCAGCTAGTAGTTTATAAGGCTGAAAAAAGAAATCTGTCCATCCAGTCCAGCCTGTTATCCAGCAAGCTGATCCAGAGGAAGGCAGAAAAACCCTCTGAGGTAGAAGCCAATTTTCCTCACTTTAGGGGGAAAAAAATTCCTTCCTAACTCCAATCAGGCAATCAGAATAACTCCCTGGATCAACGACCCATCTCTAATAGCTATAGCTTGTAATACTATTACACTCCAGAAATACATTCAGGCCCCTCTTGAACTCTTTTAGTGAACTCACCATCACCACCTCCTCAGGCAGAGAGTTCCATAGTCTCACTGCTCTTACCGTAAAGAATCCTCTTCTATGTTTGTGTACAAACCTTCTTTCCTCTAGACACAGAGGGTGTACCCTTGTCACAGTCACAGTCCTGGGGAATAGATGATGGGAGAGATCTCTGTACTGACCCCTGATATATTTATACATAGTTATTAGATCTCCCCTCAGTCGTCTTTTTTTGTAAAGTGAATAACCTTAATTTTGGTAATCTTTCAGGGTACTGTAGTCCACTACCAGTCCAGCCCTTCTTTGAACCCTATCCAGCTCTGCTATGTCTTTCTTGTTCACAGGAGCCCAGAACTGTACACAGTACTCCATGTGTGGTCTGACTAGTGATTTGTAAAGTGGCAGGACTATGTTCTCATCACTTCTTTTGATCGACCCATTATCTTATTGGCCTTGGCAGCAGGAGCCCGCAACATACCGGAGACCGCGCACCCCGTCAAGGTATCTCAAAGTGGCACAGGACCTAACGCTAACCTACCTGTGCCGTATGGGCAATTACAGGGGCCGTATGGGCAATTACAGCGTGAAATCACACACACAAGAGTTAGGTCCCGTGCCACTTTAAGATACCTTGACGGGGTGCACGGGCTCTGGTATGTTCTTGATACAAGACTATATTGGCGAAAGTCTCATTTTAATATCAGTGTGAGGGTTTAGCCATATATTGTCAATTTTTTTATAAATTTCTGTTTGATATAGCCAATCACATGCAAACATTTGGCTATCCTGTGTAGTATGTCTTTGTGGTATATGTGGTCCGCTGTGGGCATCCTCCATTGTATGCATTTTTGCTGGGGATTGCTGTGGAGTTTTGAGCATTTTCTGCCTCTTAAGACCACATTATTCTGTTATTCTGTTTGTACATGCATGCCTGAGGGTGTGGCAATTCCAGGTTTGAATGTGCCTTGATTTCGATCTATGGGTAACATTTAGGTGCACCTGTGCGGCCTACGTCACATGAGTAAGTGATAGGTGGGACTCACAGCCTCCTCCCTCCTCCAATTGTATGTGTGATTTCACGATGGAGGTAACTGGGAGTTGTTCGCTGTGTGTCTGACATTATGCCCCTGTAATTGCCCATACGGCCCCTGTAATTGCCCATACGGCAAAGGTAGATTAGCGTTAGGTCCCGTGCCGGGGTGCGCGGGCTCCGGTATGTTCTTGATATGAGAATATATTGGCAAAAGTCTCATTTTAATATCAGTGTGAGGGTTTAGCCATATATTGTCAATTGCATTTACCATTGTAGTGCACCATTTTTTGTAAATTTTAGACTGTATTTTACCGTAATATCTGCATGCTCCAAGTCGTCGTATCCTATTGCTTTTTTAATATTGGCACCACATTTGCTAAGCACCAATCCTGTGGAACACTCCCTGTCATCATAGAGTCCTTAAATATCAGAAATAAGGGTCTGGCTATGATATTACTTAAAGAGTAACTAAACCTTTACATAAACTTTTAAATATGTTGTCCCTAATGCCCTAATAAAGCTATCTCTAATATACTTTATTTATTAATTTTCTATTTTTACTACACTTTTTTCTACCTAAAGTGCACCATTCCCTGGTGCGCTTAAAGGGTTTCTACCACTTCGTTTCACATAATTAGCTGTCAGACACTAGCGATCCGCGGCGGCAGTTTGTGAAGGTAGACCGAGCCTCTAGGTGCTAATGACGCCCCTATAGCACCTAGAGGCTCATTAGCATATCAATAAAAGTTCTTTTTTTAGCAAAACGGCTGCCCCAAAAGCAATTATATTAGGATGGTTTAGCAGAGCAGACACTAGCGGATCGCTAGTGTCTGACAGCTAATTATGTGAAACGAAGTGGTAGAAACCCTTTAAAACTGTTCTCTGTACACTCCTGCTTTTTGGCTTAGCGGAGCAGGCAGAAGCAAGAGCCCGCTACAGGGTACCCATGTGCTATGCCAAAAATTAGTAATCGTCCAGGGAGCACCTTGCTGCTCCTGCCCGAGTTTTAAGCGCACAAGGGAATCGTGTGCTTTAGGTAGGGAAAAGTGTAGTAAAAATTAAAAATGAATAAATAAAGCATATTAGAGATCATTTTATTAGGGCATTAGGCAGAACATATTAAAAGTTTATGTAAAGGTTTAGTTACTCTTTTCTTTTTTTTAAAATAAAATTTCTATTATAAATTTTTTACTTCATATAACAATATATAACATCTTTAAAATACAGTTATATATCAATATTACAACAATCTTTAAATACATAACATTATATTCCCCTCCCCCATCCCTCATTATCTGCTCAGAAGAAAATAAATAAATAAATAAAAAATTCTCCTATCTCTGTCCCCTCTATCGCGCCCACACCCCTCGGCCCAACCTGTAACACCCATCGTCTCCCAGAGGGAAGCTATATTAACTATTTCTGCCATGTTCTGGCAAAACGACACTGCTCAAAAAAATAAAGGGAACACAAAAATAACATATCCTAGATCTGAGTTAATTAAATATTCTTCTGAAATACTTTGTTCTTTACATAGTTGAATGTGCTGACAACAAAATCACACAAAAATAAAAAAATGGAAATCAAATTTTTCAACCCATGGAGGTCTGGATTTGGAGTCACACTCAAAATTAAAGTGGAAAAACACACTACAGGCTGATCCAACTTTGATGTAATGTCCTTAAAACAAGTCAAAATGAGGCTCAGTAGTGTGTGTGGCCTCCACGTGCCTGTATGACCTCCCTACAACACCTGTGCATGCTCCTGATGAGGTGGCGGACGGTCTCCTGAGGGATCTCCTCCCAGACCTGGACTAAAGCATCTGCCAACTCCTGGACAGTCTGTGGTGCAACGTGAGGTTGGTGGATAGAGCGAGACATGATGTCCCAGATGTGCTCAATTGGATTCAGGTCTGGGGAACAGGCGGGCCAGTCCATAGCATCAATACCTTTGTCTTGCAGGAACTGCTGACACACTCCAGCCACATGAGGTCTAGCATTGTCTTGCATTAGGAGGAACCCAGGGCCAACCGCACCAGCATATGGTCTCACAAGGGGTCTGAGGATCTCATCTCGGTACCTAATGGCAGTCAGGCTACCTCTGGCGAGCACATGGAGGGCTGTGCGGCCCTCCAAAGAAATGCCACCCCACACCATTACTGACCCAATGCCAAACCGGTCATGCTGGAGGATGTTGCAGGCAGCAGAACGTTCTCCACGGCGTCTCAAGACTCTGTCACGTCTGTCACATGTGCTCAGTGTGAACCTGCTTTCATCTGTGAAGAGCACAGGGCTCCAGTGGCGAATTTGCCAATCTTGGTGTTCTTTGGCAAATGCCAAACGTCCTGCACGGTGTTGGGCTGTAAGCACAGCCCCCATCTGTGGACGTCGGGCCCTCATATCACCCTCATGGAGTCTGTTTCTGACCATTTGAGCAGACACATGCACATTTGTGGCCTGCTGGAGGTCATTTTGCAGGGCTCTGGCAGTGCTCTTCCTGTTCCTCCTTGCACAAAGGCGGAGGTAGCGGTCCTGCTGCTGGGTTGTTGCCCTCCTACGGCCTCCTCCACGTCTCCTGATGTACTGGCCTGTCTCCTGGTAGCGCCTCCATGCTCTGGACACTACGCTGACAGACACAGCAAACCTTCTTGCCACAGCTCGCATTGATGTGCCATCCTGGATAAGCTGCACTACCTGAGCCACTTGTGTGGGTTGTAGACTCCGTCTCATGCTACCACTAGAGTGAAAGCACCGCCAGCAGTCAAAAGTGACCAAAACATCAGCCAGGAAGCATAGGAACTGAGAAGTGGTCTGTGATCACCACCTGCAGAACCACTCCTTTATTGGGGGTGTCTTGCTAATTGCCTATAATTTCCACCTGTTGTCTATCCCATTTGCACAACAGCATGTGAAATTGATTGTCACTCAGTGTTGCTTCCTAAGTGGACAGTTTGATTTCACAGAAGTGTGATTGACTTGGAGTTACATTGTGTTGTTTAAGTGTTCCCTTTATTTTTTTGAGCAGTGTATGTTTTTTCTTGGTATTTATCAGATGGAATTCCTCTCTGGCAAGTGAGGATCTACTGATCTTCTCCCATTCCCTAACCGTGGGAACCACACTACCTGCCCAATGTCCAATAATACATTTCCTAGCTTAAAAAGGGAGTTTGGAAGCAATTTCCCGATGTTGTGGGGTTTCCATTTTATCCATCACCCCCAGTATACATGTCTCAAAAGAGCTAGGGACTTTAAACCAATGGTATTGCTCTATTCTGTCATTGACCTTACCCCAGAACTCTTGAATCTTTTTACATGTCATTTACATGAGTATGTGGACATCATCCGCCCCACATTTTAACCCCTTAGGGACTTAGGGCGTACCGGTACGCCCTGTTTCCCGAGTCCTTAAGGAACCAGGGCGTACCGGTACGTTCTAACTTTATAACACGATTGCGGCGTGGCGGGGGTTAATCGGAACAGGATATCCGCTGAAATCATTCAGCGGGCATCCTGTCACAACGCCGGGGGGCGATCGCCGCAAACCGCAGGTCAATTCAGACCTGAGGTTTGCGGCTTTTACCTGGTGCGGCAGCGGCGGGCGGCGATGCCATTGGGTCCCCATGTGGCTGTAGGGGGGACCCGATGGCAAGGAAGGCAGCGCGATGTCTAAGGAAGGCATTGCGCTGCCTTCCGGTGACGAGCCTGTGAGATCCAGCCCCCTGGATCTCACAGGCCGGAAGCTGTATGAGTAATACACACAGTATTACTCATACAGCCAATGCATTCCAATACAGAAGTATTGGAATGCATTGTAAAGGGGATTAGACCCCCAAAAGTTCAAGTCCCAAAGTGGGACAATAAATAAAGTGAAAAAAAAGTTGAAAAAATAAAGTTTTCCCCCCCAAAAATTAAAAGTTTAAAGTAAAAATAAACAAAAACGTAATTTTCCCCAAATAAAGTAAAAAAATAATTGGTAAAAAATAGAGGAAAAAAAAGTATACATATTAGGTATCGCCGTGTCCGTATCGACCGGCTCTATAAACATATCACATGACCTAACCCCTCAGATGAACACCGTAAAAATAAAAAAAATAAAAACTGTGCTAAATAAACAATTTTTTTGTCACCTTACATCACAAAAAGTACAACAGCAAGCGATCAAAATGGTGTTTGCCCACCAAAATAGTACCAATCTAACCATCACCTCATCCTGCAAAAAATGAGCCCCTACCTGAGACAATCGCCCAAAAAACAAACAAACTATGGCTCAGAATATGGAGACACTAAAATACAATTTTTTTTGTTTTAAAAAAGCTGTTATTGTGTAAAACTTACATAAATAAAAAAAATATATACATATTAGGTATCGCCGCATCTGTATCGACCAGCTCTATAAAAATCTCACGTGACCTAACCCCTGAGATAAACACCGTAAAAAATAAAAAATAAAAACTGTGCTAAATAAACAATTTTTTGTCACCTTACATCACAAAAAGTGTAATAACAAGCGATCAAAAAGTCAAATCCACCCCAAAATAGTGCCAATCAAACCGTCATCTTATCCCGCAAAAAATGAGACCATACCTAAGATAATCGCCCAAAAACTGAAAGAATTATGGCTCTCAGACTATGGAAACACTAAAACATGATTTTTTTTGCTTCAAAAATGAAATCATTGTGTAAAACTTACATAAATAAAAAAAAGTATACATATTAGGTATCGCAGAGTCCGTGACAACCTGGTCTATAAAAATATCACATGATCTAACCTGTCAGACGAATCTTGTAAATAACAAAAAATTAAAACTGTGCCAAAACAGCTATTTCTTGTTACCTTGCCTCACAAAAAGTGTAATATAGAGCAACCAAAAATCATATGTACCCTAAACTAGTACCAACAATACTGCCACCCTATCCCGTAGTTTCTAAAATGGGGTCACTTTTTGGGAGTTTCTACTCTAGAGGTGCATCAGGGGGGCTTCAAATGGGACATGGTGTAAAAAAAAAACTGTTCAGCAAAACCTGCCTTCCAAAAACCGTATGGCATTCCTTTCCTTCTGCGCCCTGCCGTGTGCCCGTACAGCGGTTTATGATCACATATGGGGTGTTTTTGTAAACTACAGAATCAGGGCCATAAATATTGAGTTTGGTTTGGCTGTTAACCCTTGCTTTGTAACTGGAAAAAAATTATTAAAATGGAAAATCTGCCAAAAAAGTGAAATTTTGAAATTGTATCTCTATTTTCCATTAATTTTTGTGGAACACCTAAAGGGTTAACGACGTTTGTAAAATCAGTTTTGAATACCTTGAGGGGTGTAGTTTCTTAGATGGGGTCACTTTTATGGAGTTTATACTCTAGGGGTGCATCAGGGGGGCTTCAAATGGGACATGGTGTAAAAAAAAACAGTCCAGCAAAACCTGCCTTTCAAAAACCGTATGGCATTCCTTTCCTTCTGTGCCCTGCCGTGTGCCTGTACAGCGGTTTACGACTAGTGATGAGCGGGAGGTGCCATATTCGGTTTCGCGATATTTCGCGAATATTCGCATGAATATTCGTGTTATATTCGTCGAAATCGAATATTCGCAATTATTCCAATTATCGCGAAATTATTTTTCGCATATTGCGAAAATTTATCTTGATAGTATAAGGCAACGTTCCTATGCTAATGACTATGGCTAGGCTAATATGTGTATTTTAAGAAATTTCGTAATATTGCTCTAACTTCGTCTCTTAGAATATTACGAATATTCTAAAAGACGAAGTTAGAGCAATATTAAGAACATTTGCAAAAGTCGAAATTGCGATGCGAGTAATATAACACGAAATAGTCGCATGAAGATTTAAACTTAGCACTGCTATATTCCATATTCTAGCCTAATATGGAATATAGCTGTGCTAAGTTGAAATCTTCATGCGACTATTTCGTGTTATATTACTCGCATCGCAATTTCGACTTTTGCAAATGTTCTTAATATTGCTCTAACTTCGTCTTTTAGAATATTCGTAATATTCTAAAAGATGAAGTTAGAGCAATATTACGAAATTTCGTAAAATACACATAGATTGTATTTAAGCTAATATACTGCTATAGTAATAATTTTTAATAGTGTACATATTTTACAAAACTTAAGTTCAGAAGAGGCAAAAAAAATTACAGGAAAAAAAAGGGATTATAGCACTATATTAGCTAAATTACAATCTATATGTGTATTTTACGAAATTTCGTAATATTGCTCTAACTTCGTCTTTTAGAATATTTGTAATATTCTAAGAGACGAAGTTAGAGCAATATTACGAAATTTCTAAAAGACGAAGTTAGAGCAATATTAAGAACATTTGAAAAAGTCGAAATTGCGATGCGACTAATATAACACGAAATATTCGCATGAAGATTTCAACTTAGCACAGCTATACTCCATATTCTAGCCTAATATGGAATATAGCAGTGCTAACTTAGCACAGCTATATTCCATATTAGGCTAGAATATGGAGTATAGCAGTGCTAAGTTGAAATCTTCATGCGAATATTTCGTGTTATATTACTCGCATCGCAATTGCGACTATTGCGAAATTTCGTAAAATACACATATAGATTAGATTGTAATTTAGCTAATATGGAATATAGCAGTAAGTTGAAAACGCCACTGACTGGAGCAGCCAGGAAGCCAGGAATCCAAAGGACAGGTAAGAACAACTTTAGGGAAGTGGGAAAGAAAAAAATATAATAAAAAAAAAAAAGAAAAAAAACGAATATTCTATTTCGCGAATATATAGAACGATATTCTAAATATTTGCGAAATCTCAAAATTGCGATATTCGAGAAAAAAATTTGCAATTCGAATATTCGCGCTCAACACTATTTACGACCACATATGGGGTGTTTCTGTAAACTACAGAATCAGGGCCATAAATATTGAGTTTAGTTTGGCTGTTGACCCTTGCTTTGTAACTGAAAAAAAATTATTATGTAACTGGAAAAAAATTATTAAAATGGAAAATCTGCCAAAAAAGTGAAATTTTATCTCAATTTTCCATTAATTCTTGTGGAACACCTAAAGGGTTAACGACGTTTGTAAAATCAGTTTTGAATACCTTGAGGGGTGTAGTTTCTTAGATGGGGTCACTTTTTTTGGAGTTTCTACTCTAGGGGTGCATCAGGGGGGCTTCAAATGGGACATGGTGTCAAAAAAAACTGTTCAGCAAAACCTGCCTTCCAAAAACCGTATGGCATTCCTTTCCTTCTGCGCCCTGCCGTGTGCCCGTACAGCGGTTTACGACCACATATGGGGTGTTTCTGTAAACTACAGAATCAGGGCCATAAATATTGAGTTTGGTTTGGCTGTTAACCCTTGCTTTGTAACTGTAAAAAAAATATTAAAATGGAAAATCTGCCAAAAATGTGAAATTTTGAAATTGTATCTCTATTTTCCATTAATTCTTGTGGAACACCTAAAGGGTAAACAAAGTTTGTAAAATCAGTTTTGAATACCTTGAGGGGTGTAGTTTATAGAATGGGGTCATTTTTTGGTGGTTTCTATTATGTAAGCCTCGCAAAGTGACTTCAGACCTGAACTGGTCCCTAAAAATTGGGTTTTTGAAAATTTCTTAAAAATTTCAAGATTTGCTTCTAAACTTCTAAGCCCTGTAACATCCCCAAAAAATAAAATATCCTTCCCAAAATGATCCAAAAATGAAGTAGACATATGGGGAATGTAAAGTAATAACTATTTTTGGAGGTATTACTATGTATTATAGAAGTAGAGAAATTTAAACTTGGAAATTTGCAATTTTTTACACAGGTGAAATAGGGCAGAGTCCTTAAGGGGTTAAACAACTAAACACTTTGGTTTTATAGCTTTTCATTAATATCCTAGGGGAGTAGTAAAGGCGGTATAATATATTGAATTGGGTAATCCTATGGGAAAAGTTCTTCGAGACTCTATTTTTTTCCTTTATAACCAATTTATAATTTATAACCAATTCCCAAAACTCTTCTTGCTGGGGGTTTATATCATCTTTCCATTTGTACATTAAACTACTGCTTTTTTCTTGGTCTTTTGATGTAGCAAGCATTCATAAATTTTAGAAATTAATTTCCCCCCTGATGTTATCTTAAAAATATTCATTAATGGCTGCGGGAGGGTATCAATTTGTGTGCCTTTTCCCAACCAAGTTCGCAATGCTTGTTTTAGTTGTAGGTAAAAAAAAAACTAAACTCTAAGCTACCCAGACCAAGCTCCTTTTTAAGGTCTTCATATGGTATTATATCCCCCTGTCTCCATACCTGACCCAGTTTATGGACTCCATGTTTCCACCAAATTTTCTGCTCAATTAGTTTTAATTCTGTAAGGTGGATATTATCCCACAATAAGGCATTAACATGGATTCCAGACTGGGACCACAACCCTCTTGCTTCCTTCCAAACGTTATCCATCAATTCAAATATCGGAATCTTATTGCTTCCCTGTTGTAACAAAACTCCTGCTTCTATTATTTGGAACATATTACTGTTTTCTAACTGATAGTTTATCCCTGTAATCATAGCTTTATATCTTACCGTGTTACTCCACATTATCATGTTTTTTATGTGGCCAGCAACAAAATAGAGTTCTAGATCTGGGACGGATAAACCACCCTCCCTCTCTTGGATGTAAAGTATTTGTGCTTTTATCCTTGTTTTTTTCCCTCTCCATATAAAATCCGTTAAGAGACTAGCTATTATTTTAAATGTTTTTTTGGGGATTATTACCGGAGAATTCCATAATATATAATTCAGGGAGGGTAGTAGACACATTTTAATCAGAGAGATCCGTCCTGCCATCGAGACTTATAGTCTTTTCCATACGTCTATTTTCTTCCTAATTTCTTGTATTTTAGGGGCCACATTCAACTGAATATAGTCCTTGGGATTTGGAGTTATTTGAATACCCAGATACTTGACGAGTTTGTTGATCTTCTTAATTTCCAATGCTCCTGGTATAAAATCAATCAGAGGATCAAGCGGGATACAGGCTGATTTAGACCAATTTATATTGAGCCCAGCATATTTACCATATTGGTCAAAAACCTGAAAAATCTTCACTAGCGATCTATGAGAGCCTACAAACAGCATAATATCATCTGCATACAATGCAATTTTTTCCTCATATTCACCAAACCTGAATCCCACAATTTCTTCATCTTGTCTGATCATATCAGCTAACGGCTTTATAGCTATAGCAAACAGCAGAGGGG
Organism: Bufo bufo; assembly: GCF_905171765.1. NCBI lineage: Eukaryota > Metazoa > Chordata > Amphibia > Anura > Bufonidae > Bufo > Bufo bufo. The sequence continues at coordinate 462,899,026 of NC_053392.1, read as the reverse complement.
AGAGGGGACAACCCTGTCTAACCCCCCTGCAGATGTTTATGCTATCAGAGTATTCCCCATTTAATATCACTTTTGCTGAGATTTCTGTGTATAACAATCTTACCCATGATATAAAATTGTCACCAAATCCCATCTTCATCAATACTGTAATCAAGAAGGGCCATTCTATAGTATCAAACGGCTTTGAGGCGTCTATAGTAACAATCAATCGTTCACCACAATTTGTGGGTTCAAGCTGGGTGTTCACAAAATATTGCATTATATTGTCAGTTGTAGTTTTACCTGCCATAAATGCTGTCTGATCCTCATGAACAAGTCCCCGGACCACACCTCTAAGTCTAGTTGCCAATATCTTAGCCAATATTTTATTATCGGTATTAATTCATGAGATGGGGCGATACGAATCCGGAAAAGCCAGATCTTTCTCAGGTTTTAAAATCAGAGTAATCAAGGCTTCCCTTAATGATTCCGGTAATTTCCCCATCGTCCTCTCCCCCTCCCACATCCCCAACAATTTCAGGATTAATATCTGCCTATACTGGGCATAGACTTCGAATGGAATACCGTTTATACCTGGGGCTTTATTCTTTGTAATCCCAGAAAGTACTTTATCCACTTCCAAGGCATTTAAAGGGGCTTCCAAAGTTTCACATTGCTCTGTTGTTAACTTAGATATGCTAATTCCCTCCAAAAACTGTTGTATTTGGGTAAAGTTCTTATTTATCTTGCTACTATATATATCTTCAAAATATTCTTTAAGCAGTTCTAATTTGGCCGCTTGTTCACTAATTTTGTGTCCTGTTTTATCTACCAAACCATGGATATCGTTTTTTTTTTTTGTTCTGGGTCGCTACCAAAGCTGCCAGTTTTTTTACCAGGAATATGAGCGTAAATATAGTCATCTCTCACATAATTTTCTTTTTGTTGTTCCGCCACTAAAATCCGCTCATCTTCCAGTTTTGACACTTTCTCTATCCACTCTTTATAGTTTTTATCTATGGGGGTTTCAATATACTTTTTTTCATATTTTTCTGCCTCTTTTTCCAAATCCATTATTTTTTTTCTTATTTTCTTCTTATATATTGCTGTATATTTTATAAATATCCCTCTAATATAGGCCTTTACGGCCTCCCAAACTATATTGTTTACCGCTGACCCCTCATTTAGATAAAAAAACTGCGTTATCTCTTTTAAAATCCTATCGTGTACACCCAATATATTTATCCACCCTATATTTATGTGCATCCCACTTGTTTTTTTTTTTATCGTGTTTAAACTTATAATAATAAGATTGTGGTCCGAAATCCCACGCTGTCCGTATTTAACCTGTTCAATCTCAAACGATCCTTTGTTATTAGTGAACACTAAATCTATCCGTGATAAACTCCTATGAGTGCAGGCATCCTCAAACTGCCTGCACTCAACCCTTATCTAGCAGTGGGTGCATAAGGTCCCACACAAGTTTCCCGCTAACACCCAGAGTGGGGGGACATTCTGGGGGTTCAATATGGCAATCACGCCCTTCGTACACACAAAATTTGTAAGTGTACCCTGAGGTACTCTCACATATTTTGTACATTTTCACGCCATACCTCGCCCGCTTAGTGGGAATGTATTGGCGGAAACTGAGTCTCCCCTTGAACGCAACGAGAGACTCATCAACCGCGACCTCCCTTCCAGGTACGTAGGCCTGTGCAAATTTGGCCCCGAAGTGATCGATGACCGGCCGTATCTTATACAGACGGTCATAGGCAGGATCACCTCGGGGGGGACATGCTGCATTATCTGCATAATGCAGACATTTCCGGATGGCCTCAAACCGTGGGCGTGTCATGGCCATACTGTAAAGTGGGGTCTGGTAGAGGACGTCCCCACTCCAGTATTGCCTGACACTGGGTTTTTGCACTAGACCCATGTGCAGCACGAGGCCCCAAAACGTCCTCATCTCGGCTGGCCGGCGTCCAGACACCGTGTCTAGCCAAAAAGGAGCCCGGGGGCTGAGCAATGAACTGTTGGGCGTACAGGTTCGTCTGCTCCACCATCAGATTCACAAATGGGTCACTGAAAAAAAAATGAAAAAAGTCCATTTCAGTGAAGCCCAACGTGAGAATCTTGATTCTTGGATTGCCAACAAAATCTTGAATCTGGGGCTCAAAATCCACTGGGTGACACGCTAAGTTCACCGGTAGGGGGCTCCGGTGGGCCGGGAAGGGGGGCAAGTGGCAGCACTCCTGGGTGGGTTTAGGGTCTCACAGCTAAGTGCTGTGGACCCCAACCACCAGAAACAATAAAGCAGATAAATATTTTTATTTTATTTTTTCCCCTAACTCTCCCTTCTATCCCTGCCTAATCGTGCCTCTCCCTCACTGACCCTAACCTACCTGGAGGGTGATGGGTGCCGACGGGGGGTTCACAGGAGCTGGACGGTGCAGGTGCAGCAGCAGTCAGAGAAGGGGAGAGAGGAGCGCCGGGAGTTTGAATCTCCCGCCTCTCTCCCCGCACCAATCAGCACCAAGAACAGCACCGACAGCACCGCGGACAATCACACCACCGATCACCGTCCTTTTCTGGTTCATCGGGTCACCGGTACGTCATGGGTCCTTAAGGACTCGGCAAACAGGACGTACCGGTACGTCCTAAGTCCTTAAGGGGTTAAAGGGTGGCGGTATATAGACATTTGCTAATATCCATGGTCTTCCCTACAGTAGACAATCGATCAGAACATATCAACCTTCCTCATCTATCACTGTTTTCCCTATTTTGATATCTATATCACAATGTATTAATACGCTCACACCTCTAGCATATGATGAATAAGTGGAAAGAGTATTGTATCCATGGTCTAGACAGCCCATTTATAGTATCACCTATCAGATGTGTCTCTTGTAAGCAAATTATAGCAGGTAGGGATCTGTGTATTACATCAAACACCACCACTCTCTTTACACCCCTACTCAAGACCCTAATATTCCAAGAAATAATTCTCATGAAGACCTAGTTATATATCTAGCCCTTTCGAAGGTGCAACAAAAGGGGTTCCGAGAAGGAGCAGTACAATGAAGAAACTAACCTACCCCCCCTCCCTTCTGAATGAGCCAGGATACCTTCAATCCTGGTTCTCTATTTTAGCAATTCACCCTCCCAGCCAGCCCCCAGCCCTCTTATCCTTCAGCTCCTTAACTTTTCTTTGATCCATGTTTCGGCTGCTTCCACTGTATCAAACACCCAATTTTTAGTTTCCCAATTTAATCCTAAATTTAACGGGGAACAACATTGAATATCTCACATTATTCAGACGCAAAGTTTTTTTCACTTCAATAAACCGACTTCTTTCCTTTACCGTTTCTTTTGCATAGTCCCGAAAATAGCATTACTGTTGTACCTAAGTATTCTAACTTCCCTTTCTTCCTTGACCTGCGCAGTATCTCCTCTTTGTCCCTAACCAACAATAAATTGAGTATTATAGGTCTCGGTCTCATTCCGGGTGGGGGTAGTTTTAGGGGGAGTCAATATGCCCGTTCCACAAAATTTTTATAATCCGAGATGTCCTGACCCAGTTGTTCCATCAGCCAAGTTTGCACAAAGGTGCAGAGATCCTGTCCCTCCACCCCCTCCGGAATCCCCAGACATCTCAGGTTAGATCTTCTAGACCTATTTTCTAGATCAAGTACTCTATTTTTCAAATCCCTATTTTCTTCCTTCAGAAGATTTTTTTCTTTGATTGTTATCTGTAAGAGGTCCTCAGAGTCAGATGCCCTTTTCTCCACTTCTATCAACCTTTCTTTATATTTTTGTACATCCGCTCTGAGGAACCCCACCGACTACCTGATGTTTCCAGTCTGGAGAGACAGGTCCTGTATTGCCAAACTAAATTTTTTTCTTTCTTGGAATATATCTTGCAGGCTCGGTACCTGCTCTTCTTTAGTAGGGGCGTTGGACTCCAGCTCCTTTAACTGTTTACTACCGGTCTTCCCAGACTGGAAACTATTCTCAGGCTCTTTCAGGACAGAATTTCCTTCCAAAATAGACTCATCCTCTCCTCTTCGCCTAGACCCACATTCCCCCTTTTTTTTTGGGAGGGACTAATCCGCGCATATTAGTCAAGACTAGTTGCTTGGATCTTTCTGTTTTCCTAAACATTGGGGATATTGAGGTATTTAGCTCAACTTTTTTCCTACCCCCTGTCTAGCCATCTGTATAGTTCTCCCTGCGAAGAAGAAGGGAACCGTATAAACCCCAAAACACAGTATGGCAATCAAAATATTCCGAATATGATCAACTACTTCCAATAATTAATATGTCCATACGGTCACTGTTAAACCATTTCTGCCCTAACCCGTTATAATGCTGTTAAATTGGTTATATTATCGTGTTGTCAGAAGAGAAAAAAAAAAAAACACCCGCCCTCGGCCCTTTCAACAACAGAACAGAGATTAACAGTAGTAGTTAATAGCATATAATCAGTACATATGATTAATTTTCAATATTCATTGAATTAATATCAAAACCATCAATTCATCCGGCCGTCTTATATTTAGCAATATGCAAACTGTATCTAGGCTCGCATGATTGTAGTATCCTCAGCTCAACAGTTAACCATAGCAAGTAGTCAGCCACGTATTCACTAATTAAGTTGATAAATTAATTCAGGCCAGCAGTCCCTCCAACCATTCATCTTCAATGATATATAAACCATATCAATGCTCTCATAGTTGTGAAGTTCAGGGCCCAAATAGTTAATAGCATATAATCAATATCAGCCACACAGTTAATTTTCAATGTTAGTTTAGTTAATATCAAACCATCGGTTCGTCTGGCTGTCTTATATTTAGCAGTAGGTAAACTGTAGCTAGGCTTCCGTGATTGTAGTATTCTCAGCATAAACAGTTAATCATAATAGATAGACAGCCACACTTGATTAGTTTGCAGGGTTAGCCAAGTTCGTTTCAGATCTTCAGTTCATCCAGCCATTTAGGTTAACAGCGCAACATAACAGTCCCTTGTTCCGTATTAATAAATAATAAGTAGGTCTCCACAACTTATGCGGGCCTTCAGGAAGGGGTGAGGACGCCACTCAGGTCCCGTAAGGTTTAGTTACTCTTTAATTCTCTTAGGATATGGGGGAGGGGGGTATATGCCATCTGGTCCCAGCAATTTGTCTATTTTAATCTTTTTAAGACACCACTGTACTTCTTCCTGAGTCAGACAGGGCACTTTTAATGGGGAATATACTTTTACATTCTGGATTTCATCTGACAGTTTATTTTCCTCAGTAAATACAGTGGAAAAAAATATTTAATAGCTTTGCTTTCTCCTCATCGCTGTCTGCAACTCCACCCTCATCACTCTGTAAAGGGCCAACACCTTCAGATTTATACAATTTATACAATTTATATAACTGAAGAACATTTTAGGGTTAGTTTTACTTTCTTTGGCAATGAATCTCTCTGTCTCCAGTTTGGTTGCTTTTATTTGTCTTTTACATATTCTATTTCTTTACTTATAGTTTTTCAATACTTCCTCGCTACCCTCCTGCCTTAGTGATTGAAATGCTTTATTTTTGTCATTTACCCACATAGTTTTTTTCTTGATCCTCACCCTTTTATTTAGAGTTTAGGATACTTTTAAAAATATCCCATTTTGTGGCTGTATTTTTATTTTTTAAGAACTTTGTCCCAGTTAGTTGGCTAATTTTTTAAATTTATTAATATTTTTTAATGACAAGGTTATTATTTTATGGTCACTATTTCCCAGGTGTCCCCCAACCTGCACATTTGTTGTTCTCTCAGGTCTACTGGTTCTTCTAAGTCCAGTATGGCCATCCCTCTAGTTGGGTCCTGATCCAGTTGGAAAAGGTAATTGTCTTTGGTTATTGCCACATTTATCAGTTTATAATTGGGTAGTTGAAGTCCCCCATAATAATGACCTCATGATTTGCTGCCTCATCTATCTAGTTTAGTAGTAGATTTTCTGTGGACTCTGGTATATTAGGTGGAGTATAATAAACACCTGATAAAATATATTAGTCGGATGCACAGGGTGGTAGACACACCAAAAAAGGGTGCTCTCAGTCTTACAGCGTCACCCCGCTGTTAAAAGAGAGTAAAATATAGAGAAAATGACTGGGCACACCTAAGGATATTTAGTTACTAATGTTTATTAGATAAAATGACAAATAGTATAATGAAGTTGATAATAACAGATATATACTTGCGACAGTAAAATTATGTAACGTGTGTATATTGGGCAACACTTCATATAATATTCTATATATTTGTGGTTGACGTGCGCATTAATCACTAAAAATAGCGGTACAGCCTGTGACCAATAGCTCCACTCCAAATACAAATAGATAGATAGGGTTAATGCATAAAAGACAAACTTGCATAAAAGCAACAATATATATCAATTAAAGTACAATATAATATAGGCAGAAATAATCTAGATAAAAGTGTTGATCTTGATATGAATATAAGCCGCGAACCTAGGATAAAATATAATATAGTATAATACACTAAAATATATGGACTAAAATATAGAAGTTCACTGTCCTGGAAAGGTCATGAGGGTCCAGGTAGAGCAAATGTCAGTTGGGTATAACAAAACTAGCCCTGATAGGGCAAAGATGCAGTTTATCGTAAATGATATATTACTACGTAGCTGACTCGGCGGCGTCCCGCTTTCAGTCAGAAAAGAATCCAGCAGTGAGATGGTAAATAGGTTTAGGAACAGTCTTACCGGTGTTGGAGGTTCCTCACGTATAGAAGGAGCCTCTGCTGTCTATCGGAACTTTGCGCCCGGTTTTTCGGTGTAATTAGGTAGAACCCACAGTAGATGTTTTGGGTCACCTGTTAGTTGTAAGCTTGCTGCACGCGTTCTCGCTTGTTTCAATGCGGTTGCGATGTCACAGCTCCGGGTAAAAGTTTCAGACCAGCTTTTTAAAACGGTGCGGACTTGTTCCTGAATAGGATCAGTGTGGTGCACTCACACGAAGTATTATTGTTTTTGCCACCATTTATTTCTACCCACAGTGACCCAATATGTTCATGTCCCTAACTTCGCAGAGTGTGGTCTTTAGACAAGATTTTACATAAAGGCAAATCCCTCCCCCTCTCCGGTTTTGACTATCCTTTCTCAACAGACTGTAACCCTGTACATTAACCACCCAGTCATAGCTATCATCCAGCTTTGTCTCAGTTATTCCCACTATATCATAGTCCTCCTCACACATTACTAATTGCAGTTTACCAGTTTTATTAGTCAGGCTTCTGCCATTAGTATACTGTAGGAAGCTGCAAGGGTCCGTCGTTGACGGAAGGTATGTGTCACCGAGGTAACTCAAAGAAACTCAAAGAAATGCACAATAGGGTTAGAGGAGACTAAGTACCTGGGGTACGTCTTTGGGCAAGTAAGGTCGTTCCTGGGAATGGTGGGCTATTATATGAGGTTCGTTCCCCATTTTGCCACTTAACAGCTCTGTTAACAGGGCTCTTGAAGGGAAGGAAGTCAGTGATGGTCCACTGGAATGACCAGATGGAAGAGGCTTTTTCCACCTTGAAGTCAGTCTTGTGCGGGTCACCGGTTTTGGTGATGCCCGACTTCAAGAGGGAGTTTGTGGTACAGACCGATGCCTCTGAAGTAGGCCTCGGAGCTGTACTCTCTCAGGAAATCAATGGAGAGGAACATCCCATTGTTTTCCTGAGCCGCAAACAGTCGAGACTAGGTACAGTATAGTGGAGAGAGAGTGCCTGACCATCAAATGGGCTCTCGAGTCTCTCCGCTATTATCTGTTGGGGAGAAAGTTCCTTCTGGTGACCGACCAGTTCCCTCTCAAGTGGATGAGCCTGGACAAAGAGAGGAATGCTCCGGTCACCAGATGGTTCTTATCATTACAGAACTTCAAGTTCTCAGTGGAACACAGGGCAGGCCGTCTGCAGGGAAACCCGAATGCCCTGTCCCGGGTACACTGTCTGGCAAGTGTTCACCCCCCTCAGGGTTGAACAAAGGGGAGACGTATGTAGGAAGGCGCAAGGGTCCGTCGTTGACAGAAAGTATGTGTCACCGAGGTTCCTGGCCTCGGTGAAGTAAAAGCAGGTATTTTCAGGTGTCAGTGGCAGCTAATGCTGTTTAGTTTCAAAGTATTTTATTGGTAATACCATCATGAATATCAAAAAAGCATACAAACAATGGCATTGACGTAACAGTATCAAGAAATCCAAATAAGATGTAAAAGTACCATAGCATCTATCCAAGACACGATACATTACTTATTATAGGAAAGACAATAAAACAATAAAAAAGGAAATGGGTTAAATAAAAGTAGGGATAAATTAAAATAAAATAAAATAATAGAGCTCGAACCTATGAAGATCATACCTAGGAATCAAGATATACCATTTTGGTGCCAAAGCATATAAAGGCCTACATACTGCCAGAGTACAGAGACAAACAAGACATGTGCCCTGAGTTTTGTAATCAGTATTGAGCCAGGTTATACTGTAGTGTCATTGAATGCGGTGAGGACATCCAGGGATCCCACAGCTTCTCGAAGGCCTCGTATGTGTCTTGGCGAATGGCGTTTAATCTTTCATAAAGAAAAATTTTGTTAATTCTGTCAACTACTGCTTGAAAGCTAAGAGTTGACGACCGCCATTTATATGCTATATGAATCCTGGCAGCTAATAACATATGCTGGGACAGCTTAAAATTGGAATATGACATCCTTGGCAATTTGTCGCCAAGAAGACACAAAGCGGGCTCCAGTGGGAAGGCACAGTTCATCATCGAGGAGACCAGGTCACATATTTTGCCCCAAAAACTCTGTACAACTGGACAAGACCACCAAACGTGATAGACCGTGCCATCCACTCCGCACCCCCTGAAGCACAACGGGGAGACCTCTGGGTAAATTCGGTGTAGCCTGTAAGGAACTAGGTAAGTCCTGTGAAGGACCTTAATTGAGGTTTCCGCTAGAGTAATTTGCCACGAGGTTTTAGTCAGGGTCTGAGAGCATTGGCGCTATTTTGGAACCGTGAGTTCCCTTTGGATGTCCCCCTCCCACTCCAACATATATGGCAACTTAAGACCCTCAGGCAAGGTGTTTAGTAAACCATAGATCTTAGAGAGAAGCCCCTGTTTGCATAGCGAATAATTGATAAATCTTTCAAAGGGTGTAAAATCCAACTTCGTGTCGTTTATCTTAAGGGATTGAAGGCATGAGAATATTTGTAAGGCATTAAAAGACTCACTATCAGGTAAGTTATACTTGTTTTTAAAGTCAGATATAGACATAAGTTTACCCCTAACCAAGAACTTATAAAGGGAAGTGTAGTTATTTAAAATCCACCACTGGAATGTCTCTGCCCGAAGGCCTGGGAGAAACAATGGATTACCGAATAAGTGGAAAAGCGGTGTATTTTTGGACTGGAAGTCTGCCTTAAATCTAACAGACCGCCATAAAATCAGTGAATGATACGATAATGGAGAGGCTGTACGTAATGTCGTGGGCAGGGGAACTGTATTCCAGAGCAAGGATCTCCAAGTCCAGGGGTTAAAAAGGGACTGTTCCAACGACACCCACAGAGGAAGACTCTCTGGTTTTAAGTGAGTCACAAATAATTGAGCTAGGCCTGCTGCTCTATAGTATTTAGTGAAATCCGGGACAGACAGGCCTCCCTGAGATTTATGCCTACACATCGTGGACTTGGAGATCCTGGCCCGTTTGCCAGCCCATATAAATTTCATAGTATCTGCCTGTAGGTCTCGAAGATCTTTAATGGGAACCCGAATTGGAAGGGTTCGAAATAAATAGAGAATACGAGGCAGAACTACCATTCTGACAATATGTATTCTCCCTATCCATGAAACCGGTAATGTGCGCCAATTCTTGTAGTCCTCCCTAATCTTACGATAAAGTGGGATATAGTTGAGCTTGTAGGCTGAGGACAGCTTCGCAGGTATTGAGGTACCTAGGTACTGGATATGAGTAGTTAGTTGGGAGAAGGAAAAATTTTGGGAAAGTGAGGTTTGAAGAGACGGGGGAGAGTTGCATAATAGAAGTTCAGACTTCTTGTGATTCATTTTGAGCCCAGAAGCTAGGGAAAATTTATTTAGCAAACTTAGGAGGTTTGGGAGCGAAATGAGGGGGTTAGACAGGGAGAGTAAGAGGTCATCAGCAAACAAGCTCAACTTGTAGTCAGTGTTACCAATCTTAATACCCGACACATTGGGGTCGTTCCTAATAGAGATGGCAAGGGGTTCTATGGCAAGCGCAAACAAAGCGGGAGAGAGGGGGCAGCCCTGTCTAGTGCCTCTAAGGATATGGATCGGAGAAGGGTGGGTTGTCGGGAGTTTGAGGTATGCAACAGGATCTGAGTATATAGCCCGTACCGCTTGCAGAAAATGACCTTTGATGCCCATATTGAATAATACTTTGTATAGGTATTCCCAGCTAACAGAATCAAAGGCCTTTTCAATATCCAACGCCAAAATGGCCAGATTTTTTCTTTCAGTGTTGGCTATCTGAATAATATTAAATACTTTCCTAATATTATCTGGAGCTTCTCTGTCTGGAATGAATCCCACCTGATCTTTATGTATAAGACCAGGGAGAAGGATATTGAGACGTCTTGCTAAAATCGATGTGAATATTTTAGTATCTAAATTTAACAGGGATATCGGTCTGTAATTAGCTGGAGATAAGGGGTCTTTTTTAGGTTTGGGCAAAACAGTAATGTTGGCATACAGAAAGTCAGGATGGGGAGTGTGGCCTAGCAACAGATGATTGCAGTATTGTACAATGTGTGGTGCTAAGACCGAGGCGTATTTTTTATAGTACAGGGCCGACAGTCCATCTGGGCCCGGGGCTTTCCCTAATTTTAAGGAGTTAATTGTATAGGTTACCTCCTCAGAACTAATGGCTCTATTCAGATCATGTAGTGCTTCGGGGGTAACCTTGGGTAATGATACTGACGACAGGAAGTCCTCTCTAGCCTGGGCGTGTCCATCATCCGAGCCTTTATATAGCTGTTGGTAAAAAGCGTGAAACATGTCATAAATAGTTTTGGGGTTGGAGGTTATATAACCTGAATGTGACCGGAGTTGGAAAACCTGGTTAATTCTCTGTTTATTTTTCAGTTGACGCGCTAGCATTTTATCAGGCTTGTTTGCATATCTATAAAAATACGAAGCGGTCCAACGTAAAGCTTTCTCAGTATCATTGGATAGTATTAGGTTTATCTGCATTTTAGTGTCTTTAACTGCTTTGAGTAAATAAAGAGAGGGCGACCTCTGGTGGGCTTGGACCAGTCTGCCTAATTTTGCTTCAAGCGCCAGGAGGGCTGACTGTCTACCCCTCTTTAATTGGGAAGCTTCTTTAATTATTCTACCCCGCATGTAAGCCTTATGGGCTAGCCATGTAATCATAGGATCCACATCTGGATGTACATTTTCCGCAAAAAAGCCTCTCATGTCCTCCTGGAGTCTACCACGGACAGCAGGTCTCGTCAGCAGTGATTCATTAAGCCTCCAAGAAAATAGACGGCTTGTAGGGACATTCGGAGCCAACTCTATCATCACCATGTCGTGATCCGACCAGGAGGACACGATATGCCTGCTGTATGCTAATGAGGGGAGCATAGTGACCGAAAGTAAAATATTGTCAATGCGGGAGTATAAACCGTGAGCTGGAGAGAAATACGTGTATCCCCTCTGTCCACCGTTGTGCTCCCTCCACGAATCTGCTAGTGAAAGAGATTCCATAGTTTTCCTGATAGTGGCTTTACTTGAGGTCGTACGTGGGATGGTGGGAGGAGCAGAACGGTCCAGCGCAGGATCCATCGCAAAGTTGAAATCCCCACACCAAATTATTTTGTCATAAGTAAGGGGCTCTAATGTATTTCGCATATGGGAGAAAAATGCAATTGAGTCAAGATTGGGAGCATACACGTTGACTAAGCACCACACCTCACCGCAAAACTCGCCTAGCAGTATGACGTAACGTCCATCCTGGTCTATTAAAGAGCTAGTGACCTGAAATGGGAAGTTGTTCCTAAGTAGAATCATGACCCCTCTAGATTTGGATTGAAAATTGGATGAATAGAATCTGGTATATTGAGGATGAAAGTACTTAGGATGGGAGGTTGCGGTGAAGTGGGTCTCCTGGAGGCAAATAACATCAGGTTTGTTTCTATGATAAGTAGAAAAAGCCGTTTTTCGTTTTCTCGGGGAGTTAAAACCCCGAACATTATGCGTTAATACCCTGCACATGTCTGAATATGCAACAAGAGCTCAATAGTGTAGGGCACAGTATGCATTATCGAGAGACTTATATGGCACACAATAGGATCTTCAATAATAAAATAAAAGAGAAAAAAAGGAGAAAAAGAAATAATGAAAGAAAAAGAGGATAACGGTTGAAAAAGTCAATGCACTATAGAGTGCAACAAAACACATTCTAAATGGGTGAATTGTAGTCATCAGGAGAAAAAAGAACAGACCTGATTCTACAATAAACAGATAACCCATAATGGCAGGCAACAAGAACATCCGATCCGTCATATCCCTTTGTAAAAACAAGTGGATCATTAAGGGGGGTACTCAGGCACCAAGCTTATTTCTTTTTTAAGAATGACTGGGCATGTCACGAGTTACCCCTAGTTCGAGGAAACTCTGTTAGTTCGGCGCTACCACGCTCGTCCGAGATTCGGCCGTTATGTCATTGGCGATCTGGCACCTGCTGAAGACGCTGAGACGACTCTCGTCCATTCCCTCGCCGGGCGTTGGGGCCTAGGACGTGTTGGGGAGCCCTCAGGACGATCAAATTCAACGCCGGCCCTCTGCAGGACCTCCATCCCTTCAGCCGGCGTGCGAATGGTGTGGCTGCGAGCATTCAGCTGAAAGGAGAGGGCGAAGGGGAAACCCCATCTGTACTTCACCTGCGCTTGCTGAAGGGCCTGCGTCACAGGCCTCATTTCCCTCCGCTTCCGCAGAGTAGATGGCGCCAAGTCCGCGTAAAGATGAACCGAGGCGGGGAGTCCAGGTAAGTTGGGCATGTTCCGTGCAGCCTGTAAAATTCTGTCCCTCATCTCAGGGTGGTGCATACGGAGGACAACATCCCTCGGCATGTCTGGGGTTCTTGGTTTCCCCAGAGACCGGTGTACTCTATCCATCCTAAGATGGTCCGGTGCAGTGTCCGGTAGTAATTCTGCAAATAGAGAGCCCATTGTAGCTGATAGATCTTGGAAAAGTTCCGGTAATCCTCGGACCCTGATGTTACCTCTTCTGGACCTGTTTTCTAGGTCCTCGATTTTGAGCTCGAGTTCTTGCAGCTGGGCTGAATGTGAGTCTATATCAGCTCTGTCCGCTCCTATGGCGTCTGCTAGCTCATCGGCTTTAGACTCAATGTCAGATACCCGGTTGCCCAGATCATGTATTTGCCGAGTAAATTCAGCCACTGCTTGTGATAACTCGGTTCGAAATAGGGCTGCAATGTTGTTGTAGAGGTCAGTCGAGGTTTGCTGCACCTCTTCTGGAGCTGGTTGATGTCCACTATCAGTGGAGGATGCAGGACTTGCCGGGTGTGAGGCCTGGTCCGCCATGATGGATTGGCGCGTGGATCGGAAAATCTCCGGTATAGTCTGGGACTGAGCAGGTGTAGTCGGGAATTTAGACTTCCCTTTGCCCCGGGCGGTCTTCTGCGTCCCCTGCATGAGCGCACTATTGTAATGGAGCCGCGATGACGGCGATTAAGACGGGATTAAGACGGCGGTCGGTGCGGAGCTCACTCAGGCATGTCCTCCTAGTAAGCCGCGCGCATGCGCCCAGCTAATGCTGTTTAACACGATGCTAGTTAGCATAGCTGTAAAAAGCTAATCCGGGACGGCTCTTACTGGGAGTAGCCATAGTGCTGGATGGGTAACTTCTCCCCACGTTCCAGGCCGGGTCTTGGGCTACAAAGCACAGGCAACACTGTCAGGTGTGGGGATTACTCCTCTCTGTCAGTCTCTGTGTTGGGACCTGGGAGTTTGGGCCTGGATTAAGGCCTGCTACCTTGTTGGTGTGAAAGCAGGTGGATTCAGCTTTGTCCAAGGACTTCTTCTTTGGTGTGAATGAACACCAGAATCACAAGGTGACTGTTTTCCTCGTAGCGGACTTTTTGTTTTGTCATTTAGTTAATGTGTGAATAAACACTGAACTGTTTAATTCAAAGACTTTGTTGTTGCCTCTATACTGCGTCCGCTGACCTGCCTACCAGAGCGAATCCCCACAATACATACAATTAAGAGGTTTATGTATATTTTTTACCCTACACCTTTTCTTATGAACTGTTCTAGTCCCTCCTTCCATTCTTCCCCTAGTTTCATTACCACGCCGAGGTCTCTATCTGCACTATCTTCTCCTCCTATAATGTAATTACCCTCCCCAGTCCCTAGTTTAAATGCTCCTCCAACCTTCTAGACATCTTCTCCCCCAAAACAGCTGCTACTTCCCTATTGAGGTGCAGTCCATTTCTACTTTATAGCCTATAGCCGACAGAGAAGTCAGTACAATTCTCCTTCCCCGAAGTTTGTGACCTAAATCCCTAAAATCACTTTTAAGGACACTCCACCTACTTCTAACTTTGTCATTGGTTCCAATCTGGACCATGACTGCTGGATGTTCACCAGACCCTCCCAGTAATCTGTCAATCCGATCCACGATATGTCGAACTCAAGCACCTGGAAGACAACACACCGGTCGACGATCCAGGTCTTTGTGACAGATCGCCCTATCTGTACCTCTGCGTAATGGAACACATACTAATAGGGATTACGCTAGAAAATAGAAAGAAAAAATACAATACAGTGCAATGATAAGCAACTGACTTACTGTAGTCCCTTCCTAAAGTTGCTGAATCTCAAGTCACTTAATCTTAAATCACTCACTTAATACAAACACACACTGGAAATCAAACACACGAACGCTCACAAACTTGCATTGTTTGTCTGCTTGTATAGGTGCTGCTCCCAAATAACTTCAAACCAAACTGCTCCGGATTCAAAGGAGGTGACAAACTTTATATTAATGCCTATGGATTTAAAAGGTGTAATGTGTAGTTGTCCAAATACTTTTATATATATGTGAAACTCGAAAAATTAGAATATCGTGCAAAAGCCCATTTATTTCAGTAATGCAAAGTAAAAGGAATTGCACTAATGCAGCTTAAAATTAAAATATTCTAGGCTCAAAGGGCCACACTCTAATCAGCTAATTAATCCATACCCCTGAGCAAAGGGTACCTCAAAATTGTGACTTTGGGGTTTCATAAGCTGTAAGCCATAATCATCCAAATTATAGCAAATAAAGGCTTGAAATATCTCGCTTTGCATGTAATGAGTCTATCTCATATGTTAGTTTCACCTTTTAAGTTGCATTACTGAAATAAATGAACTTTGCATGATATTCAAATTTTTCGAGTTTCATATATACACTGCTAAAAAAAATAAAGGGAACACAAAAATAACACATCCTAGATCTTAATTAATTAAATATTCTTCTGAAATACTTTGTTCTTTACATAGTTAATTGTGCTGACAACAAAATCACACAAAAAAAAAAATGGAAATCAAATTTTTAACCCATGGAGGTCTGGATTTGGAGTCACACTCAAAATTAAAGTGGAAAAACAAACTACAGGCTGATCTAACTTTGATGTAATGTCCTTAAAACAAGTCAAAATGAGGCTCAATAGTGTGTGTGGCCTCCAAGTGCCTGTATGACCTCCCTACAATGCCTGTGCATGCTCCTGATGAGGTGGCGGACGGTCTCCTGAGGGATCTCCTCCCAGACCTGGACTAAAGCATCTGCCAACTCCTGGACAGTCTGTGGTGCAACGTGACGTTGGTGGATAGAGCAAGACATGATGTCCCAGATGTGCTCAATTGGATTCAGGTCTGGGGAACGGGCGGGCCAGTCCATAGCATCAATGCCTTCGTCTTGCAGGAACTGCTGACACACTCCAGCCACATGAGGTCTAGCATTGTCTTGCATTAGGAGGAACCCAGGGCCAACCGCACCAGCATATGGTCTCACAATGGGTCTGAGGATCTCATCTCGGTACCTAATGGCACGGCACCTAATGGTAGCTCAGGCTACCTCTGGCGAGCACATGGAGGGCTGTGCGGCCCTCCAAAGAAATGCCACCCCACACCATTACTGACCCAATGCCAAACCGGTCATGCTGGAGGATGTTGCAGGCAGCAGAACGTTCTCCACGGCGTCTCCAGACTTTGTCACGTCTGTCACATGTGCTCAGTGTGAACCTGCTTTCATCTGTGAAGAGCACAGGGCGCCAGTGGAGAATTTGCCAATCTTGGTGTTCTCTGGAAAATGCTAAACGTCCTGCACGGTGTTGGGCTGTAAGCACAACCCCCACCTGTGGACGTCGGGCCCTCATATCACCCTCATGGAGTCTGTTTCTGACCGTTTGAGCAGACACATGCACATTTGTGGCCTGCTGGAGGTCATTTTGCAGGGCTCTGGCAGTGCTCCTCCTGTTCCTCCTTGCACAAAGGCGGAGGTAGCGGTCCTGCTGCTGGGTTGTTTCCCTCCTACGGCCTCCTCCACGTCTCCTGATGTACTGGCCTGTCTCCTGGTAGCGCCTCCATGCTCTGGACACTACGCTGACAGACACAGCAAACCTTCTTGTCACAGCTCGCATTGATGTGCCATCCTGGATAAGCTGCACTACCTGAGCCACTTGTGTGGGTTGTAGACTCCGTCTCATGCTACCACTAGAGTGAAAGCACCGCCAGCATTCAAAAGTGACCAAAACATCAGCCAGGAAGCATAGGAACTGAGAAGTGGTCTGTGATCACCACCTGCAGAACCACTCCTTTATTGGGGGTGTCTTGCTAATTGCCTATAATTTCCACGTGTTGTCTATCCCATTTGCACAACAGCATGTGAAATTGATTGTCACTCAGTGTTGCTTCCTAAGTGGACAGTTTGATTTCACAGAAGTGTGATTGACTTGGAGTTACATTGTGTTGTTTAAGTGTTCCCTTTATTTTTTTGAGCAGTGTGTATATATATATATATATATATATATATATATATATATATACATATATGTTATTTAGTGTTGAATCTCTTTTTATTGCATAGAAAAACAAAGCAATTAAACAGAGCAGCAATGACAATGTAGGCAGTAGATATCACCAATTCCAGATCCGGATAAAACATCAAGTACCAGTGCAAAGACGGACATAGAAAACGACATATCTCCCTGGGCCGCACACAATGCGGCCTAAAGGAATCAGGTACCACATAGTACATATATATCAAGTGGCTCAGCAATGGGGGAAACAAAAAGTGTAACTCATAGAGCCATGCATGCTGGAAGGAAGGGAAATAAGAACTCAGGTCAAATTCCTAGATTACTCAATAATAGCAAGTTAAACAAAGGGCTACTAATATGTAGCTCACGGTGATACAAACCAAAGCGGTGAACTAGCATAGACAGGGGAACAGACAAAGACACGACAACGACAAACAAAAGACAAGGAAGGAAAGGGGAAAGGGGAGGTGGGAGGGAAGAGGGAGAATGACTAGAAAACATATCAAGGAGGCCAAGTGCATTCACCTGTGCCCAGCCAGGTTTGGAAACGAGAAGAGCTCCTAAACTGCAGCCAGGGTTCACAGTTCAGTGCAAACGTTTGAGTTCGGTTATAAGCCTCGGCCTCCAACTCCTCCACCCTGAACAAGGCATCCAGGGCACGAATCCACGTGATTCTTTGTAAACTATCCGAAGATCTCCACTGGCGAGGAATAATCTGTCTCATAGATAAAACAAACGTTCTAAGCACTCCTTTTTTGACATGTTGGATCCTGCCCGGGAATATAGAGAGCAAAGCAATCAAAGGGGATGGAGGTATAGTAGACCGGTAGAGAGCATTATACAGAGCAAAAACGTCCTGCCATAGTGGGGCAACCCCAGGACAGTCCCACCAAATGTGGAGCATGGAACCAACCTCTGCTTGGCAACACCAGCAGGTGTTGGGGACCGATGGATAAAAATGGTGCCCAGATGGCGAATCGAGTCAGAGGCCACTTTAAACGAGAACCCTTCTTTGATGTGGGTGATTTCTCTATGTGTTAAAGAAATATTAAAAATTTCGGATTTCTGAATATTTACTTTGAAGTTACTGAGTCTACCAAATCTCTCAAATTCCCGAAGGACCGAAGGTAAGCCTATTCTGGGGTCTGAAAGGTAGAGAAGTAAGTCATCAGCAAAAAGGGACAATTTGTGTTCCTTTGTTCCAATTCCCACCCCTTTTATAGACTGATTGTTACGCAAAGCATTGGCCAAAGATTCCATGGTCAGGATATATATGAAGGGGGATAAGGGACAACCCTGACGCGTTCCATTATTAATAGCAAAGGGCGCAGATAGGAGGCCATTGACCCGTACCTGGGCTGAGGGAGAAGAGTATAGAGCCATAATACGCTTGATCATTTTAGAACCGAGGCCTATACGCTCTTGGGTTAAGGCTAGGAAGCCCCAGTTGACCCTGTCAAAGGCCTTCTCTGCGTCCACTGAAAGCAGGCACAGAGGAGACCTAGTAGACCCAGCTCTAGCTATAATGCCCAAGGTCTTCAGGGTACTGTCACGTGCTTCTCTGCCCGGGACGAAACCCACCTGTTCCTGGTGTATACACTTCGGGATGAGGGGATGTAACCACAGGGCTAGTAATTTAGCATAAATTTTAAGGTCCACGTTTAAAAGAGAAATAGGCCTATAATTGGAGCAATAAGAGGGATCCTTATCAGGTTTGGGTATAACCGTTATATGGGCATGTAAAGTTTGGGGAGGAAAAGGGGTTCCAGATGCGATGGAGTTAAAAGATTCGATTAATAAGGGGGATAGCTCCTCCATAAGAAGCTTATAGAATCGTGGGGTTAGGCCATCCGGGCCACATATATATGTTATTTAAACTGCCTGGTGAACAAAGTAAAAAAGAAAAACGGAAAAAGTAACAACAGAATTGCTTTTTCCCACAATCATTGTTATGTTGTTTTTCCTAAGTGATTTATTAAAAGTTATATTTTAGGGTCTGGGACAAAAAAGGAAACCAGCCTGTGTAGGCTATGTGATTGATATGTTTTAAATCCTTTCCCAGATAGGCTCTCCTTTTTGGTGATTTATTGGGAAATATGACATCTTTAGAATATATACAAACAGAATAGGTCCAGTTTGCTGCATTCACCTGGAGCCATCCCAGCTAGTGAGAAGCAGTCATTGACCTATACACTTTTTTTAAGCCTATAACAGAAATAAAGCCTCTTCCCCTAAACCAGGGTAAGTAAAAGCCTACAATATCTCTGTATATACATACTCCAATGTGTATCATCTTAATATACAAATATTAACACAGTTAAAAGAATAAGATCAAAAAGCACCTATAAAAAACTAAATGTTTGACAGTGCAGCAGGCAGACTATGATGTAATAATCAATAATAAAAAAAAAGTACAGCAAATAAGGTAATGGGGTAAAGGATTAAAACAGACATCCCAAAACTCATAAAAAATACATCATGTACATAATACATATGTCAAAAAAATCATATGATTACCCACCAGCTGCCACCTGCATCTCACTGTCAAGTACCACAACATGCATGTCACATGAGCTTTGAGGGAGTCTGGCAATCTAGATCACTGTGCCTTGTAATCATGTACAGGACCAACCCAGACACTTTAAAGGGGTTTTCCAGGACTCTAATATTGATGACCTGTCACTAGCTGTTGCAACAGCTACTGTGTGATGGCACAGTTCCATATACTGTGTAGCTGCCAAGATTAATGTAAAAAAATGAAAATCAGACACCGTTTAGTACATGATAATCTCTTTCTAAGCTAGAACCAGCCCTGTACCTCCCATCCAGATCTATCTCCATAGATTGCTCCAATAGCTCTCCTAGATTTATTTCAAGCTGCCAGCTCGGTGGGAGGGGGGTGGGGGTTGTATTCCTTTCTGCTGCAGCTGGTGGAAGTTGAAGGATGAAACTGAGCATGGGTGTCCACCTCAGTGGCGCTTTACAGATATATGGCATTGAATAACTCAGTGGCTATACAAATTTTTTAATTACATGCAATTAAATAAAGTATACAGATCCAGTTGCTCATTTGAAAATTATAGAATATTTTTCATGAGACAACCCCTTTAACCCCTTGTCGACCAGCACGTACATGTACGGCAGAAGTTGTCACTTTAAATATGGCACCCGCTGGCAAGCGCAGGGAGCACCATGGCTGTAGCGCGGTCCAATCACAAAGAAGAACGTCACAGCCAGGGAGAAGGTGACGCCCATTGAGAAACAAGGCAGTCTCTTCCTCACTGTACCGATGCTATTCATTAGCATACCAGGCGCGAGAATTCAACAGGGGCACAGCGGGCGAACGGATCGGTGCCCAGAAAAAATAGTAAGTGCAGTTAGATCCCTGCACTATGCCCTACGTATCCTGATACTTATTTCATAATGTCTGGACCCATGAAAGGTCCTCTTTAAATCCCGTTGCTCAATAGAAATTGCAATGTGATCATTGCATGTTGTTCGGCCCTTGGGGAAAAAAAGGAAAAACGTTTTTAAACATATAAAAAAATATAAAAATTCAAATCATGCTCCTTACCCCAGAATAAAAATAAACAATCAAAAGAATAAACATCATAGGCATCGCCATGTCCCATAATGCCCAAACTATT
The DNA here is from genome assembly GCF_905171765.1 of Bufo bufo. Lineage (NCBI taxonomy): Eukaryota > Metazoa > Chordata > Amphibia > Anura > Bufonidae > Bufo > Bufo bufo. Next base: position 462,878,281 of record NC_053392.1, on the reverse strand, counting down.
CAAATATAAATGTATTTATTCTGTATGTAACGCTGTAGCGGAAAAAAAAAAATTCCAGTTTGCAGCTTTTTGTCGCTTCACCTCCCCCCAAAAATTAAAAATGTATCAGAAAGTCATACACACTCCAGAATGGTATCAATAAAAAAGTATTGATAGACCCACAACAAATGAGCCTTCATACAGCACAATAGATGTATTATAATAATAATAATAATAATAATAATAATAATAATAATAATAATAATAATAATATACCGGTATTTTTTTCAGTATTAAAACCCAATAAAATACAAATGTGGTATCTCTGTACTTGTACAGACCTGAAGAAAAAAGGTGGCAGGTCAGTTTTACTACATAGGGATCACTGTAAAAACAAAACCCATAAAACTGTGATGGAATTTTTTTCCCAATTTCCCCCATTTTTTCCCCCAGCATACCGCTACATTGTATGCGATAGTAAAAGGTGCCATTACAAAGTACAACTTGTCCAGCAAAGAATCAAGCCTTCATACGGCTATATGAATGGTTATGGCTCCGGAAAGGCAGGGAGGAAATATGAAAATGGAAAAACAGAAAATCGCCCAATTATCTAAGGCTTAATAGCAGCAGTTCTGCAGTAAACTGTACAGTGTATAGAGCTGTATTGTTCTGGTGCCCGATTCTGGTGCACACCAGCAGCTTCTACAAACATCTGACTGGCGGGGTGCCAAGAGTTGGAGCCCCACTTATCTGATGACCTACCCTAAGAAAATACGTAGTGATGGTGATAAAAAGGAAAATGGAAAACTAATGCTGTATATGGGCATAATGTAACTATATCTAGCACAGCCAAATAGAGAGCTGCATCTCTTAAAGAGGCTCTGTCACCCAGATCAAGTCTACCCTACCAGGCATATAGCCTGGTAGGGCCGACGATGGGGACAAAAAACATACCGTACCTTTATTTCTCATGTCGGCAGTCTGGTTAGGCAGAAAAAGCAACTTTAAAAAATATGCTAATGAGGAATTCAAGTACTCGGAGGCGGGCTTATGCCTACCGAGCACTGTTTCTGCGACATATTTTTAAAAGTTGCTTTTTCTGCCTAACCGGACTGCCGACATGAGAAATAAAGGTATGTTTTTTGTCCCCATCGTCGGCCCTACCAGGCTATAAGCCGGGTAGGGTAGACTTGATCTGGGTGACAGAGCCTCTTTAAATGGTTGTCAGTTTTAGACACAAAGATAATTCAGAAACACCAGAAAATAATTTGCAGTGACTTCACACAGGTGTGAAGATATTTATTAATTTATGGTAGAATGAAAACCACTAATACGTACACATCAGTAAAAAGAAAATTTACGTTACTGTTCTCATCACAAGCCGACACAAGATAAATTATGTGAAATTTCCACTTAAGCTTGGAGGATTACTTACCTAACACATTTCTGGCTACTATTTGGCCAGTGTGTTTGTAAGATGATTATATGGCACTTACTAATATAGTGTATACTATATAAAATAGACAGATGGCTCACTATGGATAACCACAACTGGTGCTCAGGTTCAAAGAAACACCCCTGGTTCTTGAGTCTATAAATGGTTAAAAGGTAGAACCGGCACTCAAGACATATATATATATATATATATATATATACAAGTCCTACATATATGGACTGACTACACGGTACCTGACACCGGGACTTCTGCTTATGCAAGCATGCCTCTATTCACATAGAGAGTTAAAGATTGCAAACCAAAGTAGTATTTTACTCATACAGTGAGATTAATCGATGATGTGACCCATGTATGGACTGAACTAATATAAGAAATAACGCACTGCATGGGATTTGATGATTCACTATTGAATCACCAGCTACACCATACATTGGGGTATATGTCTATTCAGCTGGATACCCCGCTCCATTACATCCACTGAGATCTATTGGTGCCATCCAACACAATCATTGGATGTAGTGGATTCTGGGCATGATATAAAATTGCGATTTTGCCATCCCTAACATCCTCTATATTTCACTATTTTTACGTATATTTTTATTTTTTTTATTTTTATGTATTGTATCTAGGTATATTAAGTTTTTTAACACAATAAATTCATACGTTTCTACATACTCTCGAAGTGTCCTGAATGCCGGTTCTACCTTTTAACCATTTACTTACTAATATAGCCTTTGCAAAAATTCGGCACTATTTTCTATATTTCATAAGGTATGTCCCCTTGCTTGCCAAGTCTTTCGTGCCTTTGATGCCTTCTCCATTCAAACACACTGCACTTGCACTATACTCCCAACAGAACAAGTGCAGACGGCAGGAGCAGTGTGTTTGAATAGAGGAGACATCACATGAAAGTGATTTGCCTGGTCACGTGACCCTCCATCAGCAGCCATTTTATGGACAGGACCTCTGTGTGGACAGCACAAAAGATACTGTAAACAAGGAAGCATATCTTATGAAATATAGAAAATGGTGCAGAATTTCAACAAAGGATATATTAGTTAGTGCTATATAATCATCTTAAAAAAACATTGGTCAACAATAACCAGAAAGTGGCCAACCCCTTTAATATAAAACATGACGCACATGACGCTGGAAGTAGTGCTGTCAAATGAAGTGCTGTCAATTTGGAAACCAATAAGCAAGTGCGCAAATGACAAGCAACAAATGACTGTTTCTCATATGATAGGGCAGACAACACATCCTTCTTTTGTGGACACTGGGACATACAGGAATGATGTCATTAACCACATCAAACTTCTGTCCACTGGAGGCTGCAGAACATCCCGTAAAGCTAAGCAAGAAACACACTGTGTCGTCTGCCTCGAAAGGGAAAAAAACAACAAGCCTTCTTGGAAAGATAAAATTGTGCTGCTTAGTCAGTCGTTAGAGGCTTTTCTTGTGACCTTAGTTCACCCCTCTCTTCTGCCGGCCAAACATGAACTTTGAGAAACACATTCTGGAGACTTGCACATTTTTATTAGTATAGGAAAAGCAAATAAATTTGATTTCTGCTTTAAGTTTTCCTTCAGTTTACTTTCAAATCAATAGGCACCTGTCTGTTCAATATATAGTGCTATAAAGCTGGGCAGTATTAGTCACATCCCTGTCATCCAGACACTACTTTTCTAAAGGGTCTTTAAGAAAATGCTGAAAACAGTGATTTGCTATCTTTACAAATGAGCAGACAATCTATGAAAAGTGGCATAACTTTAAGATCCTGGGCCCAATGCAAAATGTGTAGTGGTACACAAAAACATTACATGTTAATTAATCTTCCTCAGGAACCAGAACCAAGTTATGACTGCATCCTCAGGACACCACCTGTATTTCTTGAGTAGGTGGAAGTAACATAGAGTTTAATTTACTATACTGAAATACGCCTAAATTAGGCGTATTTCAGGCACAGACTTTCTGCGACTTCGCCCCGCTCACGCCAAGTCTAAAATTGTGGCAGTGGCGTGGGCGGGGAAGGGGGGTGGGCTGGCAGGCCCGTCTCATTTACCATTTTCTACGCCTGTTTTAGGAGTAGAAAATGGTTTACAGGTAAGACAGCTAGGAAGCTGTCTTACATTTAGAACTGGCGCTGGATGCGCTGAAGTTATAAAGAGGCCTGCGCCTCTTCACAATTGCGACGGATGCTCCACCAGCACAAGGCCTTTATTAATAACAGCGTCTAAAATGCTGGTCTTAATACATGTGCCCCATAGTCTTTAGTTATGTAGTTTTTAATTGGGTGGGATGTTCTTCAAATTCTGTGGTTACCAATATCTTCTCTTATTGTCATCCATCACTGATGCCAATTACTTTAGATCAGGGGTCTCAAATACGCGGCCTGGGGCTGCCTGGGGCCCCTGAGGTACTTATTTGTGATCCTGCCAGTTTACGGTGAGCCACGGGAGCCTATGGCTTCTGGCCCCAACGTTACGCATCATTAGCTTTGGCTACTACAGGGAGCAATATAACTACTGGAGCTGCTACAGGGGGCCACTATAGTTGGTATTGTAACTATTGGGGGCAGGGGGCTGTATTACTACTGTGGGCTCTATAAGGGTGCCTTATAGAGGGTCCTTGTTACTCATGGCCTATGGGGAGCCTTAATTCTACTACAGTGGCATTAAGACTACTGGGAGTACTGTGGGGTCATTATTTTTGGGTACAATATGTAGGGCATTGCTACTAATGGGGCAATCTTAGATAGCATTATCATTATTGGGGATACTGTAGGGCGCACTATTAATATTGAGGATAGTCTTGGATCACTATCACTATGTGGGGACTATCTATAGGGCACCATTTTTAGAGTTTCGTGCTTGTGTGCATTTGGGAGCACAGCAGGCACAGTACTGGGGGTAGCAGCAGGACAACAATGGTGAGGCACCAGGAGGGGAGGATGTTTGTGTGCCAAACTGTGCAGAGATTAGATGCGGCAGAAATAAGTAATCAAAGCTGTCTGGTCCAAATGAAGAGGATGAGGAAAGAGAACGTCTACATCAAAGGAGACATCACTGGATGTAAGAGGCAGTGATGGTCAGTTCACAGTGTTCGCCAGCGAACACATGCGGGCTGCCATCTTTAGTAAGGTAGACTCACCCATCCGGCGATGCACAGGTAAGCCCTTACCTGTGCATGTGCCGGGAGCCGGTCTGAAATCAAATGCAGTCACCGGGAGCAGGCAGTTCCGAGAACAGCCACCGGGGGCCTTCATCGGGCTGTTCTTGGAACTGCCTGCTCCCCGGGACTGCATTTGATTTCAGACCGGTTCCCGGCACAGGCACAGGTAAGGGCTTACCTGTGCATCGCTGGATGGGTGAGTCTACCTTACTAAAGATGGCAGCCCACATGTGTTCGCTAGCAAACACTGCAAACTGACCATCACTGGTAATAGGTGTGTTGCTTCTCTTAACAATAATTTTGCATTGTATACTATTTGAAATGAACGTGGCCTGTCAGCTAGAAATTTTTTCTGTGTGCGGCCCATATATCCGTCCAAGTTAGAATGGGTAAAAAGAAACCCAAAGTATTCAGAGCTGTATTCATCTATATCTGTATGTAAGGTGTATCCTGCACTTTAAGGGGTATTCCCATCTGGACCATTGATGGCATATCGATAGGATATGCCAACAAGGTCAGATAATTGTGGGTCCCACTTCTGTGACTCCCACCTATCTTCAGAAGAAGACCCCAAAGTGAATGAGGGCCCAGCACATGCGTGGCTTGCTCTCTGTTCGCCACTAAGGGAGTTCCGAAAATAGCCAAGTGTACTTGTTCACTATTTTCAGAAGTCCCCTAGCAGTGAATGGAGAGAAAGGCACGCATGCATGGTGTCTTCTTCACTTTGGGGGCCCTGTTCTGGAGATAGGAGCAGGTCCCAGAGCAGGTCTCACATTAATGGCATATCCTAGTGATATTCCATTGAAGTCCTAGATGGGAATACCACTTTATTTACAGAATTTTTTTAAAATATATATGGCTCAGAGTGAGTTAAAAAAACATGCATTATTCACCCTCACCGAAACCTTGCCAAAGCCATTCTGATGCTTACCTGTGCCCACTGCTCTCTACTTCCTGGTGCCAGCTCAACATAAGTAAAACAGCAGAAGATGCCTGCTCAGCCAATCTCTGGCTGAGGTGGGTTACCACTGTGACCAATGATTGACTAAGCAGGTATCTCCAGGCATTCCAACTAGACAACCCCTTTAATCTACTTTGCTTACCAGTCTACTTTTGTTCATAGAAAATGTGCATGATTGCACTTGAAACCATGAAAGTCAAAAAGGTAAGCCAGCACTCTCCATATTACCTCTAGTGCAAGGACCCGGTCCAGTCCAGGGCTCCAGATGGTGACCAAAACGGTCGCCAATGCGCCTTAAAATTTGCAGATGGCGACAAGACTTTTTAGTCTTGTCGCCAATTGCGACTGTCCCGCCGCGATCCTGCGCAGCCTACGTTCCCTTCAGTAGCACACGGCACAGTGGAGAAGGAAGGAGTCCCTCCCTCTCCACTGTGACGCGGCCGCCACTACCACCAATGGGGATATAGCAGGGAGGAGGAGGGGAGGAGCTGTCGCCACTGCGCCACCAATGAATGTAAAACATAAGTGTCGGCAGCGGTATCACAGACCGGGCACCCGGCCTCAATAACAGGGCATGCGATCCGCGGCCATTAACCCCTCAGGTGCCCCAGATCGCATGCCCTGTTATTGAGGCCGGGTGCCCGGTCTGTGATACCGCTGCCGACACTTGTATAAATGAGTCAAAGAGGACCTTTCATGGGTCCAAAGAATATGAACTAATTAGCAGGCTGCATAGAGCGGCGCCCAGGGATCTAAGTGCACTTACTATTATTCTTGGGCGCCGCTCCGTTCGTCCTCTGTGGCCCCCGGTATTTTCAGCATTCAGAGGAAGGAGGAGGAGACGCCAGTGTCTGTCCTTCTCCCTGACAGCAGCGCTGTCCAATCAGAGCGCAGAGCTCAGAGCCAGGGAGGTTTTTTCTCCCTGGCTCTGAGTTCTGTGCTGTGATTGGACAGCGCTGCTGTTATGGAGACGGAGAGACACTGGCGTCTCCTCCTCCTTCCTCTGAATGCTGAAAATACCGGGGGCCACAGAGGACGAACGGAGCGGCGCCCAGGAATAATAGTAAGTGCACTTAGATCCCTGGGCGCCGCTCTATGCAGCCTGCTAATTAGTTCATATTCTTTGGACCCACGAAAGGTCCTCTTTAAACATTCATTGGTGGTGCAGTGCGCTCTCCCAAAGCCTCTCCCCCCCCCCCCATTATCACTGGCCACAAGTCGTCCCCGTCTCCCTCCCATTGTTATATGGTGGCCACAGCGTCCCCATCCCCTCCAGTGGTGGCAGTGGCAGATTACACTGCTGGGGCTCAGATCGTTACCATGGCAGCCAGGACGCTACTGAAGCCCTGGCTGCCATGTTCAGCTCCCTGCTGCTGTGTGCACAAAGCCCAGGGCAGCAGGGAGAGTGTGAGGTCCTATTCACCGTGATAGATCTCTATCAGGGTGAATAGCACAAGGGAAGAAAAGATCCAGGTTCTAGTCCCTAAGGGAAGAAATGGTTATTAAATAACACCAAAATAAATAACACCAATAAAAAAACACCAAAATACTAAAAGTTTAAATGGCCCCCTTCCCAGTTTTACATAGAAAATTTACAAACAATAAAGAACATATTACATATCGCCACGTCCCAAATAGTGTGAGCTATTCAAATATTAAAAAATATTTCCGCTCGGTGAAGGCAGTAACAGAAAAAAAAAACTCTAAACCACGCAATTCGCCATTTTTAGTCATCTTGTCCCCCAGAAGAAGTCCCTGGATGTGAGAGGCATGTGCTGCTGTATTCTCCTATATGTAGTGCACCTGCGTCTCATCTTCTCAAAGTCCTTTTTTTTTAATTATATGCATTTTAAATTTGGCGACTAAAAAATGTAATTTGGCTCCTAAATTTTTTAGTTTAGGAGCCAATGGCTCCTGGTCATTTTTTTTTTGTCTGGAGCACTGCAGTCCATAGTATAATCCAGGAAAACAATGAAAAATGTCCAGCACTGAGATGAATAAAAAGTCTTCAATCTTTATTCCATAAATTTAAAAGAATACAATTCTTCACATGGACAGCGGTAACGCTACCAACGCGTTTCGATCTATCAGATCTTAACCATGATTAAGATCTAATTGATTGAAACGCGTTGGTAGCGTTACCGCTGTCCATGTGAAGAATTGTATTCTTTTAAATTTATGGAATAAAGATTGAAGACTTTTTATTGATCTCAGTGATGGACATTTTTCTTTGTTTTCCTGGATGCTGAAACCTTACATGTCAGAGCCTGCAAGACCAATATAGACTACAAATTATGTAACATGTATTCTTTATTACATTTTTCATTGTTTCATTTCCATTGTTAATATCTGCATCTATCTAAATGCTTTTTAGCCTTTATACATATTTACGACAGAAAATGTAATGCTATATTTTTACTGACCAGTGCACATAATCACAGCACATATAGTTTGTCTTAACCATTATTTCCTTTATTTAGGAGTTCACTAGCATTAGAAAAATAGCCGGTTTCTAATAAATACAGACCAATCACACCAATTACCGAATCCAGATGGCATACACCCCTGTATCCTAAGAGAATTAAGCAATGTAATAGACAGTATGTGAAATGGAGTGCTCACCGAAGTATAGCTCGGTCTGCTAGTCCATCTATGTACTAAAGGATGTACTAAATGATCGGCTTGATATAAAGTAAAACACTTCATTGTATTAATATTCCATATGTATTACCTCTAAAACATCATAAAAAATGATATTCTTACAATACATTAAAAAAAAAAACATTGACATATATTGCATATATAGATGTGTGTTCATACATGGTCATGGTCCCTCTATCTTACTGCAGTGCAGAGTTCATGTACTGCTATGTTATAATATAGAAAAGTTTCTCAGCGATGTCAGTATAATTGGTATTCCCAGAATTCACTTTTTTTGAAAAATAGTATGTATATACAGTGGATATAAAAAGTCTACACACCCCTGTTAAAATTTCAGGTTTCTATGCTGTAAAAAAAAATTGAGACAAAGATAAATAATTTCAGAACTTTTTCCACCTTTAATGTGACCTATAAACTGTACCACTCAATTGAAAAACAAACTGAAATCTTTTAGGTGGAGAGAAGAAAACAAAAAAATATAAAATAATGTGGTTGCATAAGTGTGCACACCCTCTTATAACTGGGGATGTAGCTGTGTTCAGAATTAAGCAATCACATTTAACCACCTCCGGACCGCTGTACGCACAGACGCGTCCTGGAGGTGGTTGATTCATTCCGCCTGGACGCATATACGCGTCCTCTCGCGAGACGCGAGATTTCCTGTGAACGCGCGCACACAGGCGCGCGCGCTCACAGGAACGGAAGGTAAGAGAGTTGATCTCCAGCCTGCCAGCGGCGATCGTTCGCTGGCAGGCTGGAGATGTGTTTTTTTTAACCCCTAACAGGTATATTAGACGCTGTTTTGATAACAGCGTCTAATATACCTGCTACCTGGTCCTCTGGTGGTCCCCTTTGTTTGGATCGACCACCAGAGGACACAGGTAGCTCAGTAAAGTAGCACCAAGCACCACTACACTACACTACACCCCCCCCCCGTCACTTATTAACCCCTTATTAGCCCCTGATCACCCCATATAGACTCCCTGATCACCCCCCTGTCATTGATTTCCCCCCTGTCATTGATCACCCCCCTGTCATTGATCACCCCCCTGTAAAGCTCCATTCAGACGTCCGCATGATTTTTACGGATCCACTGATAGATGGATCGGATCCGCAAAACGCATCCGGACGTCTGAATGAAGCCTTACAGGGGCGTGATCAATGACTGTGGTGATCACCCCATATAGACTCCCTGATCACCCCCCTGTCATTGATTACCCCCCTGTCATTGATCAACCCCCTGTAAAGCTCCATTCAGACGTCCGCATGATTTTTACGGATCCACTGATAGATGGATCGGATCCGCAAAACGCATCCGGACGTCTGAATGAAGCCTTACAGGGGCATGATCAATGACTGTGGTGATCACCCCATATAGACTCCCTGATCACCCCCCTGTAAAGCTCCATTCAGATGTCCGCATGATTTTTACGGATGCACTGATAGATGGATCGGATCCGCAAAACGCATCCGGACGTCATAATGAAGCCTTACAGGGGCATGATCAATGACTGTGGTTATCACCCCATATAGACTCCCTGATCACCCCCCTGTCATTGATTACACCCCTGTCATTGATTACCCCACTGTAAAGCTCCATTCAGATGTCTGCATGATTTTTACGGATGCACTGATAGATGGATCGGATCCGCAAAACGCATCCGGACGTCTGAATGAAGCATTACAGAGGCGTGATCAATGACTGTGGTGATCACCCCATATAGACTCCCTGATCACCCCCCTGTCATTGATTACCCCCCCTGTCATTGATTACCCCCCTGTAAAGCTCCATTCAGACGTCCGCATGATTTTTACGGATCCACTGATAGATGGATCGGATCCGCAAAACGCATACGGACGTCTGAATGAAGCCTTACAGGGGCGTGATCAATGACTGTGGTCATCACCCCATATAGACTCCCTGATCACCCCCCTGTCATTGATTACACCCCTGTCATTGATCACCCCCCTGTAAAGCTCCATTCAGATGTCTGCATGATTTTTACGGATGCACTGATAGATGGATCGGATCCGCAAAACGCATCCGGACGTCTGAATGAAGCATTACAGAGGCGTGATCAATGACTGTGGTGATCACCCCATATAGACTCCCTGATCACCCCCCTGTCATTGATTACCCCCCCCCTGTCATTGATTACCCCCCTGTAAAGCTCCATTCAGACGTCCGCATGATTTTTACGGATCCACTGATAGATGGATCGGATCCGCAAAACGCATACGGACGTCTGAATGAAGCCTTACAGGGGCGTGATCAATGACTGTGGTCATCACCCCATATAGACTCCCTGATCACCCCCCTGTCATTGATTACACCCCTGTCATTGATCACCCCCCTGTAAAGCTCCATTCAGATGTCTGCATGATTTTTACGGATGCACTGATAGATGGATCGGATCCGCAAAACGCATCCGGACGTCTGAATGAAGCCTTACAGGGGCGTGATCAATGACTGTGGTGATCACCCCATATAGACTCCCTGATCACCCCCCTGTCATTGATTACCCCCCCTGTCATTGATTACCCCCCTGTAAAGCTCCATTCAGACGTCCGCATGATTTTTACGGATCCACTGATAGATGGATCGGATCCGCAAACTGCATCCGGACGTCTGAATGAAGCCTTACAGGGGCATGATCAATGACTGTGGTGATCACCCCATATATACTCCCTGATCACCCCCCTGTCATTGATTACCCCCCTGTAAAGCTCCATTCAGACGTCCGCATGATTTTTACGGATGCACTGATAGATGGATCGGATCCGCAAAACGCATCCGGACGTCTGAATGAAGCCTTACACGGGCGTGATCAATGACTGTGGTGATCACCCCATATAGACTCTCTGATCACCCCCCTGTCATTGATCACCCCCCCTGTCATTGATCACCCCCCCTGTCATTGATCACCCCCCCTGTCATTGATCACCCCTCTGTAAGGCTCCAGACATTTTTTTGGCCCAAGTTAGCGGAATTATTTTTTTTTTTTTCTTACAAAGTCTCATATTCCACTAACTTGTGTCAAAAAATAAAATCTCACATGAACTCACCATACCCCTCACGGAATCCAAATGCGTAAAATTTTTTAGACATTTATATTCCAGACGACTTCTCACGCTTTAGGGCCCCTAGAATGCAAGGGCAGTATAAATACCCCACATGTGACCCCATTTCGGAAAGAAGACACCCCCAGGTATTCCGTGAGGGGCATATTGAGTCCATGAAAGATTGAAATTTTTGTCCCAAGTTAGCGGAACGGGAGACTTTGTGAGAAAAAAATTAAAAATATCAATTTCCGCTAACTTGTGCCAAAAAAAAAAAATTTCGATGAACTCGCCATGCCCCTCATTGAATACCTTGGGGTGTCTTCTTTCCAAAATGGGGTCACATGTGGGGTATTTATACTGCCCTGGCATTCTAGGGGCCCCAAAGCGTGAGAAGAAGTCTAGTATCCAAATGTCTAAAAATGCCCTCCTAAAAGGAATTTGGGCACCTTTGCGCATCTAGGCTGCAAAAAAGTGTCACACATCTGGTATCGCCGTACTCAGGAGAAGTTGGGGAATGTGTTTTGGGGTGTCATTTTACATATACCCATGCTGGGTGAGAGAAATATCTTGGTCAAATGCCAACTTTGTATAAAAAAATGGGAAAAGTTGTCTTTTGTCAAGATATTTCTCTCACCCAGCAAGGGTATATGTAAAATGACACCCCAAAACACATTCCCCAACTTCTCCTGAATACGGCGATACCACATGTGTGACACTTTTTTGCAGCCTAGGTGGGCAAAGGGGCCCATATTCCAAAGAGCACCTTTAGGATTTCACAGGTCATTTACCTACTTACCACACATTAGGGCCCCTGGAAAATGCCAGGGCAGTATAACTACTCCACAAGTGACCCCATTTTGGAAAGAAGACACCCCAAGGTATTCCGTGAGGGGCATGGCGAGTTCCTAGAATTTTTTATTTTTTGTCACAAGTTAGTGGAAAATGATGATTTTTTTTTATTTTTTTTTCATACAAAGTCTCATATTCCACTAACTTGTGACAAAAAATAAAAACTTCCATGAACTCACTATGCCCATCAGCGAATACCTTGGGGTCTCTTCTTTCCAAAATGGGGTCACTTGTGGGGTAGTTATACTGCCCTGGCATTCTAGGGGCCCAAATGTGTGGTAAGGAGTTTGAAATCAAATTCTGTAAAAAATGACCTGTGAAATCCAAAAGGTGCTCTTTGGAATATGGGCCCCTTTGCCCACCTAGGCTGCAAAAAAGTGTCACACATCTGGTATCTCCGTACTCAGGAGAAGTTGGGGAATGTGTTTTGGGGTGTCATTTTACATATACCCATGCTGGGTGAGAGAAATATCTTGGCAAAAGACAACTTTTCCCATTTTTTTATACAAAGTTGGCATTTGACCAAGATATTTATCTCACCCAGCATGGGTATATGTAAAAAGACACCCCAAAACACATTCCTCAACTTCTCCTGAATACAGAGATACCAGATGTGTGACACTTTTTTGCAGCCTAGGTGGGCAAAGGGGCCCATATTCCAAAGAGCACCTTTTGGATTTCACAGGTCATTTTTTACAGAATTTGATTTCAAACTCCTTACCACACATTTGGGCCCCTAGAATGCCAGAGCAGTATAACTACCCCACAAGTGACCCCATTTTGGAAAGAAGAGACCCCAAGGCATTCGCTGATGGGCATAGTGAGTTCATGGAAGTTTTTATTTTTTGTCACAAGTTAGTGGAATATGAGACTTTGTATGAAAAAAAATAAAATAAAAAAAATCATAATTTTCCACTAACTTGTGACAAAAAATAAAAAATTCTAGGAACTTGCCATGCCCCTCACGGAATACCTTGGGGTGTCTTCTTTCCAAAATGGGGTCACTTGTGGGGTAGTTATACTGCCCTGGCATTCTAGGGGCCCAAATGTGTGGTAAGGAGTTTGAAATCAAATTCTGTAAAAAATGACCTGTGAAATCCGAAAGGTGCTCTTTGGAATATGGGCCCCTTTGCCCACCTAGGCTGCAAAAAAGTGTCACACATCTGGTATCTCCGTACTAAGGAGAAGTTGGGGAATGTGTTTTGGGGTGTCATTTTACATATACCCATGCTGGGTGAGAGAAATATCTTGGCAAAAGACAACTTTTCCCATTTTTTTATACAAAGTTGGCATTTGACCAAGATATTTCTCTCACCCAGCATGGGTATATATAAAATGACACCGCAAAACACATTCCCCAACTTCTCCTGAGTACGGAGATACCAGATGTGTGACACTTTTTTGCAGCCTAGGTGGGCAAAGGGGCCCATATTCCAAAGAGCACCTTTTGGATTTCACTCGTCATTTTTTACAGAATTTGATTTCAAACTCCTTACCACACATTTGGGCCCCTAGAATGCCAGGGCAGTATAACCACCCCACAAGTGACCCCATTTTGGAAAGAAGAGACCCCAAGGTATTTCGTGATGGGCATAGTGAGTTCATAGAAGTTTTTATTTTTTGTCACAAGTTAGTGGAATATGAGACTTTGTAAGGAAAAAAAAATAAAAAAAAAATCATCATTTTCCGCTAACTTGTGACAAAAAATAAAAAGTTCTATGAACTCACTATGCCCATCAGCGAATACCTTAGGGTGTGTACTTTCCGAAATGGGGTCATTTGTGGGGTGTTTGTACTTTCTGGGCATTGTAGAACCTCAGGAAACATGACAGGTGCTCAGAAAGTCAGAGCTGCTTCAAAAAGCGGAAATTCACATTTTTGTACCATAGTTTGTAAACGCTATAACTTTTACCCAAACCATTTTTTTTTTACCCAAACATTTTTTTTTTATCAAAGACATGTAGAACAATAAATTTAGAGCAAAATTTATATATGGATGTCGTTTTTTTTGCAAAATTTTACAACTGAAAGTGAAAAATGTCATTTTTTTGCAAAAAAATCGTTAAATTTCGATTAATAACAAAAAAAGTAAAAATGTCAGCAGCAATGAAATACCACCAAATGAAAGCTCTATTAGTGAGAAGAAAAGGAGGTAAAATTCATTTGGGTGGTAAGTTGCATGACCGAGCAATAAATGGTGAAAGTAGTGTAGGTCAGAAGTGTAAAAAGTGGCCTGGTCTTTCAGGGTGTTTAAGCACTGGGGGCTGAGGTGGTTAAAATCATGTTCAACCACCTCAGCCCCCAGTGCTTAAACACCCTGAAAGACCAGGCCACTTTTTACACTTCTGACCTACACTACTTTCACCGTTTATTGCTCGGTCATGCAACTTACCACCCAAATGAATTTTACCTCCTTTTCTTCTCACTAATAGAGCTTTCATTTGGTGGTATTTCATTGCTGCTGACATTTTTACTTTTTTTGTTATTAATCGAAATTTAACGATTTTTTTGCAAAAAAATGACATTTTTCACTTTCAGTTGTAAAATTTTGCAAAAAAAACGACATTCATATATAAATTTTGCTCTAAATTTATTGTTCTACATGTCTTTGATAAAAAAAAAATGTTTGGGTAATAAAAAAAATGGTTTGGGTAAAAGTTATAGCGTTTACAAACTATGGTACAAAAATGTGAATTTCTGCTTTTTGAAGCAGCTCTGACTTTCTGAGCACCTGTCATGTTTCCTGAGGTTCTACAATGCCCAGACAGTACAAACACCCCACAAATGACCCCATTTAGGAAAGTACACACCCTAAGGTATTCGCTGATGGGCATAGTGAGTTCATAGAACTTTTTATTTTTTGTCACAAGTTAGTGGAAAATGATGATTTTTTTTTTTTTTTTTTCTTACAAAGTCTCATATTCCACTAACTTGTGACAAAAAATAAAAACTTCTATGAACTCACTATGCCCATCACGAAATACCTTGGGGTCTCTTCTTTCCAAAATGGGGTCACTTGTGGGGTGGTTATACTGCCCTGGCATTCTAGGGGCCCAAATGTGTGGTAAGGAGTTTGAAATCAAATTCTGTAAAAAATGACCTGTGAAATCCGAAAGGTGCTCTTTGGAATATGGGCCCCTTTGCCCACCTAGGCTGCAAAAAAGTGTCACACATCTGGTATCTCCGTACTCAGGAGAAGGTGGGGAATGTGTTTTGGGGTGTCATTTTATATATACCCATGCTGGGTGAGAGAAATATCTTGGTCAAATGCCAACTTTGTATAAAAAAATGGGAAAAGTTGTCTTTTGCCAAGATATTTCTCTCACCCAGCATGGGTATATGTAAAATGACACCCCAAAACACATTCCCCAACTTCTCCTGAGTACGGAGATACCAGATGTGTGACACTTTTTTGCAGCCTAGGTGGGCAAAGGGGCCCATATTCCAAAGAGCACCTTTCGGATTTCACAGGTCATTTTTTACAGAATTTGATTTCAAACTCCTTACCACACATTTGGGCCCCTAGAATGCCAGGGCAGTATAACTACCCCACAAGTGACCCCATTTTGGAAAGAAGACACCCCAAGGTATTCCGTGAGGGGCATGGCAAGTTCCTCGAATTTTTTATTTTTTTGTTACAAGTTAGTGGAAAATGATGATTTTTTTTTTTTTTTCATACAAAGTCTCATATTCCACTAACTTGTGACAAAAAATAAAAACTTCCATGAACTCACTATGCCCATCAGCGAATACCTTGGGGTCTCTTCTTTCCAAAATGGGGTCACTTGTGGGGTAGTTATACTGCCCTGGCATTCTAGGGGCCCAAATGTGTGGTAAGGAGTTTGAAATCAAATTCTGTAAAAAATGACCTGTGAAATCCGAAAGGTGCTCTTTGGAATATGGGCCCCTTTGCCCACCTAGGCTGCAAAAAAGTGTCACACATCTGGTATCTCCGTACTCAGGAGAAGTTGAGGAATGTGTTTTGGGGTGTCTTTTTACATATACCCATGCTGGGTGAGATAAATATCTTGGTCAAATGCCAACTTTGTATAAAAAAATGGGAAAAGTTGTCTTTTGCCAAGATATTTCTCTCACCCAGCATGGGTATATGTAAAATGACACCCCAAAACACATTCCCCAACTTCTCCTGAGTACGGAGATACCAGATGTGTGACACTTTTTTGCAGCCTAGGTGGGCAAAGGGGCCCATATTCCAAAGAGCACCTTTAGGATTTCACAGGTCATTTTTTACAGAATTTGATTTCAAACTCCTTACCACACATTTGGGCCCCTAGAATGCCAGGGCAGTATAACTACCCCACAAGTGACCCCATTTTGGAAAGAAGAGACCCCAAGGTATTCGCTGATGGGCATAGTGAGTTCATGGAAGTTTTTATTTTTTGTCACAAGTTAGTGGAATATGAGACTTTGTATGAAAAAAATAAAAAATAAATCAGCATTTTCCACTAACTTGTGACAAAAAATAAAAAATTCTAGGAACTCGCCATGCCCCTCACGGAATACCTTGGGGTGTCTTCTTTCCAAAATGGGGTCACTTGTGGGGTAGTTATACTGCCCTGGCATTTTCCAGGGGCCCTAATGTGTGGTAAGTAGGTAAATGACCTGTGAAATCCTAAAGGTGCTCTTTGGAATATGGGCCCCTTTGCCCACCTAGGCTGCAAAAAAGTGTCACACATGTGGTATCGCCGTATTCAGGAGAAGTTGGGGAATGTGTTTTGGGGTGTCATTTTACATATACCCTTGCTGGGTGAGAGAAATATCTTGACAAAAGACAACTTTTCCCATTTTTTTATACAAAGTTGGCATTTGACCAAGATATTTCTCTCACCCAGCATGGGTATATGTAAAATGACACCCTAAAACACATTCCCCAACTTCTCCTGAGTACGGCGATACCAGATGTGTGACACTTTTTTGCAGCCTAGATGCGCAAAGGTGCCCAAATTCCTTTTAGGAGGGCATTTTTAGACATTTGGATACCAGACTTCTTCTCACGCTTTGGGGCCCCTAGAATGCCAGGGCAGTATAAATACCCCACATGTGACCCCATTTTGGAAAGAAGACACCCCAAGGTATTCAATGAGGGGCATGGCGAGTTCATCGAAATTTTTTTTTTTTGGCACAAGTTAGCGGAAATTGATATTTTTAATTTTTTTCTCACAAAGTCTCCCGTTCCGCTAACTTGGGACAAAAATTTCAATCTTTCATGGACTCAATATGCCCCTCACGGAATACCTGGGGGTGTCTTCTTTCCGAAATGGGGTCACATGTGGGGTATTTATACTGCCCTGGCATTCTAGGGGCCCTAAAGCGTGAGAAGAAGTCTGGAATATCCAATGCATTTGGATTCCGTGAGGGGTATGGTGAGTTCATGTGAGATTTTATTTTTTGACACAAGTTAGTGGAATATGAGACTTTGTAAGAAAAAAAAATAATAATTCCGCTAACTTGGGCCAAAAAAATGTCTGAATGGAGCCTTACAGAGGGGTGATCAATGACAGGGGGGGTGATCAATGACAGGGGGGGTGATCAATGACAGGGGGGTGATCAATGACAGGGGGGTGATCAATGACAGGGGGGTGATCAATGACAGGGGGGTGATCAGGTAGTCTATATGGGGTGATAACCACAGTCATTGATCACGCCCGTGTAAGGCTTCATTCAGACGTCCGGATGCGTTTTGCGGATCCGATCCATCTATCAGTGGATCCGTAAAAATCATGCGGACGTCTGAATGGAGCTTTACAGGGGGGTAATCAATGACAGGGGGGTGATCAGGGAGTCTATATGGGGTGATCACCACAGTCATTGATCATGCCCCTGTAAGGCTTCATTCCGACGTCCGGATGCGTTTTGCGGATCCGATCCATCTATCAGTGGATCCGTAAAAATCATGCGGACGTCTGAATGGAGCTTTACAGGGGGGTAATCAATGACAGGGGGGTAATCAATGACAGGGGGGTGATCAGGGAGTCTATATGGGGTGATCACCACAGTCATTGATCACGCCCCTGTAAGGCTTCATTCAGACGTCCGGATGCGTTTTGCGGATCCGATCCATCTATCAGTGCATCCGTAAAAATCATGCGGACATCTGAATGGAGCTCTACAGGGGGGTAATCAATGACAGGGGGGTGATCAGGGAGTCTATATGGGGTGATCACCACAGTCATTGATCATGCCCCTGTAAGGCTTCATTCAGACGTCCGGATGCGTTTTGCGGATCCGATCCATCTATCAGTGCATCCGTAAAAATCATGCGGACATCTGAATGGAGCTTTACAGGGGGTTGATCAATGACAGGGGTGTAATCAATGACAGGGGGGTGATCAGGGAGTCTATATGGGGTGATAACCACAGTCATTAATCATGCCCCTGTAAGGCTTCATTCAGACGTCCGTATGCGTTTTGCGGATCCGATCCATCTATCAGTGCATCCGTAAAAATCATGCGGACATCTGAATGGAGCTTTACAGGAAGGTGATCAATGACAGGGGTGTAATCAATGACAGGGAAGTGATCAGGGAGTCTATATGGGGTGATCACCACAGTCATTGATCATGCCCCTGTAAGGCTTCATTCAGACGTCCGGATGCGTTTTGCGGATCCGATCCATCTATCAGTGCATCCGTAAAAATCATGCGGACATCTGAATGGAGCTTTACAGGGGGGTGATCAGGGAGTCTATATGGGGTGATCACCACAGTCATTGATCATGCCCCTGTAAGGCTTCATTCAGACGTCCGGATGCGTTTTGCGGATCCGATCCATCTATCAGTGGATCCGTAAAAATCATGCGGACGTCTGAATGGAGCTTTACAGGGGGGTGATCAATGACAGGGGGGTAATCAATGACAGGGGGGTGATCAGGGAGTCTATATGGGGTGATCACCACAGTCATTGATCACGCCCCTGTAAGGCTTCATTCAGACGTCCGGATGCGTTTTGCGGATCCGATCCATCTATCAGTGGATCCGTAAAAATCATGCGGACATCTGAATGGAGCTTTACAGGGGGGTGATCAATGACAGGGGGGTAATCAATGACAGGGGGGTGATCAGGGAGTCTATATGGGGTGATCACCACAGTCATTGATCATGCCCCTGTAAGGCTTCATTCAGACGTCCGGATGCGTTTTGCGGATCCGATCCATCTATCAGTGCATCCGTAAAAATCATGCGGACATCTGAATGGAGCTTTACAGGGGGGTGATCAGGGAGTCTATATGGGGTGATCACCACAGTCATTGATCATGCCCCTGTAAGGCTTCATTCAGACGTCCGGATGCGTTTTGCAGATCCGATCCATCTATCAGTGGATCCGTAAAAATCATGCGGACGTCTGAATGGAGCTTTACAGGGGGGTAATCAATGACAGGGGGGTAATCAATGACAGGGGGGTGATCAGGGAGTCTATATGGGGTGATCACCACAGTCATTGATCACGCCCCTGTAAGGCTTCATTCAGACGTCCGGATGCGTTTTGCGGATCCGATCCATCTATCAGTGGATCCGTAAAAATCATGCGGACGTCTGAATGGAGCTTTACAGGGGGGTGATCAATGACAGGGGGGTGATCAATGACAGGGGGGTAATCAATGACAGGGGGGTGATCAGGGAGTCTATATGGGGTGATCAGGGGTGATCAGGGGCTAATAAGGGGTTAATAAGTGACGGGGGGGGGGGTGTAGTGTAGTGTAGTGGTGCTTGGTGCTACTTTACTGAGCTACCTGTGTCCTCTGGTGGTCGATCCAAACAAAGGGGACCACCAGAGGACCAGGTAGCAGGTATATTAGACGCTGTTATCAAAACAGCGTCTAATATACCTGTTAGGGGTTAAAAAAAACACATCTCCAGCCTGCCAGCGAACGATCGCCGCTGGCAGGCTGGAGATCAACTCTCTTACCTTCCGTTCCTGTGAGCGCGCCCGCCTGTGTGCGCGCGTTCACAGGAAATCTCGCGGCTCGCGAGAGGACGCGCCGGCGCGTCCAGGAGGAATGAATCAACCACCTCCAGGACGCGTCTGTGCGTACAGCGGTCCGGAGGTGGTTTTAATAAGAATCAGCATACACCTGCCATCATTTAAAGTGCCTCTGATTAACCCCAAATAAAGTTCAGCTGCTCTAGTTGGTCTTTCCTGAAATTTTCTTAGTTGCATCCCACAGCAAAAGCCATGGTCCATAGAGAGCTTCCAAAACATCAGAGGGATCTCATTGTTAAAAAGGTATCAATATGAAGTAAAGGACCGGCACTCGCAGTAAGGTATGATCTTCAATCTTTCTTTATTTCGCCATGTAGAGGACTAAAAAAAACAACGTACCTGACTTGACAAAGACTACTGAGTAATCTTCTGAGTTACTACTGAGTTAAACTGAGTTACTACTGATCAGTAAGGTATGATCTTTAATCTTTCTTAATTTCGCCATGTAGTGGACTAAAAAAACAACTCGTTTCGACTCACATACTGATGTGCATTTGCACTTTAATTCTCTTTGCTTGTTGTATGTTCCTATATACATATTTATTGGAGCTATTACACACCCATATTTTGCGGTGTAGTGTGTGACCATTTACTGATGTTATGCTTTATTATATGCACTTGCACTTTAGTATTTTTGGTGGTGTTTTTGCCCCTACACACTAAGTAAGGCCTCATGCACACGACCGTATTTTGTTTCCATGTCCGTTCAATTTTTTTTGCGGACAGGATGCGGACCCACTCATTTCAATGGGTCCGCAAAAAACGCGGACAGCACACCATGTGCTGTCCGCATCAGTATGTCCGTTCCGTTGCTCCGCAAAAAAAATAGTGCATGTCCTATTTTTTTCTAGTTTGCGAACAAGGATAGGCATTATTACAATGGATCCGCAAAAAAAAAACGGATCCGCAAAAAAAACTGATGCTATATGGAACGTCATCCGTTTTTTTTTGTGGGTCCGCAATTTGCGGACCGCAAAACACATACATGTGCATGTAGCCTAACTGTGGTCGCGGACACATACGCAATATTTAGGCAGGTATTGTACTTCTCTTCTCTGCCTCTACTCCTGTACTCAATTTTTTCCCTTCTATGTTTGATATGCCTCCTCAAATGTAGCCAGTTTTTATCTGTGGGATCACGTTCTCGTTTATATATGTTATTTATTTAATAAAGGATTTATTTTTAATGATATACCCGTTTAATCTCAGTTCTTTTTCGATATTTGGCACATAGTATAGTAAGGTTAGTATATAAAATTAGAATGCTCGGACTGGGAGAAAACATCTGTATGTGGGTAAGTAACTGGCTGAGTGATAGAAAACAGAGGGTGGTTATTAATGGTACACACTCAGATTGGGTCACTGTCACTAGTGGAGTACCTCAGGGGTCAGTATTGGGCCCTAGTCTCTTCAATATATTTATTAATGATCTTGTAGAAGGCTTGCACAGTAAAATATAAATTTTTGCAGATGACACTAAACTGTGTAAAGTAATCAACACGGAAGAGGACAGTATACTACTACAGATGGATCTGGATAGATTGGAGTCTTGGACAGAGAAGTGGCAGATGAGGTTTAACACTGACAAATGTAAGGTTATGCACATGGGAAGGAATACTGCAAGTCACCCGTACATACTAAATGTATATGTCAGGCAGCTGCTGCCAAGGCCAATAGGATCATGGGGCATATCAAAAGGGACACAGATGCACGTGGCAAAAACATGGTTCTGCCACTTTACAACTCACTAGTCAGACCTCACATGGAGTACTGTGTACAGTTCTTGGCTCCTGTGAAAAAGGCAGACATAGCAGAGCTGGAGAGGGTTCAGAGGAGGGCAACTAAGGTAATAACTGGAATGGTGGGACTACAGTACCCTCAAAGATTATCAAAATTAGGGTTATTCACTTTAGAAAAAAAGACGACTGAGGGGAGATCTAATAACTATGTATAAATATATCAGTGATCAGTACAGAGATCTCTCCCATCATCTATTTATCTATAAAGCCCCTTCTCTGGACAATCGTTACCAGTGTAATGAGTGCTACACTTTAAAGCCATATTTTGTAATCATCATTGTTCCTCAAAGCCATTATACCAGTAAATTTGCTTTGTATATAGTGATCTGATACTATCTTATGTAGGGTTGGGTCAGACCGTTTTTATCAGTTGTAGTTTGGTAAACTATTATATTTTTCATCAACTTGTATTTTAATTGTAAACCTTTAACTTCTCATCATGATTGCCTTAATCTGAAGTCACTGTGTTTAGTGATTGGGTACTGTGGGAGCCATTAATACTATTTTATGGATTATTTTAGTTTCAAATTGCATATTTCCATTCGTACTGAAAAGGTTCTGGCAGTTGACCAAATATTATACTTTCTGAAAATAAATTCCAAAAAACCCAAATGTAGG
Source organism: Bufo bufo (assembly GCF_905171765.1). Taxonomy (NCBI): domain Eukaryota; kingdom Metazoa; phylum Chordata; class Amphibia; order Anura; family Bufonidae; genus Bufo; species Bufo bufo. Next base: position 462,855,723 of record NC_053392.1, on the reverse strand, counting down.
TAACAATACTGTTGGGTTCCAATACCATTAAGTCTCACAGTTCCCAAAGAACTTGTTCCCACCAGGATCAATAACAGTCCTGACTCCCGGGCTTCAGTACCTTGGAGAAGGGTAAAAGTACATACTACTTGGAATGACTGCCACAGAGACTTGGCACTTATAGTAATACTACAATAAAACACTTAGTTCTGTGTAATTTTAAAATGCTCGAGGGTGCTGAGCACTGAAGCCGAAAAAAGTTATCAGCAGTGAGACACTTGGAATCTGACAACAATTTAGAACAAGATATCCCCATAGCTCAGCCAATTCCAATGGGGGTGGTGAGCACTGAAACAATACTTTGGATTGGAGTTCTATAAAGACCTGGAGCTAGAGACCCTGTTCAATGCCCATAGATGACACATGTCTGGAAATGCAATGCTGTTTTAATGTGTACTTCCATCTTGATGGACATAATAACAACAAAATAAAAATAAAAAGATACACCTGTTCTCAGAAAAATTCATTTTCATAGATTTTACATTTTATTTTAACTATTACTACAAAACAATAAAGCAATAAACCTTTAAATGCTGCTATAAGCCATGCTTGGATTTTTTGCTAACAGTCTGCAAACTTCATGTTATGCTGGGACATGTTTTAGTTAGATTAAACCACACCCATCTCCTGAACGTGGCCCTGTCTCGCGCCACCGTGAATAGAGAGATGGCCATGCATGCATGGCTTCCTCCATTCACTTTTATTGGAGTCTTGAAATTAGGTAAGTATACACATTAAGCAATTTTGACGTGGATGGAGAAAACCGTGCATGTGTCGCCACCATTATGTTCTTGAGATACATGACCCAAAGTTGGCGCCTGCACCTATGGGACATTTATGGTGTATCCTATGGATATCATAAGTGTCTGGATGGGAATAACTCTTTAATTGGATGGCCAATGTGGTGCTGGTTGGCAACCCATTAATTTATCCTATTATATTAGGCTGGGTATAGCTTCACCGTCAACACTACAAGATATATTCTGTTAAGTTAGTTCATAGTGGCATCCAAATGAACTAAATCCAACTCTTAAACTCTACGTATTATGCAAATAGGGCATCATAGAAATATGTTTTATAGAAATCAATAAATCGATAAAATCAAAGACATTACTGGAGGGACTTGTGGTTGATGCTGCCCCTTTAATATTCTACTTGATCAGTTTGTCCAGTAATATATTCCAGTAAATTGTGTTCATGAGCTCTCACCAGAGGAAGACAGTCAATGTTGCAAAGCGTCATTAACTCAACAGAATAAGTTAACAGCTTGGCTAAGTTGACTACTCATAATTTCATTGCATTACAGCACAGTCGAGTAAATTTATTACTTGACTTGAGGTACTCAGTCATCATGAGCAGCTCGATTCTGCTTGTGTCACACATTTACAAACATCAAAGCAGGTTAAAGGAAGTAACTAGTATTTTCTGTAATTCCATTAAACAAGCTTATATAAAAAGGATATGCTATGCTAGACATAACCACAGGGGACTCACCAAAGAACCTGGACTTACATTGTTTTCCGTCTTCCTCTCGCTTGTGAGTTTGGCTAGCTTCATAATCCTACTCAGTCCTTGGGTTCCTAGATCTGCAATGAAGAAAAAAATTGTTAACTTTAATTAAACAGCAAGATCAGAACAGAAAAACACCGGGGAGTTTATGAAGTTTAGTTTCTGCTGAGAGGTTTAAAAGACTTTTTTGTGTAATCCCCATAAAGGGATTATTAATGTAATTCCAGATTGGTAATGCGACATGTTACCTAGTATTACAGGATGACATTTTGTGGTATCTTAGCAAAATGGTAATGAAAAGTATATTCTGAAAATTACATTTTTAACTGATAAAAAGCCACAAGCATAGTTGCTTGTACAGCCATTCATAAATTGCAGGCTAACATAAGGCACAGAATGGTCATACATGTTTAGAATTGGGGATGTAACAAGAAATGGTCTAAACAAGGGATGCCCAACCTGTGGCCCTCCAGCTGTTGTAAAACTACAACTCCCAGCCTGCCCTGATGGCTGTAGGCTGTCCAGAGATGATGGAAGTTGTAGTTTTGCAACAGCTGGAGGCCCGCAGGTTGGGCATCCCTGGTCTAAACCATCTAAAACAACTTTCCTCAAGCTTTCTAATGAAGACAACCTGTTTATTTTTAATTGAAGCCAGCCTGTCGAACCCCCATCTCTGCTATCCATATACGATACTGTGGCATGTATGAAAGGATCTCCAGTTTTATGAATTATACACCAAAAAAACACATTCTTCTGGTAAAATCAAGGCTTTAGTAATTTTTTAATGTAATTTGTTTGCAAATATTTTCGAATGCAGGGCATTAAAAATGACATGAGATTTGTAGGGAGACAAACTGGAATTTAAACAATAGCTCCTGAGATAAATGAAAACGTCAGGAGTTCATTTTCATTTCCTTCTTCCTAAATCATGAATTGGAAGTTGTTATATATGCCCTACATACAGTGGAGTTGTGGCCCGGTCACAGTCCCTATCTCTACAAATCTGCTAGCTCACATTTCTCTTGCCACTTCTTCCCCTCAATTATCTCACACCACAGAGGCTGAATGCTTGAAATAGTGCCATGTTGCTGTGACAATAAACAAGTTCCCTCTAATGCAGGAATGGCCAACCTGCGGCTCTCCAGCTGTTACAAAACTACAACTCCCAGCATGCCCAGGCAGCCTACAGCTATTAGCCTACAGCAGGGCATGGTGGGAATTGTCGTTTTACAACAGTTGGAGAGCTGCAGGTTGGCCAGCCCTGCTCTATAAGCACTCTAACAGAACTGAGTCTCCTGTTTGGGTAAGATATTCAAGTTATTTTAGCTAGAGATCGACCGATTATCGGTTTTACAGATATTATCGGCCGATATTCAGGATTTTGAACGTTATCGGCATCTATTTTGCCGATATTCCGATAACGAATCGGTAACACGGATCGCGCTGCTGTCAGCACGATCCGTGTTCCCTCAGCAGCACAGGGGAGAAGGAAGCAGCATCTCCCTCCCCCCTGTGCCGCTGCTACCAATGAGAGGAGAGAGGAGAAGAGGAGGGGAGGGGCTGTGGCCACTGCACCACCAATGAAGATAACTCTCTCATTAATTCATATACAGGAGGCGGGTGCAGGCTGCAGAATCACATAGCCGCACCCAGCCTCTATGACAAGTAGCTGCGATCCGTGGCAGTTAACCCCTCAGGTGCGGCACCTGAGGGGTTAACTGCCGCGGATCGCTGCTACCGCTCATAGAGGTCGGGAGCTGGCTATGTGATTCTGCAGCCAGCTCCCACCTCCTGTATATAAATTAATGAGAGTTATCTTCACCCCCAACCCCAGTATTAGACATTGGTGGCGCAGTGCCCCCCTAACCCCAGTATTAAAGACATCGGTGGAGCAGAGCGCCCCTCAACCCCAGTACTAAAGACATTGGTGGCGCAGTGCGCCCCCCCACCAAAGCCCCCCAGTATTAATCATTGGTGGCAGTGGCCACAGGGTCCCCTCTCCCCTCCTCCTCATTGGTGGCAGTGGCAGCTTCTGATCAGAGCCCCAGCAGTGTAATCCTGGGGCTCCGATCAGTTACCATGGCAGCCAGGACGCTACTGAAGCCCTGGCTGCCATAGTCAGCTCCCTGCTGCTGTGTGTACAGTCGTGGCCAAAAGTTTTGAGAATGACACAAATATTAGTTTTCACAAAGTTTGCTGCTAAACTGCTTTTAGATCTTTGTTTCAGTTGTTTCTGTGATGTAGTGAAATATAATTACACGAACTTCATACGTTTCAAAGGCTTTTATCGACAATTACATGACATTTATGCAAAGAGTCAGTATTTGCAGTGTTGGCCCTTCTTTTTCAGGACCTCTGCAATTCGACTGGGCATGCTCTCAATCAACTCCTGGGCCAATGCCTGACTGATAGCAACCCATTCTTTCATAATCACTTCTTGGAGTTTGTCAGAATTAGTGGGTTTTTGTTTGTCCACCCGCCTCTTGAGGATTGACCACAAGTTCTCAATGGGATTAAGATCTGGGGAGTTTCCAGGCCATGGACCCAAAATGTCAACGTTTTGGTCCCCGAGCAAGTTATCACTTTTGCCTTATGGCACGGTGCTCCATCGTGCTGGAAAATGCATTGTTCTTCACCAAACTGTTGTTGGATTGTTGGAAGAAGTTGCTGTTGGAGGGTGTTTTGGTGCCATTCTTTATTCATGGCTGTGTTTTTGGGCAAAATTGTGAGTGAGCCCACTCCCTTGGATGAGAAGTAACCCCACACATGAATGGTCTCAGGATGCTTTACTGTTGGCATGACACAGGACTCAGCGCTCGTAGCGCTCATCTTTTCTTCTCTGGACAAGCCTTTTTCCAGAATATCGGTATAAATTATCGGCTATCGGCCTGAAAGTTCACAGATTATCGGTATCGGCTCTAAAAAATCTATATCGGTCGATCCCTAATTTTAGCAGTACTGCTCTATTTCCTGCTCACTCACACTCTGGCCCTGATTAATCAAGACCAATGTGTGCTACACCAGTCTTAGTAGGGCCTGCACCCCCGAAGTAGGCATTTCATTTGCGATGAGGCGCAGGCCTTGTCATAAATTAAATTCCTCCTTTGGCAGTCTGTGTGCCAGACTGAAATCTATGGCAGCTCGTGGCAATTGTAGATTTCACTCATTATTTACACCAGTTTCTGTGCTCACTTTCCTTTCTTTGTTCAGTGGCAATGTTAATTAGTTTCACTCCAGATCTATCACTAAGACTTTTTTTTTTAAAGTTGCAAAAATTATCTTACTCCAGTAAAGGGGTAGCGTATTGTTCAAGCATATGTGACCACTGAGGCCTATGACTGGCCTCAGTGGTTACGGGACCAAGCCACTTCCTGGTTCTGTGGGGACTGGAAGCAGCTAGGAACAGGGCAGCAGTGTGGGCACAGTGGGACCACAGACATTTCAGTGTTTTCTTTCTAAGGGGCAAACATAAGGTGCATTGGCTGGACAACCCCTTTAACCAATTAGAGATGTAACAGGATAGACTGGCTGTTAAAATAAGATTGGAGTTGGCATTTCTAGGCATAAGAGGCACTGCCACCAATAACATTGGTGGCAGTGGCCACAGGGTCCCCTCTCCCCTCCTCCTCATTGGTGGCAGTGGCAGCTTCTGATCAGAGCCCCAGCAGTGTAATCCTGGGGCTCCGATCAGTTACCATGGCAGCCAGGACGCTACTGAAGCCCTGGCTGCCATAGTCAGCTCCCTGCTGCTGTGTGTACAGTCGTGGCCAAAAGTTTTGAGAATGACACAAATATTAGTTTTCACAAAGTTTGCTGCTAAACTGCTTTTAGATCTTTGTTTCAGTTGTTTCTGTGATGTAGTGAAATATAATTACACGAACTTCATACGTTTCAAAGGCTTTTATCGACAATTACATGACATTTATGCAAAGAGTCAGTATTTGCAGTGTTGGCCCTTCTTTTTCAGGACCTCTGCAATTCGACTGGGCATGCTCTCAATCAACTCCTGGGCCAATGCCTGACTGATAGCAACCCATTCTTTCATAATCACTTCTTGGAGTTTGTCAGAATTAGTGGGTTTTTGTTTGTCCACCCGCCTCTTGAGGATTGACCACAAGTTCTCAATGGGATTAAGATCTGGGGAGTTTCCAGGCCATGGACCCAAAATGTCAACGTTTTGGTCCCCGAGCAAGTTATCACTTTTGCCTTATGGCACGGTGCTCCATCGTGCTGGAAAATGCATTGTTCTTCACCAAACTGTTGTTGGATTGTTGGAAGAAGTTGCTGTTGGAGGGTGTTTTGGTGCCATTCTTTATTCATGGCTGTGTTTTTGGGCAAAATTGTGAGTGAGCCCACTCCCTTGGATGAGAAGTAACCCCACACATGAATGGTCTCAGGATGCTTTACTGTTGGCATGACACAGGACTCAGCGCTCGTAGCGCTCATCTTTTCTTCTCTGGACAAGCCTTTTTCCAGAATATCGGTATAAATTATCGGCTATCGGCCTGAAAGTTCACAGATTATCGGTATCGGCTCTAAAAAATCTATATCGGTCGATCCCTAATTTTAGCAGTACTGCTCTATTTCCTGCTCACTCACACTCTGGCCCTGATTAATCAAGACCAATGTGTGCTACACCAGTCTTAGTAGGGCCTGCACCCCCGAAGTAGGCATTTCATTTGCGATGAGGCGCAGGCCTTGTCATAAATTAAATTCCTCCTTTGGCAGTCTGTGTGCCAGACTGAAATCTATGGCAGCTCGTGGCAATTGTAGATTTCACTCATTATTTACACCAGTTTCTGTGCTCACTTTCCTTTCTTTGTTCAGTGGCAATGTTAATTAGTTTCACTCCAGATCTATCACTAAGACTTTTTTTTTTAAAGTTGCAAAAATTATCTTACTCCAGTAAAGGGGTAGCGTATTGTTCAAGCATATGTGACCACTGAGGCCTATGACTGGCCTCAGTGGTTACGGGACCAAGCCACTTCCTGGTTCTGTGGGGACTGGAAGCAGCTAGGAACAGGGCAGCAGTGTGGGCACAGTGGGACCACAGACATTTCAGTGTTTTCTTTCTAAGGGGCAAACATAAGGTGCATTGGCTGGACAACCCCTTTAACCAATTAGAGATGTAACAGGATAGACTGGCTGTTAAAATAAGATTGGAGTTGGCATTTCTAGGCATAAGAGGCACTGCCACCAATAACATTGGTGGCAGTGGCCACAGGGTCCCCTCTCCCCTCCTCCTCATTGGTGGCAGTGGCAGCTTCTGATCAGAGCCCCAGCAGTGTAATCCTGGGGCTCCGATCAGTTACCATGGCAGCCAGGACGCTACTGAAGCCCTGGCTGCCATAGTCAGCTCCCTGCTGCTGTGTGTACAGTCGTGGCCAAAAGTTTTGAGAATGACACAAATATTAGTTTTCACAAAGTTTGCTGCTAAACTGCTTTTAGATCTTTGTTTCAGTTGTTTCTGTGATGTAGTGAAATATAATTACACGAACTTCATACGTTTCAAAGGCTTTTATCGACAATTACATGACATTTATGCAAAGAGTCAGTATTTGCAGTGTTGGCCCTTCTTTTTCAGGACCTCTGCAATTCGACTGGGCATGCTCTCAATCAACTCCTGGGCCAATGCCTGACTGATAGCAACCCATTCTTTCATAATCACTTCTTGGAGTTTGTCAGAATTAGTGGGTTTTTGTTTGTCCACCCGCCTCTTGAGGATTGACCACAAGTTCTCAATGGGATTAAGATCTGGGGAGTTTCCAGGCCATGGACCCAAAATGTCAACGTTTTGGTCCCCGAGCAAGTTATCACTTTTGCCTTATGGCACGGTGCTCCATCGTGCTGGAAAATGCATTGTTCTTCACCAAACTGTTGTTGGATTGTTGGAAGAAGTTGCTGTTGGAGGGTGTTTTGGTGCCATTCTTTATTCATGGCTGTGTTTTTGGGCAAAATTGTGAGTGAGCCCACTCCCTTGGATGAGAAGTAACCCCACACATGAATGGTCTCAGGATGCTTTACTGTTGGCATGACACAGGACTCAGCGCTCGTAGCGCTCATCTTTTCTTCTCTGGACAAGCCTTTTTCCAGATGCCCCAAACAATCGGAAAGAGGCTTCATTGGAGAATATGACTTTGCCCCAGTCCTCAGCAGTCCATTCACCATACTTTCTGCAGAAGATCAATCTGTCCCTGATGTTTTTTTTGGAGAGAAGTGGCTTCTTTGTTCTTAACAAGAATGAAGCCTTCTTAACAAGAATTGAACCTCTTTCCTTGAAGTTCTTGATGATCCTATAAATTGTTGATTGAGGTGCAATCTTAGTAGCCACAATATCCTTGCCTGTGAAGCCATTTTTATGCAACGCAATGATGGCTGCACGCGTTTCTTTGCAGGTCACCATGGCTAACAATGGAAGAACAATGATTTCAAGCATCACCCTCCTTTTAACATGTCAAGTCTGCCATTTTAACCCAATCAGCCTGACATAATGATCTCCAGCCTTGTGCTCGTCAACATTCTCACCTGAGTTAACAAGACGATCACTGAAATGATCTCAGCAGGTCCTTTAATGACAGCAATGAAATGCAGTGGAAAGGTTTTTTTGGGATTAAGTTAATTTTCATGCCAAAGAAGGAGTATGCAATTCATCTGATCACTCTTCATAACATTCTGGAGTATATGCAAATTGCTATTATAAAAACTTAAGCAGCAGCTTTTCCAATTTCCAATATTTATGTAATTCTCAAAACTTTTGGCCACGACTGTACTATGCACAGGGCAGCAGGGAGAGTGTGAGGTCCTATTCACCCTGATAGAGCTCTATCAGGGTGAATAGGACAAGGGTTCTAGTCCTTGAAGGGGCTAATAGTTAGTAAAAAAAAAAAAAAAAAACACCAAAATATTAAGTATAAATGAAAAAGAAAGATTTACAAAAAAAAAACTACACGTTAACAATAAACATATTCATTTTCAGCAGATTTGTGTAGGATTTTAATTTTCTTTTTCAAAAATGAAAATTCACAGAATATCGGTATAAATTATCGGCTATCGGCCTGAAAGTTCACAGATTATCGGTATCGGCTCTAAAAAATCTATATCGGTCGATCCCTAATTTTAGCAGTACTGCTCTATTTCCTGCTCACTCACACTCTGGCCCTGATTAATCAAGACCAATGTGTGCTACACCAGTCTTAGTAGGGCCTGCACCCCCGAAGTAGGCATTTCATTTGCGATGAGGCGCAGGCCTTGTCATAAATTAAATTCCTCCTTTGGCAGTCTGTGTGCCAGACTGAAATCTATGGCAGCTCGTGGCAATTGTAGATTTCACTCATTATTTACACCAGTTTCTGTGCTCACTTTCCTTTCTTTGTTCAGTGGCAATGTTAATTAGTTTCACTCCAGATCTATCACTAAGACTTTTTTTTTTAAAGTTGCAAAAATTATCTTACTCCAGTAAAGGGGTAGCGTATTGTTCAAGCATATGTGACCACTGAGGCCTATGACTGGCCTCAGTGGTTACGGGACCAAGCCACTTCCTGGTTCTGTGGGGACTGGAAGCAGCTAGGAACAGGGCAGCAGTGTGGGCACAGTGGGACCACAGACATTTCAGTGTTTTCTTTCTAAGGGGCAAACATAAGGTGCATTGGCTGGACAACCCTTTTAACCAATTAGAGATGTAACAGGATAGACTGGCTGTTAAAATAAGATTGGAGTTGGCATTTCTAGGCATAAGAGGCAGAGCGCATGCACACAAATTTATTTTTTGTCTGCATTCAATCCACATTTTTTGCAGGTCGGATGTGGACCCTTTCACTTCAATAGGGCCGCAAAAGATGCGGACATCATAATGTTTGTCCGTTCCATGGCACCCGCAAAAATATTGAACATGTCCTATTATTGTCCGCATTACGGACAAGGATAGTACTGTTCTGTTATGAGCTAGACGTTGTGTTCTGCAAAATATGGAATGCACATGGCCAGTATCCGTGTTTTGCAGATCGGCAATTTGCAGCCTGCAAAAACGGTTACGGCTGTGTGCATGTTTGAAGACACCTGAAATTAATGTAACTTTAAGTGGCACATATACGACTGTATTGATTATATATATCGTAAAACTGATAAGTAGTAGAAGAAAATGTATGAAAATAACAGAGAGCCAGTGTTAATAAGTAGCTTGCTCATTTTCAGTAAGGTTTATCAGACGTTGAAAAACACGGCCTAGGGTATAATAACTAAACTTAATAACCTATAATGGGAATTTCATGAATGACCTGGTGCTGTTAATCTTTTATATTTTAAGCAATATACTGTACATATTTGGATCCACATTTAATCTGGTTTTAACAAGTTTTGCTGCATGGTAAAACAAAATGTAATCTGTTTTTTAAGGGCTCATGCACACGAACATATTTTGTTTCCATGTCCGTTTTTGTTTTTTTTGTGGCCCGTATGCGGAACCATTCACTTCAATGGGGACACAAAAAACGGAAATGAATGACCATTCTGCAGAACAATAGAACGTGTCCTATTATTGTCTGCATTATGGACAAGTATAGGACCATTCTATTAGGGGCCAGCCTTTCCATTCTGCAAAATACGGAAAGCACATGGACATCATCCGTATTTTTTGCGGATCCGTGTTATGCGGACCACAAAATACATGCGGTCCTGTGCATGAGCCCTTAGGTTATATATATTGATGACCTATCCTCAGGTTAGGCCATCAATATCAGATCAGTGAGGAGTCTGAAACTCCCACAGATCAGCTGTTCACAGCAGCCACCAACACTGAAACTAAGGCTACGATCACATGACAGTGAAAAAAAACAGCCATGAAAATTGGATACACTGTCGGTTTTTGATGGCCATTTTTAGACCAATTGTGCATTAATTTTCTGACCATCTGTCCATTTTTAAGTGTTTTTTTTGTATCTGCTGTTAAAAACAGCATTAAAAACGGATGAATTTAATTGGCTCTATTTTACTGCTGGAGGCCTAGATAAGGCAGGATCGCAACACTATACACACAGCTAAGGCCCTGTATGAAACTAGCTGATCTCTGGGGGAGGAGCTATACTCCATCATTAAAAAGGGTTAGATTGGTAGACTGGCACACTGTATCTGGCGATCAAGTGGAGGACAAACAGGCGGTAGTTGAATTAGATGATAACATTCCTAATATAGTAAAAACAAAAAACGTGTAGGATTTAAAAATATATATCAAATAGGTCACAAGGACCACTGAAGAAGGAGTTAGGAGAGACTCCGAAACGCATCTGGTGATACCCAGTACTACCCGCTTATCTAAAGGACATTATATAACAATTCTACAGGAAGCGCTTCCAAACAATTTAACAGCCCATTCATTCACCGCAGCCTTCCCGGCACAAAACCTATCAGAGTAAACACGACTACGCTAACCTCTCACAGGATCACGTGTCGAGCTGAATTTACATAGAATACCACGTAGGATGCTAAGCGCTTCATGCGCGCAGTTTTTTCATAGGATCACGTGCCCCGCTGAATGTACATAAAACATCACGCGGGACGCCGAGCCGACACAGAACCACGTGGGACGCTGAATCTGCCAAACGCTGAACCTGCCAAATGCTGAACCTGCCGGGCGCAAGGCGCTGAATTCGCTGTGTGCTAGAAGACAACAATAAGGTAACAACAGGCAGTGTACTCACTCCTTGTGGGATGCCACAGGAGTGACCCTAAAGACACCAGCCTATTACTGGATCCATGACTATATATTGGGCATACAGCAAATGTTTTATGATTGCTCTATCCCCTATGCTTTGTTACTGATCAGCTGAATTGACATATTGAGTCCTTCCAACCAATGGACTGACTATTAACCCCTTTGTGGCCTTACCATTTATTTACTGAGGCACTCTCAACAGGAATACTGAACATTAACCATTGTGTGGCCACATTGACTACCTACTGAGTTTTTTAACACGAGTATTGAACATTTACTATGCTGTGGCCATATTGACTATCATCAATTCCAACCCTCACACTACCCCACACTTCTCTTGTTTGACTCTATCATACATCTATATATTTTTGGGTATTTTTTTTATATTTTTATATCTTTGTGACCTATTTGATATATATTTTTATATCCTACACGTTTTTTGTTTTTACTATATTAGGAATAAATTATCATCTAATTCAACTGTCCTCCACTTAATCGCCAGATACAGTGTGCCACTCTACCAATTTAACCCTTTTTACACTTTCCTCTGACTGGGTGAGTCAGTTCCGACTTAGAGCACCTTACATGACAATAGACAGGTGAGCATCTATATAACCTCTGTACTCGATCATTGCCTGGAGATTGTAAAAATCTATGAGATTGCTCTGTCAATTGCAGTAATTTATTCTGCAATTAAGCGCATATACCTTGCTGTACTGACTATACAGGTAATACAGGAAGGAAGCGTCTTCAACCTGCTCTCACCCACAGAAGGTTTTATAAATATAAAATATGTGCTATTTAAATCCATAGTTGTAATTTATAATCTATACAGCAAAATCTGATAAAATAAACCAAAATTAAATAAATGACACAATTCCATATAATGCCTTCCAACCCTATGACATACTAGTAAGAAGCCAGGTGCCACAAACTGATGTAATATACAGCCAGGCTCCTGCTGCAATGCCCAGGATTGGTATTGTTATCCTAGCCATTTAAACCCTTAAATGCTGCAGTCAATACCGACCATGGCATTTAAGGAATATAAAAAAGGGGGGAGGGTAGGGTGTGTGGACACTCCCAATCCCCCTCCAAGTAGACCCTGGAACAAGCGCCAATCCAAACAGCGGGCGATGGGAAAGGGGGGGTGGGGGGTTGGAATAGGTAACAGAAGGTGGCAGGATATAATGTGGAGAATATAGGGCAATAAGAAGCAATAAAAAAAACAATGGTGTGTATTAAAAACAATGGTGTGGATTAAAATAAATGGGTGAGGGACAGGAAGGATGGAAGGAAAAAAAAAAAATCAAGATCAAAAGCATTGAAAATAAAATGATAAGTATATATATGTAAGGATGTATATTACTTAAAATCACTAGAAATTGGTGTAACACTAAAAATTGCCGCCTATGTGGCGAATAGATGTACAGGTGAATACACTTCGGTGTAAGTCTGCACAATAAGATGTTATTCACTTCATGGGGGTGGGGGGTTTACTCGGATAAGCATAATACACCGGTAAACCAATACCCCCTAGCTAGATTCGCCTCTAGATGCTGAAAGATGAAGGCAGCCACAGTCAGGAAGCTTCTGTTCAAATTTCTTTTATTAGTGTAAAAAAGCTGGCTCAACGCGTTTCGGGACGATGTCCCTTCATCAGGAGTAGTATTACTTGCAATGTGAATGGTCGGGCTATTTATGGCCTGGGTGTTGGTCTAATTGGCTGAAAAAAGCTGAAAAAAGCGCCAAAAACAAAGAGGGTGTGGTCAAAAAGGGCACCAAATGATATGGGGACTTTACTGTGTTTTGGGGAGAAAATGATAAGGTGTGACGGGAGTGGTGTCGAGAGAGGATGGGTGTGTAAGGTTGTGCATATGATTGTACATATGATATTGTACAAAAAATGACAATGTAAGATTGTAAATTATTAGATACCTAAAGAGGGGAAGTTGTGTGTATATGTAAGTGAAAATATATAATAAAAAGGAGTATATTGGAAAACATATATAAAATTTTTTTAAAAAAAGATGTTAAAAAGTATATATATTAAAAAATATGACTATACAACAATATTGGACTTGTGACTGGTTTATATATATATATATATATATATATATATATAAAAGGGAACCTGTCACCGGGATTTTGTGTATAGAGCTGAGAACATGGGTTGCTAGATGGTCGCTTGCACATCCGCAATACCCAGTCCCCATAGCTCTGTGTGCTTTTATTGCATCAAAAAAACGATTTGATACATATGCAAATTAAACTGAGATGAATCCTGTCCCTGACTCATCCCACGTACAGGACACATCTCAGGTTAATTTGCATATGTATCAAATCGTTTTTTTTACACAATAAAAGCACACAGATCTATGGGGACTGGGTATTGCGGATGTGCTAGCGGCCATCTAGCAACCCATGTCCTCAGCTCTATACACAAAATCCCGGTGACAGGTTCCCTTTAAAATATTAATTTATTTCAGTAATCCATCAAATGAAAACGTAAGTGACGCTCAGCACTGTGCTTCACCTGCTTATTCAATTTATGGATTACTGAAATAAATGTATGTTTTAAGGACTGGTGAGCACTGCTACACATATTTCTGTTGTTGCGGGTCCTGAGGTCCATGAGGCCATCAATATGTAAAGCCCAGAAATGTGTCTCCTTGAATAGTGTTTCCCATCTGCAACTTGCATTAGTCCTGGCAAAATATTACTCAGGACATCACTGTTCATGGTCATAAGTCTTCAGATGAGAAATGGATAGTTGGAGAGAAATTAGATGTTATCCTGATACGTTCATGTACATGATAGTACATATAGTATTATGTTTTCACCAATTCTGCCTTTATGTAAAAAGCCGTATTCCATTATATTAATATTAATTGTACTGACTGTTTAGTTTCAGATGATTGATGTCAGAAAGGGTTGTGAGCACTTGAATATCAGGAACAGAAAGCAGGGAGATGAAGAAATCGTCTTTGGAAACCTTACTCATTGAATTCAGAGTCATAGGAACCACACGCATCAGCAACGGGGCATAGTGCAATGCAGCAATGCTGTAGAGTAGAGAAATATACATCATTTGCCCTGAAGACGGTATCATTACATGCAGGTACTGGTAAAGGGCAAGTCGGGGAGGGCTATCTCTCTTGTGGGTAACTGCAGCATCAAAAAGTATATAGTACTTGTAAAACAAGTTCTATAACAAGGCTGTGTTCTAGTTGATAAATCTTAAGGTCTAACCACTAGTTAAAGTAAGAATATGCCATATAATAGATCTGTTGCACTGTAGTTAAGCATAATATGCATTGTCTCGCTGTGTGACAGCTCTGTATAAAAACCAGGAGTTGTCCTATAAGTATTTCATGTGATTAATCTGATGACTGTTGCGAAATTGAGCTGGGCAGCTACGATGTATGGTCGCACTAATGACTATATTGCATTGTCTGGTTTCATGACAGGTAGACTTTTAACTGATTTTGATACTATGTGAAACGCAAAACATATTTGCATTTATTGGTATTCTTTGTCCTCTTCTTTCTATTCTCATAAAACCGTCACCATCATAACTGAATGATACTGGCTAACAACATGAGAACATAACACGGTACATTATCTATCATAATAAGAGGAAATCTAAAAGGAAATTGTATTCACTATGCAAACACACATTTCCAGTAGTGTAGCTGGTGACATATTAAATGTAACAAACTTAGTTATACATCTTGCAAAGTAGACTCATCAATACACCTGAAAATGTACAGATATTTAATATAGAGCCAGTCAGATCACCAGGGCAGCCTCTTTGTTATTTGCTAAGTACCATTATATCTAAACTCTTGGTAAACCAAGAGAAGAACATGATCACCAGGTTAATAGTTTCTGTGCTGCTGAGAGGGTGAACAGCCAGAAATACACCAGCATGCTGCATCGTGACTGTATGGCTGCTCCTATAGTCCATACAATATCCGATTCACATGCATCATTAAGCTTTTTCATGGTCAGGGCCACTTCTTTTCATGATATTTTCGGCTCTTTTTCCTGGCACATGCTCTAAATCAAATCTTTGGGATATACGATTACAATGTTGACACAATACAAACTGTTTCGAGCAGCTGTATAGACGCCGGGGTCTCAGGGTTTCATTTTTTTTTTCACAAGGAGACACATAAACCTGAATCGTGGCTCCAACAAAGCTGAATTTTCTGGTAACGAACTGTCAAATAAATGCTGGCTGATATACAGTTTGGCACAGAAAAACTACTTTGCTCTAGCTGCCCTGGGCAGCAGATACATGACACATGGTTTTACAGCATGAGTAATGAGCTGTTGAGTGAAAGGCATAGACTAATTACTATGTACACTTTTTGCAGCCACTAGATCACTTCGGCTGTCATAACAGAATTCAAAAAAGATCTCCTCATTCTCTGCACATTATCGGATGCTATATTAAAAAAAAACTGTCTGTCTTATCATATGGATTCTCAGAGAAATTAGATATGGCTTTCAAACATCTTGAAATGCAATAGTGAACTTCAGTACAGAGAAGATCATTTTCTACAACTTCCTTAATGGGTCAGGAATTTCCCCTGGTGAGAAAATTACAGGCACCAAGCTAGAAGTAAAAACTTTGCCTTCCTCTCTGCTATATGCCTACAATATCTATGTAGAGATGTGAAAGACAAAGTCTTCTGACTCATCGTGTTTTTATTTTTTTTGCTCTGTGTAACTATCGTTATATGGGATTATCAATAAACCTGTCACAGTGGAACGCCCACCCCAATAAAGGGCAATCCCACTCAGGAACCTAAAGTAGTTCAAGTAGAGTGCGTCCTGCTGCTGGTATGAATCCTAGGTTCCAATCATAAGATAGCTGCCAAGAGGTAGGGTTTTCGTGGGGTTAGAAACAGAGAGGAAAATGTCAAAGCCAAATCAATATAACCAGTATCCACAACAGAGACAAGCTGGGTCAACCCAAGAGAAAGAAACAGCAAAATAACAAAAGACAGGAGAATAATCAGGAAGCGGTCCAAGGTCATACACAGTAGCAAATACAAGGGGGAAGGTAAAACAGTAGTTGCATAAACACAAATGAACTCACAAATGCACAGACAGACAAACCAAGGAAATGAACAATAACTGGCATTGAGCAAAACTACAGCTAGATTAAATAGAGCACTGAACGGCTTCGCTCTCAATCCAAGCTCCCCCCTGCCTTCTGTGTTCCACCTCATGGGCTAGAACAGATGAGCTGATCAAAGGTTCTCAGGCTATATCTTCTCCTGCCTCTTTGCCTATCTCTGGTGTCCCCATTAATTTATGGGTCCCCCCACTGCCCTCTACTTTTTGGTCTCTCTCAATACAAAAAAATTTGACTATTGAGTCAATCATTGGTCCCAGTGGTGACTTGCCTCAGGCAGTCATTGGCTAAGTGGTCTACTATCCGTGTCAAGATGGACCAGGAAGCAGAGACCAGAGGGAAACCCAGGAAACATTTGAATAGGAATGGCAGGGGACTGGTATGTTTTTTTTTTTTTTACTTGCCTTTTTGTTTACCATTTTTATCCTGTCAGGACAACCTCTTTCATTGTAAAGGTGCTGAGTGAATAATAATGGTTTAAAAGTACAGATCCACCTTTGGTTATACAGTCCATTAATGAAAACGTTAAAAATGTCATAAAATATATTCATTGTCTTGTACCTGGGAACCTAAGCCGAGTTCGGTTCCATGTTTTAAAGTGGTTTTCCACTATCAAAGTTATTTAATGAAGTCTCGCGCAAATTCACGAATAACTTTGGCTCATCGGAGCCAGTACATTTTAATGCTGTACAGAGATTGATCTCCACACAGGATTAATCCTAAGTTTTGAGAGAAGCGACTTCGGATGTAGCATCCAAAGCTTGCTTTGCTCATCACTACTGTAGACCTATACTCAGTATGTGATTTGTGGGGGTCTGATTCCTGCCACCTCTCTCGATTAGCTGAGAGATGCAGCCCCCCTTCGGCTTACCAAGCACAGTGCCGTCCATTTGACAGCAGCTGAGCTTGGTATCGCAGTTCAGCGCTTTCAGGCTGAGCTGTGCCTAGGCCATGTGACTGATGTCACTGGCCTAGGAAGAGGCTGTGGCGTTCACTGGAGTGCTGCAGCCCTCTGTGTCTTCCTTCAACAATAGTTCAGGTTTATTCACCAAGACATGATGAATAAACCTGAACTATTGTTGAAGGAAGACCGCAGGCTAGGGCCTAACACTGCTGGCACCGTCACCTTATGGATTGAACAACTGTATTTCCAAAACTAGTAGTGCTGCTATGTCTGTCGATATAGAGATCACTAGAGTGCAGCAGCCTCTTTTAACAGCTGATCGGTGAGGAGCCAGGAGTAGGACCTCAAACAAGCAGATACTCATTACCTATCCTGAGGATAGGTCTTCTGTATAAAACACTAAGGACAACCCCTTTAAAAAAACTAGAGAACCTCTTTATTTGAAGTACATAATAAGAATACCATAAAACTGTCAATAGTAATACGATGAGCTTTTTCTTAGCAGCACAGCAAATAATTGAAGGCAGCACAAATCTAATTAAATCACATTTATATAATCCACATAATTTATTAGGAATTTGCTTATGTTTGGTTTACTTACTCTGAGGGATCCCTAAGGCCATTGGCAGTGTGACCCCCAAACCAGCAGGTATAACAAACTCCCTATTTTATTATTGTTCAGAATTAACAAAAACCTCACCCAGTGATTAATAAATTCTGGATGTGCTCTTCAGCTTCCAGTAACCACATGGAATTATGCATTTTTCCTGGAATAACCATCTTTTATGTTTAGAAGAGGTCTGAAAAACGAAACAACAATATCCCCAAAACCGATGAAGCAGACTATTCCCAGCGGAACAAGGCAATCTCATCATAACCATTTGCTGCTTTACAAATACAATATTTTTTCTGTTATATACATGAGCTTTAGGCAAAAGGCCAGCATCTACATTAGTATCTGAAATGAAATCTGTCTGTAATTGTTAGTGAAATTTGCCACGACTGCTGTGTAAGACAATCACACATTGAAGTATAACTTGTAATGCAATAACTCATCACACTGCCTGCATGGTTTGGTTCTCCCGAAATGGGATTGAACATGGCAGCCAGCCATCCAACCATGCAAAAGCTTTTAGATTAATTTCCTCTGAGGTTTCATTCAAATTCCAGGATTGATGAAGCTTGTTTTAGCCTCATCTTCACTTGGTTAATGATCATATTTATTTTCTGATAACTAAAAACACAATGTAAAAAATATATGGGAACTAGAACTTCTGGCAGACAAGCTCGTATGCCTGGGTAAATTAATGGCTGGATTAGAAAACATATCTTTGGTGCAGGCTACAATACTGTGCTCTTTTGTCACACTATCCCAAGACCAGACTCATCCTGGTAACAGAACAAAACATCCACATCGTAAGTAACTTAGCGCATTTGGACGTACAGTCACGTCCAAACTGCTTACCGGGGCTGTGACACCATAAAGTGTCACAGCTCCGGAGTCTCCTCTCTCCCCGAGAGCAGAGACACCAGGGAACCCGGCAAGGGACCAATCAGAGTGGTCCCTTGCCGGCAAGCGCTTCGATTGGTTAGTTTCTATAGACTAACTGTAACGGGGAGACAGCGACGCGCTCTTCCCCAGCAGTACCGCTGGCATTCCGCTAGTGAGGTCTGCATGGTGACAATGGGGTGGGGAGGACCCGGCTGGGCACGATTTCTCAGCGTGGCCGGCGTCCTCCATCCCCTAGACAACGAGCAGCTGGGGAACTGAATCAGCGCTCAGCTGTACTGAGATGCGGGACATGGGTCTTGTGACGCTGGCCACGTCACATGACCCACCTAGAGGACCTATTTAAACAGGTAACCTGCTGGCCACAGGTTGCCTGTGATTGGTCTTACTTCATATCTGGTGATTCCTGTGTGTGCGACTTCTACCTTTTGACCTCGGCTTGTATTTGACTCTGACTTGGTTCTACCCCCTGTATTGACGCGAACTCTTAGCTCCTGACCTCGGTTCGTATTAGACCCTGACCTGGTGACCTTGGCTTGTACTCACTTGGCATTATAGTTTATTGTGTGCTTGTGTACCCTCCCATCCTTGACCTTGGCCCATTGCTATTCTGTGACGGCCTGGGAAGCCTTGTTTCTGTGTGATCTGTCTCTCTATTATGTACTCTCTGTGTTGTTCCTTTTATTAGGTCCCTGCAAGCACATAAGCTAGGGACTGCTGCCCAGTTGTACGCCGTCGGTTAGGACGGACTGTGCAAGTAGGTAGGGATAGAGCTGTGGGTGGAGTTTAGAGCTGCACTCATCCCTACCTCGCGTGACAGAATCACAGGGCTTACCTTAAACCATGGACCCTATGCGAGTCCTTACGGATCAGGTAGATAGTCTCGCCCAAATGGTGCAGGACTTGGCGGAGAGGCTACAGCAGCAGGAATTGCTTCAGGCCCCACCTGCAGCGGCCTTCTCCGCTCAGAATCCTGACCTTGACTGTGGGGGTCTGTCATACAGAGTGTACTTCTTTTTTGATTCTGAATAATTTACCCGTGGAAGTAGTTCTGGGTATACCTTGGCTCCAGGTTCATAATCCAGTCATCAATTGGCACACGGGTGAATTAGAGAAATGGGGGGTGAAATGTGATTCATGCTGTCTACCTGTGATTCAGGCTGGAGTCACTGCGGAGTCAAACTCTCTTCCCACATACATTAGTGACTGCTGTTTTTTCCATGTCCGAGGCTGATTTCCTTTCCCCTCATAGACCATATGACTGTGCCATCAACCTTGTTCCGGGATCCAAGTACCCTAGGGGTCGTATTTATAATTTGTCTGGTCCGGAACGGAAGTCTATGAGGGACTACTTGAAGGAGAGCCTACAAAAAGGACATATTAGACCCTCGGTGTCTCCTATGGGGGCGGGGTTTTTCTTCGTTGCCAAAAAGGACGGTGAATAGAGACCGTGTATTGATTATAGAGAGTTAAATAAGATTACTTTTAAGAATCAGTACTCTTTGCCATTGACTCCAGACCTGTTTAACCAAGTTCTTGGAGCTCACTGGTTCACTAAACTTGATCTCAAGGGGGCCTATAATCTTATTCGAATTAAGGAGGGAAATGAGTGGAAAACAGCCTTTAATACCCCTGAGGGTCATTATGAATATTTGGTGATGACGTTTGGTTTAAGTAATGCTCCGGCGGTTTTCAAAAATTTTGTCAATGACATCTTTACACATCGTTAAGGGTGAGAAGTGTATTTTTGGACTGCAGGAAATTCCATTTTTGGGATATATTCTTGTGGCAGGCGCAGCACTATGAAGTGCCTTTTGCGCTGTGGCATTAGAAGAATTTTGATATCTCTGACTTTTAGTCTAACCAGACTGTCTATTACTCTGTAATTCCTCTAGCGCCGTTCTATGGAAACATTAGGTTTAAAGAGCACACCAAATGCTTGAAATAACTTCTTTATTAACTTCAACTTTTCATCATATATAACACTGCTGCCTCCGCAGCGTCCATGTACATAACACGTGATGAAAAGACGTGGTGTTATGCATAAGATGGTGGTTCAACTGTTCAATCTTGTCATTCAACATAAAACGGTGGATATATTTCTCTCTTGAGTATCTGTACTCTCACTTTAAGTTATTTAAGCACTTTATGATCTCTCTGAGAGGTATATCTGAGGTCTAACTAATAGTTCTACTTGCTGAATTTGGTCGCAATTTGCAGTGTGCAGTTAGAAGTAACTATTTGCAGATTGGTTGAGTATGATCTAGTATGGTTATATGCAATTTGGATTGCAATATGGAATTTGAATGGTTGCAATTGTGAACTTTGTAGTTTGCAATTGTGAACTTTGTAGTTTGCAATTGGTGGAACTGTAAGTAAACACATATATAACTAGTTCAGTATACAGTTCTAATCACTATATTAACAGTGGGAACATTATATAACTGTTTTAAATACCTATTTTGGCCTCTCGCTTCCATAAAACACATCCCTTAGTGGAGTGTGTGTCTGTTCAGCTCCTCTCTCTGGTGAATAATGATTACAGCAGCTCCTGCTAGGGGAATTTCCCACACAGGCTGTGTGTGAGGCTGGCTGTGATTGGTAAATACTCCTGCTGTGTGTGAAGCTGGCTGTGATTGGTCAAGACTCCTGCCCAGCAACAACAGTTTAACTCTATGCTTTCTGTTGTTTCTACTGTGTCATTGAGCTTACCTTACATTATATAATGAGAAAAATTATGACATTGGTAATTGAGAGTTACTTGCTATTAAATGGGCTTTCGAGGAATGGCGTCATTTTTTGGAGGGGGCTCAACATCGGATTACAGTAATTACTGACCATAAGAATTTGATGTTTTTGGAATCTGCTAAACGTTTGAATCCCAGACAGGTTAGGTGGTCATTATTCTTTACACGCTTTAATCTTGGCATTACTTTCAGGCCAGGAAGTAAAAAATGTCAAAAGCGGATGCCCTATCCCGGAGTTTTTGTGCCTTTCAGTCTCCTGATACTCCAACAGAACCCATTTTGCCGGCAGGTATCATTGTGGCTTCGGTCTCCTCCGATCTGACGACCGAAATTACTGCGGGACAACACTAGGCTCCAGTACAATCCCCTAAAGATAAGTTGCTTGTCCCTGGTCATTTGCGTCTCCGACTGCTAGGTGAATGCCACATTTCTGTTTTTAGTGAGCCTCCGGGCATTAATGCCACCAAGGAACTAGTGTCCAGGTTTCACTGGTGGCCCACATTGTCTAGAGATGTCCAGTCATATGTATCCTCTTGTGAAGTTTGTGCCAGATCTAAGACTCCTAGGTCCCGTCCGATGGGTGAGTTGCGACCACTGCCCATCCCTAGTAGACAAAATCTGACATTGGGGAGAGTTGGGACACCCCATACACATTAGATAGTCAGATGTTCCAAGTTAACATGGTGGGCTAATATAACATGGCCACCATCCTAACTGGGCCAAGGTTAGGAAAATACCAGGGCTCATTGGATAGAGGGCCCAGTGCTATTCTCGGCTCTGCATACTCATGTCTTGTGTAACTTCTTGTACACTAGGTTCACACTACATTTAGGTGATCCTGCAGCCTGTTTTGTAGGCTGTTCCAGCATAAATGGCAGCTGTTGGCCATACAAAAACCACAACAGTATTTGTCTGGCCGAAACCCGGCATTTATGCTGTAAAGTGGCTAGATCACCATCTGATCCCATTACAGTTTATGGGGATCCAGCTGTAAACAGCAGTATGCGGCAATGCCAGATATGGTGAACTCCAGCAGGCCAGATCTGGCCTAGCTGGATATTGCCCTTCATGTGCCAGATATTGCCCTTCATATACTCATGCCGAAAACTGTCCAAATCAACACCGGATCCTATTTTAGTCAATGGGGTCCAGTGATGCACAGTCTTATCTGGCCAAACTTTTATGAAACATACCACAAGAGAATTTAGACTATAAGTATAGTAAGGATGCAATTCAGATTAACCTCTATTGCTATTGTTTGCATGTACAACAGTGTGCTGCCAAATATTGTTTGTTTGCTGTCTACATTAAGGATGAGCGAAGTGAGCTTCGGATTCTAAATCCGAAGTCGCTTTGCTCAAAACTTCCGATTAATGCTGTGCCCGTACAGCATTAAAATGGATGGCCTATAACAAGGTAAAGTCAGTTATTCCCGAAGTCTTGTGGTGAATAATTTTGATATTTTATTTTTAAACTGGAAAACCATTTTAAAACTTGGAATAACTGACTTTGCCTCGTCAGAGGCTGTACATCTTAATGCTGTACAGAGACGGATCTCTATACAGCATTAAACCGCTAATCCCTAGTCTCTATGTTAGCTTTAGGATGTGCACCTGTGATTTTAGATGTGCCAGTCTAAACTCTCTTGCCGTGTGTTTGAAGGGTGAGTGCCTCCTTTTAACACTCCTGCTCATCTGCCCAGGGATTTAAGGTGAGTATATACACAGCTGGTTCCTACATCGCCCTGTATTCTGTAGGCTTAAGTTAGGCCCAGGAGAGGCAAGTCTTTTAGTGGTAGGTACCCATCTGTAGAAGCCACCTTGTCTTTGGTAGATGGGGCTGATATAATTTTGATTAGAAATGTGAGCAAAGAGCTTTTTTCATGTACAGTAAGTATAGTAATGATACAATTCAGATTAACTCCCATTTCCATTGTTTGCATGTATAACATTGAGCTGCCATATATTGCTTATACTTATTGCTCCCTTCTGTGTTACTCTATGAAAGAAAAAATATCCAGGCTGGCTACACAGTACAATACACATTGACGGAGATTTGTCAAAACTGGTGTAAAAGAAAATTGGCTTTATTGCCCATAGCAACCAATCAGATTCGACCTTTTTATTTTACAGAGCACCTGGAAGGAGAAGGAGGTGAAATCTGATTGGTTGCTGTGGGCAACTAAACCAGTTTTCCTTTACACCAGTTTTGATAAATCTCCCCCAGTGTCTGCAAGGACAGAAGGCCGTTACTGGAATGGAGCCAGGTAATCCCAACAGTGTATGATTTGTGGTGATTTTAGGCAACACAAAGGCTCATCCATCACATTACTGCACCTGACAAAAAATCAAAACAGCAAATATCTGAAAATCATAGTATATAGTGACTATATCTCAACAAAGAAGTATTATAAAATTATATTCACTTGCTTTACATTTTTTACTAAGGGTCTTTCATGCATTTCTTGTTGTAGGTCTCCTATAAATACTAAGGTGTGAATTCTGATGCACAGAGAGTGACACAATATGCCAATGAGTCTGCAAAGTTTAAAAGTTAGTGGTAACTAGTGGAAACTTTACCTCTTTACTAAGGAAAGTGCCTTTTGTTATTTACGGTACATCTACAGCACATTAAGTCAGTTATTTTTCATCTATCCTGTCTAACTTTGACTTTACAGCTACTACTTGTGGACTGGGAGGTAATTGATGACCTACCATTAATCTTCAGCATGAGTATTGGATATGCAGCATCTGGTTCTCTGCAGGAATAGGTAATAGATGTATTTTAAATAAAACAATGTCCCTTTCCTAAAGTAAACCACAGTTAATCATTACCTTATATGTCTTGCTTATTTTTTTTTGTATTATTCATGATAGTGGGGCTATCTGTTAAAGGGACTGTCTGCGTTCAACACCCCCTCGATTATACCTTTGAAAGACGTAGGTAACAAATGGACCCCCTTTTTACCAGCTGAAGATGAGAGGTGCTAGCAATGTGTCTCTTAGCACTTCAGAACTACACAGTGCTGGAGACATAATTACACTGGCATCAAGGCCTCCATTGCTGATGGATTTATGATGGGTCAAAAGAAAGCTTAAAGGGGTTGTCTCACTTCAGCAAAGGCCATTTATCATGTAGACAAAGGCACTTACTAATGTATTGTGATTGTCCATATTGAATCCTTTGTTGGCTTGATTCATTTTTCCATCACATTATACATCACTCATTTTTGGGGACAGGAGTTGCTGTGCATGCATGCCTATATGCGCTCTCACGGTCCCAGCCACCAGAAAGGCTGGCACTTTTTGCCTATACTGTGCAAGCACAGCCACCACTGATGGATTACAGGGTGGTCATAACCCCTGCTGAGCATCGGAGCTACGGAAACAACGTAGCACAGCAAGTTATACTGTCTCCAAGTTAGGGAAACAGCATAGCTTGCTATGCTACACTGTTTCCATAGCTTCTATGCACTGCAATAGGAGCTAACAAAACAGTGAGCACGAGCGCTCTTTCCCAGCTGGCTGGTGGTTGGGACTAGGTCTCATCTAGTAACGGCAAAATGAGACAACCTCTTTAAAGGGGTTGCCTGAGATTTTGACACTGATGCCCTACCCTCAGGATAGTTCATCAATATCAGATCCAGTGGCATAACTAGAAATGACTGGGCCCCACAGCAAATATTTTGAATGGGCCTGCCCAGAAACTTACTCGTAACCCCCTCCTCCTCTGCAACCCCCTACTCCTGTGGCTAGTCAAGATTTAGTCCTCCTCCTGGGTGGACCACTTCTAGGTTTGGGCCCCGTGTCTGCCACGTACTCTGTTTCCCCTATAGCTACACCCCTGATCATATCAGTTAGAGTTCAAATTTTGGTACCCTTGCCGATCAGCTGTTTGCAGAGGCCCTCTTGTGCGCACTGCAGCCTCTTCCGAGGACATTCATCAGTCACATGGCCTAGGCACACCTCAGTCTTATTTAAGTGCAATACCAACAACAGCCACTATCCAGAAGACGGCGATGTGCTTGCTAAGTTGTGAGTAAGTTGCTGTGCTCACCGGAGCGCCACAGCCTCCTCAAATAGCTCCATCAGTGGGGTTGACAGGTGTTGAACCCTCACCATTCTGAGGATAGGTCATCAACATTAAACACCCGGAAAACGCCTTTAACCAAATTTGAACTAAGGGTGGACACATCGATATGGCATGGTCGTCCGAATTCTGCTAATCATTTACAACTTTGTGCTAGCCCACTCTTTTTTTTTTTTTTCTGATCTGCCAGTTTAGTCTAGCATGTTGATGGTTGTTCCTGTGAATGATCCACTGGGCAACAGGTCAACCACATTCTGGCTGACCATAATTGTACGTGTACAATTTGAAGTTGAGTGCAAGCTTTAGATTTGAAGTTGAGTGCAAGGTGTCGAGATTTGTTTTCATCTGTTTTCATTTGCATGTTGGAAAATGTGGTTTGGAGAAGAGCCTGTCAGCAAGCAGTAGTGTTGAGCAGCAAGGCTGTCCTTCCACTATGCCTATGACTTACAAATACATCTGTGTTTCATTGTTTGGTTCAATATAGGAGCTTTCAAAGACATCTTGGACTAGAAGAATGACATAAGTATAAGCATTAAAAACTAATATTAAAGGGCATATTTAATGACATTGTAGTGTTGCGTGCCAAAAGTGACAACCAATGTTTACTTTTCAATTTTAACCACACCACTGGCTCCAACAGTTCACATGGAACAATGCATTAATTAATCCCTAAACGTCACATTTATGCAAAATAAACTTCACTAAGTTACTATAAATCAATACTATTTATATTTTGCAGGAAAATTTTGCACTGAACTTAAAGGGGGAGATTTATCAAACCTCTGAAATCTCCTGTGAAAAAGGCCTTTTCCGCTTTGACTCCAACAATCAACTTCCGATTTAGGCTTTCACATCTGCACTTTCCGCTATTGAGATCTGTCATAGGATCTCTATAGCAGGGGAAAACTCTTCCGTTTTGCCTCCATTCATTGTCAATGGGGACAAAACTGAACTGAACCCAACGGAATGCACCAGAAAGCATTCCATTCCGTTTGGTTGCGTCCCCATCGCAGACAGAATAATGCTGCAAGCAGCGTTTTTCTGTCCGCGATGTGGGACGGAGCAAGACGGATCGGTCATGACTCACAATGTAAGTCAATGGTGACGGATCCGTTTTCTCTGACACAATAGAAAACTGATCCGTCCCCTATTGACTTTCAATGGTGTTCATGACGGATCTGTCATGGCCATGTTAAAGATAATACAACCAGATCCAATCATAATGGATGCAGACGGTTGCATTATCGTGACAGAATTGTTGTCTCCATGATGGATCCAGCAAAAACGCTGGTGTGAAAGTAGCCTTAGAAATATATGGCAATTTTTATTAACCCCTTAGCGCAGAACGCCGTGCATGTATGGCGGGGAAAACTGTGCCAGAACGCAGAACGCCGTACATGCACGGCGTTCATTTAAAAGCTCCCCTGCCGAGATCGCGCACCTGATGCGCATATTACTGTGCTGTATCGGGGACCAAACATCTCCCCCTTGACTGCCAGGGACCGATCAGCAGTGGTCCCGGCCGCAGATCACCGCCGCAGATCCCGTTCGTTCAAAAGAGCGATCTCACGCGTGTGCGCATGCGCGCACACATCTCCTCCTCTTCTGGTACCCGGCTGTCGCTGAAATGAGAGGATCGGAGACGAGAAATAGCTGTCTGAACATAATTCATTGTGATTGGTCCACAGTCAGGACCAATCACAATGAGTTATGTACAGGACGCTATCTCTCACCTTCGATCCTGTCATTTCAGTCAGAGAAGTTGGAGGCAGTGCAGTTAGACCTGTGATAAAACACACACACCAAAAGTGCCCCTCATCTGTCCCCTGTGATCCTCATCACCCCTCATTTGTCTCCTGTGCCCTTCATCACCCCACTTATTAGTCCCCTGTGACCCTGTGCCTGTGTGCTGTCTGCCAATAGTGACAGTACATCAGCACCCCAGTCCCTGTCATCCATACCTGTTTTTGGCAAATCATTAGGGTTAGTTAGGGAGTTATTAGGGTTAGAGCTCTTGTTTTAGGGTAAGTTAGACGTTTATTGAAATAAAAAAAATAAAAAATAATAATAATAAAAAAAATAATAAAAAAATAATAAAAAAATATTGGGGACGTCCGTACTTGTCCCCGATTATAAATACTCTGTTTCAAACCCCCCCATACCTCCGAACCTCTATCTTCTACCAGTGATATAAAGCTCCACAATTTTATTTTTCCATTTTTTTCTGAATATATATATATATATATATATATATATATAAATTTTACAAAATGTCTCAACGGGTGTACAGCGCTGAGGAGGCTTATGAAATACTTGCCTCAGAGTCTGACGCTGACAGTGGAGAAGAAGAATCTTTTCTTGTGTATAGCTCTTCATCTGATTCCTCAGTTGACGAACCCTCTCACAGACGCAGTAGAGTTAGCAGCGCATCAGCTTCTACAAATGACCCCAGCTGGACTTCTGCTACTAACTTTGTACCTCAGTTGCCGGACTTTACGGCCACTACAGGCATTCATGTGAACACTGCAGGTTTCACGGAAGCTGATTTTTTCCACCTTTTTTTTTCTGATGAATTGATAGACATGATAGTGGAGCAAACTAATATTTATGCCAATCAATTTTTAGCCGCCCACCCGAACTCATACTATGCAAGACCCCTTCAGTGGACTCCCACGACCCCTTTGGAGATGAAAAAATTTTGGGGTCTAATACTTAATATGGGGATAATTAAAAAACCATCACTACGGTCATATTGGAGTAATGACCTTCTACATCACACACCACTATACCGCACCATTATGTCCAGGACCCGATTCGAAAGTCTCCTGAAATTTCTACATTATAACAATAATGCCGATTCTCCACCCCCTAATGATCCTGGATACGATCGTTTATACAAAATTTGGCCCATTATAGATCATTATAATGTCAAGTTTGCCCAAGTCTACACCCCCCAAAAGCATCTGTCCATTGATGAATCCCTTGTGCACTTCAAGGGCAGACTGCATTTTCGCCAATACCTGCCCAACAAACGGGCCAGATATGGCATCAAACTCTACAAACTATGTAAAGCCAAAGTGGCTATACATATAAATTTAGAGTTTACGAGGGAAAAGATTCAAAAATTGAACCCCCAGAGTGCCCACCTCTCCTTGGAATAGCAGGAAAAATAGTATGGGACTTGATTCACCCCCTGCTAGGTCAAGGGTACAACTTGTACCTTGACAACTTCTACACAAGTGTCCCACTACTGAAATGCCTGTTTTCCAGAGACACTGTTGCATGCGGTACTATCAGACGAAACCAAAAACATCTGCCTAAAAATTTTATAGATCAAAGGATAAGAGTGAGGGAAAGCAGGGCAGTTTGCAATGATAACATGATGCTTGTTAAGTACAAAGACAAGCGTGACGTCTTTGTACTTACTACCATACATGCCGACAGATCAACCCCTGTTCCAGTACGTGGATCCACAGAATCAGTCCCCAAACCTGTGTGCATCCAGGACTATAATAAGTTTATGGGAGGGGTGGATCTGTCAGACCAGGTACTGCAACCATACAGTGCCCTCCGCAAAACTCGGGCATGGTATAAAAAATTGGCATTGCACCTGACGCAAATTGCCCTCTATAATGCTTTTGTAATTTACAGAAGTGCAGGAAACAGAGGAAAATTCCTGCACTTTCAAGAAAAAGTAATAAAGAACTTTTTATTTGGGGAACAGGAAATTGAAGGGAGCAGGGCCACAGGAAGTGAGAGCAGAATAATACGAGGACAGCATTTCCCTGGGGTAGTTCCCCCCACAGAGACACGGAGAAGGCCACAAAAAAGGTGTCGGGTATGCTCCAGAAATGGAATCAGGAAAGACACAATTCATCATTGTGAGACGTGCCCCTCAAAGCCAGGTCTTTGCATAAAAGATTGCTTTAGAATCTACCACACCTCTGTTGACTTTTAACTAAACCCCCTTTGATCATTTTATAAAACACCCCCTTGAAACTGTATGCTGGTAAAAATTCTAATTTCCCGTTTCTCCACATTTCAATTGGCATTCTAATAAAACCCATAACAAAGCTAAAAATTCTCATTACACCCCTAGATGAATACCTTGACGGGTGTTGTTTTATTCTACCATACAGCAGTTTACGGCCACGTATGGGGTGTTTCTGTAAACGGCAGAGTCAGGGCAATAAAGATACAGTCTTGTTTGGCTGTTAACCCTTGCTTTGTTAGTGGAAAAAATGGGTTAGAATTGAAAATTAGGCAAAAAAAAGAAATTCTCAAATTTCATCTCCATTTGCCAATAACTCTTGTGCAACACCTAAAGGGTTAAAGACGTATGTAAAATCAGTTTTGAATACCTTGAGGGGTGTAGTTTCTTAGATGGGGTCACTTTTATGGAGTTTCTACTCCAGGGGTGCATCAGGGGGGCTTCAAATGGGACATGGTGTCAAAAAAACAGTCCAGCAAAATTAGCCCTCCAAAAACCAAACGGCGCACCTTTCACTCTACGCCCTGCCGTGTGCCCGTACAGTAGTTTACGGCCACATATGGGGTGTTTCTGTGAACAGCAGAGTCAGGGCAATAAAGATACAGTCTTGTTTGGCTGTTAACCCTTGCTTTGTTAGTGGAAAAAATGGGTTAAAATTGAAAATTAGGCAAAAAAAAGAAATTCTCAAATTTCATCTCCATTTGCCAATAACTCTTGTGCAACACCTAAAGGGTTAAAGACGTATGTAAAATCAGTTTTGAATACCTTGAGGGGTGTAGTTTCTTAGATGGGGTCACTTTTAGGGAGTTTCTACTCTAGGGGTGCATCAGGGGGCTTCAAATGGGACATGGTGTAAATAAACCAGTCCATAAAAATCAGCCTTCCAAAAACCAAACGGCGCACCTTTCACTCTACGCCCCGCTGTGTGGCCGTACAGTAGTTTACGGCCACATATTGGGTGTTTCTGTAAACGGCAGAGTCAGGGCAATAAAGATACAGTCTCGTTTGGCTGTTAACCCTTGCTTTGTTAGTGGAAAAAATGGGTTAAAATGAAAAATTAGACAAAAAAATGAAATTCTCAAATTTCCTCCCCATTTGCCAATAACTCTTGTGCAACACCTAAAGGGTTAACAATGTATGCAAAATCAGTTTTGAATACCTTGAGGGGTGTAGTTTCTTAGATGGGGTCATTTTTGGGTGGTTTCTATTATGTAAGCCTCGCAAAGTGACTTCAAACCTGAACTGGTCCCTAAAAATTGAGTTTTTGTAAATTTCGGAAAAATTTCAAGATTTGCTTCTAAACTTCTAAGCCTTATAACATCCCCAAAAAATAAAATATCATTCCCAAAACAATTCAAGCATGAAGTAGACATATGGGGAATGTAAAGTCATCACAATTTTTTGGGGTATTACTATGTATTACAGAAGTAGAGAAACTGAAACTTTGAAATTTGCAAATTTTTCCAAATTTTTGGTAAATTAGGTATTTTTTTGTGCAAAAAAAATAAAAAAATTTTACTTCATTTTACCAGTGTCATGAAGTACAATATGTGACGAAAAAACAATCTCAGAACGGCCTGGATAAGTCAAAGCGTTTTAAAGTTATTAGCACTTAAAGTGACAATGGTCAGATTTCCAAAAAATGGCCTGGTCCTTAAGGTGAAAATGAGCCCGGTCCTTAAGGGGTTAAAGGGTTTGTCGTATCATGGACAATGGGGGCGTATCACTAGGATATGCACCTATATCGAGAACGGAGCCCCGCAAGGTGGTGGCTGGAGGACGCCGGTCCGGCCACCACCAAGCCGGCTCCCCATAGAAGTGAATGGGAGCGTACCGTGCATGCGTGGCCCATGCTCTCATTCATTTCTATGGGGCTGACGGAAATAGCCGAGCCAGCGCTTGGCTATTTTCGCCGATCCCATAGAAAATGAATGGAGGGCGGCTGTGCATGCGAAGTGCGCCCTCCTTTACTTGCGGGGCTCCATTCTCGATGTAGGTGCGAATCCCAGCGGTGGGACCCGCACCTATAAGACAATGGGGCATATCCTAACGATTGTCCATTGTCCATGATGAGACAACCCCTTTAACTAAGATACAAATGATTCAATAATAGATGAGACGTTCTGTTCTACTGCACAAAGACCACTCTGAGTAAAGTGAAATGATATTTGCAGTTC
The DNA here is from genome assembly GCF_905171765.1 of Bufo bufo. NCBI lineage: Eukaryota > Metazoa > Chordata > Amphibia > Anura > Bufonidae > Bufo > Bufo bufo. The sequence goes on along the minus strand of NC_053392.1, from coordinate 462,823,902 downwards.
ATAAATTATTCTGAACCCACCCCATCCCGTGCATCTCATACTGTATCTCACTTAATAGATGAGCGAAACTGTGGTACTCTGGATCCATACATACAGTGTTTATTTCCTGGCTAGAACCACAGCTGCAGGTGACAGCTGATTGAGGGACGGTTACAGGTGTTGGCCCCCCACCCATCTGATATTGATGACCATAACTCAGAAACCCCCTTTAAGTTGCCATATAGTTTACAATAGTTTTTAGGCTTAACCTCTCTTATAATCATTTCCTTGATATGCTGAACAGCTTCCTGAAAACTAATTATAAACATAAGCAATGGAAAAAAAAAGTGTTCATGGAAAAATATACCATTAGGGACCATTTCCATGAAATCACTGGCACATCTGCTCTTAACAGGTTACAGCTGAGAGAACTGAATGTGAACTTTAAATGCTACATTTTACAGTAAATCTGACAAGTCTACAGGAGAGAATATAAACCAACAAACGTAGTGGAAAAAGTGTTTTTTTCTCAAAGAAAATACATATCTTAACAAGATTATCTACATACTTCCATGTAGTTAAAGTGAAGCCTTACCAACAGTGGCTATACTGCTTTACGTTTCTCAGTCTGTATTCCTTTGAGCAGTGTAAGAAAATCTCCTGTGTGGAAATGGTCAACAATCGGATGCTGAAAGATCGCTTCCTCTTGTTAAGTGCTCCTATAGATGTTCTTTGGGATGTACATAATGCTGTTGCACACGGGTTATCAACATGTTTGGTTTATTAACATCTTGAAGGTTTTTTCCTCTCTAGGAAAAATGATGGTATATTGCTAGATTATGCCATCACTCTGTGTTTGCGGGGGTTGCAGAAGATGGACTCCCCAGGTGACAGCATATCCTAAAATCTTTCTTCCAAACGCATGGCCACCCCTGTCCACAGGTTGTGTGTGGTATTGCAGCTCTGCCCTATTACCTTCAATAGAGTTAGGCTGGAATACCAGACATAACACATGGACAGGTGTTGTGTTATATCCAACTGGTAGCTTCCAGCTATTTATTTACTCAAAAATTTATAGGAGGACTATGCAGAGTTTTAAGAATAGATGCTTGAGAATTGTTATTTCGTGGAGAATACAAGTATTTACTAAAAAAGAAATATCAAGAGAGGTGACTGTTCTTCTCTATTACCAAATGGACAACAGATCAAACCACAGACACCAGTTAGGTGCTCTAGTTATAGATTTGGATTGTTATATTAAACACATGGCTTATGATGTCACCTAATCTAGTGACAAACCCCATTATCTTCTACTGGTTACTCATGTCTTCCATCAGTGTCTAGTCGCAAACTCATATACAGTCATCAGTGGGTCCTCCCAATCTCAAGCACCTGCACCTTCTTGATTTATCAACGCTGCAGGCTCCTGATAAACCTGGTACCAGTTGCATCACATGGGTCTTCCTCCATACTGTATGTAAACCCCTGCAAGCAGGTATTGACTTGGAAACAACAGGTTCTTGCAATTCCCCAGGCTCCTGGATTAGGCTCATCTAGTGCTTTCCCAGCCAGCTGACAGTGTAATAGTCACTGACCCCTGGTCATTCAGGCTTACCACCTATGTCTTCTCAGCAAACTCAGCAGATTTTACTAGAGGAATGGTTGATGTAATAAATTATGTGGCTAATATTCTATGACCGACTTAGACACCCAACTATCAAGGACAAAGATTGAATCAGTGACAAGGTTGAATCTCAAATGCACATTTCAGACTTCAGAGCTAGGGCCTTAATCAAAAAATATATTTTTATCTCTGAACATTTTTGGATGATTCAGCAGACATGGTCTCACTCTGTAACAGTAAAGTCTGAGGTATCCCTTTAAGAGGCAAAATGCTTCACAGTTACACTGCTTTCCTTTTCCACTAAATATTGGGGCAATATAGTTTATCCTTACACATAATTATATCTACAACACATCTGAACTACTATGGGTAATAAAATGGCACCACAATGTTCCAACCTTGGCAATACTTGAAACTCCATGAAAGATCCAATGAATTTCATCCCATCATACACCTGGACCATTAAAAAAAAACAACAACAACAACTGCTCAATACAGACATCCCTGCAGCAAAAACCTACTGATCAACCGACAAACCTCAGATGGGACGTCTACTTCAAGCATATCAAAAAGTTCATTGTCTACAGCCAGACCATCAAATATACACTGCTCAAAAAAATAAAGGGAACACAAAAATAACACATCCTACATCTGAATTAATTAAATATTCTTCTGAAATACTTTGTTCTTTACATAGTTGAATGTGCTGACAACAAAATCACACAAAAAAAATATGGAAATCAAATTTTTTAACCCATGGAGGTCTGGATTTGGAGTCACACTCAAAATTAAAGTGGAAAAACACACTACAGGCTGATCCAACTTTGATGTAATGTCCTTAAAACAAGTCAAAATGAGGCTCAGTAGTGTGTGTGGCCTCCACGTGCCTGTATGACCTCCCTACAACGCCTGTGCATGCTCCTGATGAGGTGGCGGACGGTCTCCTGAGGGATCTCCTCCCAGACCTGGACAAAAGCATCTGCCAACTCCTGGACAGTCTGTGGTGCAACGTGACGTTGGTGGATAGAGCAAGACATGATGTCCCAGATGTGCTCAATTGGATTCAGGTCTGGGGAACGGGCGGGCCAGTCCATAGCATCAATGCCTTCGTCTTGCAGGAACTGCTGACACACTCCAGCCACATGAGGTCTAGCATTGTCTTGCATTAGGAGGAACCCAGGGCCAACCGCACCAGCATATGGTCTCACAAGGGGTCTGAGGATCTCATCTCGGTACCTAATGACAGTCAGGCTACCTCTGGCGAGCACATGGAGGGCTGTGCGGCCCTCCAAAGAAATGCCACCCCACACCATTACTGACCCAATGCCAAACCGGTTATGCTGGAGGATGTTGCAGGCAGCAGAACATTCTCCACGGCGTCTCCAGACTCTGTCACGTCTGTCACATGTGCTCAGTGTGAACCTGCTTTCATCTGTGAAGAGCACAGGGCGCCAGTGGCGAATTTGCCAATCTTGGAGTTTTCTGGCAAATGCCAAACGTCCTGCACGGTGTTGGGCTGTAAGCACAGCCCCCATCTGTGGACGTCGGGCCCTCATATCACCCTCATGGAGTCTGTTTCTGACCATTTGAGCAGACACATGCACATTTGTGGCCTGCTGGAGGTCATTTTGCAGGGCTCTGGCAGTGCTCCTCCTGTTCCTCCTTGCACAAAGGCGGAGGTAGCGGTCCTGCTGCTGGGTTGTTTCCCTCCTACGGCCTCCTCCACGTCTCCTGATGTACTGGCCTGTCTCCTGGTAGCGCCTCCATGCTCTGGACACTACGCTGACAGACACAGCAAACCTTCTTGCCACAGCTCGCATTGATGTGCCATCCTGGATAAGCTGCACTACCTGAGCCACTTGTGTGGCTTGTAGACTCCGTCTCATGCTACCACTAGAGTGAAAGCACCGCCAGCATTCAAAAGTGACCAAAACATCAGCCAGGAAGCATAGGAACTGAGAAGTGGTCAGGTCACCACCTGCAGAACCACTCCTTTATTGGGGGTGTCTTGCTAATTGCCTATAATTTCCACCTATTGTCTATCCCATTTGCACAACAGCATGTGAAATTTATTGTCACTCAGTGTTGCTTCCTAAGTGGACAGTTTGATTTCACAGAAGTGTGATTGACTTGGAGTTACATTGTGTTGTTTAAGTGTTCCCTTTATTTTTTTGAGCAGTGTATTTGTTTGTGTTCTAGCCAAGAGACGGGAATAAACACTTAAAGGGGTTATCCTATGATTAATGTAAAAAATGAAAAGCAGACATCATATAGTACAATCCATTTCTAACAAAGCTAGAACCAGCCCTGTACCTCACATGGATCCAGAGATCTCCCCATTCAATGCTCTGCTAGATTTATATCAAGCTGACAGCTCAGGGGAAGTGTCTTTTCTGCTGCAGCTCAGGGGGCGTGTCTAATGTAAGGAACTCTCTCCCTATCACAGTTCAAGGGGAGTGTCTTTTTTACTACAGCTCAGGGGGCGTGTCTAATGTAGGAACTCTCTCCCTATCACAGTTCAAGGGGAGTGTCTTTTTTACTACAGCTCAGGGGTCATGTCTCCTGTAGGAACTCTCTCCTTATCACAGCTCAGGAGGAAGTTGAAGGATGAAACTGAGCATGTGTGGACATCACAGTGAGTAGGTCAAAGAAATTAGAGAAAGAACAAAGTGCAGGTGGCGCCATATATATACATTTTATTGAATAATTCAGTGGCTATACAGCATTTTTTTATCACATGCCATAACCAAAGTATTCAGATCCAGGTGCTGGTTTGAAAATTGTAGAATATTTATTATGGGATAACCCTTTTAAATCAGCTTGAAAGTACATTTTAAAATCAAGCCTACTATTATACTGTACTTTATTGATGATCAATCCACTAAGATATTCATAAAAAACGACTTTTCCAATACATATAAAAAAAATACAAAAATATTGTGTACCTATTGCAGTGACCCATATTCTTCAGTGATGGGTGCTAAGGAAAACTTAAAAAAAAACCTGCGTACAGCTAAAACTACATCTGAAACAAAGAGGACTATCTGAAAAAAATATCTCTGAATGCTCAACATCTATTTTTTATGTCACATAAATGATTGGATCAGACAATAAATGAGCTGTGGCCAGTAATCTTACATGGGCCAATTATTAGGAATGATTATGGGTCTGATCTGCCCATATAGTTTTTAAGTCCATTTATTACACCACTCTGCTGTTCTTTTGTGTGTGTTTTTATACAGGACATGAGTTTTATTAGATACATTGTTATACTTTGCCTGATGAAATGATCTAAGCAGTCTTGAAAGCTTATTATTTAACATAATTTGTTTTATATCAGTAAGCCATTAAACGATATCACAACTGTGAGATAATTATTTTGTTCCTCTTATTGATGGCATTAACACTACATTACAATGTCATGTTAACGATTATTCTCATATGACTAGGATTTGACTATTTGTACTCATCTGTTGTGTACTTTTGCCTTATACAGAGTGTAATAAAACATTGTGGACAAATGTACAAAGTAGTGATAAGCGAATCGGTTCGTCCTGCTATGGACAAACCTGAATCGTTTATCAGATTACAGTACCTTTATTGTGGCCCAGGCAATACCTTTACTACACTGTTAGAATGTATTCATTACAATGAGGTCAGCTTTAGATCACTGCTGGTACTGTGAGACCATCTTAATCTTGCAGATGTGCCACTACTGTGAGTGCTGGAGCATGATGGAATATACTTCATTACGATTAGCAAAAGATGGAGCCGGCACTCAAAACACTTGCAGTCACGTGGGGAAAGAATATTACAGTTTTATTAATATTGTTATTAAATACACATATGTCTGTCTAGATCAGACAATCACAATAAATATACAATATATAGCATAAAAATTAAAAAATATATAACTTAAAAATTCTATACAAAAACACAAATGCCCTATAATCATACAAGTGTGGGTATATCAATAGATCAAGCTGTCTGCATCCGTATCTCCCCTGTGGGGGTGATTGGTTAGATCGCAGATAGCTACAATTGAGGCGGTTTCCCCAGCCTGAATGAGGACGATGTCAGCAACAAAGAGCGTAACGTTGTTGCAGAATGTCTCTGTATATCATAGTGTCCAAGTTAATGGTTGCTGCAATGGTGAGTTAGAGGGTATATGTCTCTAATGTGGCGTTTAAAACATCCGTCCGGTCTGTGATGTTCTTAGTGCCAAGTGCGTCCTATATAGTCTCAGCCGTTGTATGGGCTGTTGTATCTCAAAATAGGAGAGGCTTTGTGTCTTTATAAAGTCTCAATCTGTTTGGATATTTTTACTACTCACTGTGTGCCTCGATACGATGTCTCGTCCGGTATATGAGATGCGGGAATGTCTTGCTGTGGCGTCCCACAGATCAGCTGTTTCTCCGCTCTGGCAGTGTCAGTTCCGGTTTGGTCGAGATTTCGTCCTGCGTGGACTTGGTACACACGTGGGTAGGGTGTTTCTTTCAATAGCGCTTTTTTGGATGCGCTCTCAATCAGATTCTCTTGTATTAGTACATGGCCATGTGTTGTCAAGATTCTATGTCACACAGGTATTCGCCTAGACGCGTTTCGAGACCTCCTTGTCTCTTCCTCAGTGGGTGACCTGTGTGCTCTGTGGTCTCGACTTTATACCTTCCTCATTATCATTTGGATTAGTTTCACTTGATTTGTCGGGTTTGGCACTTGTGATGCACTCCTCCTAATTATGCAAATTTTCTATGCGGTTTCTCGTGTGGTATACTCCCAAACGATTCTCCAGGCAGTCTTTATATACATATATATATAGTCTTGGCTCTATGTCCTTTCATATTGTAATATCGGTAATTCTACAAATATATGCAGGGGAAACAGTACTCATATAATACTACGATGATGTCAAATAATAGTAAGAGTAAGATATATAATATAGTATGTATAGCCATATATGTGTCACAATAAATTCCACTATAATCCTATCGGCGAGTATTCTGAAGGAACATACGGCAACTTCCAAATATTTAATATCTATCTGACAATGAGAACAGATGTCCCATTTTCTGGACATCAATAAGCCTATCTCCCAAAATATTCTAATGGTTCTCAAACATGATTTTTCGATATTAATATATCTTGGATCAAGTTTAGCTTGTTTCAATCCTCAGTTAAAGTCTCTCCGATATGCGTTTTTTCATGCGTTTTATTTTGGCATTGTTTTTTCTTTTTGTTTTATTTTTTCTATATAAATACTCGTATGTCACAACATGTACATATAAGAGAGTATGTATAAGAAATATAAATATATATGTGCATATATAAAAAGGATAAAATACATAAGCATATATAAAAAACTATTATATGTAAAAAATGTATAAAATGTATAGAGGAGAAAAAACTATAGTCCGTCAGTTTTCATTATCCCTAATTCTGTGACAACTGTCTGTTTATCCCTTTTCTTTTGTTTTTCTAAATCCAGATATAATTTTAAATACAGATAAAAAATTTTTGGTGTTGGGTGGGTCACCTATTTTATTTTCGGAGACGTAAGTGGGAATTTCTATTGTGGTACTTTAATGTTACATACAATAGAATATTTTATTGCATATTGCCACTAGTCAGATTTCATTTCTCAATATTTTATCTAAATGCTATTGTTCTTTCAATTAAACCCAAAGATTTCAAGGTCTGAGTTCAGACCTGCAGGGAGGAGGCTGCCGAAATCATAAATCCTTCTTGATTCTGCCCGTGACATCCTCATAATGTGATTGCCGCCCCTCCAGTGTGTGTCCACCTTCTCCAGGGCCACAAATATACCCACCCAACACCAAATTTTTTTTATCTGTATTTAAAATTATATCTGGATTTAATATCGAAAAATCATGTTTGAGAACCATTAGAATATTTTGGGAGATAGGCTTATTGATGTCCAGAAAATGGGACATCTGTTCTCATTGTCAGATAGATATTAAATATTTGGAAGTTGCCGTATGTTCCTTCAGAATACTCGCCGATAGGATTATAGTGGAATTTATTGTGACACATATATGGCTATACATACTATATTATATATCTTACTCTTACTATTATTTGACACAGAAATCATCGTAGTATTATATGAGTACTGTTTCCCCTGCATATATTTGTAGAATTACCGATATTACAATATGAAAGGACATAGAGCCAAGACTATATATATATGTATATAAAGACTGCCTGGAGAATCGTTTGGGAGTATACCACACGAGAAACCGCATAGAAAATTTGCATAATTAGGAGGAGTGCATCACAAGTGCCAAACCCGACAAATCAAGTGAAACTAATCCAAATGATAATGAGGAAGGTATAAAGTCGAGACCACAGAGCACACAGGTCACCCACTGAGGAAGAGACAAGGAGGTCTCGAAACGCGTCTGGACGAATACCTGTGTGACATAGAATCTTGACAACACATGGCCATGTACTAATACAAGAGAATCTGATTGAGAGCGCATCCAAAAAAGCGCTATTGAAAGAAACACCCTACCCACGTGTGTACCAAGTCCACGCAGGACGAAATCTCGACCAAACCGGAACTGACACTGCCAGAGCGGAGAAACAGCTGATCTGTGGGACGCCACTGCAAGACATTCCCGCATCTCATATACCGGACGAGACATCGTATCGAGGCACACAGTGAGTAGTAAAAATATCCAAACAGATTGAGACTTTATAAAGACACAAAGCCTCTCCTATTTTGAGATACAACAGCCCATACAACGGCTGAGACTATATAGGACGCACTTGGCACTAAGAACATCACAGACCGGACGGATGTTTTAAACGCCACATTAGAGACATATACCCTCTAACTCACCATTGTAGCAACCATTAACTTGGACACTATGATATACAGAGACATTCTGCAACAACGTTACGCTCTTTGTTGCTGACATCGTCCTCATTCAGGCTGGGGAAACCGCCTCAATTGTAGCTATCTGCGATCTAACCAATCACCCCCACAGGGGAGATACGGATGCAGACAGCTTGATCTATTGATATACCCACACTTGTATGATTATAGGGCATTTGTGTTTTTGTATAGAATTTTTAAGTTATATATTTTTTAATTTTTATGCTATATATTGTATATTTATTGTGATTGTCTGATCTAGACAGACATATGTGTATTTAATAACAATATTAATAAACTGTAATATTCTTTCCCCACGTGACTGCAAGTGTTTTGAGTGCCGGCTCCATCTTTTGCTAATTTATATTCAGAACTTGGGGTGTTTCTTTTGAGCCTGAGCACCAGGCGTGGTCAAACCCAAGTGAGCCAACTGTTTTATCCTTTCAAAATACTTCATTACGAATCCGAAACTGGGAAACAATCATAAAAAATCCGGGATTGAATTCGTAATGAAGTATATTCGCTCATGCGTCGCCACCTCCAGTAAGTGTGCATGCACAAGAAAAAGATGGTTTTGTGATTCCAGCTATCTTAATCTGCCCTCATCATAATGACTACATTCTAATAACGCAGTAAAGGCATTCCCTGGGCCACATTAATGATAATATGAGAACAAATCGGGTTCGTCCGTAGCAGTTAACGAAGAGTTCCAAGCACTCCACCAATATTCTAGCAGTGTATTTTGTTTCACCCTAATTCAGTTGCATACATTATGGGAACCTGGTCATGTGACCTCAAGTCTGACCAGCAGCCAAACAGGAACTCAATCTCTCACATGCGGCTCACTTCCATCAGCTATAAAATTCCTCCTAGCAGCTCTGAGGCCCCTCTCCTCCCTACCCTCTATGTTTCCCAGTATATCTCTGTATTTTGCTGAAGATGTAGGGTCTCCCATATCTAAAAGAGCAGGAGTATAGCTATATAGTAAGTGATTAGTTGCAGTTATATAAAACCTCCTGACTCACACTGCCTGTACTATCTGTATGTGCTGACTGTCCAGTGAAGTTCTATGAAATGTAGCTTCATACTGATATCCCTGCATCCTGCATGTAAGAGCTGGTGGGGGGAGGGGGGAGATAACAGGGCACAGAGGGCAGGCAGGCTCATGGACACTGTGCTGTGCAGTGTGAGGGGGCAGCAGTTCTGTGTCACTGATCTGTCATGGCTGCCCTGGCAGTGCAGCCAGGCATGATGGGAAATGTAGGATTTATTAGGGAAACCACATCTGAAAAACAAAATAAGACTGCTGACAACCCACAAATGGTACACCAAATAAAACAGGTATAAACAAGGCATATTTAAGAGCCTCTACCGTATTCTTTAATAATGTCCTATCCTGCACTATATAGGCAAAGAAAAAAATCCTGGAATCCTTCTTTAAGAATAAACTACTGTATAATATTACCCAATGATCGATATGAAATGGAATGCTCCAAAAATAACTAGCCTAAGATAATACATTTTCACCCATAGTAAGCAGAGTGATCGTATGCCCTGGCACCACAAGCACATCTGTATCTTTGTTGCTTCTTATATAGGTATGTGCTGAGGGCCTTTATAAGTTGGATTTCATTTATCCCATGTCATGGTATTCTGTATACTGTAGGCAATGTACTTCCAATATACACTATTATTAAAATGATTAAGGCATTTTAACATACCCCTCTTTTTTTCTTTGTCTGGATGTATTGCCATCACCTTAATTTTTGCCACCACTTTTCCTACAAACTGTTTTAACACATATGCCCAGATTAACTAATCCTAAAGATGGCATAAGATTAGACAGGCTGTCTAGACCTGCACCAGATGTATCACAGGGGCTCAGGATGGAAGATAATAAATCTGGTGCAGGATTAGACACTTTTCTCTGACTCTATAACAACTATTGGTTGGCTTACTTTCACCACATAAACCACCTGCATTATATTACAAAGGCCAAAACTGGGAAGTTAGATTTCTATAATTAACAGATTTGTTCTTATATTTTTTTAATTTATACTTTACAGTCAATGGGGGGCATTTATGAAACCAGATACTTCAGGTTTTTGGTGTACGAAGGTTGCAAGACATGCTAATTGCGACTTATTTGAAACATTTCTAAGACATTTAGGAGACGTGCTACTTTTCAAAGTGGCCTAGTATGTTTAACGGTACATTCACACGACCGAAGTGTTTTGCGGTCCACAAACTGCGAATCCGCAAAACACGGGTACCAGTCATGTGCATTCTGCATTTTGAGGTCCGCACATGGCTGGCCCTATAATAGAAATGCCTATTCTCTATATTTCTTGCGGGGCCGCGGAGCTGTCCGCATCTATTGCAGCCCCATTGAAATCAATGGGTCCGCAGTCGTTATGCAAAATTGTGGGATAGATGCGGACCCAGAAATTAGGTTGTGTGAATGCACCCTAAGGGCTCATGCACGCAAACGAATTTTTTGTCCATGTCCGTTCCGTTTTCTTGCGGCCCCAATGAAATTAATGGTTCTGCATATGGGCCACAAAAAAATTACTAAGTGTGCATTCCATTTCCGTATGTCCATTCCGCAAAAAAATAGAACATGTCATATTCTTGTCCCTTTTGAAGACGACAGGCATTGTTGGATCCACACAAAAAAACGGATGTAACACGGACATCACAAGGATGTAATCTTTTTTTGCGGATCCGTGTTTTTCGGACCGTAAAATAGATAGAGTTGTGTGCATGAGCCGTGTGAGATTAGACCTGGATTATGGCAGGTTTACTATCTGCAACACTTGAAATGTCCCAGAAAAGTTGCATCCAACGGCAAGTAGTCCCTTGTTGTTATATGACTAAGTCATATAGCATACTGGAGTTGCACCAAATACATGAAAACTATGCACCATTTCATAAATTCGGTGCAATCACACAAGGCAAAACCAGACTTAAAGTCTATGTACATCTTTGGTGCCAATTTTGTTTATTTCAAGCTAAAAATATTTTTTTCAATTAGACTTTATTAAAAATATAGAACATACAAACTCTCTGCATGAAACTTATTGTATAATCTTATACAGTACAAAACATACTCTTCGCTCCATCTGACAAAGATTTGAGAGTGATGTCAACCTTAAAACATTGTAGTACTTACTCTGGAGAAATGAATGTAATACTCTGTTACATCTGTGTGAGACTGACTTCTTATCAGCTGCTCCCAGTGAAGTGGAACCCTCCCACACCGCGCAGGAACAACACCATAAATACCATTATTTTCTATGAAACTCAACTAGTCTCTCCACATAAATAATTATGACTATCAAGGCTGTTTTATTCTGCATAAACCACTGAATTGCAGCAGCCAGGATGAGTCCTACTTGTAAAAAATTTGTGAAAATGTTACTCTTAGAATCCAAGCAGATGGCAGCTATCACGAGGACATGACTAGATTCTTTACTGCTACAGGAGAGACTGCCTAAAGTTTGAAAATAGGCCACCTGCTACACAAACCAGAAATCCTACCTTTTCCAGGATTCCACATTGACAATGATGATACATTGCAATAAAAAACCCAACTGGTTCATTCCAGCACATGTGAATGTACCCTTGTGTCTCATACATATGGCTGTATTAAGGTATGTTGACATGTGGCACGTTTGTTTCGGCCAAGGACACAGCAAAGGAAACAAGGACACAATGGACCCTCAGTTCTTCAATTATTCTCCTTTTTTACACTACAAAATTTTGGGCTGTGAACAGTAATAACGACAGCAGAAAATTTACCAATGAAATAAGTAATGTAAACTGTCTCATGCATTACAGATATATAATTAATGGCTACATGTGCTTATAACATTTTTTTTTTCTAATATTTTATTAGAATCCAACAATTCATTTTACAGATATATTCATATCAACATCATCATTACTTTTCTTCATTTAATACTCTCCCTTGCCCATCCTTCCCTAAGCGATGCGTCTCGCTAACTGTTGAGTTGAGGGAGGAAGACTAATATTTCAACGCACCACATATCCTGGTCCATTTTTCCTCTATATTTCTTTAACAGAACCAAAAGCATGACAAAAGCATGTTTTATCTTCATGGCAATTTACCTTGGAAAGATCAACCAATACCCAGCATAAACCTTAAAAGGGATCACTACTTTCAATTTTTCAGTAATAAACATATTAATTGCTCTCCAATACTCTTTTAGGTCTGTGCAAAACCAAGACATGTGCAAATAATTAGCCCCAGGTGACTCACACCGTGGACAATTAGATGTATTTCTCAAACCACATTTGTTAAACCATAGTGGCGTAACATAAACTCTGTTTAAAATATTGAATTGAACCAAAACTTGGTAAACTTGTGGAACACTAATCTAAAATTAGACAATATATTTTCCTAACCTTCTACCTGTATTATTAGACAATCAGCTTGCCAAGCTTTTTGCTGAGGTGAACTTAAATTATTAAATAGTGCTTTCACTAATAATTTATAAAGTTGAGGAATCTTAACATTGTGACCTAAATTCCCTATTAATTCATTTAAGGGTGTCAAGATGTCTATATCTAACAAATATTTTTCTTCAAGACTAGAAAGTGCCGAATGAAGCTGAAAATACCTAAACCAGGATAGATTAGTTTGATTCTCTCTTGGTGATAACTCTTTGTGAAAAACAAAAGTATATCTCCTGTCCTCACCACCTGTGCAAGATAAGAAATATTATTTTTTGCCAATAGTGATCCTCTACTAATTCATCTAAGACCTTTAGGTAATAATTATACCAAAGGGGTGTGCAGGGCAAGGATCCCTTTATTTCTAGCCTCTAATAGGACTTACTAAAAAGTTTCCTTGTCTCACCATAGTCCTGTCACACATTAGTTAACTGCCCAGATTCTACAGTAGTAACGTTAACATGTTATCATAACCAGATCTACTGACCAAAGTCCTATATAATGAGCTATTCTTCCATTGACAATATAGCCATAACTGTGCAGATATAAAATAGCCCTTGAAATATGGAAAGTTCAGCCCTCCTTTTTCTATTGGCTTATAAAAATATTTGAGTTTAAGTCTTAAACCCTTTCTTCCCCAAAGTCCCCCCCCCCCCCCCCCACCGGAATACTGTAGATTCTCAAACAGACAATGGAGATTGTAATGTGTGCCCTTATTGGGAATAAAACCATTCTGATCAGGATGTATAATGTATAATTGATGTAATAACCTTAGCGAGCCTTGTAGCCGGAACCCTTGAGAAAATCTTAACATCCGTATTTAATAGTGAAATCGGCCTGTAAGACTCCATGTCCAGGGGATCCTTGCCTTTTTTTAATATTAATATTATCTCAGCTTCTAATATGGACTCAGGAAATATGCCTTCCTCCAGTGATTCAGTAAAGACACTCAATAAACAACGGAGGATAACCTCCCTGTATTTACGATATAATTCATATGGGAATCCATCTGAACCAGGGGAGGAATTTCCAGAGTAGGCTTTTATTGCTGCCTCTAACTCCTGCAGGGAAAGTTCAAGATCAAGAGATTCTCTTTGAGAGCCCATAAGGACCGGTAGGGAAATGGAATCCAAGTAGTCATCAATTATTTAATCTGGAATATTATCTGATTTATATATCTGCGCAAGGTGCCTAACAAATGTTCCTTTTATATACTCATGATCTTCCATTTTTCACTCAGATGAACGAATACCTAATATCTTTTTTTTTTTTATCCTGATTTGAGATCACCCTAGCCAATAATTTTCCTGGGCGACCTGATTCAGCAAAATATTTATTTCCCTTAAAAAAGAGCCTCTGCTGAGCCTTATCCAGGAGGAAGTTAGAATACTCCTGACATAATTCTCCATAATTTCCCTGTTTTCTCCTGTTTTATTTCTGGAGAATTCCATCAAGGCAGCTGCCGCTGCATCTTTTAATTCTCTCTCCTTTATACCATACCCCTTTCTTAAATTAGAGATATTACTAAGAAATACCCCCCTCATAAAAGCCTTAAATGCATCCCATACCAATAGAATTTTTGCTGAGTTATAATTACTATCCCAAAATCGGACAATATCCTGTTCAATCATTTTGTGATTATGCATTAAGGAAATCCAATGAGGGTTTAATTATCGTCCATGGATACCTCAAGATAGAACGGTACATGGTCCAAAACAGCCCTGGCCTCATATTTCATGCGCTTTATGCATCTGGAATATTTTTTCATTTATCAGGGCCAGATCTATCCTAAACATGGAGTTCCCAGATTCACTTACACAGGAGTACACGCTCTTCCCCCCACCTACAAGGCCCCATACATCGACAAAGCCTGATTCCTGACAGAATCGAGCCAAGGGGGACCCTTGTACAGGAGTTTGGGTATCAACCCCCATTGAAATCCTATCAATCCCTGGGTTTATAACACAATTAAAATCCCCATTAACTATTGAAGGACACTCTGGCCAGCGATCAATAAAAGTTAACAAAGAATTGTTTATTTCAAGAGAAAATGGTGGGGGAATATAAATAAAGGCCAAAATGCATAATCTTCCAGCAAGCTTCCCATATAGAAACACATATCTGCCCTGCTTGTCAACAGAGGATGCCCGGCAGACAAAATCAATCAGATTATGAATTAGAACTGTCACTCCTCTAGAAAAACTAGAAAAGGTAGAATGATATTTCTGCGCGGCCCATCCTCTATCGAGCCACATAACCGTCTCCCCAGTAAGATGGGTCTCCAGTAGGAACACAATTGCTGGCAGATGTCTCTGGACCAGATCCAAAACTGCTTGTCTTTTAAGCCTATTCCCATACCACGAACATTCCAGGTTAGTATTTTAGTGAACATCCACTCGACCAATAGAGTCCCTAAAAGACAAATAATAAAAAAATAAAAATAATAACAAAGCTCCCCTTCTCCCTCTCCCTCCTCCTAAGAGACGCATCGCACTCCCTCCCATAAACAATATACTCCTCTTGATCTGCAACATTACTGCACCGGATCTCTTAACTCCCCCTCTCCTCCAACCCCACCACTACCAAAGAAAAAAAAAAAAAACATATAAGACAGCAATGCTTGAATAATATTCCGATCCAGCCAGTCTGTCACAAGAAAAGGGGTATCAAAAAAGAGAATTTTCCCCTTAAAAATTATCCGGAATTTGGCTGGATAAACAAATGAGTATTTAATGTCCCTTTCTTGCAAACGTTTTTTACCGCAGTAAAACTGCGTCCCTTTTCTTGAATCTGTTTTGAAAAATCAGGAAAAAAGGACACTTTACTCCCGTTGTGAAGGATAGGAGGGCATTCCCTAGCCCTTCTCAAAATCGTATCCCTGTCCTGTGAGTATCTTCACTAGTATTATCCGTGGAGGACTTCCAAGAATTGGTTTACCCCCTGGCACCTGATGTGCTCTTTCTACCAAAAATAATGGCGAAAACAGTTCCTTTCCAAATTACTCAAGGTTTTAGGTCTGTATCATTTCAGCCAGGTTCTGACCTTCTGTACCCTCAGGTATACCGATAATTCTTATTTTACATCGCCTCGGCCTATCCTCCGTTTCCACAGCTTTTTTTGTAAGGTTTTAACAATAACATCCATCCTTAAGGAGGAAATTTAGGTTTTAAATGTTTTTGCTTCACTATCCAAGACCCCCACAGATTTTTCTATGGTTGTAACTCGGTCCAGTATCTTTGAGACATCGTCCCTTATCAGTATCACATCAGTCTGGATTGCAACAAGCTGTTTTGGAATATCTAGTATCAATTCTCAATTTTTTTAAACCACCACCAAAATCTCTTTTAGTGGGGAGAATTCAGTGGTAATCAAATCAGTAGTGTCCTCTCTCTTCACCCCCGTCCTCCTGGGAATGATCAGCCACCGCTTCCTCCACTTCAGATCCAACATTTTTATTTTTAACATTAGTATTTTTCCTTTTTTTTCCTTTTCCTTTCCTTAGTATCATACAACCCTTTTTGACCTGCTCCTGCTTTTGTAATTATATTAGGAGATTTCAGAAACTGATTTATTTTTACTGTTTCTGAAGGCCTCTGGCTTGTTTTAGAATAGTCCAATGATCGCCTGTTTCTGAAGGCCTCTGGCTTGTTTTAGAATAGTCCAATGATCGCCTGTTTTGCTTGGGACCCATTATTATTTTTCTTCTCTTTGGGGTATTTTTCCTTTTTTTTCCTTTTCCTTTCCTTAGTATCATACATCCCTTTTTGACCTGCTCCTGCTTTTGTAACTATATTAGGAGATTTCAGAAACTGATTTATTTTTACTGTTTCTGAAGGCCTCTGGCTTGTTTTAGAATAGTCCAATGATCGCCTGTTTTGCTTGGGACCCATTATTATTTTTCTTCTCTTTGGGGTATTTTTCCTTTTTTTTCCTTTTCCTTTCCTTCGTAGCTCCTTTTTTTCTCCCTTTATTTCTTTCTCTGTCCCCCTATTTTATTTCTCTTTTTCCTTCTTTTCTTCATTCTCTTTTCCTCCTCCTCTCCCTAGTTATTTTTTTTGTCTATTTTCCTGTTACTTCTTCTCTCCCTTCAAAAATATACACAACTCTGATCCGGCTTTCTTATTAAAAAACTTTTTAAAAAAGCAGCCGTTCATGCAGGGTACAGCCAGTACAGTTCATCCAGGGTACGGCTAGCACAGTCCACTGTTAAAATAAGGGAAGCAACAATAGAGACAAACCTTGAAGGCAACTGGGGAATCGGAGAGGTATAATAGGGAGCGGAAGGGAAGATGGGTCAGACATACAATCAGGAAAGGACAAAAGGCAGACGCTCTTCAAACCTTAATCCAGTAGCCAACGGAGAACTGAGAGCGAGGGAGCGGAAGAGCAAGGAGCGGAGGAGTCAGGAGGAACAGTCGGGAATCAAGACAGAGATCTCCACAGAACAACATGTAATAAAGGGATGGCAGCATGGGAGATGTGTGGGTCGTACAGAGAAAAAACCAGGCACCTTAACAGCTCACACACATTGAGGGTTCAGCAGCATGTAGATGTCTCAGATCGGTCAGAGCAGAGCATATCTTTCACAGCGTGGTGTAGTGAAGCAAGAGGCGCAACGTAGCGTGTGCTTATAACATTGGTGACCAATATCTTAAAAGGGATGGTACACTGGCGATTCTGATATCTATACATCAAGAAGAAGCTGTTGGAATTGAATGAAACCTTATGTGTGACTGTAATGATGATATATGTATGTGATTACAATATTAGAACGAAAGCATAAGTTTAGGCTCTAGTATTCTGTTGGGTTGCCTCTAGCCTGCATACAAGATCTTGAAGGCATTATGGTTCCCTATGGTATCTTCATGCACATTTGCCCACCTATATTGCAGCTGGACCTGTAGATCCTGCATACTTGTAGGTTGCCGAAGCTGGTGTCCCAGCAGTTCCCATAAGTACTTGATCTGGTGACCAGACAGGCTAAGGAAATCCATGTGTGGATGAGCATTATCCTGCTCAAAAATGCCAGTTGAAAGTCCTGCTAGGAGAGGCTACACACATGTGGCTGCAGGATGTCCTGCACATATTGCTGAGCTGTTGGTGTCCTTTGTATCACTACAAAGTGTAACTACCTGTTGTATGCAGTTGCTCCCCAGATAATCACAACAGCAGTTGGGGAAGTGTGTTGCTCCACAGCAATTGCAGGACTGAAGTGCTTATCACAAGGCCTCCATACTCAAACTTGACCATCGTTGGATACCAATCAGAACCTGTATTCATTGCTACAGATGATATGGTTCCAGTCTGTACCAGTCCAGGTTTTTTGTCCACGACTAATTCTGGAAACGAAGGTGATGGTGGCTGGCTGTAAAAGGCAATACACGTAATGGGTGCTGAGGCGCAAAATTTCCTTCTGCTTACTGACTGGAAATGGTCTGGCCAGAGACAGTGGTGTGTAATGAAGGTGCCACCTGTGTCTGTATAGGGGACGATAAATCTGTGGGAGCTGCTTGTGCTTGTAGGTGGATCAAACGATCCTCTTTCCTGGTGGTCTGTTTGGGCCAGCCAGAACCTATTCACCATGTGTGCGTGCTCTCACATAAGCACTGCTCCCAACACAGCTAGGTTGTGATTCTCTCCAATGATACTCCCCAAAGTGCATCAAAGAGGCAATGATCTCTCACCAGGAGGTACACAAAAGTAGCCTCTGAGAGCCCTTTTAAAGTACAGCAAGGGAAGCACTTTTAGGCCCTCTTGTGTTAAAATCCAAATTTGAATCCGACCACACCTGCAATCATTTACAAATCTGCCTGAGATATAACTGCAAGCTCAGTTTTGCAACAATCCCAAATATCACATTGGGTGCGTGAGTGTGTGTCATGGCCTTAAAAATGTTATCTGCTACAATGTATCAGCCATTTCCACTTGTCCAAAGATATAACAATACAAGTATAGCAAATAAATTAACCCTTTATTACACCTGCCAATTTTTCGACATACGAACGCTCGTTAGCGATCACCGTGCTGTGTAATACTTCCGCCATTGCCCGATGAACAAGCAACCGCTTGATCATTGGGCAATCCAAATCTTTTGATATGTTAAAAAAGAATCGTTTGCACTGTATGCAAGTAATTTATCTTTCAGATTTGCAAAATATGCAAATATTGTTGCAGGCTCCATCAGATGCTGTATGTATGGAGGTATTCCACAGAAGCATTGCTTCTGGGATAGGATATCACCATACAAATGGCACTTAATGGAGCCTGTATTATAAAGTCTGTAATGCTATGTACTATTCGGTGTGCAGTATCTTTGCAAAGCAGGCTTTGTGCACATGGGGTCTAACATAGAGTTATTATGGTGCACAAACTGCTCCAGTGCGTTAAATGGGAAAGTCAGTCTGCTACATCGGTAATTGAGTGTAAAACTAAATGACACACAAAAAATGACAACTTACCATACACTGCGTGCAGAATTATTAGGCAAATGAGTATTTTGACCACATCATCCTCTTTATGCATGTTGTCTTACTCCAAGCTGTATAGGCTCGAAAGCCTACTACCAATTAAGCATATTAGGTGATGTGCATCTCTGTAATGAGAAGGGGTGTGTTCTAATGACATCAACACCCTATATTTGGTGTGCATAATTATTAGGCAACTTCCTTTCCTTTGGCAAAATGGGTCAAAAGAAGGACTTGACAGGCTCAGAAAAGTCAAAAATAGTGAGATATCTTGCAGAGGGATGCAGCACTCTTAAAATTGCAAAGCTTCTGAAGCGTGATCATCGAACAATCAAGCGTTTCATTCAAAATAGTCAACAGGGTCGCAAAATAACTGCCCATGAACTGAGAAAAGTCAAGCGTGCAGCTGCCAAGATGCCACTTGCCACCAGTTTGGCCATATTTCAGAGCTGCAACATCACTGGAGTGCCCAAAAGCACAAGGTGTGCAATACTCAGAGACATGGCCAAGATAAGAAAGGCTGAAAGACGACCACCACTGAACAAGACACACAAGCTGAAACGTCAAGACTGGGCCAAGAAATATCTCAAGACTGATTTTTCTAAGGTTTTATGGACTTATGAAATGAGAGTGAGTCTTGATGGGCCAGATGGATGGGCCCGTGGCTGGATTGGTAAAGGGCAGAGAGCTCCAGTCCGACTCAGACGCCAGCAAGGTGGAGGTGGAGTACTGGTTTGGGCTGGTATCATCAAAGATGAGCTTGTGGGGCCTTTTCGGGTTGAGGATGGAGTCAAGCTCAACTCCCAGTCCTACTGCCAGTTTCTGGAAGACACCTTCTTCAAGCAGTGGTACAGGAAGAAGTCTGCATCCTTCAAGAAAAACATGATTTTCATGCAGGACAATGCTCCATCACACGCGTCCAAGTACTCCACAGCGTGGCTGGCAAGAAAGGGTATAAAAGAAGAAAATCTAATGACATGGCCTCCTTGTTCACCTGATCTGAACCCCATTGAGAACCTGTGGTCCATCATCAAATGTGAGATTTACAAGGAGGGAAAACAGTACACCTCTCTGAACAGTATCTGGGAGGCTGTGGTTGCTGCTGCACGCAATGTTGATGGTGAACAGATCAAAACACTGACAGAATCCATGGATGGCAGACTTTTGAGTGTCCTTGCAAAGAAAGGTGGCTATATTGGTCACTGATTTGTTTTTGTTTTGTTTTTGAATGTCAGAAATGTATATTTGTGAATGTTGAGATGTTATATTGGTTTCACTGGTAAAAATAAATAATTGAAATGGGTATATATTTGTTTTTTGTTAAGTTGCCTAATAATTATGCACAGTAATAGTCACCTGCACACACAGATATCCCCCTAAAATAGCTAAAACTAAAAACAAACTAAAAACTACTTCCAAAAATATTCAGCTTTGATATTAATGAGTTTTTTGGGTTCATTGAGAACATGGTTGTTGTTCAATAATAAAATTAATCCTCAAAAATACAACTTGCCTAATAATTCTGCACTCCCTGTATACTTACCATTATGGCATAGTAACATGGCTAAGGGCTAGAATAGCATGAAAATATGTTCCTGGTTATTTGCCAGTAGGTATGAAGCGAAGGACTCATAAGGATTAAAATTTTCTGGTACTTTGACTGACCTACTGACTGACCTATTCTCAGGATTGGTAATCAATATCAGATCGGTGGTTGTCTGACACCCTGCACTGAAACTGATCAGCTGTTTGGTAAGCCGCTGGATCAAAAAACTGTATAGTGGATAGAACTAGAAGCAGAAGGCTCTGTCCATTGTATTGGAGCTCATCTCTCATTCAAGTGAATGGGAGCTGAGCTGCAGTACGGCAGCACCAGAATCTACCTAATGGATGGAGCCATCTGTACAGTGTATAGTTTCCAGTGCCAGTGGCTGCCCGAAAAAGCTGATCGCCAGAGTGCCAAGTGTCAGCTCCAAACAGACCTTATATTGATAACCTGTCCTCTAAGTACTGGAGAATTTCTTTAAATGAACAGTATAATTCAATTGCTGCCTTGCCCTATTTAGTTATAGTGGGCCAATATCCTCCATAATGATATGTTATATTCTTCTTGTCTTAATGTAGTTTATTTTTATTTTTATCACAAACAGAATTTTCATCTTTGGCAAGACATTAAAGGCAATCGCACCAATATTTTTTGGGGGTAGGTGGGGGTGGTGAATCATGAATGCTTACTGCAAAGGGTCCAACCAGAACTTTTCACAGAGCCTGTATATAAAAGCCACTAAGACCTTGTTGTAAAATTTACTGTATATTATTCAGTCGGGACTCCAGATGTGCAGCGCGGTGCTCGCGACTTGTGAAGGCGTCCAGTGCAACATTGGAGAAAATAAACCAGCACTCTGTTATTCAGAACTATTCATTCATTTATTGGCCATAGTCCTACAGCAGAATTACTTTTTGTTCCACGACATGTTTTACTAACAGTGGTGTGGGACTGCAATGGGTTTGACTGTCGCACCACCATATGCAAATGGCTATATGGCTTGGTTTGAAAAAAAAATTATCTACTGTCATGAACTATATAAACAACATTGTATAATACGGCATCGTTTTTGCGTATGGTTCCCATACACTGGCGAAACATTCCCCATATGTGGTTTGTCATGTGTGACAGTAATTAGTTATTTATATTCTGAAATGCCCATGTGGGCTTTTATATGTAGTAGAAACATCCACATGTATAAAGGACAGATTTTCTGAACATACCGTATTTTTCACCCCATAAGACACACTTTTTCCCACCCTAAAGAGGGGGAAAATATCCCTGCGTCTTATGGGGTGAATACTAATGAGCGCTTCCATTATGGAAACGCTCATTAGTACTGGAGGACCGGGAAGCGGTGAAAGCTTTGTACTCAATGCTTCCTGGTCCTCGGCTGTCGGCTGTGCAGTGGCTGCGCACAGCGTGAGGGCGCTCTGTGACCTCACGCTGTGTGCGTCGGTTCACAGCACAGCCAACAGCAGGAGGAAGAAGAGCTCGGGTGGTGAGGAGCAGCGGCGTCCAGGAGCAGGAGCATGAGAGGTAAGTGGTTTATTTATTTTGTGATCTGAGGCTGGGGGCTGCTGAATTATGGCTGGTGACTGCTGAATTATGGCTGGGGGCTGTTTATATGACTGGGGGCTGATTATATGACTGGGGGCTGCTGAATTATGGCTGGGGGCCGATCAAATATGACTGGGGCTGATTACATATGGATGGGGGCTGATTACATATGGCTGGGGGCTGATCACATATGGCTGGGGGCTGATCACATATGGCTGGGGGCTGATATGAGGACTTATATGAGGCATGGGTGTCTCATCTGAGGTCTGATTGGAGGTCTTCTTTATATTGGGCTCTGATCTGAGGTCTTATTAACATTGGGGGTCTGATTGCTGATCTGAGGTCTAATGAAAAAGCACAACAAGCGCAAATCGGCTGTTGCCTACTAGCTGTGTTTTGCCCACATGACGCTGACCTTTTTATGTGGATAAAGCTGCAAAGAGTATTTTTTGTTGAGTGCTGCATTCTTTTTTCTTTTCTCTCCTTTGTTGCAAAGATTTTTTTCTTATTGTCCTCCTCTAAAACCTAGGTGTATCTTATGGGCCAGTGCGTCTTATAGGGCAAAAAATACGGTAAGTCCTCAAGCTGTAAAAAAAAAAAAACGTACTCCGCCTAATTCCCCACAATTCTGATCAATGTAGACATACTATAGCGCAATTGCGTTTCCAAATAGAGCATGTACCTCAACCACGTAGAGGAGGAGACTGTATTAAACTTCTAAAAAAAAGAGAAGCTTACTGGATTCAGAGGCTCCAGACTTTGGAGCCTAGAGGTTTGTATCGCGAGTATGAACTACTGTAAGTAGCTTTTTGTGACAATACATACAGTATCTATTTCCTTTGCAGAAATGAATTTATGGAAAGATATTACGTATTGGATTCTCACTTCATGGATTACCTGATAGCCACTGAGACTTCTTATCTCTTTGTTTTTCTTTGTTTGTTTACACAGTAGCTATGACAACCTGGTATCATTAGGTGGCATGCTGGTTATTTAAACACTGATTGTTGGGCGAAGCTTTATGTATGTTTAAAAAAGGCTCCGGTTGAGCCGAAATGCGTCAACTAGAGCCTTATATATGAAACCATGAAGCATTACTTCAACTATAATTAATGCTGGTCTTGTAAAATCTGTCACAATTTGGTGTAATTTGGTACAAGTACCAAGCTCACCAAGGACATGTGCCTTAGTGGGAAACGGCATGATCTAAGCTAAGATGTGACATTGTGTCAAAATTTGATGCAAAACTCCAAGCCAACCGATAGGTGGTATAAAAATGGAGAAACATCTCTATCTAAGCATCTAATTTATCATCCAGCCTGAGCCAAAGTGATAAGTTTGGTGCATCTCTAGACTGCTTGCCTACGTTTATGCTGTCTACAAGCTTAGTAAATCTATTCCAAAAAGTTGCTACATCTACAGGCAGTGTTAATTTGTCACTGACTGCAGCAGTGTTCAAGTGTTTGGCTCCGTGGTAATTTCCTGTTTTGAGAGGGATCAGGAAGTAAAGACTGTGGGAAACCCAAGAAGCATCAGAATGGGTGTGGAGAGAAATAAGTGAGGTCAGTATTGAGTCTTATGTAAAAAATGTTAACCCACTGGACAAATTCTTCAATGTTTACATAATTTGGGTTGACACTTCATGGGTTTCTGGCATGGATTCTCACCCTGATTCTCAATATAGCATGAGTCATTTAAAGACAACTTTTAATGTTCTGCATTGACTGCAAAAGAACTGTACACACAAAACAGAAGGCTATTTTTAATCAGGACTATTTGCATCCTGCTTCATTTCAGATGCATTGGAACAATGTTAAAAAATTATGGCAATAATCCTCCCAATCCTTTAGTGCTAATATTTAGTGAAGTGCGGTCATACTTGCAGCAACTTATCATCTGAACCAGTGATGCCCAACCTGCGGCCCGCGAAGCCGTGTAATGCGGCCCGCGCAGTGACCGGAATTTATCAGCGCAGGGAGCGCTGCGAACGGCACAGGCAGCAAAGCAATGCTGCATGTGCCTGCAATCTCCCCGCCCAGCCCCGCCTCCTAGCTAATTTATTCACTGCACTTGCCTCTGTGAAATTGAAGAGAAGCGCCGTAATCTCGCACAGGCGCACTGGCAGAGGCATCGAAGTGCGCATGCACCGTCTTCCTGGCCTCTGCCAGTGCGCCTGTGCGAGATTACGGCGCTTCTCTTCAATTTCACAGAGGCAAGGCAAGTGCAGTGAATAAATTAGCTAGGAAGCGGCTCTGGGAGGGGGGGATATCTGTGGAGGACACTGAAGGGGGGGATATCTGTGGAGGACACTGAAGGGGGGATATCTGTGGAGGACACTGAAGGGGGGGATATCTGTGGAGGACACTGAAGGGGGGATCTGTGGAGGACACTGAAGGGGGGATCTGTGGAGGACACTGAAGGGGGGATCTGTGGAGGACACTGAAGGGGGGGATCTGTGGAGGACACTGAAGGGGGGGATCTGTGGAGGACACTGAAGGGGGGGATCTGTGGAGGACACTGAAGGGGGGGATCTGTGGAGGACACTGAAGGGGGGATCTGTGGAGGACACTGAAGGGGGGATCTGTGGAGGACACTGAAGGGGGGGATCTGTGGAAGACACTGAAGGGGGGATCTGTGGAGGACACTGAAGGGGGGGATCTGTGGAGGACACTGAAGGGGGGGATCTGTGGAGGACACTGAAGGGGGGATTTGTGGAGGACACTGAAGGGGGGGGATCTGTGGAAGACACTGAAGGGGGGATCTGTGGAGGACACTGAAGAGGGGATCTGTGGAGGACACTGAAGGGGGGGATCTAGTGGAGGACACTGAAAGGGGGGGATCTGTGAAGGACACTGAAGGGGGGATCTGTGGAGGACACTGAAGAGGGGATCTGTGGACGACACTTAGGGAGATGTTGGGGTAGGAGGTCCTGGCGGGGTGTTTGGGTGGGAGCTCTGGAAGGGGTGGGAGGTCCGATAGGTATGTGGGGGTGGGAGATCCGGGAGGGGGTGGCCCATAATGTCTTTTGCTATGGGGCCCAGTCATTTCTAGCTACGCCCCTGATTGTTAAGATTGGGCGGGCAGTGGAGCGATAGAGCGCCCTGCTGTAGGAGAAGCCGGCGGGAGATGAAAGGAGGAGGGGCCAGCTTCTGGTGGTGTCGGGCACACGGCACAAGCATGGCGGTGGAGGATCTGACTGAAGTCCAAAGACCAGACATCAATGTAGACCTGCAGAAGAAGGTGACAGCGCAGTATGTGATGTATACATGTGTGTAATGTATGTAGTGCAGTGTGTGATCATCACATACTGCACTACATACATTACACACATGTATACATCAGATGCCACCTCACAGTAATAATGCCAAGATATGTGCCCTCTTCACAGACTTAATGCTCACACATGTCCCCTCCCAGTAGTTATGCCCAGATATGTGCCCCCTCACAGTAATAATGCCAAGATATGTGCCCTCTTCACAGATGTAATGCTCACACATGCCCCCTCACAGTAGTTATGCCCAGATATGTGCCCCCTCACAGTAGTTATGCCCAGATATGTGCCCTCTTCACAGTAGTTATGCACTGATATTTGCCCTCCTCACAGTAGTTATGCCCTGATATGTGCCCTCCTCACAGTAGATATGCCCTGATAAGTGCCCTCCTCACAGTAGTTATGCCCAGATATGTGCCCCCTCACAGTAGTTATGCCAGATACGTTCCCCCTCACAGCGTTTGCATTTCTTTCTGGCAAAGCTACCTGGTTCCGGCCCGCAAAATTTATACCAAGTCTAGTGCGGCCCTCAGACGAAAAATGGTTGGGCACCACCGATCTAAACAGTACAGGAGAGAGCTATGCAATTAAAGGATAACTGTCACATTTAGACCCTAATTTCAATTTTCATATATGTAGTTACTAATAACATGATATTCCAAAATCAGTTACTATTAGACTGACTTACCCCATATTTAATAAGATTCAGCCCTTAGCAACCAGTCTGCATAAAACTGCAATTTCACTATTCAGTTAAGATGGCCGCCACTGCCCTCACCCTGAGGCTAATCCTGCCTGCCCTCACTAGCCAGTAACAATAGCCCCCCAAAAGTGTCAGTAACCAGAGCACTCCCCCCCAAAAGGGTTAATCTCCTGCAGCACAAAAGGGTCCTCTTACCACATGTTGCTTTCATTTGTACACTGAGCAGATGGCAGATCTCCCTTCCCTGTTGTGCACTGCTCCAACTCTGCATTCTCCAGCTCTGCTGAGTGAGGGAGAGTCTACCAAGCGCAGGGACAGGGAGAGGTGCACACAGCCCAGGCACTGTTGGGGAGGACCTGGCTTTAATCATTTACTTACAGTCCCTGGCTGTCAGTCCCTGGCTGTCCCTGCTTCTGCGTCCTTCAACAGATAGACGGACCATGCCTAGCAACCCTATTTTAAGCACAGGTAAAAATAGGCAGTACAGGGAACAAAAATGTGGAATTAAGGGCTAATTGAATACACAGTGAAAAGTTAAAATAGGGCCACCAAGGTGATATTAATCACCACAATCCAATACTCCAAAAAATAAATAAATATGACAGTTATACTTTAAAGGAGGAACAACCTGATGACCAAGTGTCATGCCCCACTCTCATGATGTGCGGAGGTCGGCCAGGATAGCAGCACGAGTTTAGTATTTGTTTTGGTGCCGTGCTGGATCCGCCTCTCCATCAGGTGCTCTGGGTGGAGTCATTAGTTTAAATGGTCTCCAGCTAAGTGCTCTGAGCGGATTATACTGATCATTTTGGTCTGGGAAGTTTGGAGAGAAGGTTGGCTGTCAGTTCCTGCTCTCAGAAGATAAGTGTAATTTCTTGTTTGGTTATTGTTGTCATCTATCCCATCCAAGTTCTGTGCGAGCAGGCTGCTCCTATCTCCCCACTTCACCATCTCAGGGAGTTCAGGGTTTTGTCAGTTCAGGCTGGAGGACACAGCACACCTACCTTCAAGGTCTGCCTGTGGGCTGAGCAGTGCAGGGAAAAAGGTCAGGGATAAACTAGGAGGTGACCCTTCCCCTGTCTCTCGTCCAGAGCCTGGTTGGTGTGTTATCTTTTATACTGTGCACGTCCGCCGTGACATTATAATCCACCATACTGTGACTGCCATTGCTCAGCGTTTATGTGATGGCGTCAATTGATGCACTGGTTGACCGCATGCAGGGTTTGTCCCTGGAGGTTGCGGATCTGCGTAGTACGGTCACACAGTGTCAGAGGGTGTTGGCTTCAGGTACAGGTCAAATTGTTGGGGAGCCTAAAGTCGCTCTTCCTGAGAGATTTGCAGGGGGTACGGATGATTTTTTCTGTTTCAAAGAGTCATGTAATTTGTACTTTCGATTGTGCCCATTTTCATCAGGTAATGAGGATCAGAGGGTGGGTATCATCATGTCTTTGCTTAAAGGGGACGCGCAATCCTGGGCCTTTTCTCTGCCGCCCGGTTCTCTGGCCCTCCGGTCGGTGGAGGAATTTTTTAAAGCCCTGGGATTGATTTACGATGACCCAGATCGAGTTTCGATGGCAGAATCAAAATTACGTAACTTACTACAGAGTAAACATACTGCTGAGGTTTACTGCACAGAGTTTAGGAGGTGGGCTACTGAGTCGGGGTGGAACGACCCCGCGTTACGTAGTCAGTTTTGTCAGGGGTTATCTGAAAGGTTGAAAAATGCTCTGGCTTTTCATGAATACCCAGATACTTTGGAGAACGCAATGTCTTTGGCTATACGTTTGAATAGACGTATCAGAGAGAGGTGTAAAGGTCCCTCCGTGCAGGAGATTCCTCCCGCGTGTGGTTTTGTTTCACCAGCTGCCCAGGGTGATGTTGCTTGTTACTCTGGGGTAGGGGAGGAACCCATGCAGTTTGGTCAGATATTTTGCCATTCGGATAGTAGAGACTTTTGAAAAGTGCACAATCTATGTTTCTATTGTGGGAAGAAAGGTCATTTAGTTTTTTCTTGTCCGTATATTAAACCACAGGGGGAAGAGATAAAGGAAAAAAAAAAAAAACTCCCCTCACGCTTGGTAGTATGAATGGTGTGGTGGAGCAGACTGATATGCAAGTTCCCTGCAGTTCCCGTTTTCTCCTTTCAGCTATGGTGGCGCTAGAGTCTAGAAATGTGTTTGTTGATGTTTTTCTTGATTGTGGTGCTGGGGTAAATTTAATTGAGTTTCTGTTTCTTGAGGGTTTGGGACTAAGTACTTGCACGTTAGAGAACAAGATTCGTGTTTTTGCTATTGATTCTTCCCCTCTTTCTCAAAGAAGCCTTACTCACGTTGTTCATGGTATTCATTTAGGGGTGGGTGATTCACATGCTGAGATTATTTCCTGTTTCGTCATGAAGGATTTGCCAGCTCCAATAGTTTTGGGGTTGCCATGGTTGTCTAGACATAACCCAATTATAGACTGGCAAGCGAGACAAATCATTGGTTGGAGCAAGTTTTGTTCGGATAATTGTCTTGTCACATCTATTTCTGAAGTGTCCGTTACAGCCTTGCCTCAATATCTCTCGGATTTTTCGGAGGGTGGGGCTCAGGAATTGCCCCCTCATCGTGACTATGATTGTCCAGTGAATCTCATTCCGGGGGCTAAATTGCCTAAGTCTCGGCTCTACAACCCCTCTCAATTCGAGAGAGAGGTCATGCGAAAGTATGTCGCCGAGAGTTTGGCAAAGGGTCATATTAGACCATCTAAGTCTCCAGTGGCTGTAGGTTTGTTCTTCGTGAAGAAGAAAGATGGATCACTGAGACCGTGTTTGGATTTCCGGGAGCTGAACCGTATTACAGTCCGAGATCCATATCCCCTTCCTTTGATCTCTGATCTTTTTGATCAGATTGTTGGAGCCAAGGTGTTCTCCAAGTTGGATTTGAGAGGAGCATACAATCTGTTCAGGATCAAGGAGGGGGATGAGTGGAAAACGGCCTTCAATACGCACGAGGGTCATTTTGAGAACCTGGTAATGCCTTTTGGGTTGACGAATGCGCCAGCGATATTTCAGCGATTCGTCAATGATATTTTTCATCACTTGGTGGGGAGGTTTGTAGTAGTCTACCTAGATGATATTTAAATTTATTCTCCCGATCTGAAGACCCATCAGGATCATGTGAGACAGGTTTTGACGATCCTTCGGGAGAATAAGTTATACGCCAAATTGGAGAAATGTTTGTTTGCGGTGCAAGAGCTTCCATTCTTGGGATACATGCTTTCTGATTCCGGTTTTCGTATGGACCCCGAAAAGGTCTGGGCGGTTCTGGAGTGGGACCGTCCGGAGAATCAGAAAGCTTTGATGCGGTTTTTGGGGTTTACAAATTATTATAGAAAATTTATTTTGAATTATTCCACGCTAGTCAAACCTCTTACTGATATGACCAAGAAGGGCGCTGATGTCTCTGCCTGGTCGGATGAGGCATTGCAGGCCTTTTCGGCTATTAAGGAGCGTTCTGCGTCTGCTCCCATTCTGGTGCAGCCGGATGTATCTCAGCCATTCGTGGTCGAGGTTGATGCATCAGAGGTGGGGGTTGGGGCGGTGCTTTCGCAAGGTCCTTCTCCTGGCAAATGGGTCCTGTGTGCCTTCTTCTCCAGGAAGCTCTCGGTCGCCGAGAGGAATTATGATGTTGGAGATAGGGAGTTGTTGGCTATCAAGTTGGCCTTTGAAGAATGGCGTCACTGGTTAGAGGGGGCTTCTCACCCCGTTACGGTGTATACAGACCATAAGAATTTGGCTTACCTGCAATCTGCCATGCATCTGAACCCTAGACACGCCAGATCGTCATTGTTTTTTACCAGGTTCAATTTCGTGGTTACCTTTCACCCAGGGGTCAAGAACGTCAAGGCAGATGTCTTGTCTCACAGCTTCCCTGGGGGAGGTGATTCAGAAGATCCAGTGCCGATTTTGGCGGATGGAGTGGTGGTCTCCGCTCTGTACCCTGAATTAGAGATGGAGGTATTGGGAGCTCAGGAGAGGGCTCCTGGTTCGTGTCCCCCAGGGAGGTTGTTTGTTCCTGAGGGCCTACGATACAAGGTGTTCAATGAACATCACAATACTGTTCTCGCTGGACATCCTGGTGGTAAGTCCACCTGTGATCTGGTGTCCTGGAGGTTCTGGTGGCCAGGGGTGCGTAAGAGTATTGAGAATTACGCGACAGCTTGTGAAACCTGCGCTCGGTCAAAGGTTGCTCATACTCGACCGCCTGGTTCACTTCTTTCATTGTCTATTCCATCTCGTCCTTGGACGCATTTGTCCATGGACTTTATTACGGACCTGCCGAGTTCCTCCGGGAGAACAGTGATTTTGGTGGTAGTCGACCGTTTCAGTAAAATGGCTCACTTTATACCACTAACAAGTCTGCCTAACGCTAAGACCCTTGCGCAGATTTTTGTGGATAATATTGTGAAATTGCATGGTATTCCTTCGGATGTGGTCTCTGATAGGGGCACGCAGTTTGTCTCCAGGTTTTGGAGGGCGTTCTGCTCTCGACTCGGCATTCAACTTTCTTTCTCGTCGGCTTTTCATCCACAGTCGAATGGTCAGACGGAGCGTACCAATCAAAACCTGGAGACCTACTTGAGGTGCTTTGTGGCTGAGAATCAGGAGGACTGGTCCTCATTCTTGTCCTTAGCTGAATTTGCATTGAATAACCGTAGGCAGGAGTCCACGGGTAAGTCGCCATTTTTTGGCGCATACGGTTTCCATCCTCAGTTTGGTACCTTTTCTGGGTCTGGTTCCTCTGGGATGCCAGAGGAGGAGAGATTCTCTTCTGCCTTGTCCTCTATCTGGAGGAGGATTCAAGGGAATCTGGAGAGGATGGGTGAGAGGTATAAACGAATGGCTGACAGGAGACGTGTGACTGGTCCGGACCTGTGTGTGGGTGATCTGGTGTGGTTGTCCACTAAGAATATCAAGTTGAGAGTGCCATCTTGGAAACTGGGTCCAAGATTTGTTGGTCCGTATAAAATTTCTGCGGTGATCAATCCTGTGACGTTTCGACTGGATCTGCCGCAGACTTGGAGGATCCATGATGTCTTCCACAAGTCTTTACTAAAAAAATATGTTAAACCTGTGGTACCATCGCCATTGCCTCCTCCTCCTGTTCTAGTCGAGGGAAACTTGGAGTTCGAGATCTCCAGGATTCTCGACTCGAGAGTTCTGCGGGGTTCCCTCCAGTACCTGGTGCACTGGAGGGAATACGGTCCTGAGGAGAGGATGTGGGTTCCGGCGTCAGATGTCAACGCCAGCCGACTGGTGAGGGCCTTCCATAGGTCCCATCCGGATAAGGTTGGTCCAGGGTGTCCGGAGGTCACCCGTAGAAGGGGGGGTACTGTCATGCCCCACTCTGACGATGTGCAGAGGTCGGCCAGGATAGCAGCACGAGTTTAGTATTTGTTTTGGTGCCGTGCTGGATCCGCCTCTCCATCAGGTGCACTGGGTGGAGTCATTAGTTTAAATGGTCTCAAGCTAAGTGCTCTGAGCGGATTATACTGATCATTTTGGTCTGGGAAGTTTGGAGGGAAGGTTGGCTGTCAGTTCCTGCTCTCAGAAAATAAGTGTCATTTCTTGTTTGGTTATTGTTGTCATCTATCCCATCCAGGTTCTGTGCGAGCAGGCTGCTCCTATCTCCCCACTTCACCATCTCAGGGAGTTCAGGGTTTTGTCAGTTCAGGCTGGAGGACACAGCACACCTACCTTCAAGGTCTGCCTGTGGGCTGAGCAGTGCAGGGAAAGAGGTCAGGGATAAACTAGGAGGGGACCTTTCCCCTGTCTCTCGTCCAGAGCCTGGTTGGTGTGTTATCTTTTATACTGTGCACGTCCGCCGTGACACCAAGCCAGTGAGAAAACATAGGTACCTTGTTGCCTAAAAACTGAGTTACAGAAAGTAAATTAATTTTACTACAGGCACAGAAGATATTGAGGTAGAATAAATTAGTGACAGAGACCCTGTCTACTTACTGACCAAGTCATTTTCTTACAATCCCTATTGGGCAGCTCCAGAGAAAACCAAGCACCAAATCCACTCAACACAATGCACGAGCTTGGGAGTGAAAGATTATCATGAGCACTTAGCTCCTCTCCCCCTTCCCCACTGCTGATTGACAGCTCTCTTCCATTGCGGTGTACAGTAAGAAAGTTGCCAATGAGCGGTAGGGTTAAAGAGGTTGTCCTTGCTTATTCTATTGATGACACCTGTCACCCCTGCCGATCAGCTGTTTGAGGATACGGCACACACAGTGCTGCTGTATGTCTATGGGATAGAAGCAGCGGACAAGAAGAGAGATGGCACTGTCTCCTCAAACAGCTGATCAGTGGGGGTGACGGGTGTCAGACCCTCGCCAATCTGATAATGATGACCTATCCTGCAGATAGGTCATCAATAGAAAAAGCCTGGACAACCGCTTTAAGCTCATGAATATTATAACTCCTGGTGTATTGGGCAGACTCTGGTACTCGGCTCCAGAGCAGTTCAATAACGATTTTAAAGCGAATATGTCATTAGAAATTACCTATTGTTTAATCAAGTTTTTATCCTAAACATATTTGTAAAGAATTATTTTTGGTGATATATTATTTTTCATTTTCCATGTCACTATTGTCATGAACTGCCCAGGTGGTGTTCCAGTGGCAGGTCCCACTGACATGGGAGCTGCTCGGCCTATCGGGGAGCAGAGGAGTCGGACCAATCAGGTGCATGGTAATACTAGTAATATAATATCCAGAAACAAGAATGTATGCACTATTTATCTGGATGCTTTATGACACTGTTACTACTAGTCATTATATAACTGGGTACTGTATGCAGTTACATAGACTGATATGTAGATAAATAGTGCACTTAGTGAAACATTTAATAGTACATGCACGGTCTACATGAATAGAGCCATAGAGTGCCAGGAATAATGACTACATACAGTGTCCAGTTAAATGATGCCATACAGTGCTCAGACACTACTTCATGCACAACTTACCTGAGCAAGATTTTTACAACTTATCTAGGACCTGCATTATTTATTTAGGTAAACGTTATCTAGGAAAGTTCATGTGTGTACGCCATACGTGTTAACTGCTGATCTATTGTTTGAAGAGGCAGTGGTGTTCCATTGAGCACTGCAGCCTCTTCCTAGGACAGGGACGTCATGTTCATGGGTCACGTAGCCTAGGTGCTGCTCAGTCTTATTTAAGTGAATTGACCTTGTCCGTAATAGCAAGCACAGGCTCTATATGTAACGCCCCAGAGTGGTGTTGCCACTTCTGCACCCTACTACTGTCTTTATTGGTCTAACAAAATGTCATCTTGTGTATTTATTCCAGGTCCTCCACAATGTGCATTCCTATTTTGTTACGCAATAGTTATGTTAATATGTAATGTATCTGGTTCACCAGGAGGTGGTAAAAAACACGGCAGAGCTGTATCTAGATAGAATGAAACCTACCATTCTATTCTAACCCTCCTCTGGAGAGAAGTGGGCGAGTCCTATTTCCTGCAGGAAGGGTGGGGACAGGTTAAAGTCAGTCTAGCTTATCCCCTGCTAGGGGACTGGTGTGCAGGGGCACATCCCTGCTGGACATGCCCAATCCAGCCAGAGCACCCTCAGCTCTGCTGGCCATGGAAGCCAAAGCTTAGAGCCTCAGGAGCCAGGAAAAAAGTTCCCTGGCCTAATCTAGAGACAGACCATACAAAGAGTGCAGCATACAAGAAAAAGCAAAGTCATACAGTCAGCCTGTCAGAACAGCAGAACCAGAGAGAAACTGATATAGCAGTGTGGAGTTTGCCTGCCAGTTTCATGCTAAAGCCTGCTAGGACCAAGACAAAGTCTGTAAACCGTTTTGGAGAACGTTTATGCAAAGTCAAGCTGCTGTTCAACTACATACAAGGTCTGAACTCAAGTTATTCTTTCCAATCCCTCAATTATTCCCCCTAGTATTTGCTTTGGAGCCAAAGCCTGGGGTTCAGCAGTATCCAGGTAGGAGAACCGTGACACACATAAAGAGACATTTAGGCCGCACTATACCACCCAGCATTCCTACATCTGGGACACGTTTTTATGTAGACGGCCCTAGGGGGAGCCAGTCCATTGCATATACAATGCTGTGAGGAGGCCTCAGTGCTCACTGGAACAGGTTGTAGTGGAACAGAAGATTTATAGAACGAATGTACAGCAACAATATGAGGAAATCAGATCAAAATGGGCCAGATGCACCTTGTTGTAGTTGTACTATAAAGGATTTTGCCAATTCTTAGGGTACAGTGGGATACATTAAGATGTGCCTGATTATGTCGCCACTGAATGTTTAACATATATCAGTTTAGTTTTTGTCACAGACATGGGTAATATATAATTTTCTAACTTTAAACATGTTCAGATTAATCTATAACATCTCTAAATCCAATACAGTATATAGCCTGGCAAGACGGAATTACTCATAAATACATTACGAACAATACATATATATGACCTTGAAATTGTAACTTTATGCTAATAAACTGTACAAACATGTAGACAGTGATCTGACACCCTATTCTTTAAATCAGGAATTGTAAATGTTAACTCTGCTCTGGACTTGCTCAAAGGCAGAGGAAGATGTTCACATCTGGTCTTCATCACATGTTGGCACAATTCTGCTTGTATGTGATGTAAGGTGGCTGGTCCACTTGGCTTCATGCATTCACTGTTTTTATCGGCATACTGCTGTAGTAAACCAGAATTTTCTCTTCAATAAATATAGCACTTAAAGGGAGTTTTATATATTGATGACAAATCTCTAGGTCATCAATATCAGAATGGCAGGGGTCCAATGTCTGGTTACTGCAGTGCTGCTTACTATCAAGTGAATCGGAGCAACGCTTTAATAACCAACCCTAACCACTACACAACAGACAAAGCTATGTAGATCCTGTGCGACTTTCCGGCAGCGGAGCTCATGCAAACAGTTGATCAACAGGGTTGCTGGGAGTCAGAATTGAACTTATCCTAAGGATATATCATCAATAAGTAAAACCTGGACAACCCCGTTAAGGTTTGCAAACCACCAACTGTCCACAACGCTTAAAGGCTATGTACACCTTTGGGGGCAATATTTTTATTATTGCATTGTTCTCATTTTGAGTTAAAAATAATTTTTTCAGTTGGTCGTTATTAAAAATTTTGAACCCCTGTCTCTGTGCAGCCTTTAGTTTCTCTAGTAGCAGGCTTTGAATTTCCACTCTGTTCCATCAGACAGCTCAGCTGACGGCTCCTTATCTCTGACCTCTGACCTTAGAAGCACTCATTATACTTAAATTCTTATCTTACTGATGATAATGTGGCTTAAATAAGTGTTATAAGTGTTTATGTCCTTTTAGTAATTTAAATGAGATGAGATGACCAGCACAAAGTCAAAGTACTATTCACACAGCTAGACAAACAGATAACCCTTTGTGACAGAATGGTTGAATATTTTTAATAAAGACCAATTAAAAAATTATTTTTAGCCCAAAATGAGTAAATTGCAATTATAAAAAACTTCCTGTAAAAAGGTCAAAGATATGAAACGTTGCACTTAGGCTACTTTCACATCTAAAGCACTGCTATCCGGCCACCAGTTCCAGTAGAGAATGACGAGAATCGGCCGGACACAAACCGCAGCCATTGGTGTCCAGCCGATTCTTGGCATTTTTGCCAAATGTAGCTGGATTGGGGATCCAAAACCCAACCCCATTATACTTAACCACTTCCCGACCGCCCATAGACTATAAATGTCCTGGGCAGACAAGTTTATCTCTAAAAGGACATTCTGGCACATCTTTTCAGAGATGACATCTGCATGCTAATAATGCAGCTGTGTGCTGGGGGCCCGCTGTCAATGACAGCAGGGCATCCCATAGAGAAGGCAGGGATCGTTCGTGTTTGACCCTGCCTTCTAGATCGCTGTATGAACACCACTGAACAAGCACTGTGTATACAGCTGAGGAAGTGATGTGCCACTTCCTGCTCCGGCCTGGCTGTCATGTGACCACCGAGGTGGGGGAGTGCGGGAGAGGTCGGGCCTTCCATAGACTATGATCAGCCCTGCACTGAAAAGTGCTGTATAATGCTGTTCAGCCTCTCTGGTAGCTGTATTTGTTCTGTAACTGAGCCCGCTATGTGGTCTTGTATGACCTTATGGGGGACACAAATTGTAAAATAAAAAATAAAAAGTGCTTAAAAAATGAAAAAAATAAGTTTCATGTGTAAAAAAAACTTTTAAGTTATTTAAAAATGATTAAAAATAGAATTTTTTTTTATATTTGGTATCGCCTCGTCTTTAACTAATGACTCTATAAAAATAACATGAACATGTCTATGTAACCCGCAGTAAGCAATAAAGCAAGAAGATTTTTACTCCCGCGTGAGTGCCGTGTTATGCTCTACTACAGTGGTCCCCAACCTTTTTTGCACCAAGGACCGGTTTC
Organism: Bufo bufo; assembly: GCF_905171765.1. NCBI lineage: Eukaryota > Metazoa > Chordata > Amphibia > Anura > Bufonidae > Bufo > Bufo bufo. The sequence goes on along the minus strand of NC_053392.1, from coordinate 462,786,903 downwards.
ATGCAAGACATTTTTCCCAGGGACCAGTTGGGGGGGGGGGGGGGGGGGGAGTGGGCGGAGTTCTGGGGCGGGGCTTAGGGGGTGGGCGGGACCGACTGATTCACGCGCATAACAAAACACAAAGGTGCATATTAAAATATATAACACTATATAATGACTATATAAACTGACTATGGTCTCTGCTGCACTGGTCTCTGCTGCACTGTACCGTATTTTTCGCCCTATAAGATGCACCTAGGTTTTAGAGGAGAACAATAAGAAAAAAATATTTTTCATTACACCTCAGGTCAGACCAGCAATCAGACCCCCAATGTTAATCAGACCTCTGATTAGACCCCCAATGGCTCAGATCAACCACCAAACCTTTAGCCATCTATCAGCCCCCAATGTCAGCCATACCCCCCCAATGTCACCCATAAACCGCCCCCCCAATGTCAGCCATAAGCCCCCCATTAGCCCCTCATGTCAGCCATAAGCCCCCCATTAGCCCCTCATGTCAGCCATAAGCCTCCCATGTCAGCCATAAGCCCCCCATTAGCCCCTCATGTCAGCCATAAGCCCCCATTAGCCCTTCATGTCAGCCATAAGCCCCCCATTAGCCCCTCATGTCAGCCATAAGCCCCTCATGTCAGCCATAAGCCCCCATTAGCCCCTCATGTCAGCCATAAGCCCCCCATTAGCCCCTCATGTCAGCCATAAGCCCCTCATGTCAGCCATAAGCCCCCATTAGCCCCTCATGTCAGCCATAAGCCCCCCATTAGCCCCTCATGTCAGCCATAAGCCCCCATTAGCCCTTCATGTCAGCCATAAGCCCAATGTCAGCCATAAGCCCCCATTAGCCCCTCATGTCAGCCATAAGCCCCCCATTAGCCCCTCATGTCAGCCATAAGCCCCCCATGTCAGCCATAAGCCCCCCATTAGCCCCTCATGTCAGCCATAAGCCCCCATTAGCCCTTCATGTCAGCCATAAGCCCCCCATTAGCCCCTCATGTCAGCCATAAGCCCCTCATGTCAGCCATAAGCCCCTATTAGCCCCTCATGTCAGCCATAAGCCCCCATTAGCCCCTCATGTCAGCCATAAGCCCCCATTAGCCCTTCATGTCAGCCATAAGCCCATTAGCCCTTCATGTCAGCCATAAGCCCCCCATTAGCCCTTCATGTCAGCCATAAGCCCCCCATTAGCCCTTCTTGTCAGCCATTAGCCCCTCATGTCAGCCATAAGCCCCCATTAGCCCCTCATGTCAGCCATAAGCCCCCATTAGCTCCTCTTGTCAGCCATAAGCCCCCATTAGCCCCTCATGTCAGCCATAAGCCCCCATTAGCCCTTCATGTCAGCCATAAGCCCCCCCATTAGCCCCTCATGTCAGCCATAAGCCCCCATTAGCCCTTCATGTCAGCCATAAGCCCCCCATTAGCCCTTCATGTCAGCCATTAGACCCTCATGTCAGTCATAAGCCCCCATTAGCCCCTCATGTCAGCCATAAGCCCCCATTAGCTCCTCATGTCAGCCATAAGCCCCCATTAGCCCCTCATGTCAGCCATAAGCCCCCATTAGCCCTTCATGTCAGCCATAAGCCCCCCCATTAGCCCCTCATGTCAGCCATAAGCCCCCATTAGCCCTTCATGTCAGCCATAAGCCCCCCATTAGCCCCTCATGTCAGCCATAAGCCCCCATTAGCCCTTCATGTCAGCCATAAGCCCCCCATTAGCCCTTCATGTCAGCCATAAGCCCCCATTAGCCCTTCATGTCAGCCATAAGCCCCCCCATTAGCTCCTCATGTCAGCCCGCCCATAAGCCCCCCATGTCAGCCAGCCCATAAGCCCCCCATTTCAGCCAGCTCATAAGCCCCCCATGTCAGCCAGCCCATAAGCCCCCCATGTCAGCCAGCCCATAAGCCCCCCATGTCAGCCAGCCCATAAGCCCCCCATGTCAGCCAGCCCATAAGCCCCCCATGTCAGCCAGCCCATAAGCCCCCCATGTCAGCCAGCTCATAAGCCCCCATGTCAGCCAGCCCATAAGCCCCCCATGTCAGCCAGCTCATAAGCCCCCCATGTCAGCCAGCCCATAAGCCCCCCATGTCAGCCAGCCCATAAGCCCCCCATGTCAGCCAGCCCATAAGCCCCCCATGTCAGCCAGCCCATAAGCCCCCCATGTCAGCCCCATGTCCCCCAGGTCAGCCATCAGTGCAAATCAAATCAAATCAAATAAAAAAACACTTACCTCTCCTGCTCCTGGTCACCATCGCGATCCTCTTCATTCTGCTGTCGGCTGGCTGTGTATAGCGGCGCACAGCGTGAGGTCACAGAGAGACCTCACGCTGTGCGCAGCCATGCACAGCCGATAGCCGAGCCGAGGACCAGGAAGTGGTGAGTACAGATCCTTCACCGCTCCCTGGTCCTTCTGTACTAATGAAGCGCTTCCATAATGGAAGCGCTTCATTAGTACAGAGTTAAAGACGCGGCCCGGCTAACAATCTTCCACGGCCCGGTCCTGGGCCGCGGCCCGGCGGTTGGGGACCGCTGCTCTACTACACATTATTTATGGACTCTTTAATGACACAGAGCACCACTAAGGAGTATGTGGGATTAGAGATCCAAGCACTGATAGCAGCATATGCAGAGCAGTCCCAGTAGTGCCAGTCTGCTTCTTGGTTGCTATAAAAATTTCACATGATCTACCCCATCAGGTGAACTGTGTAAAAAAAACTAAAAATTTTTAGTCACCTCACCTCCCAAAAACCTTAGTATCAAATCGATCAAAAAGTCATCTGTACCCAACAATGGTAGCAATAAAAATGTCATCTCATCCCGCAAAAAACGAGTTCTCACACAAGACCATAGCCAGAAAAAATAAATAAATATGGCTCTAATAAAATGGCAACACAAAAACATGATTTTCGAAAAATGCTATTATTGTGTAAAAAAATAAAATAAAATAAAAAATAGACATACAGTGGATATAAAAAGTCTACACACCCCTGTTAAAATGTCGGGTTTCTCATAATTCCCTCTAGCTTAACTAAGGCCCCAGTTCCAGCTGAAGAAAAACAGCCCCAAAGCATGATGCTGCCACCACCATGCTTCACTGTGGGTATGGTGTTCTTTTGGTGATGTGCAGTGTTGTTTTTGGGCCAAATATATCTTTTGGAATTATGGCCAAAAAGTTAAACCTTGGTTTCATCAGGCCATAACACCTTTTCCCACATGCTTTTGGGAGACTTTAGATGTGTTTTTGCAAAATGTAGCCTGGCTTGGATTTTTTTCTTTGTAAGAAAAGGCTTTCGTCTTGCCACTCTACCCCATAGTCCAGACATATGAAGAATACAGGAGATTGTTGTCACATGTACCGCACAGTCAGTACCTGCCAGATATTCCTGCAGCTCCTTTAATGTTGCTGTAGGCCTCTTGGTAGCCTCCCAGACCAGTTTTCTTCTCGTCTTTTCATCAATTTTGGAGGGACGTCCAGTTCTTGGTAATCTCACTGTTGTGCCATATTTTCTCCACTTGATGATGACTGTCTTCACTGTGTTCCATGGTATATCTAATGACTTGGAAATTATTTTGTATCCTTCTCCTGACTGATACCTTTTAACAATGAGATCCCTCTGATGCTTTGGAAGCTCTCTGTGGACCATGGCTTTTGCTGTGGGATGCGACTAAGAAAATTTCAGGAAAGACCAACTAGAGCAGCTGAACTTTATTTGGGGTTAATCAGAGGCACTTGTATGCTGACTCCTATTTAACATGATTTTGAATGTGATTGCTTAATTCTGAACATAGCTACATCCCCAGTTATAAGAGAGTGTGCACACTTATGCAACCACATTATTATTTTTTTGTTTTGTTTTCTTCCCTCCACCTAAAAGATTTCCATTTGTTTTTCAATTGAGTGGTACAGTTTATAGGTCACATTAAAGGTGGAAAAAGTCTTTGTCTCATTTTTTTATAGCACAGAAACCTGACATTTTAACAGGTGTGTGTAGACTTTTTATATTAACTGTATTTGGTATCCCCTTGTCCATAACAACTGCATCCATAAAAATATCTCAAGATCTACCCTATCAAAATACTGGTGTAAAAATTTTTTATGGCAAACAGCTTTTTTTGGTGACAGCGACTTGTACAAAAGCAAAATGGTGTGTCTCTGAAGAGTTTCACCAAGGGCAAGCTTCTCGAACTATGTTGGAGCTGAAGTGGTATTGTATTTGGTGACCAGTGTCTCGCATAAGCAACTGAGTTCCTCTCTGGCTAAAATGTTACCATCTTTAATAACTTGGGAACAAAAGAGGGGTATGTCCTCTTTAGCCTTGATGTCCGTCATAAGTGATAAGATTGAGATATTTTTCAGATGATTCCAAAAGTGAGTGGTGTCAGAAGTGGATAGTTGTAGTAAATAGGGAATGTATTCTGCTGGCAGGTTCTTTGGGGGGTTAGAAAAAAGGGTAGTGTGAGGGTGTTTTCAGAGTATATTTAAGCATATTCTTTCAGTAAGGCCCTCTGGGACTACTGATGGGTCAGTGGGACCCCAGAGCCCTGCATATTGTCTGTCCAATAAAAGCTCTAACTCAATGTTGGATCCTAACGTCCTATATTTTGGAACACATAGCTGAAGCTACCTTTTCAAATGTATAGCCTTATAGTAGAGGCAAAAATCAGGCAGTCCAAAACCGCCTTCAGTGCGATCCTTTATCAGTTTGTCATATGCTATTCTGGGTTTTTACCCTTCCAGAGAAAGGTAATGAAAGGTAATCTGACCTGTGTGAAAAAAAACTGTGGAAGGTGGATGGGAACCATTTGTAATAAGTATAGAAGCTTTGGAACAATATACGTTTGTAGAAGGTATTTATGTCCTATCCAAGACACCCATGGCAGTGCCAAAGAATGTAACTGGTTTTTAATCTTCTTCAGGAGGGGAAGATAATTGGATTTGTATAGTCTTGTAGGGTCATTAGTGAGTGCTATTCCTAGATATGGCAAAGAGTCAGAACTCCATTTGAAAGGGAAAAAGGATTTACGGGAATGGACCATCTGAGTCGAGAGGGAAACGCCAATAGCCTCAGACTTGGAATAGTTTATCTTAAATTGAGATAAAGAGCCAAATGAATTAAGGAGATCTAGAATCTGTGGGAATGCCTGTGTAGGGTTTGTAATCAATAGCATGACTACTTTCAAACCTTTTATAAGAGGGTTATCTCGGAAAGTCTGTAATAGAGTTTCCATCACCAATATGAACAGCGAGGGGGAAAGAGGGCATCCCTGGCGTGTCCCATTAGTGATATGAAAGGACATTGACAGGGTTCCATTTACTCTCACCCTAGCACAGTGCTTCTCAAATAGTGGGGCGCGCCCCCCAGGGGGGGCGCCAGGCTCCGTAAAGGGGGGCTCGTTCAGGGCCGGCCTTTGGGGTGTGCGAATTTCTTCTGTATAATGCCGGCAGGCAGGCCGGGCGGCCGGCGCGTCCCTCAGTGATGTCACGTGCCTGCGCCGCCTGCTTTATGAATGAAGCAGGCGGCGCAGACAAGTGACGTCACTGAGGGACGCGCCGGCCGCCCGGCCCGCCTGCCGGCATTATACAGAAGAAATTCAGATATACGGTACTATTAGGAGTGAGGGGGGCATGTTTAATAACTTTAAACGGCGGCGGCGGGCACACGGAATCTGTGGATGGCACAGTTAAGGGGTGGGGGTCTGTGGATGGCACTGTTATGGGCTGGGGGGCACTGTGGATGGCACTGTTATGGGGTGGGGGGTCTGTGGATGGCACATATATAACAGTGCCAGCCACAGATCCCCCTGTAACAGTGCCAGCCACAGATCCCCCCATAAGTGTCCGTCATCCACAGATCCCCCCATAAGTGTCCGTCATTCACAGATCCCCCCATAAGTGTCCGTCATCCACAGATCCCCCATAAGTGTCCGTCATCCACAGATCCCCCCATAAGTGTCCGTCATCCACAGATCCCCCATAAGTGTCCGTCATCCACAGATCCCCCCCATAAGTGTCCGTCATCCACAGATCCCCCCATAAGTGTCCGTCATCCACAGATCCCCCCATAAGTGTCCGTCATCCACAGATCCCCCCATAAGAGTCCGTCATCCACAGATCCCCCATAAGTGTCCGTCATCCACAGATCCCCCCATAAGTGTCCGTCATCCACAGATCCCCCCATAAGTGTCCGTCATCCACAGATCCCCCCATAAGTGTGTGTCCGATCCACATTTCTTTCTTTTTTTATTCTCTTATACGTTAATAAGGATACAGTGTTATGCAGAGGTGTACTTATAACAATTTTATAGACAAATTATACTATTTACAGTCGCGCGGGGGGCGCAAAATGTTTTCTTCTTCCTAGGGGGGCATGACAGAAAATAATTGAGAAGCACTGCCCTAGCACAAGGCAGATGTTACAGAGACATAACCGCTTGAATAAAGGAGTCCGATATTCCAAATCTGTGCAAAGCACGTTGCATATAAAGCCAGTCAACCCTATCAAAGGCCTTCTCGGCATCAGTACTTAGAAGTACGAGAGCCAAGGCTCATCGCTTGGCCCAGGTGATAGCATTAATGAGTCCACATAATTGAAAATTTCCCTCTCGGCCCAAGACAAAGCCAGTCTGTTTCTGGTGGACAATTTTGGGGGTGAGAGTATTAAGTCTAGATGCCAACAGTTTGGTCCATATTTCTATGTCTAGGTTTAGCAATGAGATGGGTCTATAATTGCTGCATTCCTTACTATCTTTAACCTCTTTAGGGATGATAGTAATGGTAGCTTCAAGTGCCTGCTTCAGGAGGGGTTTTCCTCTAGCAAGAGCTTGGAACCAACTGTTTATGTGAGGAGCTAATGTGGGAAGGAGTTTTTTATAGTAACCTGCCGGAAGACCATCTGGTCCTGGGGCTTTACCTATAGGTATGGTCTAAATAATCTTATTGACCTCTTCCTCTGTAATAGGGGCCAGTAGGGGTGAGCATTCGTCCACAGTTAGTTTAGGGAGATTAAGGGTGTTAAGGAACGTGTCTATATGGATTTTTCCGTCAGTTTCTTGATACCTATCTGGTGAGGTGTGATGAGTGGGGTCTAGTTTGTACAATTTTGTGTAATAAGCGCAAAATTCTTCTGCTATTTCTTTTGTGGATGAAACCATGGATCCCATGCTTGTTTTAATGGTAGGAATGTATTGTGTTTCATTACACTTTTTAAAAAGCTAAGTCTTCAATTTATTTCCTTTGTCTCCATGCATGTATTGCTTAAATTTGGCATATTGATAAACTTTTGCGCATTTTATGTTGAGAAGCTCTTTCCGTTTTTGCCTTAAAGAAAGGAGTTCTTTTTTGGCTAGTGTCACTTTAGATCTTTTCTGAATAGTTTCTATAGATGCAATTTGACACAATAGGGGGTTAAGTTTTTTTTGTTTGTTTTTTTAAAGTTTAGAACCTAACGCTATGAATTCTCCACGTATGAATGCCTTGTGGGCTTCCCAGACTATGGTCTGGGAGGAATCAGAAGGTTTATTGTCTTGGAAGTAATGAGATAATTTACAGGAAATATCTGCTAGATGTTTATCTGTATCTAAAAGGGTCTCATTTAAACGCCACATCCACTCTCGAGTTTGCAGATTGGCGAAGGAGAGTGAGGTTGTCACCGGGGCGTGGTCTGAGACAGTAATGGGCCAATTGTGGAACGGCGTATCATATCTATGTGTGCCTCTGATATCAATATGTAATCTATCCTCCAGTATGAACAATGGACTGTATAATCTCTGTCAGTAGTATTAAGTGTTCTCCAGTCAAGTAGATGATTGTCTCGCAGTATCTTTGGTTACCTGCTAAGGTTTTCTAGGACGGGTACCTGATGAGGAATCTAATAAAGGGTTTAGCGAAACAATAAGGTCACCTCCTATTATTTTAATTTCCTCAGCAAAATCATGGAACCTAGAGATCTCCGCTGTAGATTTAATCCATCTGTGTTGATGAATGTTGGGGGCATAAAGACCCGCCAGGGATATTAGGGCTTGTCCAATTTTCCCCTTGATAAAGAGGAATCGGCCTTCTGGATCCTGTTGTACTACTATTGGGGTGAAATATTGGGGTGACTGCAATACTAACACCTCTAGAGGCTGTCTGGTATGTGCAATGGAACCACTGCGAGAAGTGTGTGGGAGAAAGTCTGGGGATTTTGTCTACTTTAATATGAGTCTCTTGTAGGAAACAGATGTCAGTCTTGTTTTTCCTCAAGAGAGTGAGGATCTGTGACCTTTTTTGTGGGGTATTGAGGCCCCTGGCATTAAAGGTAGTTCTGTTCATTAACCCCATATAGGACTAGTTGTAGTAGTCAGTTTGGATATCAGAGAAATCATCCAAGTCAATATAAAGGATAAAACATGAAGTGAAACAGGAACAAAAGAACATGTCAGAACATTCTGGAACGTGTAGACTAATAGTTTGCTAGTAACGCCAAGCTCCGCATTACATAGCGGATACCACAGCGCAAAGAGCAATAGTACCTGAGTGGTCTCAGAGTTAGACCACTGTATAAGGGTGTGTGGGGGCCGGCAGTGATGGAAAATCATCCCAACCTGGTTTCTCACTCCCATGCCTTTAAGACAGATATACCTGTTTGATAAAAGAAACGAGAAAAAAGGAGGGGGGGGGGATGAGGCATGCCAGAATCAACTCTAAAACCTATTCCCCCCACCATCCAATCTCACAGACACAAAACAGGTATTAATAGTAGGAAAAAGGGATAACGCCGCAGACGTATATGATGGAATATTGATAGTTCAGTTCACAGATACCTATGGTAAAACTTCTGTTACTGGTAGCAGAAGCTCTGTTTGAGACTCTGCATGCAGCGCATATAAGAGACTATACAAGGACATTGGGGGCAGTTGTCCAGGTCCCAGACATCAGCCTGGATGGATAAAGTGCCTTATGTAAGTCTCTTCTTGAAATGAACGTCACAAAGTTCTCTGTATATTCTTTGGACATTCCGCTGTGTATATAGGTGACAAAGCTAAAAGACTTGGGAATATCTGGAGGTGTTTGGAAATTCTTCAGAGATAGCACTAATAAAACTAAAAAGGGTCTGATGTGTATGATTGGACTCCATTAATACCGCCAATTTCCGCTGTCTCTGAAACTATGTTGGGGAGAGAGATTGATTGTAGTCAATCTAAGTGTCTCTTGCTGTTGGAGGCTTTGTGTTTGGAGACAACCTCCCAGGGCTCCAAGGTGTGTAGCTTAGATAAGGTAATATCAACTTGGAGCCAGGGCTCTATGGGCAGAGACGGAATGTCTAATACACTCCAAGCAGCGTCCAAATCCTGGAGCATGCGTACAACACAGCAGCATCCATTTTTAGTAAAAGGTGAGCCCGAAGGCAAATAGCCACCTGTATAACAATTTTTGATTTCGCAGCAGGTAGTCAGTAATTGGCTTAAGGGTTAGGGCGTTTAGCTAATGTTGAAGGGGCTATATGACGCTTCGCGATCTCGGCAATACTGATTACCGAAGAAATCGTGAATGCATCCTGTTTTAAAATTACAGAATTACAAGAGCCCTCTCATTCACACAAAGAGTTAAAACTCTCTCAACCCTGAAGTTAATTCACCTTCCCAGCTCTAAAAGATTCCTCCTGGCCCTAGGAGAAACCCCTGCCAGGTTAAGTATCCATCAATCTGATATTATCTTGACAAAACCCCATAAAAGTGCCCTCTCTCTAGTCTGAGCGGCCCCAGCACAGCAGGGGTCTTAACACCCTTAAACCTGGTCAGAAACTTCAAGAGAGAATGACAGATCCTTATCACGCAGCTGGTTGGAACAAGAAGGGAGATGACGTTAAAGTCGCCTCCAATCCATAGATTGTATATTTTCCCCATATTTTCTTCATATTTCATGGGTTAGTAAAATACGGAATGAACAATCTCTTCTTAAATGGTTAAGGTTATTCTAACATACCTTCCAGGAAATCCGCAAGCAAATCGGAGATTCCCGCTTCGAAATATAAAGGTTCTCAGGCACACGGTATTGTCTTCCAGTCATATTTGGTATCAGATGATTCGTAAAGTTCTACTGATTATAAATATGAATTATATTCCTTAATTTGACCTACGGGTACAGAGAAACTGGCAAAGCAAGGATTCTGCCAGATTTTCTCTCTCTGGGGCAAGAACTGCCCCCTGTTCCAATTACCCAAGGCTGGACTTGTGCGTGTCATAGCCACTCCCTACTCCAGAGTGGGTAAAACACAGTGACCCACTCAGGTCCGGGTCCCTCATCTACCATCTGAAGTCGAAGATCATCATGACCGCCCGCTGGACACGGGAACCCCGCCATCTTGGATTATTCCTTGCAAAGATTTTATCTTTTACTGGACTCTACCATGGTAATTCTGAACTTACGGACATTCTATTCCCTTTCATCTCTTACTTATTTCTATCCAACCAATCTGTTCGACTGGCAGGTATATTTACCACAAGAAAATTTAGACTAGCACATTCATATACATAGTCACAAGTGCATATCCATCAAGCAAACATGGTTGATAAAAAAAATGGCTGCACAACTTTACACATATAAACAATAGAGCTGAGAACTGGGGATCATTCTAAATTAACGTGGTATTATACCTACTATAAATGGAAAAATGGAAGCTCTTAAGGCACATTTTTGATCAAAAGTGTGTCCGGCCCATCTACCAGGCGTCAAGGTGGCGGAAGGGACCCCTTCGGGCGATTCTGACCTTCAGGCGGATGACAATAATGCAAGAAATACCTTGTCATGTGATATTAATGATTGTGTAACTGCACTGGCAGATGTTTTCAGTGTTGCCAGTAACCTGGGCTCAGATGGGGCTGCGGGGACAGAACCAACCGTCCCTGCACCCGCATCTGACCTCAGCGTTTAAGGTAACTCTCCGCAGTTAACATCCTACGTAACCGGTCAGCTGGAGGAGACCTGTGGCACTGCATTCGTGCAGGCCTTGAGGAGTGACCCGAGTCTGGAGAAGCTTAGGGCTCGAGCAGGCCAGCCTCCAGGCGAGAGCACTCCATATAAAGTCTGTTGGAAGAGCGACCGACTGTACTGCGAAGCGGTAGAGCCTACAAAAGGTGACACAGGTAGGGAACACGAGATAACTGGTAGTCCCTAGGGAATTTCGGGCACAGGTACTCAAAGCAGCCCACGACATTCCACTAGCAGGACATTTGGGTATCAGAAAGATCCACAAACGTGTTCAGAACCATTTTTACCCGCCCACGATGGAAAAGGACATAACCAATTACTGCCGATCGTGTACCACTTGCAAGAGGTTTAAGAAGGCTGGGGATACCGACAAAGCTCCTTTGCAGCCACTGACGGTGATCACAGAGCCCTTCCAGAGGGTGGCAGTGGATATAATTGGCCCCCTTTCTCTCGTGTGGGGTTCCCCGCCGAGATGATCTCTGATCAGGGATCCTGCTTCATGTTGGAGCTAATGGAAGCCCCCTGTGAGAGGGTGCAAATTAAGCACACCCCTTCCAGTCTATATCACCCCCAAACCAACGGTCTGTGCGAATGATTCAATGAAACGTTAAAGCAAATGCTGGCAACATTGATAGAATCGCAGGGGAAGGACTGGGAGCGGCACCTGCCTCATTTTCTGTTCGCTTACAGAGAAGTGCCACAGGAGTCCACTGGGTTCCCGCCCTCTGAACTCCTATATGGACGAGACGTCCGAGGGCCCTTAAAACTGATTCAGGAGACCTGGGAGGGAAAAGGTGACCCCTTAGAAGTCTCTGTGGTTAAATATGTCCTAAAATTTCAGGACAAGATGGAGTCCCTCATGGCCATGATGACGGAAAACCTCTCAAAGGCACAGGCCAAGCAGAAGGCCTGGTATGACCAGCACGCCAGAGATCGGTCATACAAATAAGATCAGAAAGTATATGCCCTACTCCCTGTCAGGCAGAACAAATTGCAGGCCGCCTGCGAAGGGCCATAACCCATTCTGAAACAGGTGAACCCAGTCACTTACCTAGTGAGTCTGCGGGGTAAGCAACAGAAAATGTTCCACGTGAACATGTTAAAAGCACATGAGGAGAGAGAGCAGTATGTGTTAGCAGTGTGCAGCCAGCTAAAACCAGAAGAGTCAGATCCCCTGATAGACCTGCTAGCAGAGCTACGAGAAGTGGCGGAGGATTGGAACATCAACCCCCACCTCTCGTACCCACAGCAACTTCAGCTCACCCTCCTCCTGAGTGCGCACAGGGCCACATTCTCAGGACTCCCTGGCCAAACCAACCTAGCAGCTCACCGAGTTGACACAGGGACCCACAAGCCCTTACGGCAGGGCCCCTATTGCACCTCACCCGAAGTGCAGGCTGAGATCAAGAGAGAAATTGACAAAATGCTGCAGTTAGGAGTCATCCAGAAATCCGCTAGCCCATGGGCCGCTCCGGTTGTTTTAGTGCCCAAAAAGGACAAGACGACCCAGTTCTGAGTCGAATATCGGAGACTGAATGACTGTCACGAGAAGGTCGCAGCGACTTGCTACTCGCGATAGCTTGTGAGTTTGCTCCATGGTTCAGGGTATGTCATCCGGGTTTTGCCTTGTGAACCTTTTTGTCCTGACTGGGAGTTTGTAGGCATCCTTCTCAGGTGAGTCCTGTCTGCCACTCCCAGCTACTATATTAGTTTCAGTTTCACTTGCAGTCATTGCCAGATATAGTCCTTACTTCCAGTTCTATTCTGACCTTTGAAGGAGATCGTTTGATGGTGTTGCTGTGGAGCTCTTGTCCGGCGTGGACTGTCGTGATTGGGATCGCCTTCTCTGCTCGTGACTGGATAAGTCTATCCCTGCTTTAGTTTGTTTGTTGCTGTCTTTCCCTGCTGTTCTCCTAGACATGAGTGATGGTGACTAGTGCTCCCATCGGCCTTTCCCCACTCTAGGCTTGTTAGGGTGACTGAGGGTTTAGGCATCCTGCTCGCCGCACGGGTTCACACCCCGTCTAGGGTATCAGGGCAGACAGGTGCCAGCTTAGAGTTAGTCAGGGGTGGCCATACTATTCCCATCCGTAGATCGGGGTCCCCCTTCCCCTCCATCTGGTGCGACACGACTGCTGCTGGGATAGCGGTCGTGACAGTATATCTGGCCTTTTAAAAAAAAAAGTGACATTTCTTTTTTTTTTTGCTTGCTGTTTTGCTTTGTATTTTTCTGTTCCACTATGGATCCGGTTACGGTTTTGGCGAAACAATTACAGGGATTATCCCTTGAAGTGGCAGGATTAAAAGCAACAGTACTGCAGCAGCAGCAGCCATCCTTGGGTTCCACCGTTGCTACGGGAAACCAAGGTACTCCTGAGCCAAAAGTGGCTTTACCTGATAGGTTCTCAGGAGGGAGAGACCAATTTGTAACCTTCAGAGAAGCTTGCAAATTGTTCTTCAGGTTATGCCCTAGATCCTCGGGCGGTGAGGAACAACGGGTGGGCATTGTAATTTCTCTCCTGCAAGGAGATCCGCAGGCTTGGGCTTTCTCCCTACCATCAGACTCTCTGGCCTTACGATCAGTGGAGGAGTTTTTTGAAGCCCTGGGTCTCGTATATGATGACCCGGACAGGGTCTCACTGGCTGAGTCTAAGCTACGTAGACTTCGGCAAGAGAACCGTTCTGCTGAACTATATTGTTCCGAATTCCGTAGGTGGGCTACTGATACGTTATGGAACGACTCGGCCCTTAGGAGTCAGTTCTGCCAGGGGTTGTCTGAAAAATTAAAAGAAGCGCTGGCGGTATACGAGGTCCCTGGGTCTCTGGAGGCTGCTATGTCTCTGTCCATAAGAATCGACAGACGACTCAGGGAGAGACTATTAAATTTTACAGAGGCCTCTATAGGGCAGGGATCGGTTTGTTATGATCCAGTCGAACCAATGCAAATAGGGGGCGCCACTAGACGGGTGAATCCTCCTAAGTTCTGCCGTAGGTCAGAGGTTTGTTTTCGTTGTGGGGGGAGGGGTCATTTTGTAAAGGTTTGTCCCTCAGAACCCAAGAGACCACAAACAAAGGAGCCGCCGGAAAACTAGAGTCCCCAGATTGTGCGGAGGATAACAGTCTGGGCGTATTCGTTTCCTCCATACGCATGTCTCAGTTTTTGTTGTCCGTTACCGTTGAGGCGGGCAATAAGACTGAGATCTGTTCCGTCTTTTTGGACAGTGGGGCGGGGGTCAACTTGGTGGATTCACGGTTTGCTCAGGCTCTGGGTTTTACTCCGGAACCGATATGCAGAACTATTCCTGTTTTTGCCATCGACTCCTCCCCTCTTACTCAGAAAGAGTTAACTCAGATCATCCATAATATCCATCTGCAGGTAGGGGACCTCCATAAAGAGCATATCTCTTGTTATGTCTTGGACGGTCTTCCGGCTCCTATGGTATTGGGGCTTCCCTGGCTGGTGACTCACAATCCAGTGGTGGATTGGCAGGCCGGGGAGATTGTGGAGTGGAGTGAACATTGTAAGGACAACTGCTTGAGTAGTAGGTGCTCTACACTCTCTGTAACATCTTTACCTGCCTTTCTGTCAGATTTTATGGATGTGTTCTCTGAGAAGGGTTGTCAGGGGTTACCACCTCATCGTCCATATGATTGCCCGATTAATCTATTACCTGGGGCAAAACTACCTAAAACTCGGTTATACAATCTTTCCGGCCCGGAGAGGAAGGCTATGAAAGATTATATTTCGGAGAGTTTGGCTAAGGGACACATCAGACCCTCTTCTTCACCTGTGGCTGCAGGGTTCTTTTTCGTTAAAAAGAAAGATGGGGGCCTACGTCCTTACCTGGATTTCCGGGAATTAAACCGGATAACTATCCGAGATCCCTATCCTCTTCCTCTCATTCCCGACCTCTTTAATCAGGTTGCTGGTGCTAAATGGTTCTCCAAAATGGATCTCAGAGGAGCCTATAACCTGGTTCGCATCAAAGAGGGGGATGAGTGGAAGACGGCTTTTAATACTCCGGAAGGGCATTATGAAAATCTGGTCATGCCATTTGGTCTTACTAATGCGCCTGCGGTATTCCAGCATTTTGTCAACTATATTTTTAGTCACCTTATCGGGAGATTTGTTGTGATATATCTTGATGACATCCTGGTCTATTCCCCGGATCTGGATACACATAAGATCCATGTGAGACAAGTGCTGCAGATATTAAGGGCCAACAAATTGTTTGCTAAGTTAGAAAAATGTGTGTTCGCCGTAAAAGAACTGCCATTTCTGGGGTATGTGTTGTGAGATTCAGGTTTCCGCATGGATCCAGAGAAAGTCCGGGCGATTATAGACTGGGATCTGCCTGAGAACCTGAAGGCATTGCAACGCTTTCTGGGGTTTGCCAATTTTTATAGAAAATTTATAAAGAACTATTCCTTGGTGGTCAAACCACTGACGGACATGACCCGAAAGGGATCCGATTTTTCCTAATGGTCACATGCAGCCAAAACTGCCTTTGCATTTCTGAAGGAGAGATTCACCTCGGCCCCTATTCTCGTACAGCCAGATGTCTCGCTTCCTTTTATTGTAGAGGTTGACGCATCAGAGGTGGGGGTGGGAGCGGTACTATCTCAGGGCCCGTCCCCTGGTGAATGGCGTCCGTGTGCTTTCTTTTCGAAGAAATTGTCTACTGCAGAAAGGAACTATGATATTGGCAACATGGAACTTTTGGCTATTAAGTTGGCTTTTGAGGAGTGGCGTCATTTTTTGGAGGGGGCGGTTCATCCCGTCACGGTGATTACTGATCACAAAAACTTATATCTGGAGTCTACTAAACGTCTCACCCCTAGACAGGCTCGGTGGTCGTTATTTTTTACTAGGTTTAATTTTGTAATAACCTATCGCCCGGGGGCAAAAAATACTAAGGCGGATGCATTGTCTCGAAGTTTTCCTGGAGGGGGTGATGTTGAGGTACCAGAGCCCATTTTGCAAAAGGGGGTGGTGGTCTCTGCATTACACTCAGGTTTAGAGGGGAGGGTGTTGGAAGCTCAGGGGGACGCCCCGGCCTCCTGCCCCTCGGGTAAACTGTTTGTGCCAGAAAATTTACGCCTGGAGATACTAAAAGAACACCATAACTTCACACTGGCAGGACACCCAGGTAGTAGGGCAACCTCTGAATTAGTGTCTCGTTGGTTCTGGTGGCCTAAGTGGCGCCAGGAGGTGTTGAATTTTGTGTCTGCATGTGCTACCTGTGCTCGTTCTAAGGTAGATCCTACTCGTCCGGCAGGGCGTCTTTTACCTCTAGCCATCCCCAACAGGCCTTGGACGCACCTATCAATGGATTTCATTACGGATCTACCAGTATCAGCGGGGAAAACTGTTATTCTTGTAGTTGTTGATAGATTCAGTAAAATGGTGCACTTTATTGCTCTTGCCGCATTGCCTAATGCTAACACACTGGCTCAGGTTTTTATTGACCACATCGTGAAGCTTCACGGGGTCCCTTCCGATATTGTTTCGGATCGTGGTACCCAATTCGTTTCTAAATTTTTGAAAGCTTTTTGTTCTCGTTTAGGGGTTCATCTGTCGTTTTCTTCATCTTTCCATCCACAGTCCAACGGTCAGACTGAACGTACCAATCAAAACCTAGAGACATATTTGAGATGCTTTGTTTCCGAAAATCAGGAGGAATGGTCATCTTATTTACCGTTAGCCGAGTTTGCCAATAATAATCGTCGTCAAGAATCCACCGATAAGTCACCATTTTTTGGTGCGTATGGTTTCCATCCTCAGTTTTGTACGTTTAGTGAGGGGGGGCCGTCTGGGATTCCCGAGGAGGAACGATTTGCGTCTTCACTTTCTTCAGTGTGGCAGAGTGTGCAAGAAAGTTTGAAGAGAATGGGTGGTAGATACAAACGTGTGGCTGATAGGAGGCGCTCTGAAGGTCCGTACCTTGGGGTGAATGACTTGGTGTGGTTGTCTACCAGAAATATCAAGTTGAAGGTTCCCTCATGGAAATTAGGTCCGAGATTTATTGGTCCTTATAGGGTAATTAAGATCATTAACCCGGTGGCTTTTCGTCTGGAGCTACCTCAGACTCTAAGGATCCATAATGTCTTCCACAGATCTCTGCTTAAGAGATATGTAGAACCTCCTGAACCATTGCCACTACCGCCTCCACCGGTGGTTGTTGATGGCAGTCTTGAGTTTCAGGTAGAAAAGATTGTTGACTCACGATATGTTCGCCGCTCTCTTCAGTACCTGGTGCACTGGAGAGGTTATGGTTTCGAAGAGAGAATGTGGGTTCCAGCATCAGAGATAAAAGCGGACAGACTCATTCAGGCTTTTCATAGCTCCCATCCGGAGAGGCCTGGTCTTGAGGGTCCGGGGGCCCCTCGTAGAATGGGGGGTACTGTCACGACTGTGACTGATCCAGACAGGTCTGAGAGGAGAAGGTCGCAGCGACTTGCTACTCGCGATAGCTTGTGAGTTTGCTCCATGGTTCAGGGTATGTCATCCGGGTTTTGCCTTGTGAACCTTTTTGTCCTGACTGGGAGTTTGTAGGCATCCTTCTCAGGTGAGTCCTGTCTGCCACTCCCAGCTACTATATTAGTTTCAGTTTCACTTGCAGTCATTGCCAGATATAGTCCTTACTTCCAGTTCTATTCTGACCTTTGAAGGAGATCGTTTGATGGTGTTGCTGTGGAGCTCTTGTCCGGCGTGGACTGTCATGATTGGGATCGCCTTCTCTGCTCGTGACTGGATAAGTCTATCTCTGCTATAGTTTGTTTGTTGCTGTCTTCCCCTGCTGTTCTCCTAGACATGAGTGATGGTGACTAGTGCTCCCATCGGCCTTTCCCCACTCTAGGCTTGTTAGGGTGACTGAGGGTTTAGGCATCCTGCTCGCCGCACGGGTTCACACCCCGTCTAGGGTATCAGGGCAGACAGGTGCCAGCTTAGGGTTAGTCAGGGGTGGCCATACTATTCCCATCCGTAAATAAGGGTCCCCCTTCCCCTCCGTCTGGTGCGACACGACTGCTGCTGGGATAGCGGTCGTGACAATGACATCACCACAACTGATGCGTATCCCATGCCTCGAATTGATGTATTGCTGGATCAGCTGGCGTCCACCAACTATCTAACAATCATGGACCTGAGCCTTGGGTACTGGCAGATTCCACTTGGGCCAGAGGCGAGAGCGAAGTCTGCATTCATCACCCCTTTTGGCCTCTATGAGTTTACTCGTATGCCCTTTGGGATGAAGAATGCGCCCGCCACCTTTCAGTGGGCCATGAATGAACTGCTGGAAGGAACGCAAGGTTAGGCAGTAGCCTACCTGGATCACATTGCGGTATTCAGTCCAACCTGGGAAGATCACCTTGACCGTCACAGGTATTGGGAAGATTGTCCGTTGCCAATCTGACCATTAAGCCCAACAAATGTCAGATTGCCATTACAGAGGTTCAGTACCTAGGACACAAATTAGGCAGCCAGACCCTGAAACCTCAGATAGGGAATGTCGATGCCATTGTGGCATGGCCGCAGCCTACCACCAAAAAACAAATACAGGCTTTTCTGGGAACGGCAGGATACTATAGGAAGTTTGTTCCGTCTTATAGTACTCTGGCTAAACCACTGACTAATGCAACAGGTAAAAAACAACCCAAGGTCACATGGAACCCAGAACTAGAAGAGGCGTTTCGGGCCTTGAAGGAAGGTCTGGCTAGTGCTCCTGTCCTTCAACCTCCCGACTTCTCCCGTCAGTTCATTGTACAAACTAACGCCTCAGACCACGGTCTGGGAGCAGTGCTTAGTCAGGTGGACGCAACTGGGAATGAGCATCCTGTCCTCTACTTGAGTAGGAAGCTACTTTCACGGGAAGCCGTGTACTCCATGACAGAGAAAGAGTGTCTAGCGATTGTGTGGGCCCTACAGAAGTTACAATCGTACCTATACGGACGATCCTTCACGGTCATCACAGACCACAACCCCCTCAGCTGGCTGAAACGTACTGCAGGTACCAATGGAAAACTCCTCCGTTGGAGCTTAGTGCTCCAACAGTATGATTTCACGATCCATAAACCGGGAAGTCGCCAACAGAATGCTGACGAACTTTCCCGCTGTAACAAACCTGAATAGCGAGTGGGGATTGCTTCAGTCACAGTCTTGCTGACCACTCCTTCCCCAATCTTCCCAAGGGGGAAGGTGTGACGCTTCGCGATCTCAGCAATACTGATTACCAAAGAAATCGCGAATGCATCCTGTTTTAAAATTACAGAATCACAAGAGCCCTCTTATTCACACAAAGAGTTAAAACTCTCTTAACCCAGTAGTAAATTCACCTTCCAGCTCCAAAAGTTTCTTCCTGGCCCTAGGAGAAACCCCTGCCAGGTTAAGTATCCATCAATCTGATATTATCTTGATAAAACCCTATAAAAGTTCCCTCTAGTCTGAGCGGCCCCAGCACAGCAGGGGTCTTAACACCCTTAAACCTGGTCAGAAACTTCAAGAGAGAATGACAGATTCTTATCACGCAGCTGGTTGGTACAAGAAGGGAGATGACCTTAAAGTCACCTCCAATCCATAGATTTTATATTTTTCCCATATTTTCTTCATATTTCATGGGTTAGGAAAATACAAAATGAACAATCTGTTCTGAAATGGTTGAGGTTATTATAACACACCTTCCAGGAAATCCGCAAGCAAATCAGAGATTCCTGCTTCGAGATATAAAGGTTCTCAGGCACATGGTATTGTCTTCCAGTCATATTTGGTATCAGATGATTCGTAAAGTTCTAGTGATTATAAATATGAATTCTATTTCTTAATTTGACCTACGGGTACGGAGAAACTGGCAAAGCAAGTATTCTGCTAGATTTTCTCTCTCTGGGGCAAGAAATGCCCCCTATTCCAATTACCCAAGGCTGGACTTGTGCGTGTCATAGCCACTCCCAGCTCCCGAGTGGGTAAAACACAGTGCCCCACTCAGGTCTTGGTCCTTCATCTACCATCTGAAGTTGAATAACATTGCGACCGCCCGCTGGACACGGGCACCCCGCCATCTTGGATTATTCCTTGCAAAGACTTTATCTTTTACTGGACTCTACAACGGTAATTCTGAACTTACGGACATTCTATTCCCTTTCATCTCTTACTTATTTCTATCCAACCAATCTGTTCGACTGGCAGGTATATTTACCTGTCAATTTGAATGTATCTGTGTATAGTTTTTATAATAAAACAAAAGATTTAATCGTTCCAGTTTTGCGCTTGTTACCTGATTATTTGGTCTATGCTAAGAACTCTGTCCTCAGAAGCGACATACTGCATTGTCTTATTTTTTTTAAAATTTTTTATTTGTTAGCTCAGTTGCAAATAACAGTTTCTTCCCTTTAAGAATAGATAGCTGGAGTCTCTTCGCCCTGTATTAATGCGAAGAGTGGTGGCAGCACATTAAGTTGGTTTCCTGCGTGAAATCAATAATTTTATTTTACAGATTGTACATACAATCGCGATTGTATGATGTATGGGCACACCAACCAATCTTAAACGTTTACTGTGCTCACAGTGGATTCGCCTCCAGAAGTCTCTAGCAGAGAGACCTGTATGATAACTGTGGCATAGTACAATGGGATTGGCGGGTGGTTATCACAGGCTACATCTTGAAAAAGGAGCACTAATACCTTAGCTCCTTCTTTGCACGTGAAGCTTGTAAAATGGCTGCGGTGTCCCTGAAGCTCAACAACCCACATATAACGTCTCTGGGTGGTTCTCCTTGTTGAGGTGTGGGACAGAGAGAGATGTGAATTCTTTTAATAATAATGGTTTCTGCTTTATCCTCGCCTAGGAGGTCTATGAATAGCTTTGTGGCAGCAGTTTCCAGCTCCTCTGGCAACACAGACTCGGACAGCCCTTTTATCCTGAAGTTTTTTCGTCTGCTTCTGTTTTCTTGATCCTCAATCATAAGGTAGGCATTGTTTAGCGAAGTAATCTGGGCTTCAAATGATTGTACTAGAGCCGCGCTGTGTGCCATTACTAGGCCCTGATTGTTATCCAATTTGTCCACCTGATGCCCCAGAGCCCTCATGTCTTGCCTTAATTCCCTTATTTCTTGGATCAGCTGGGCCATGGCCTGAGACAGGATGGCTTTGAAATAGGATTTTGTAATTGCGCTGCTGTCTTCTGCTTGTGCAACTTCTCCAGGGCACTGTGTGCAATCTCCATCTTCCTCCTCTTCTCCCTCAGAGTCCTGCCCATATGCCTGGTGCACCATCTTGCCTGAACGAACTGGGGATGCCGCCAATTTTCTCCTGAGAAATTTTGGGAATTTTGACCATTTTATAAATGTCTCCGGCGTGTATTTGATGAGAGGCACATGTCTATGAGTCGGGAGCTCTCTCTCAGATCTCCGTCTTGTTCACCGGTTAGGCTCCGCCGCAGAGGAGAATTCTATTTAATATACAGATATAGCAAACATTAATTTGACACTTAAAGATGTGCAGTTGGTGCAAATTGATGACCTATCCTCAGAATAGATCATCAACATCTGATTGGCAGGGGTCCGACTCCTGGTACCCTCAAATCAGCTGTTTCAAGAGAGGGCTACACATGTGCTAGCACTGCTTTCTCTTCAAGATTACACGTGAATCGTCTTGCTCATCTCAGTGGTGCAGTGTAATTATATGCATTCATCCCATTCACTTGAATAGGACCAGCCATTGTAATTATTTTTCACCACCATTTCAAGTGAGGACGCGCATTGTACTCTTGATTAGGAAGAAGAACTAGCATGAGCTCAGCCTCCTCTTCAAACAGCTGATTGGCCAGGGTACCAGGAGTCGGACTGAGGATAGGTCACCAATATGTACCAGCTGCACAACCCCTTTAAAGCAATAAATACACCATATTTAATCTTAATCTGTTTTGTGTCAAATTCTATTGAAAAGGGTGTGACTGCAAGAAATGTGTGGTTTAAGATGCAACATTTTGCACAGAAAACTTCTAGGGGTCATTTATTAAGCTGAAATACACCTATATTAGGCATATTTCAGTCGCAGATTGTGGCGCAACAGCTAGCTGTGCCGCAATCTGCAACTTCCACCCACTCACACCAAACAAAAAATTGGGCATGGCGTGGGTGGTGAACCTGTTTCAGGTGTGGAAAAAGGTCTAAACGTAAGACAACTGTCTTACATTTAGAACTGGCGCCTCTTCATAACTCCAGCAGATCCACCGCCAGCTTAGGGGTTTATAAAGATCGGCGTCTTAATAAAAGTGCCCCTCTGTTTTCAAGTAGGCCAACCAATAGGTGGTATAAAAATTTGAGAAAAGTGTCTATGTCTTCACCAGATTTATCATCCAGCCTGAGGCACTATGATAAATCTGGTGCCCATTAAGACTGCCTGAGTTTCTACATTTTAGGGCTTATGCACACGAACATTGTTTGGCTCAGATGCGGACCCATTCACTTCAATGGGGCCACAAAAGATGCGGACAGCACTACATGTTCCATTCCGTGGGGCCACAAAAAAAATAAAACATGTCCTATTCTTGTCCATTTTGAGGACAAGAATAGGCATTTCTATTATGGGCGACCTATTCTGTTCCGCAAATTGCGGGAACACACACAGGTGGCATCTGTGTTTTGCGGATCCACAATTTGTGGACCGCAAAACATGACGCAGCTGTGTGCATGAGCCCTTAGACAGAATTAGTAAAACTTTACCAATGTACATACACTATTTTATGTTGAATACATTTGAAAGGTAATGTGTGTGTAAATAAAACACAAAAAAATTGCATAAATGTTGTATGTGATATTTCTTCAACTATAATAGTAGTCTGTCCACTAATTATGGACATAATTTCATTTGTAACTGAACTTAATTTCCTCAATCATCCATAAAATCTTCTCTGAAAAGGGAGGGAAATAAAGTACACAATACCCTTTACCTTTATATGTGAGCCTGGACAATACAAATTAATCCTGTCTGACTGGACAGGAAAAGGAAAAGCTATGCCACCGCGTTTACATAATGAAAACATAACATGTCTTATCAAGTAATAAAAAGAAATCATGTACAGTACAATAGGAATTATAGTGGTGGAGGGCTGGCAGGAGACCAGCAGAAAAAATGTTATGTGGGAATGGCTGCACATTCATAAGGATACAATGGCCCACTGTGGATCCACTGTGCCAACCAACTGATCTGACTTTGGGCTAATTCTGAGAGCGATAACATAGCGGTCCCCTGGTTTTCACCCTTTAACCTATATATAGGGACCTGGCCTTTGATAAAGGGCAGCCACAAGGCCGCTACCTCTTGGAATAGTCATGTGTGGCTGGCTACTGACCCACTGGAAACAGACAAATATGTAGTCAGGAAACTGTCAGATGTCATGGCTGGCAGGGTTTTTGCAAATCCGTGAAACAGTCCAAAGGTCAAGGAAGGCGACAAAGGAGCAGTATGGTGAACAGGCACAGGTCAGGAACCAGGAATCAGGTAGACAAATGGATAAGAGATCTCTTACAGGCTCAAGCAAGCTAGAGAGACCAAGCAAGATTTGTAAAGACCAACTGTTCAGGCAAGGAAATTAGGTCAGCAACACAGCTATATAGCAGAAGCTGATTAGCAAATGGCAACAGCCACGCAGCAGCTCACAGAACAAGAGGAGGCTAACCCTTGTAGTACTGCAGCATAGGAGATATACATGAACAATGGCCCTAATTAACACACAGGATGCCAGCACCTATGCGTATTAGACAGTGGCGGCCATAAACCACCACTGTAATATGGTGCAATATGTGATTTTTTAAAAGTTTCAAATTTCTGTAATTTTTTTAAGATGAGAAAAGTAGACACTGTCTCTTTAGGCTACATTCACACGGGAGTAAAAAATAAAATAGTCATTAAATACAGACACACTGTCAGTTTTTCATGGCCATTTTTCAACCACCTGTGCATCCATTTTCTGGCCATCTTTCCGTTTTTACTAGCCATTTTGCATCCTTTTTCAAGGCTGTTAAGAATAGATGAATTTCATTGGCTTTTTTTTTATACAATCCCAACCCCTACAGTATACATAATCCCCCCTAGTGGCTCCCAGCAGTAATATTGTCCCCCAAGGTGGCTCCCAGCAGTAATAATGTCCCCCATTGTGGCCCCCAGAGGAAATAATGTCCCCCATATTGACCCCCAATGTCCCCCATAGTAATCCTCAGCTGTAATGTGGTCATCAGCATGATCACGTGGTGATAAAATCAAGCTTGAGCGCAGATCCTTCGGCAGGTCCTTCAAAATCAAGAAAGCGACTGCCTCTACGCATGCAAGTGGATGAGGTAAGTAATTTTTTTTAACCCACTAAAGGGCGATATTGCATTAGTGTACCATTTTAATGGCCGATTGATGTGTGCACTCTTGTCTAAGCGGCCGTTAAAATGGTTCAATTAATTTCAATGGGATCCATCTGGCTGTAAAAATTGGCAAAAATAGGACATGTCCTATATTTTGACAACCTCTATTTGCTGGGTGTTAAAAAAACAGCCATGTGAATAGCCCCATGGACTGCAATGGTTCTGAAAATGGCTATGTGACAGCTGTCAAAAAAACGTTGATTACACAGTCGTGTGAATGTAGCCTAACAAACTAGTTGAGGTCATATTTATTAAATAGATATTTTCAGGAGTTCAGTATTGATGGCCTATGCTCAGGATAAGTCATCAATATCTGATCAGTGGGGGTATGACTCCTTGCCCCCCACCAACAGCTGTTTAAAGAGGCGGTGCTGCAGCCACCTGACATCATACCAAGCACACTGTTGTACATTGTAATAGTGGTTGTGCTTAGTATTGCAGACTAGGCTCATTCACTTGAATGGGACTACACTGCGTATAGGCCTTGTGACCAATGAACATGATGTCACTAGTCTAGGAAAAGGCTGCTCTGCAGTCTTTTCAAACAGCTGGTCGGTGGGGTTCCAGGAGTCAGACCCCCAACCATTGGTATTGATGACTTACTTGAGGATAAGACCATCGATATTGAACTCGTGGAAAACCCCTTTAAATGGAGTAAGAAAATATAGCATAAAATGTGCATGTTAGTTAAGACCCCCATACAGATTAGTGTATTGTTGGGCAAACATGACAAGGACAGTGGGTTCAGCTGACATCTAATGGAAAGCTCCCAACAGATGATGTCAAGGTGGAGAGGGATCAGGAAAAGTGAAAATTTACAACACAAACAAGCTCGTTAATGTGCATGTGGGACTCGGGAGAGACAGATGTCTGCCAAATTCCAGCAATGTCACAGACAAAAAATAATGCTGCAACTAGGCCATACATGCAATTATGCCAACCAGTGCTATGTCTGATTAGGACTACACCAGCCAAGTGCCAGCATGTGTCACTATTCTTAAGTATATGATGAAACATTTGAGTCACGCCCGTGTGTGGGCGGGAGACACCACACCGGACAAAGAAGGAGAGGGAACAAGGAGCTAGTTGAGAAATGAGAAGCTCAGAGTCTTGTCTACAAATGCTCGCAGTTTAGGGAGTAAGATCAATGAACTTAAGTCTATAATGGCATCTGAGAATCTAGATTTAGTGACTGTTACTGACATGGTTCAATGGGAGTAATGACTGGGATATAACAATACCAGGGTTCTCTCTATATAGTAAAGACAGAGAAGGCAAGAAAGGGGAGGGGTGGTCCTGTATGTGAAAGATAGCATAAAATCTAATTTAATACAAGTTAGCGAGACCAATTTAGAGTCAGTTTGGGTTACCTTGCAGCTTGATAATCATAAGGTAACTTGTGTAGGTGTGATACATAGACCACCTAGCCAAGTCAAAGGCAAATAGCTAAAATGACATTGAAAGGAGAAGTTATCATTATAGGAGACTTTAATCTTCCTGATGTAAACTGGAAAACAAATAAAGCTAGTTCTGCCAGGAGTACAGATATTCTAAATTCCCTACTGGGATTATCTCTACAGCAAGTAGTTGAGGAGCCAACCCGGAAGGAGGCCATTTTATATTTAGTATTCACAAATGGGAATTTGGTATCTGATAGTACTGTAGGGGAAAGCTTGGGATCTAGTGATCACCAGTCAGTGTGGTTTACTATAAGTACAGTGACTGAGTCACACCACACAAAATCAAAAGTTTTAGATTTTAGAAAAACTGACTTTTCCAAAATTAGATTAGTGGTATACGAGTCCCTATCAAATTGGAACAGTTTCAATGGAGTCCAGGAGAAATGGGACTACTTAAAAGTTGCACTATTAATGGCAACAGATAATTGTATTAGGCTTGTCAGTAAAAGCAAAAAAAAAAAAAGGAAGAGACCACTGTGGAACTCAACTGAAGTGGCCAAAATCATAAAAAAAAGATAGCATTTTGTAATTCTAAAAAAAAAACGAGGATGACAGGCAAATTTATAAGATTAGGCAGAGAGAGGCCAAACAAGTTATAAGAGCTTCAAAAGCACAGGCAGAAGTGAAATTAGCTCAGTCAGTGAAAAAAGGCGATAAGACATTCTTCAGATACATAAATGAAAAAAGGAAACTAAAACAAGGAATTAACAAATTAACAAAAGAAGGAAGGTATATGGAAGCAGATAAAGAACTAGCTGACTGCCTCAATGAATACTTCTGTTCAGTTTTTACAAAGGAAAATGAAGGAAAAGGACCTCAGTTAGGAAGGAAGAGGGGTATCTTTACAGAGGAAGAGGTTCTAAGTCAGCTGTCTAAAATAAATACGAGTAAGTCACAGGGGCCTGATGGGTGACACCCAAAGCTATTAAAAGAGCTTAGGGAGAACTAGCTAAACCATTAACAGATTTATTTAACCAATCACTGGTAACAGGAGTCGTCCCAGAAAATTGGAAATTAGCAAATGTTGTGCCAATTCACAAAAAAGGTAGTAGGGAGGAATCGGGCAACTACAGGCCAGTAAGTCTGACATCAAAGTGGGGAAATTAATGGAAACGATACTTAAGGAGAGGATTGTGGAACATCTAAAATCCCATGGATTGAAAGATGAAAAACAGCATGGGTTTACTTCAGGTAGATCATGTCAAACTAATCTTATAGATTTTTTGGATTGGGTGACTAAAATAATAGATAGCGGAGGTGCAGTAGACATCGCTTATCTAGACTTTGGTAAGGCTTTTGATACTGTACCACATAGAAGGGTTATCAATAAATTGCAGTCTTTGTGCTTGGACTCCCATATTGTTGAATGGATTAGGCAGTGGCTGAGGGACAGACAACAGAGGGTTGTAGTCAATGGAGTATATTCAGACCATGGTCTTGTTACCAGTGGGGTACCTCAGGGATCTGTTCTGGGACCCATATTGTTTAATATCTTTATCATCGAAATTGCAGAAGGCCTCGATGGTAAGGTGTGTCTTTTTGCTGATGACACAAAGATTTGTAACAGGGTTGATGTTCCTGGAGGGATACACCAAATGGAAAAGGATTTAGGAAAACTAGAGGAATGGTCAAAAATCTGGCAACTAAAATGTAATGTTGATAATTGCAAGATAATGCACCTGGGGCGTAAAAACCCAAGATCAGAATATAAAATCAGGGATACAGTCCTAACCTCAGTATCTGAGGAAAGGGATTTAGAGGTCATTATTTCAGAAGACTTAAAGGTAGGCAGACAATGTCATAGAGCAGCAGAAAATGCTAGCAGAATGCTTGGGTGTATAGGGAGAGACATTACCAATAGAAAGAGGGAGGTGCTCATGCCGCTCTACAGAGCACTAGTGAGACCTCATTTGGAGTATTGTGCTCAGTACTGGAGAACATATCTCCAGAAGGATATTGATACTTTGGAGACAGTTCAGAGAAGAACTACAAAACTAGTACATGGATTGCAGGATAAAACTTACCAGGAAATATTAAAGGACCTTAACATGTATAGCTTGGAAGAAAGACGAGAGAGAGGGGATATGATAGAAACGTTGAAATACATAAAGGGAATCAACAAGGAAAAAGAGGAGAGAATATTTAAAAGAAGAAAAACTGCTACAAGAGGACATAGTTTTAAATTAGAGGGGCAAAGGTTTAAAAGTAATATCAGGAAGTATTACTTTACTGAGAGAGTAGTGGATGCATGGAATAGTCTTCCTGCAGAAGTGGTAGCTGCAAATACAGTGAAGGAGTTTAAGCATGCATGGGATAGGCATAAGGACATCCTTCATATAAGATAGGGCCAAGGGCTATTCATAGTATTCAGTATATTGGGCAGACTAGATGGGCCAAATGGTTCTTACCTGCCGACACATTCTATGTTTCTATGTAATGAACAAGGCCTGAAAAGCAAGGGAAGAAAGATGGACACCTCCTAGTCAAATCCCTAGTCACAATCCTGACTGGCTATCAGTATGAACAGGCTCCAAAGGTAGGTGAGTTTATACGAAGGAGTACCTAGCGTCCTAACTCGCCCTATAAGACCCTGGCGATAGTGACAGGACTGAGACTACCTGTTCCTCCAGAAAAGGAGTTTCCCTCAGGCCTACAACAAAGGGCAGGGGGAAAAAAACACACATATAAACCAAAACAAAATTCAAAAGGGAAAGGAAACACTTAACTTTCCAGTAGCTATGGCAGCAACAGGAACTCAGCCAAGAACCAAACACCAGCAGACTACAGATACCACTGAAGTTATAAACCGCACAGCATTGTGGGAGAAGCAACTAAAAATAAGGAAAGTTAAATGACCACAATAGCAACACCTGGAGCTTAGAGGTGTGGCCAGAATCAGAAACAGCACAGACGTCTATTGATCCACAAGGAAACCTGTCAGATCAAAGCACGTGTTCCAGTCTCACAGATCTTGTCACCCACTGTTGCGGGGACGTCCGTATGTCTCAGTACATCCGTGACAATTTATTTATTGCCATATGTCAGGGAATACCCTGAGATCAAAAACTGGCTCATGCACATTAATTTCATTAATTAAAATAAATGCAAATATAAATACTAATATAAGTGCCGTATTCTACAATATTTAATGGTAAAATGTGTATTTTATGTACAATAAAGATATCTATAATCACAGCTACAATATCATGACATTAAAAAAGTCAGACTTTTGAAGAGTTTATGAGAGCCCCCCAGGCACTGAAGTCATGGACCTTGGCCAGCGACCTGCAGCTTCGTATTTAACTTTGTCTGAGATGTTTTCCAAGACTTTAACAAAAGATAAAATCACATCTAAGTGACAGATAAATTAATGTCAAGATCAAAGTGTCAGCGTGATTATACTAAATACTATTCTATCAGAGGATACTGTTAATATGCACCGGTTTAACAGAGAAAGTAAGAGTTTGCATGAAATGTTACAAACCTAAATTGTACAAGACTCATTTCAAGACGTGTTTTAATAGACAATAGCTTTAGGAGGTTTCCTTGCCTAAACTATTTATGCTGAATAAACTGTTATTGCCAACAGGAGATGATCACAGAGAAGTGACTGTGCATGCATGGGCAACTATATGGTAGTCCCAGTGGCCTGAAACTCTATTCCCACCTCAGGCATTCATAGTACATTGAGGCAAAAGAGTTTGTAGGGAGGAAGCCCTGCTAAAGGGGTATTTTCAGCATCAGTTGACAGGAAACAACACACATAGCAATACACATAGGTCTTAGTAATAACGATTGTTTATCTATATAATGCCCCATTTTCCTGTACTCCATTGCGGTCATGTGATGTCATTGGCACAGGGAACTAGCACAGCGGAAAATATCATGTCTACATCTGAATCATGGCAAGGTTTCGCAAGGATCTGCCCTGTAGACACAACATCATGAGTGACCTTGCCTCTCAGGGCGATGTTCTGCTCATTCCCCAGGGTTTTACGAGCAGAGCTTCAAGCAGACTTGAATCTGTGATGTTCAAACTGGGAGGGGAAGGAAAGGCAGAAACCTAATGCTACAGACATTTCCCATGAGTTTTGGGCCTTATTCACACAGCCAGTGTTCAGTCAATGATTTCCATCAGTGATTGTGAGCCAAAACCAGATGTGAGTCTAAACCCAGAACTGGTGCATATCTTTCTCTTATATCTTATCTCTGTGTATCCTCCACTCCTGGTTTTGGCTCACAATCACTGATGGAAATAACTGACCAAAACGATAAATAAGGTCTTGCACTGACTTGTAAACAAAGTGTGTGGGTCACAGATCGCAATTACACTACAGGAGTCAAAATGCACCCAGAACATCATCTTCAGACTTTTATAATGCAGTAAGTTTGACTGCCATTATTTAACTGGAAGCCCCCTTTAATGAGCAGAGCAATTATTCTTTGTGATACAGTCTTCTCAACACTGCCATTGACATGCAGGTGGTGTCTGTAAAGTCCAGATCTGTCGCTTTCCACACTGCTTTTCCCTAACAGTCCTACGGATCGAGCATACCGCCCCCAACAGATGGCAGTATTTACTGGCTTGCAGTGCTATCCAGTCACTGAGTAGTTAGCCACTTTCAACTTATTGCTTTCAGCAGTTTATAAACCAAATCATGTTAGTAAAGCGAGCACTTTACTGACAGATGATGCATGTCTGCTTCATGGGATACATGT
Organism: Bufo bufo; assembly: GCF_905171765.1. Classification (NCBI taxonomy): domain Eukaryota; kingdom Metazoa; phylum Chordata; class Amphibia; order Anura; family Bufonidae; genus Bufo; species Bufo bufo. The sequence continues at coordinate 462,756,358 of NC_053392.1, read as the reverse complement.
ACAAATATTCAAGTGAATGTGTGTATATGTGTTTATGTGTGCCGCAATCAATAACCTGGGGGTAACTAGGCAGAAAAGTAAACACATTGTTGGGAGGGGGGTGTCTGGTTGAGTGGGTATAAAGGTGGGTGAGCCACTCAGGTACAGTGGGTGTACTGATGTGTGAGAACATGTCCATGAATGTCACATACTGGCCTTTGGTGTCTGAGTAAGAATGCCCCTGGTGTCCTAATACAGACAAAAGAAAGGTAGAGTTTAATCAGCATTATCAACCCTACCAAGCAGTTTGCCTGGTTTACTGGGGTTGATCATGCCGACAGAGAATCTTTTAAAGCCTGTTAGTCCACCTTAAGAGCCAATTGAACTTCTTACTCACCCACGAATAGATTAGAACCACAAAATGCAGACACCAGTAGCAAATTTGCTATTGCATTGAACACCTGAATCTAGGTATCTGCCAAGCACTTTTCTATATACAGTAGCATTATTCTGTATAGTTTATGATATATAAGTGGTTCTGGCCAATGTACATATGCAAATAATATGGTGTTTCTGTGGCAGTGTCCTAGACCCAGAGTAATTAGCATATAGTTATACATATAATGACTATGCATGATCTGAACACTTTTGTGCATCTTTGATGTGTCCATGATCATGTATAGCATGTCAGAAGTGTGTCCTTTTGGCATATGTTTTGTTTATGGCTAGTTTCACACTAGCGTTTACCATCTCTGGTAATCTTTCAGGTCAGTCTGGATCCGGCATTCCCAGAAGCCACTACATTGCCTTCCGGCCCCATTGACTATAATGTCGCAACCCGGAAAATATGACATTAAAAATGCATATGTACATGTGCTATATAAATGGTGGGTGGGTAATTTCCTCTAGTCTGTCCAAGGAACCTCACTGTAAGGTTTTGTTTGCCTTTTTTGCTAGTATCTTTCACCACTAAAGTCAGAGAAAAGAAACAGAAATATACCTAGGGGTACAGAACAGTCTCTCAAAAATACATGATGTTCTATGGCTGTGCTTGAATGGGAAATCACACATTTTTATTCACTTACAAGTATTATCTGGCCATGTAAAAAGACACTGTGCATGTATTCATTCGTTTGAATATTAGTGGGATCTCAGATAGGAAGAACGCATCTGTTGCCCACAGTGGTAAAAAATGGTATTACAAGTGAAAATAACAGCAATTCCTTAAAGGGGTTGTCCGAGTTATATCTATATATGTTATGGTGGCTTATAAGATTATTAAAAATATATTTGTAATTTACTCACATTATTTATTCTGCAGTGTTTCTGAACAGCCGATGTGGGTCACACGACCTCTGACGTCATCCACCAGGCTCCGGTGGTGACGTCTCGTGAACAGGCTTCTCCCTGCCTTAGGGAGTGGCCCGGCTCTGTACACGATATGTCAGAGCCTTCTGTACCTGCCCCCCTCTCTCAACTCTGGCTGCCGCGGCTCATGTGAGGGATCGCGCATGCGCGATCCTTACCAGTGCCGGCAGTGGAGTGAAAAGATTCAGTGTTGTGCCCGCTCCCTCCCTGTGATCCACCAGTGTGCCCGATCCCTTGCCTCTGCGTCTGGCGATGTGGCAGCCGCAGCAAGTGCAGAGCAGGGTGAGGGGAGGGCAGATTATTCACACCCACAAATATTCATGAGGGAGAGCTCAGGCATTGTTGTTACCTTCCCCCACAGCTTTGCTGCAGCATGTAAACAAAGCATGAATAACAGAACCATGCAAAGGTGTAAGTATGGGGTTTTCTCTTAAGAAATCAAGCTTAACTAATGTATATGTATGTCCTGATAAGTTTTATAGTTTTTTATTTTTTTTGTCCATAACTCGGATAACCCCTTTAATGCTCCAGCTTTTAAAATATTTCACTTTTTATGCTCTTAACTATAATCAAGTGTCATCTTCTCTTTTTTATTTTCTAAAATAGCTTCCCTCCGGGACGCAGCCCTCCTCGTAGGTAGAGATTGTAATGTCCCATTTTCTGATGTGCCAAATAGGCTTACCACACTTTTTCCCCTGCCACTCTGTTGACCCAAAGTTTTCATAGACTCATTCGCACTTACTTCTTATATGTCCTTTGATGCATCAACAATCCTACAGCTCATAGATATACTTTCTACTCACACCCCCATGGTACATATACTCAAATTGGCTATTTCTTTGGAAACATTCTGCTACTTCACACACTTATTTCCGCTGAGATATCACAGCTGGATCACAGTTGGATCATGCACCTGTCTTAGCAGAGGTTGATTTTTCTTCTCCCTCCCTGAGACTGTTCTATTGGTGCGTTATTGAACGCTCACATTTGGGAGAAGTTACATAGCATCATTATCAATTACTTTAAAGAAAACTTTCACACAATATCAGCCACCACCCTGGGGGAGGAACACAAAGCCATCTTTAAAAACCGATGCATCTCAGGATCCTCCAAACTTAAGAAAGATGCTGAGGTGTAATACCAGGAATGTAAAAGAGAGTTGTGAAAGGTAGGAAGGGAATTTAGTATTTGGCATTCTAGATCACTTTTTAAAGGAGCTACAGTATTAATCTAAGTAGCCAACTAAAAACGTTATCTCTAAACAAGGTCGAACAAATAGAACTGGAGGCCCTTCTTGCAGAAAAGTGATCGTTTAGATCGTTTAGACTGGTCTTCTATGTTCTGCACCTTAAAGCAATTTGGCTTTAGGGGCCTTTATTCCTTTACTCGATACACAATACACCTCAACATGCTTTACTTGGACCTATTGCTTTCCCTAGGGAGATTTGCAATAGGTGTGGAATGAATTAGCTACTCTTTGGTCTCCTCTTACACCTTTTCTATATACCCCTAATATCCCTGACAGTATGACCTCATTCATGGATAAGCCTTGGCTCACAGTGGGTTTATTTCATTTTATAGACTTGTTAGATACGTCTTCCGGTGGATTATTTTCTTGGAAGGACCTCACAACAAAATACTAGTTCTCTCCAAATGAAACTTTCCATTATCATCAAATAACTTACTATTGGCAAATGTCTAGGTCTTTAACTCTGACCTCCGTTACTTCTTTAGAACAAATATGTATACACATGGGGGGTCATTATTTAAGACCGGCACTTTTGACGCTGGTCTTTATAATGCCTATAGCTGGAGGTGGATCCGCCGACGTTATGAAGAGGTGCCGGCCTCTACATAACTTTGGAGTATCCAGCGTCGGTCTAAATGTAAGATAGCTTCCTTGCTGTCTTACATTTCGACCATTTACTATGTATAAAACAAGAGTACAAAATGATGAATGAGACGGGCCCACTTCCCTGCCATGCCCACTTTTTTACTCCTGGCGTGAGCGAGGAAAGTTGCAGATTGTGGCGCAAATAAACTTTGTGCTGCAATCTGCGCCAGAAATACAACTAATATAGGCATATTTCTGGATAATAAATGACCCCCATGCCCCTTCTACAAAAGGTCTTATTTCACACAGCTGAACACATCAGTTTACCCCCAAATAAAAGCAACCTTAAGGGCTCTTTACAATGACCAATTTTCAGGCAGATTATCGCTAATAAGTGCTCGTACGGACGCTCGTTATCCATAATCTGTCTGTGTAAAGGTGCTGCCGATTACCCGATGAACAGGTAATTGGCAGCACGTTTATTGGGTAATAGGATTGTTTATGCGGACACCTAAATCATCATTCGCCTGCAGCAGAGATAGTAATGTCTAAGCAGCACTCTGCTGCTGGCAAACAATGATTCTGTATGGGGACAAGTAATGGCATTATTTCCTGATAAAACTTACCAGGAAAGGTTAAAGGACCTTAATATGTATAGCTTGGAAGAAAGAAGAGACAGAGGGGATATGATAGAAACTTTTAAATACATAAAGGGAATCAACTCGGTAAAGGAAGAGAGCATATTTAAAAGAAGAAAAACTACCACAAGAGGACACAGTTTTAAATTAGAGGGGCAAAGGTTTAAAAGTAATATAAGGAAGTATTACTTTACTGAGAGAGTAGTGGATGCATGGAATAGCCTTCCTGCAGAAGTGGTAGCTGCAAATACAGTGAAGGGGTTTAAGCATGCATGGGATAGGCATAAGGCCATCCTTCATATAAGATAGGGCCGGGGGCTATCCATAGTATTCAGTATATTGGGCAGACTAGATGGGCCAAATGGTTCTTATCTGCCGACACATTCTATGTTTCTATGTTTCTATTAGTAATTGCTCCTCTGCATAATGTGGTGGAGATGGCTGCATGTAAATGCAACAGTCTCCTTCACTAAAGGCCCCTTTACACGGCTCAATTGAGCAGACGATTGTCAGGAAGGAAGCATTCCTTCCCGACAATCGCTTGCTCATCAGTGAAGGAGAAAGCTGCATTTACTAATGCCATCGCTTGTACCCATACAGAATCATTGTTTGCCGGAAGCAGAGTGCTGTTTGGGCAGCACTATCTCTGCTGCTGGCAAACAATAATTTAGGTGACTGCATGAAAGATACAAATTACCGTTTCACTCATTCATTGGGTAATCGGCAGCACCTTTACACTGGCTGATTATCATCAGCAAGTGTCCCTACGTGTAAAGGGTCCTAAACAAGCATGTGATTGTCGGGAAGGAATGCTTCCTTACTGACAATCTCTAGCTACATTGGGATCCATGTAAAGGAGTCTTTAGGCTAAGTTCACATATGCAATGTGAACTCCAGCAGCATGATCCAGCAGAAGAACAGACTAATGGTGTTCACTGTTTACAGCATAGCCGTATAGGGCTGCACACACCGCTGGGTACCCAAAGACTACAATGGGATCCGACAGGGATCCAGCCATTTCCCAGCATAAATGCCAGCTTTCAGCCAGACGAAAAGGTGTGCGTGCATTTATGCCACAAAGTAGCCAGATGCCCATCAGATCCCATTGTAATCATTTGGAATCCGCACTGTGCAGCCCTATCCGTCATTGCTGGATATGGTAAACTTCATCAGTCTGTTTCTCTACTGGATTAGGCTGAGTTCACAGTGTATATGTGAATTTAGCCTTATATGATATACTATGGGAAAGATGGTTAGATGAGGTTATCTAGCTAGAGTCACATAAAAAGATTTGGTCCAGGGCATTCAGGAATTCTACATGTAGGGAAAATCAGATGAAGATAATGAGGACATGTTTTCACACCCCTGAATTACTTCACAATTTAATCAGGTGCTACTGGATACCTGTTGACAATGCTACTGAAGGAGCTGTTTTCTTTTTCATATCTTCTGGGAATACTCAGTAATTATTCCATTCTGGAAAGAGGTAACATTTTTGCTGCAATCTGTCAGCAGTAGGTTTGTGTTGTTGTCACTGATTAATTTTCCCCATTTTCTGATCCGTCAGAACAATTACCCAGTAAAAACAGATCCTGTCTGTGGAGCATACGCCTTCACTCGGACAGCATTTGCTCAAAAATCCATCGGTATTGCTAAAGGCAAAAAAAACAGAGTGGATCTAAAACAGAGATGACACATGAATGGAATATTTACATGTCTTATGTGTTTTGTACCCACTCCTGCTTTTGGCTACCAAATCATAAGCCATTTCTGATGGAACCATACAGGCCTTAAAGCTGCTACACAGACAGGATCCGTTGTGCGTCTCGTTTTTCCTTCCTTCTGACAGATCAGAAGAGGTGTCAAATAAATGATGATGTCAGCCAAGCCGAAAGCCAAAATAGTGAACCAGTCATGAAGTGGGGAGGGTGGGAACAGCATGAGAAATCCACACAGTGAACCTATGACATAGTGGTGAGGTGAAAGCAGTATGAGGAGACCACAGATTGGCCCAATGACAGAGTCTGGACTAGGTGGCGGCAGCAGCAGCAGCATCAGGAGGAGGCCACAGAGCGGCACAATGACAGAGTCTGGAGGTTGCAGCAGCATCAGGAGGCCACAGGTGACATACTGCGGAGGTGGGTGGCAATACCAGTACCCGCTGAAGATGGTGGGTGAAAGAAGGAGCACTTGGCATCAGATGTGTGGCATCAGGCGGGTAACAGGATCAGAATAGTAGCTGAGGCAGGTAGACAGAAGAAACTGGTGTATTTTGTCAAATTGTTGGTGTGGCACCATGGATGATCTAATCTGATGCATCAGGCATTGGTGTGTGGAAATCCTGGCTGATCCACGCCTGATTCATCTTGATGCAGTGTCCCACTATGTGCTATATGTGGGCACTTTAAACTCTTGCTAAATGTCATATCAAATGTATTGTGGTATCATGCTGTAGTCCCCTTTAACAGGCTGGCAGTGTCATTTACCTTTATTCGCCCCTAGGTGGTGCTGGCACCACTTATATATATAGCTCGGGGGGGGTAAAGTTAGTGTGTCTGATGCTAATGAAGAGATGAGGAAGTTATTGGAGGAGGTGGAAATTTGTATTTCCATCGAAATAATTCAAAGAAGATTTTAACGCATATAAGTGCAGCGCTTAATGCAGAATACAAGATATTTTTGTCTACCGAAATAATTCAAAAAAGATTTAACCGCATATAAGTGCAGCACTTAATGCTGAATACAAGATTTTTTGTCCACCAAAATAATTCAAAAAAGATTTTACAGCATATATGTGCAGCGCTTAATGCTGAATACAAGATTTTTTGTCCACCAAAATAATTCAAAAAAGATTTTACAGCATATATGTGCAGCGCTTAATGCTGAATACAAGATTTTTTTTCCACCAAAATAAATCACCACATACAACAGCATCTCTGAATACAAGCTCCTGGGAAGGTCATGGAGCTTCCCGGTCATCCGGCATCTATTCGCTCCGCTGAAGGATTATTTTAAAAGTGTGTAGAAGCCACACAGGGGCCCCCACGCTGCAGATTTATCATAGAGACATCATGGAGATTTTACCACATATAACTGCAGCGCTGAACGCTGAATAAAAAAAAAAATTCCCACCGAAATAAGTCACAAAAGATTTTACCACATATAACTGAAAACAATTTTTTTTCCACCATAAGATTTTACCACTGTAGGAAGGAGCAAGGGTTTCTGGCCTTGGTGAAGTAAGAGTCTGTATTTTCAGGTGTCAGCGGCAGCTAATGCTGATTGACACTTTGTTATTTTTGTATGGCTGTATAGCTGATCCGCGACGGCTCTTACTGGGAGTAGTCAAAGTGCTGGGTGGGTGACTACTCCCCACGTTCCAGGCCGGGTCTTCACTGGCCTATAAAAACCCAGCCGACAGTGTCAGCTGGGAGTTATTACCTCTCTCTGACAGAGCAGCTCTGGCAATCGCTGGTGTGGGAACTGAGCACTGTGCTGGGCTGAAAAGTCGAGACCTGTGTGTTGGGAGTGCAGGCCACCTAAAGCCTGCATTTGGACTGCTGGAGGCAGAATTGCCGACAAGGTGACTTTTTTGTTATGCACAAACTTTCTACTCGGTGTGAACAAACACCAACCTTGCAAAGAGTGTTTTTTATGCAAATATGTAAGAGGGGCACACCTACATCTGATTCACACCAAACGCTAATCAATGTTTAGTATTAATATTTAAAAATTTATTAAATACAGTTTAATATAATATGCTGAATATGGTACCTTATCGCTCTAAAATCATAAAATACATGCTTAAAATATAGCCATGCCAAGGGTTAATGTGTACTTCAATCTGAGATTTCAGTAGTGGATATAATGTCTATTTCAATACTACCGAGTCTCAGTTTATAAAATGATAGTGAATGCAGTCTCTGTGTTAATCCGCAGTTTATCAGCGATATTTTCAATATAGGAATTTGCTGAGATAGAAATATTGTCCTTTGCAATTCCTTGCATATGGTCTTTCACAGTTATAGCTCAAAAAGGTGTTTGGCTAGTGCACTGTGATAATATAATGATAAATTACTCACTGTTTGGAAGCAGTAAAGTGTTCGGATTTTTGCGCTTAACGTGGCGTCCCACAAATTATCAGCACAGGTAGTCGTACCACCGATCAATTTTACATGTGAGCTATGAGCTTGCAAACAAAGAAACAGTCCGTTTGGGTGCCGGGGTAGGTGTGTGGTTACACCCGCTTGAAGTTTGTAGTGGCTTGATATCTTTTTTCCCAGGACAATACCGGACTTTCGTTTCTTTACAAAATATATTCGGATATTGTTGCAAGTTGAGTAAAGATGCGCAGATAGTGAACTGCGGTTTTTCTTCCTTTTGTAGAGACTTGTGTACACCAGACGCGTTTCGGAGTTAACACGACTCCTTCCTCAGTGGTCAAGTCTCATCTATTGAATGGCTATTTTTATAGGGCTGAATTCCTTTACCCATTTAGGGCTGTGACATCATTTAGTGAAAACACCTGGAAGCTTGGATTCGGCTTGGCCGATCATTTAACCCCTTGCTGGCAGTATTTTTATATATAAATACCTACATAAAATGTTCTATAATATAACAAATTCTATAATATAAACGTATAATTAGATGACAATAATTACTAAACCTATGATATTTAGACAGGTCTTGTATCAATAAATTGCGGCTTTGTGTATCCTATATTCCTAAATAGTCTGGTCGTATAGTTCCATTATTAAAAATATATAATAATAATAATATCTTCAATATCTAACAACATCTTATATATCCATATATTTAAACACTATTTATACATTTTAATTTTTATTGCGGTTTTTTTGTGCATTTAACTTGGATATATCAGTGCTGTAAGGAATACCATTTAAAAATATTTTAAAAAAGGGTTTTCCATTAAGGAATCCTCATAGAAATCTTATAAAATCTTATAAAATATTCCCATAAAATATAGAGTGGTGTTCATATATTGTCACTATATATATATATATGGGAACCTAATATTGGAAACCAAATAAATAAATCCATTGGGTTGCATTCCATGTTGTATAAGGGAATCATATGGTTAAAACATGGTATTGGTAGTAGATTGCACCATATGTAGGCAGGTGTTGAGTGTTAGTAAGTAGTAGTTTTTGCAGAGTGGTTATTTTTGCAAAATATAGGCATATACACATATATTACTCTTTGCTAGTGTACATGCTCATATCGGGCTCATATACGTTCAATACACTATCAATGTACTGGAGGTTTGCATGTTTCAAACACTCAGAGAGGTTTCCTTAAAACGTGTCTTAAAACAGTCAGGTGTGTATATGCTCCTGCGGTTTTAAACTAACCTACCAATTTGGACTATGTTCAATATAATCTGAGACAATTTTTATCCCTACTTCATTTTATATGTACCCTTTGGAGAATATAGACATATATAGTATATATATATATATATATATATATATATTGTTTTTGAAAAAAATATCAAAATTTTAAATTCTTTTTAAAAAAATAAATAAATAAAATTGATAAAATAAAAACTATATCAACACAGTTTTAACTCTTTCTTTATTTTCGAAATATGATGCATTTGTAGAAGGTGAATTTACGTATAAGATCAGGTCATTCATATTGGATTAAAAAGGTGCTGGTGCTCTGGGATCGTTATATAGACGATGTTCTGTTCATATAGAATAAAGATCAGGTTTCCCTTGATTCATTTTTGAAGGATATCAATGACAATATCTTGAACTTACGTTTTTCAGCAACCACAAGTATGACCTCCATTGAATTTTTGGACCTGCAAATTAATATAGAAGGCCAACAATTAATATGCAGTACCTATCATAAACCTACATCTAAGAATAGTCACATACTATATAGTAGCTGCCATTTGCCGCAATGGCTTTTGAATATACCGTCAGGACAATTCAGAAGTATTAAAAGGAACTGCTCATTACAAGACAAATTCGAAGAAGAAGCAATTGATCTAAAAGATCAACTCCTAGAGAAAAAATACCCACGAGAATTATTAGAATCTTCGTTAGAAGCAGTACGCAAACTCGATCGAGATACTTTCTTCTTGGAGAAATCGGAAACCCCAAAATCTAATACTCAAGAAATAGTTAGAGTAATATTGCCATTTAATGCCCAATACAAAAAGATTAGATACATAATTATTAAGCATTGGCACCATATTACTAAAGATAGACTAATAGGACATACATTGCCCAGTAAACCCTACATTACCTTTACTAAGGCTCCAAATTTGGGCTTATTGGTTGCCCCCACAATTAATAATAAGTCTCCAAAAATACCAACTATCCAAAATTGGATGGGCATGTCAGGTTTTTATAGATGTGGGTCCTGTATGGGATGTAAATTTACTACATTCCCTAAAAAAAACATTGAAGTGAAATCGACTAGTAATAATCATACACACAAAATTAGGGAATTCCTAACATGTAGCACAGAAAGCGTTATTTATATCATACAATGCCCATGTATGAAACAATACATGGGCAGAACAAAAAGAACTTTGAAAAAACGCATAGCTGAGCACATTGCTAATATCAGAAAGGGATACGATAAACATGCCCTGTCACTTCACTTCAAGATATCACACAATCAGGACCCAAAAGGAATGAGGTTTGCAGCCTTGGAAAAAGTAAATGTTCACTGGAGAGGAGGTGACCATATAGGCAAAATGTCTAGGATGGAATCTAGAAAGATTTTTGAATTTAATTCCCTCCTTCCACAAGGGTTAAACGCAGAAATGGAGATATTTGGGTTCTTGTAAAAAGAGGATGATTGAGAATAAGCCCCATGCCCTACCTTTTTAATCCAATATGAATGACCTGATCTTATACGTAAATTCACCTTCTACAAATGCATCATATTTCGAAAATAAAGAAAGAGTTAAAACTGTGTTGATATATAGTTTTTATTTTATCAATTTTATTTATTTATTTATTTTAAAAGAATTTAAAATTTAGATTTTTTTCTCAAAAACAATATATATATATATATATATATATATATATATATATATATATATATATTTACTATATATGTCTATATTCTCCAAAGGGTACATATAAAATGAAGTAGGGATAAAAATTGTCTCAGATTATATTGAACATAGTCCAAATTGGTAGGTTAGTTTAAAACCACAGGAGCATATACACACCTGACTGTTTTAAGACACGTTTTAAGGAAACCTCTCTGAGTGTTTGAAACATGCAAACCTCCAGTACATTGATAGTGTATTGAACGTATATGAGCCCGATATGAGCATGTACACTAGCAAAGAGTAATATATGTGTATATGCCTATATTTTGCAAAAATAACCACTCTGCAAAAACTACTACTTACTAACACTCAACACCTGCCTACATATGGTGCAATCTACTACCAATACCATGTTTTAACCCTATGATTCCCTTATACAACATGGAATGCAACCCAATGGATTTATTTATTTGGTTTCCAATATTAGGTTCCCATATATATATATATATATATAGTGACAATATATGAACACCACTCTATATTTTATGGGAATATTTTATAATATTTTCTATGAGGATTCCTTAATGGAAAACCCTTTTTTAAAATATTTTTAAATGGTATTCCTTACAGCACTGATATATCCAAGTTAAATGCACAAAAAAAACGCAATAAAAATTAAAATGTATAAATAGTGTTTAAATATATGGATATATAAGATGTTGTTAGATATTGAAGATATTATTATTATTATATATTTTTAATAATGGAACTATACGACCAGACTATTTAGGAATATAGGATACACACATATCATAGGTTTAGTAATTATTGTCATCTAATTATACTTTTATATTATAGAATTTGTTATATTATAGAACATTTTATGTAGGTATTTATATATAAAAATACTGCCAGCAAGGGGTTAAATGATCGGCCAAGCCGAATCCAAGCTTCCAGGTGTTTTCACTAAATGATGTCACAGCCCTAAATGGGTAAAGGAATTCAGCCCTATAAAAATAGCCATTCAATAGATGAGACTTGACCACTGAGGAAGGAGTCGTGTTAACTCCGAAACGCGTCTGGTGTACACAAGTCTCTACAAAAGGAAGAAAAACCGCAGTTCACTATCTGCGCATCTTTACTCAACTTGCAACAATATCCGAATATATTTTGTAAAGAAACGAAAGTCCGGTATTGTCCTGGGAAAAAAGATATCAAGCCACTACAAACTTCAAGCGGGTGTAACCACACACCTACCCCGGCACCCAAACGGACTGTTTCTTTGTTTGCAAGCTCATAGCTCACATGTAAAATTGATCGGTGGTACGACTACCTGTGCTGATAATTTGTGGGACGCCACGTTAAGCGCAAAAATCCGAACACTTTACTGCTTCCAAACAGTGAGTAATTTATCATTATATTATCGCAGTGCACTAGCCAAACACCTTTTTGAGCTATAACTGTGAAAGACCATATGCAAGGAATTGCAAAGGACAATATTTCTATCTCAGCAAATTCCTATATTGAAAATATCGCTGATAAACTGCGGATTAACACAGAGACTGCATTCACTATCATTTTATAAACTGAGACTCGGTAGTATTGAAATAGACATTATATCCACTACTGAAATTGAAGTACACATTAACCCTTGGCATGGCTATATTTTAAGCATGTATTTTATGATTTTAGAGCGATAAGGTACCATATTCAGCATATTATATTAAACTGTATTTAATAGATTTTTAAATATTAATACTAAACATTGATTAGCGTTTGGTGTGAATCAGATGTAGGTGTGCCCCTCTTCCATATTTGCATACTTGACTTTTCCCTAAAGGTTTGGGGTAACCTTTTTAGGGGGAGCACCCTTTTCCTTGCAACTTGGAGGGTGAGCCATCCCGATATTTTCTACAAAGAGTGTTTTTTGTTTGACCTTATGTGTGAATAAACAAGGACATTTGAATTACGAACTTGTACTTTGCCTCTGTACAGCACCCGCTTATCCCAACTACCAGAGCGAATCCACACAATTGGTGGAGGATGCGGTCAATACAGTGAGGCTGGCGTGAAGGCTGAAATATTTTAGTTTTTCCGGGTTGTATGTCTTACATCAAACCAGCGAGATTACAACCCGTGTCCCTCGACAAAATGGAAGCTGTCATGAAAGCCCTCGTGGAAGCTAACCTGAAACAGCGGGAGGCCAATAAACAACAGCAGGAAACAAACCAGCTGCTGTTACATGTACAGGTTTTAGAAGCAGCAGGAGCATCCCAGAGCGTCAACGATGCCCGGAAAGTGGTCCGTGCGGCGATCCCCAAGATGACCCCCGCAGACGACATCGAGACCTATTTGGCGATCTTAAAGAAGGTAGCCATGACAGAGAAGCTTCCCCAGGAGCAATAGGCTGAGGTCGATGCTCCGTTCCTGGCGTCTGGACCCCAGCAGGTGTATTTTGACTTACCGGATGATCAAGTGGCTGATTACCCGACAGTAAAGGGTGAGATCCTGGAGAGACCAGGGGTAAATGTATTAGTCCGGGCCCAGTGCGTGATTCAGTGGGAGTTTAACCTGGCTAAGCCCGCGAGGCCCCAGCATTATACCCTATTACACCTGTTGCAAAAATGGCTGCAACCTTACGTGCTGAGTCCCACTGCTATGTTGGACCGTCTGTTGGCTCATGTGTTCTGGAGGGCTTTGCCGTACCCCATCCAGCACTGGATTGGCCAGGTGTCTCCTGGTAATGCCCTTGAGATAGTGGACCTGGTGGAATGCTATGAGGCTACCAGGAATTTTAAAGTGGGTTCATTTGGGAGGGGGGCAGCCAACCCCCAGAAATCTCCATTGCAGACCAAGAGACTTGTGCCAACCATGCCCGCCCTGGGTGTACCCCCCATAGACCCGGCTCCGATAGTATCCTGCCGTGTCAGGAGCCTGGCCACGTAAGGGCCGACTGTCCCCATTGGGGCGACGCTCTGGCAGTGGCTTTGTTGGACTCAGGGAGTATGGTGTCCCTGGTAAGAGCTACTCTAGCGTGGCCTGACGAATATACAGGCCAAAAAATCGGGGTCGTCTGCATACATTTAGATATAAAGGACTATCCCACCACCCTGGTGTCTCTATCCAGGTGGCAAGTGGACCCACGAGGTGGCCATTGCCACCACTTTACCTTATGAACTAATAATAGGAAGAGACTTTCCGGGCTTTCTGGCCATGTGGCCGACTGTGAGAGTGGTTGATGCCCCTGAGTCAGGGGTAACTTCAGCAGAGTGGCCTGGCTCAGGCAGGAGGCCAGAACCCTGGGAACCCGAGGTCGAAGAACCAGCGGTAGGGATGATCGCCACTTCGGTGGAAGAGGGGGAGACAACCCCGCTGAGTGTGTTGGTAGGAGACGTTGAGGACTTGCTGACAGGTCCTGAATTGGCAGACCTCAATGTCTCCTGTGAAAATTTCAGAACCGCACAACACCAAGACCCAACCTTATCCTGGGCCTGGGAGAATGTTGTAATAATTGATGGTGTACCAAAAAAAAATGGAGTCGATGTTTCCCCGTTTTGTCGTTCACCAGGAAATGCTATATCAGGTAAACCAACTGCGGTGTGATCATACTGAACAGCTGGTGGCGCCCAAGGCGTATCACAAGCTCGTATTGGAGCTTGCCCACCAACATGTTCTTGGGGGTCACTTGGGGTGGCAGAAATCGCAGGACCATATACTACAGCGGTTTTACTGTCCCAGTGTGTTCAGAGAGGTAGAAGAGTTTTGTAAGTCTTGCCCAACCTGCCAGATAAATAGCCCCCAGCCACATTTCCGGAGCACCCTGGTGCCTCTCCCGGTTATCGAGGTTCCGTTCGAGCGAATCACTATGGATCTCATAGGCCCAGTACCGAAGTCGCTAGAGGGCACCAACACATCTTGGTCGTCCTCGACTACGCCACTCGGAACCCGGAGGCGGTGCCACTGCGACATACATCAGCCAAACTCATAGCTAAGGAGTTAATGGATTTGTTTTCCCGAGTGGGTCTACCTAAAGAGGTTCTGGCTGACCAAGGGACCTCTTTTATGTCCGAGGTCATGAGGGAACTCTGTAAGTTGCTCCTCATAAAACAGCTACGGACATCCATGTTTCATCCGCAAATGGATGGCCTGATAGAGAGATTTAATCAAACATTAAAAAACATGTTAAAAAGAGTGGTGTCTAAGGATGGGAGGGACTGGGACCCTTTTCTGCCCTATCTCATTTTCGCCCTCTACTGGGTTCTCGCCCTTCGAACTGCTATATGGCAGACACCCTCGCGGTCTGTTGGACATAGCCAAAGAACAACAACCCACACCACACAAAAGTGTTATTGAGTACGTCACCCAGATGCAAGGACGGATGGAGACAGTGTTGCCTCTGGTCAGGGAGCATATGGAGGCAGCGCAGCGAGCCCAGAGTAGGGTCTATAATCGGCAGGCTCAGGTCTGGAACTTTAACCCCGGTGATCGTGTTTTGGTTCTGGTACCAACCGTAGACAGTAAGTTCCTAGCTAGGTGGCAGGGGGCCCTACGAGGTACTCGAGAAAGTGGGAGAGGAAAATTATAAGGTACACCAGCCAAGGCAGCGAAAGCCGGAGCAGGTGTAGCATGTGAATTTACTCAAACTGTGGAAAGATAGGGAAACCTGTACTGAAGACAGCCCGCGGACAGGTTTTGTAGGAGAAAAGGTTTAGGCTCCTCGGTCTGATGCAAGAGAAGCAGTTGCCACAGTAAAAATTGCTGACAGTCTCTCCTCTAAACCACTGGCGGATCCAGAGGGGGGAGGGTAATGGGGCAATTGCTCCCCCTGAGCTGGTGGCGCAGCCCTGGTGAAAAGTGGGGGGTGGCGGCGGCAGGGCACAGGGAGATGAGCGCTTCCATTGTGGAAGCGCTCATCTCCATAGTCATCTGTATCACTTGCAGGGAAACCTAGGTGCCCTGTCCCGGGTACACTGTCTGGCAAGTGTTCACCCCCTCAGGGTGGAACAAAGGGGGGAGGTATGTAGGAAGGCGCAAGGGTCTGTCTTGACGGAAGGTATGTGTCACCAAGGTTCCTGGCCTTGGTGAAGTAAGAGCCGGTATTTTCAGGTGTCAGCGGCAGCTAATGCAGATTGACAAATTGCTAATTTAGTATGGCTGTATAGCTGATCTGCAACAGCTCTTACTGGGAGTAGTTAAAGTGCTGGGTGGGTGACTACTCCCCATGTTCCAGGCCGGGTCTTGACTGGCCTATAAAAACCAAGCCGGCAGTGTCAGCTGGGAGTAATTACCCCTCTCTGACAGAGGAGCTCTGGCAATCGCTGGTGTGGGAACTGAGCACTGTGCTGGGCTGAAAAGCCAAGACCTGTGTGTTTGGAGTGCAGGCCACCTAAAGCCTGCATTTGGACTGCTGGAGGCAGAATTGCCGACAAGGTGAAGTTTTTTGTTATGCACAAACTTTCTACTCGGTGTGAACAAACACCAACCTTGCAAAGAGTGTTTTTTGTTTGACCTTATGTGTGAATAAACATGGACATTTAAATTACGAACTTGTACTTTGCCTCGTACTGCACCCGCTTATCCCAACTACCAGAGCGAATCTCCACACCACATATAACTGCAGCGCTGAATACAAATTTTTTTTCCACCAGAATAAGTCACAAAAGATTTTACCACATATAACTGCAGCGCTGAACGTTAAATTAAATGTATTTTTCCACCAAAATACTTTAATAAAGATTTTACCAGATATAACAGAGCACGAAGATGGAAAGATGGAATCTTTGGATTCCCCTCGCACTATACGGACGTCTGAGAAAGGAATTGCTGCTCCCGACAGCAGCTCCTGGGAAGGTCATGGAGCGTCCCGGTCATCCGGCATCTTTTCGCTCTGCTAAAGGATTATTTTGAAAGTGTGTAGAAGCCACACGGGGCCCCCATGCTGCAGATTTATCATGGAGACATTATGGAGATTTAACCGCATATAACCGCAGCGCTGACCGCTGAATACATTTTGTTTTTTGACCGAAAGATTTTACCACAGATAACCGCCGCATTGACTGACTGCTACCGCCGCTACTTCCATGAACCCCTGCTACTTCCCGGGTAGGTAGGCTGCTGCGAAGCAGGTGCTCTACCCCGGGCACGTTTGGATCCCGACTTCCCACTGCTGCCACCCTGCTGAATTCCAGCCATGCTTTCAACACATATAACCGCCAATGTGAACTGAGAATGTATTTTTCTGTTTGGACTGAAATAGTTCACTAAACGCTTTCAACACATCTAACTGCCACCGACGTGAACTGAGAATGTATTTTTCTGTTTGAACTGAAATACAAAATAACACATATAACACATCACCGACTGACTGCTACCGCCGCTACTTCCATGAACCCCTGCTACTTCCCGGGCAGGTAGGCTGCTGCGAAGCAGGTGCTCTACCCCGGGCACGTTTGGATCCCGACTTCCCACTGCTGCCACCCTGCTGAATCCCAGCCATGCTTTCAACACATATAACCGCCACTGTGAACTGAGAATGTATTTTTCTGTTTGTACTGGAATAGGTCACTGAACGCTTTTGCCTCAAATAAGTGCACCAGTGAAATGCGTATATATTTTTATTTTTTACTGTAATACGCCCCTATATGCTTCTAACAGATATAACTGCAGAAGTGAACTGAGCATATATTTTTCTTGTTGGACTGAAATAGGCCACTATACGCTTTCACCAGAATTAACTGCAGAAATGCACTGAGAATATATTTTTCTTTTTGTACTGTAATATGCCCCTATACGCTTTTACCAGAAATAACTGCATCATGCGTATATATATATTTTTTTATGAAATATGCCCTCATACGCTTTCACCAGAAATAACTGCAGAAGTGACCTGAGGATATACACTCACCTAAAGAATTATTAGGAACACCTGTTCTATTTCTCATTAATGCAATTATCTAGTCAACCAATCACATGGCAGTTGCTTCAATGCATTTAGGGGGGTGGTCCTGGTCAAGACAATCTCCTGAACTCCAAACTGAATGTCAGAATGGGAAAGAAAGGTGATTTAAGCAATTTTGAGCGTGGCATGGTTGTTGGTGCCAGACGGGCCGGTCTGAGTATTTCACAATCTCCTCAGTTACTGGGATTTTCACGCACAACCATTTCTAGGGTTTACAAAGAATGGTGTGAAAAGGGAAAAACATCCAGTATGCGGCAGTCCTGTGGGCAAAAATGCCTTGTGGATGCTAGAGGTCAGAGGAGAATGGGCCGACTGATTCAAGCTGATAGAAGCCACAACATGCACAACCTTGAGGCGGATGGGCTACAACAGCAGAAGACCCCACCGGTTACCACTCATCTCCACTACAAATAGGAAAAAGAGGCTACAATTTGCACGAGCTCACCAAAATTGGACTGTTAAAGACTGGAAAAATGTTGCCTGGTCTGATGAGTCTCGATTTCTGTTGAGACATTCAAATGGTAGAGTCCGAATTTGGCGTAAACAGAATGAGAACATGTATCCATCCTCTGATGGCTACTTCCAGCAGGATAATGCACCATGTCACAAAGCTCGAATGATTTCAAATTGGTTTCTTGAACATGACAATGAGTTCACTGTACTAAAATGGCCCCAACAGTCACCAGCTCTCAACCCAATAGAGCATCTTTGGGATGTGGTGGAACGGGAGCTTCGTGCCCTGGATGTGCATCCCTCAAATCTCCATCAACTGCAAGATGCTATCCTATCAATATGGGCCAACATTTCTAAAGAATGCTATCAGCACCTTGTTGAATCAATGCCACGTAGAATTAAGGCAGTTCTGAAGGCAAAAGGGGGTCCAACACCGTATTAGTATGGTGTTCCTAATAATTCTTTAGGTGAGTGTATATTTCTTGTGGGAATGAAATAGGCCACTATACGCTTTAACGAGAAAACAATTAAATAGTGCAGTGCGTATATATTTTTATTATTGTACTGAAATACGCCCCTATATGCTTTCACCAGAAATAATTGCAACAGTGCAGTGCGAATATATTTGTCTTTTTTTACTTAAATACACCCCTATACGCTTTCAACAGAAATGACTGCAACAGTGCAGTGCATATACAGTATTTTTTGCCCTATAAGACGCACCGGCCCATAAGACGCACCTAGGTTTTAGAGGAGGATAATAAGAAAAAAATATTTTCCATTACACCTCAGGTCAGACCAGCAATCAGACCCCCAATGTTAATCAGACCTCAGCTCACATCCCCAATCAGACCCCCAATGTTAATTAGACCTCAGATCAGACCCCCAATGCCTCAGATCAGCCCCCCATGTCAGCCATCATGCCCCCATGTCAGCCATCATGTCAGCTACCATGCCCCATGTCAGCCATTATGCCCCCATGTCAGCCATCATGCCCCCATGTCAGCCATCATGCCCCCCATGTCAGCCATCATGCCCCCCATGTCAGCCATCAGCGCAAATAAAATTTAAAAAAAGAACTTTCCTCTCCTGCGCCTGGACGCCGTCGCTCCTCACCACCAGCGCTCTTTCTCTTCTTCCTGGTTCTCGGCTGTCAGCTGTGAAGGCTGCGCACAGTGAGGTCATATAGTGCGCAGCCCTGCACAGCAGACAGCCGAGCGGAGGACCAGGAAGCGGTGAGTACAGATCCTTCACCGCTTCCCGATCCTCCGGTACTAAGAAAGCGCTTCCAAAATGTAAGCGCTTCATTAGTATTCACCCCATAAGACGCAGGGGCATTTTACCCCCACTTTGGGAGAAAAAAAACTTACTCTTATGGGGCTAAAAATACGGTATATTTTTCTTATTTTACTGAAATACGCCTTTATACGCTTTCACCAGAATTAACTGCAGAAATGCACTGAGAATATATTTTTATAGGGCCATACTCTTTCAACAGAAATAACTGCAGAACTGAAATGCGTATATATTTTTCTTGTCGCACTGAATAAGATACTAAGATATAAGCCACTAAAGGCTTTCCAACATAATACTTGCAGCCCAAAAAACAAAAAGCTGGAATAACAGAGCTGTCTAATGACTATTTGGATCCCCAAATAATCGTTCCCTGCACTTGTAAATCACTTTCCTATCAATGTCCCTAGCACCTTCTGACGTCTCTCCCTGCACTAAGATACAGTGAAATGATTCCTCCCTATCCTTTCCCTGCACTTATAAATCCTTTTTTCATTTTTTTTCAAACATAGAGGTTATTCCAATAGCTCTCCCTAGTGCCTTCACACGTCTGTCCATGTCCTCAGTCCTCACATGTGTAGCCGCCATTTTAGGAAAACTGTGATTCGTTACCACGAAGGGTGAGGAAATTTGCATTAGGCTACTTTCACACCTGCGTTCAGGTGTCCGCTCGTGAGCTCCGTTTGAAGGGGCTCACAAGCGGCACCGAACGCAGCCGTCCGGCCCTAATGCATTCTCAGTGGAGGCGGATCCACTGAGAATGCATCTGTCTGCCAGCGTTAAGCCTCCGCTCCGCTCAGTGAGTGGACACCTGAACACTGCTTGCAGCGTTCGGGTGTCCGCCTGGCCGTGCGGAGGCGAGCGGATCCGTCCAGACTTATAATGGAAGTCAATGGGGACGGATCCGCTTGAAGATGACACCATATGGCTCAATCTTCAAGCGGATCCGTCCCCCATTGACTTTCAATGTAGTCTGGACGGATCCGTTCAGGCTACTTTCACACTTAGAAATTTTTCTAAGTTATAATGCAGACGGATCCGTTCTGAACGGATGCAAACGTCTGCATTATAGGAGCGGATCCGTCTGATGAAACATCAGACGGACCCGCTCCGAACGCTAGTGTGAAAGTAGCCTTAGTTGCGAATCGAAGTTTTCCTGAAATTTGGATCGAATTCAACTTCACCAGCTTGGATTCGCTCATCTCTACCTCCAATTCTTGAAATACCTCACAGCACTTGACCATGACTCAATATAGATAAATTCTCAAAGACATGGACTCCTTGGGATGTCTGTTGAGATAAACTTAGACTTCATGATGTCTAGGGCCTGTCCCTCTGTAGTCCTGTTTATTCTTTTTGTTTGCATGTTCTGTGCTGATGGGAGAAACAAGTTCTTCCCTTTTTCTTGTATAACACTGTGTAGGTTTTGCTCTATATTAGCCTCAATTCCTCCTACCTTTTACCCATTCTGTACTCCCTCAAACCCAGCTTCCCTTTTGCTTGGAAAAATAGAAATGAAAAAAAAATAATAATTAACCAGATGAACCAGAAATTTTCTTGTGTGGTGGAAGTACAGTAGTAAATCAGTGAACTAGAGATCAATTAGAGATTTTTACAGTAATCCTAGCCTAAAGCGTGCAACATTTCAACCAAGGTCTAAGATTTCAGTGCACTATTTCTGTTATTTGAATTACTATTATAATACTGTTAATGCAGAATGCAGTAGTTATAATGTAGCTTAATTATTTGAGTATCTTGGTGTAACAATTTCACAGGATTCTTACAAAGCAGGAGATGCTCCAAACCCCATATGCTGTTGCACACTTCTAACTGGGGGAGCAAGTCCTGCACATGTGATCTGTTGCTAACAGCAATCCCCAGCAAAAATACATACAATGGAGTATGCCCGCAGCGGGCCACATGTGCCATAAAAACATCCTACACAAAAAACTGGTATTGAAAGGCAGAAAAATGCTCAGACCCCAAATGCTGTTGCGCATTCCTAACCAGGGGAGCAAATCCTGCATGTGTGGTCCGTTGCTAACAGCAATACCCAGCAAATTTGCATACAATGGAGGATGCCTGCAGCGGACCACATGTACCACAAGGACATCCTAAACAGGATAGCCAAATGTGCGGATGTAATTAATTATATAAAAGAAAAAGTGGATATAAATTAGTGCATTAGGTATATGCAATTGACAATATATGGCTAAACCCTCACACCGATATTAAAATGAGACTTTCACCAATACATTCTTATATCAAGAACATACCGGAGCCCGCGCACCTCGTCACGGTCACTCAAAGTGGCACGGGCCCTAACGCTAACCTACCTATCTCCACCATCCTCTCCATTCAGTTCAGTAATTTGTTTTTCATTTAAAGGGAACCTGTCACCGGGATTTTGTGTATAGAGCTAAGGACATGGGCTGCTAGATGGCCGCTAGCACATCCGCAATACACAGTCCCCATAGCTCTGTGTGCTTTTATTGCGTAAATCATCTCAGGGACAGGACTCAACTCAGGTTAATTTGCATATGTATCAAATAATTTTTCTACACAATAAAAGCACACAAAGCTATGGGGAATAGATATTGTGGATGTGCTAGCGGCCATCTAGCAACCCATGTCCTCAGCTCTATACACAAAATCCCGGTGACAGGTTCCCTTTAAATGAAAAACAAATTATACTGAATCCATTAAAAAAAAACTATATATCAGGGGTGGGCAACCTGTGGCACTCCACATGTTGTGAAACAGGAAATTGTAGTTTCACAACAGCTGAAGTGCCGCAGGTTGCCCGCCCCTGATGTATATGATTCTGCTCAGCTCCTCCTGCTCTATAACATGCTGCTAGCAGATTACACTGCATTGTCATAGTGACAAGTTACCTTTAAATAGAGCCCAATACTGACCTAGGTGTCCTAATCTGAGTGTGTACTGTTAATAACCACCCTCTGTTTTCTATCACTGAGCCAGTTACTTACCCACATACAGATGTTTTCACACAGTCCAATCATTCACATTTTATATACTAACCTTTTATGTGGCACAGTATCAAATGCTTTGGAGAAGTCAAGATATATGAAATCCAGTGACCCATCCCGATCCAGTCTAGAACTTACTTCCTCATAAAAAAAATGATTAGATTAGTTTGATGGGACCAATCTCTCATAAACCTGTGCACTATGTTATACACATATTTTCACTGAGAGGATATCAAATCATAGAAAACCTTCAAATTGTTTGCTATCAATAACTTAACTTACCGGCCTATAGTTTCTGGGCTCTGTTTTTGACCCCTTTTTAATTATTGGCTTAACATTTGCTATGCACCAGTCACTTAGAACAGACCCTGTTGTAGAGATACTTGTAGTAGGGAGGATCATACTTCCTTTCCTGCTGCCATGGAGGAGGCATTCTTTTGTGGCGATATGGTTCTTTTCTAACTGTTATCTAAGGACTATAGCATACTACTTGCTCAATGTCTTGGCTCCCTTTTGCCTCAGTATGTTATGCTTGCGCCGACCCAGGGAGGAGACACCCAGTTTCCCTCAACATACCTCTACTTCCCACCTTACCCTTTATTTTTTTATTACTATGGTTCTGGTATATCATTGAGCTTGAAATGATATTTCTCCTTGCTATTCAGAACTGTACATTGTCTACTGTATGGCTTAGACCACTGATGCTCTAGTTTGCACCTGTTCCATTTGGCTGAGCTACATACTCTATGTTTGATGTTTGCTTCTCAATAAAAAAAAGAGGGTGGAAAGAACAGACCTTGTCATTACAGATTCCTTAAATATTAGAAATAAGGGTCTGTATATTACATTATTTAATTCTCTTAGGATGAGGGGGGTTATTGCCATCGGGACCTGGTGATTTGTCTATTTTAATCTTTTTAATACTGTGCTGCACTTCTTCCTGGGTCAGACAGGCCATATTTAATGGTTAATTTACTTTGTCACTGCTGAAGCCAATTACTGACCTCAATGGTGTCATACCATATAACCGATGAAGCCAGTGATTGGCTGCAGTGCTATATGGGACTTATAGGGTATATAGGCATTTTACCTGATGAAGAAAAAGTGTAATCCCCGAAATTGGTTGTGTGTTGCTTATTTCCAATAAAGCAAGAATATCTTCACCATTACAAGTTGGAAGTGGTCTTTGCACCTTGTAGTGATTTACTTTGGTACCTGCTCAAATATGGCCCTCATGGAAGAGTAATCAGAAGAAAACCTTTCCTACATCCTCACCACAAAATTCAGCATTGTAAATTTGCAAGACAACATCTAAACAAGTTTGATGCATTTTGGAAACAAGTCCTGTGGACCAATGAGGTTAAAATAGAACTCTTTGGTCAAAGTAAGTTTGGAGAAAAAAGGGAACACAATTTCCTGAAAAGAATGCCACTCCAACCATTAAGCATGGATGGGGAAGAATCATGCTTTGAGATTGTGTTGCAGCAAATGGCATGGGGAACATTTCATGGGTAGAGGAAAGAATGTATTGCAAACGATGCAAATTGCAGCGTTTACAAGATGTGATACTTGTCAAAGGGGGTCCTACTAGGTACTAACCATGCAGGGTGTCCAAAGTTTTGCTTTAGGCTCTTTTTCTTTTTTGTTATTTTAAAAATTTAAAAGATGAAAATAAAAATTGTTTTTCCTTAACCCCTTAAGGACTCAGCCCTATCTCACCTTAAGGACTTGGCCATTTTTTGCAAATCTGACCAGTGTCACTTTAAGTGCTGATAACTTTAAAAAGCTTTTACTTACCCAGGCCGTTCTGAGATTGTTTTTTCGTCACATATTGTACTTCGTGACACTGCTAAAAATTGGGTCAAAAAAGTAAAAAAAATCATAAAAAAATACAAAATTTACCAAAAATTTGGAAAAATTAGCAAATTTCCAAGTTTCAATTTCTCTACTTCTATAATACATAGTAATACCTCCAAAAATAGTTATTACTTTACATTCCCCATATGTCTACTTCATTGTTTGGATCATTTTGGGAATGATATTTTATTTTTTGGGGATGTTACAAGGCTTAGAAGTTTAGAAGCAAATCTTAAAATTTTTCAGAAATTTTCAAAAACCCAATTTTTAGGGACCAGTTCAGGTCTGAAGTCACTTTGCGAGGCTTACATAATAGAAACCACCCAAAAATGACCCCATTCTATAAACTACACCCCTCAAGGTATTCAAAATGGATTTTACAAACTTTGTTAACCCTTTAGGTGTTCCACAAGAATTAATGGAAAATAGAGATACAATTTCAAAATTTCACTTTTTTGGCAGATTTTCCATTTTAATAATTTTTTTCCAGTTACAAAGCAAGGGTTAACAGCCAAACCAAACAATATTTATGTTCCTGATTCTGTAGTTTACAGAAACACCCCATATGTGGTCGTAAACCGCTGTACAGGCACACGGCAGGGCGCAGAAGGAAAGGAATGCCATACGGTTTTTGGAAGGCAGGTTTTGCTGAACTGTTTTTTTATAGACCAGGTTGTCACGAATGCGGCGATACCTAATATGTATACTTTTTTTTATTTATGTAAGTTTTACACAATGATTTCATTTTTGAAGCAAAAAAAAATCATGTTTTAGTGTTTTCATAGTCTGAGAGCCATAATTTTTTCAGTTTTTGGGCGATTACCTTGGGTAGTGTATGATTTTTGCAGGATGAGATGACGGTTTTATTGCCACTATTTTGGGGTGCGTGTGACTTTTTTATCGCTTGCTATTACACTTTTTGTGATGTAAGGTGACAAAAAATGGTTTATTTAGCACAGTTTTTATTTTAAATTTTTTATCTGAGGGATTTTAGGTTTTCATCTGAGGGATTAGGTCATGTGATATTTTTATAGAGCCGATTGATACGGACGCGGTGATACCTAATATGTATACTTTTTTATTTATTTATGTAAGTTTTACACAATTATATAATTTTTTAAACAAAAAAAAATCATGTTTTAGTGTCTCCATATTCTGAGAGCCATAGTTTTTTAATTTTTTGGGCGATTATCTTAGGTAGGGTCTCATTTTTTGCGGGATGAGATGACGGTTTGATTGGCACTATTTTCGGGTGCATATGACTTTTTGATCGCTTGCTATTACACTTTTTGTGTTGTAAGGTGACAAAAAATGGTTTATTTAGCACAGTTTTTATTTTTTATTTTTTACGGTGTTCATCTGAGAGGTTAGGTCATGTGATATTTATATAGAGCTGGTCGATACGAACGCGGCGATACCAAATATGTATACTTTTTTTTTATTTATGTAAGTTTTACACAATAACAGCTTTCTTCAAACAAAAAAAATGATGTTTTACTGTCTCCATATTCTGAGCCATAGTTTTTTTATTTTTTGGGCGATTGTCTCAGGTAGGGGCTCATTTTTTGCGGGATGAGGTGACGGTTAGATTGGTACTATTTTGGTGGGCAAATGCCTTTTTGATCACTTGCTGTTGTACTTTTTGTGATGTAAGGTGACAAAAAAATGGTTTATTTAGCACATTTTTTTTTTTTTTTAAACTCGTTTAATTGAAAATTAACAACAAGCATGGTTTAGCATATTTCGGAGCAGTGGCATCCCACGCAGGGGAGTCACCAACTCCACAAGGTACAATCATGATACATAGTGTGTCAGGTGATTATCGGCAATATTTTACTACTTGGCATCAAACAATACAGCATGTCTACATTCTAGTGTTCAGACACTTAGTGCAGTAGTATCCTCCGACACAGAGTGCAGGTGTACAGGTTGCAAGGAGTGATTTGAAGAGCACCACTCTCCCCACACTTTCTGAAATTTCCCTGGGCATTTTCTATGTATATATACCACTTTTTCCATATTCATTGCATGATTCATCAAGGTCTTCCATAGGCTCACCGTGGGGAGTCTTTCCGCCATCCACCTCAATGCTACAGCCTTCCTAGCTAAGAAGAGGGCTTCCCCTAGGAATATTCTCTGGTGATGTGTCCACTGTTCCTCCTCTAATATCCCTAGGATACATATTTTTGGGCAGGCTCCTATCGAAACAGGCACCATCGTGGACAGAATCTCTACAACCTTATTCCAAAAGACTTGTAAATGTCTGCATCCCCACATCAAATGCCAGAAATCAGCGCTCTCTTCTTGACATCTATGGCATCTGCTGCTAGGCAATCTCCCCATCTTATACAGCCTGAGGGGGGTTAAGTAGCTCCTATGCAATATGAATAATTGTATTAGTTTATTATTTACCGACGGGGAAACCTTAGTGGGTACCAACATAGCCTCCTCCCATTCTTCAGCATCAAGAGTTGGAATATTAACCTTCCATTTCGCTTCTACTTCCAATGGCTGAAGAATCATGCGATCACCTAGTAAATATGTGTACAGTATAGAAATAATGCCCTTAGGTCCCTGCGATCTTAACACCCCTATCAAAGGATATTTAGAAATACTGCGATCTGTCCCTCTAAACTGATCATTTAGGGCGTGCCGTAATTGAAGGTACCAAAAAAACAAAGAGTGGGGAATCTCAAATTTCTCCTGTAGCTGTTGCAAAGTTCGTAATACGCCCTCTTCATACAGCTCTGCTAATGTCAGCACTCCACATCCCTTCCATATCCCTGCACCCTCTAATGTTTCCAAGTGCGGCAACATGGGATTGTCCCAGAGCGGGATTGCATCTGGTAAATCAGCATACGAGTTTAATTTGGCTGCTTTCCATACTTGGTTAGCCAATCTATGAGCAGGAAGTAGTCTCCTGGGTACTGTGCTTGGGGACTCCAAGACAGGCCACAGAGTAGAAAGATTAAGATATTCCCTCAACCAATATTCCGGTCCTGGTAGTTCTCCCTGTTTGACCCATGCCGCTACATATTTCAGCTGGCCGGCTAAGTAATATAGAAAAAAATCAGGTAGAGCCGCCCCCCCCCTCGTCTTAGACCTCTGTAACACTTTCTGCGAGAGCTTCCTCCTAGCTTTGCCCCACACAAACGCCGTTACCAGGGAGTGCAGCCTGTCAAAGAAGGCCTTTGGTACCGGGGCGCATGCATGTGACAGGAGATACAGGCCCTTGGGGAGCAGAATCATTTTAACTAGGTTCAATCTCCCCATCACCGAAATCGGTAATGCCTTCCAAGTTTTAAATTTATCAATAAATAAGGACTCTATCGGTTCTATATTTCTCGTCCCAGACACGCCAGGGTCCCTTGTGATCACAATGCCGAGATACTTAAACTGGTCCACTACAGGTAAATTGTGTATACTCTCCGGCCACCCATGATCCCAAAGAGGCATAATAGCTGACTTCGTCCAGTTTATGAGCAAGCCCGAGTATGTGCCAAATTCTCCTATTACCTCAATTGCTCTGGGTAGAGTCCGCTCAGGCTCGTCCATAAACAGGAGATCGTCTGCATATAAGCCTATCTTCTCCTCTCTATCTCCTCTGGAGATCCCCATGAAGGACCCATCCTGCCTCACCCTCAATGCTAAATGTTCGATTACCACCGCAAACAAAAGGGGGGAGAGGGGGCAACCTTGTCTGGTACCTCTATGCAGAGTAAAGGAATCTGACAGGGTGCCATTTACTAGTATATTTGCCTTAGGTCTCTGGTACAGTATCTCAACCCATCTTATGAACCCTGGTCCAAACCCAAATTCCTTCAGGATCCGCAACAGGAAAGGCCACTCCACAGAGTCAAAGGCCTTAGCCGTGTCCAGTGACGCCATGGCCCATTCACACCCCTCCGCTACTCCTACCTGAGCAATAACCTGAGCTCTCCTGATATTGTCAGAGGTGGTCCTCCCCGGCATGAACCCTGCCTGATCCTGGTGTACTATAGACGTTATTACTTTATTTAAACGAGAGGCTAACAGTCTGGTTAGAATTTTGTAGTCTAAATTAAGCAACGAAATCGGCCTGTAAGAGCCGCATACAGTTGGATCCTTGTCTGGCTTTAATATAACAACAATAGTAGCATCATATAAGGTCTCAGACAATTGGTGACGCTGGAATGATGCTGAGTACAGCTTAAGGAGTTGGGGACTAAGAATTTCACTATATCTAGAATAAACTTCGATCGGGATCCCATCCGGGCCCGGTGCTTTCCCAGTTGGTATGTCATGCATGGCTAGCTGGATTTCTTCCAGAGTTATATCCTTATCCAGGAGGGTCACTTCCGTTGCGCTAAGCTTAGGATGTTCCACCTCTGAAATATAGTCACTTAACTCCCTCTCCGTGTAGTTAGCTGCTGTGCTGTACAGTGATTGATAAAACCGTTTGAAAGCGTCAAGTATTCTCTGTCCGGATTCCACCAATTGTCCCTGCGGGTTCAAAATTCGGAGTACCAGGGGGGGGGGGGGACTGGTTGGCTCTAGCAATCTGAGCTAAAAGCTTACCCGCTCTATCACCAGATTCAAATGACTGTTGCTTCATAAAGAACATTTTGCGTTCACTTTTCTCCTTAAGATGCATCATATACGCCCTACCTCTAGTCATCCACTCTATCCTATTCCTTTCTGTGGGGTCAGAACAAAAAGATACTTCCGCCTCCCTACATTTATTATGCAACTCTAATTCCTGGCGGGACGTGTCCTTTTTTACATAGGATATTGAGGACTTCAGACATCCCCTCAGGAAGGCCTTCAGGGTGTCCCACAATAGCAATTCCTCCGTTTCATCTCCCTGCACATCCAAGAATACTCTCAACTGATCGGGAATTCTATCATTTTTTGTCAATAAAGAGAGCCAAAAGGGATGTATTCTCATCTTCCCCCCTCTAGATGCAATCCCGGGAGTGTCAAAACGTGCCACAACCGCAGCATGATCTGAGGGTCCCCGCGACTCATAGGTAATTGCTACCAAGTCCGTATAACTAGCAGCATTTCCCAGGACATAGTCAATTCTCGAGAGTGCCCCCCTAGCAGGAGTGAAACAGGAGTATTCCCTCAACGGCGGGTTCCTAATTCTCCACAAATCTATCCATCCCATTTCTGCAGCAATTCTAAACAGAGTGGTCGTCGATTGGACCCCAGCTTCCCTCCCTTCAGGCGGTCTAAATCTATCTACCTCTTCCTGCATTACCATATTAAAGTCTCCCATGCAAATCAGCAGGACCGAGGAATATTGCGCCGCAAACCCCAGGATAACATGAAGGAGTGAAAGACTCGCCGGGGGGGGATTATATATATTAATTATTACATACGGGATGTGGTCAATAAAGCCATACGCCAGTATATATTGTCCCTCCAGATCAGCAACTGTCTGCTGCGGTTCCCACAGGAGGCCCCTGCGCACTAATATAGCCGCGCCTCTAGAATTTGATGTGCCATATGACTGAAGTGACCACTGGACCCATTGTTTTACAATTCTGTGCCCGGTGTCAGCCGTCAGATGAGTCTCTTGAAGTCCCAGAATGTGAGGGCTATAGCGTCGTACATGCCAGAACACCGCTATCCTTTTGTTTGGATTTCCCAGGCCCCTCACATTCCAGGACATCACCACTAGAGGTCCCATAGTACAATCTTAAAGTTATCCCTCCAGTAGTACAGGGTGCCATCCGGCACGTGTGGAATAACCTCACCTATTTTAATAGTTCGCCCCCCTCCCACACTCCTGATGAATAATTGATGTGACCATGCTTTCAATAACTTAACAAACATATAACATAACAGGTAAACTTCTAATACCTCTGAGCAAACATCCAGTGCATGCATCATAGTATTAACAAGGTGACAATCTGTATTCGGGGACCAGTGCGGGGTGAAGATGTTATGCCCGCACAGGTAGCCAAGCATTCCCTGGTCAGTGTGAATATTATAGCTGCAGGTGCATCTAAGCCTCAATAGGTGCAGACACTCATATCTAGCCAGTCTATAAATCAACATCAACAGTAGGACTAACCCTATGCACACAATGATCTGCTATCTGAAAGAGCACCATATTACATTCAGGTAAAGCTAAATATTGCACCATATAATAAGGATAGACAACTTAGTGACAAGGCTTCTATAAAGTGCCTTTCCAGAACTCAGTAATACTTGCAACTCAGTCCCGGTGTTTCAGGTCAGTGCATCCTTGGACGTCTAGCAACCCAGTCCTCAGCCTCCTTTGGGTCGGTGAAAAACATAGGCCGGTCACCATCCACTACGCGTAGTCTCGCCGGGTAGGCCATCGAGTATTGCAAATTTAATTCCCTGAGGCGTCTCTTGACCAAAACGAAGGTGGCCCTCTTTTTCTGCAAATCCGCAGAGAAGTCCGGGAAAAGTGACACGTTGGCGTTTTCGTGCATCAATACACCTTTGCTCCTTGCTTGGCTAAGAATTAAATCTCGATCCTTCCAATTTAATAGACGTGCGAGCAGGGGCCTCGGCGGTGCGCCTGGAGGTGGTGGTCTGGCCGGTACTCTGTGCGCCCTTTCAACTGCATAGGCCGCTGAGAATGTGGCTGCAGGGAACTGGGCCTTAAACCAAAGTTCCAAAAAGCTAGCAGGATCTCTCCCCTCCGCTCTCTCTGGCATCCCCAGGATTCTTACATTGTTGCGTCGGGCCCGGTTCTCCAGGTCGTCGCACTTCTGCCGCCATAATCCAACGGCTCTTTCCACCTCCGTCAGCCTCGAATCCAGCGGCCTAGTGTACTCCTCCAGCTCCGACACCCGGTCTTCAGTATGTTTAACTCTTTCCCTCAGCTGTTGCACGTCTTGCCTCAACAGGCCCAGGTCGACACGCACCTCCTCAATCTTGCAGGTAAGGGAGGATTGGCAGGAGGAAATCGCTGTAAGGAGCTGCTCTGAGACCGCTTTCAGCGTTATCTCCGGTTCCCCAGCATCATCGGCTTCTATCTGCTGCGCGGCCTGTCCGCGCGTCACCGCTGCACGTGGAGTGGCGGGAGCCGCGGCGCCATGTTGGTTTTCCTGGCGTGCATATTCTTTAAGTTTGTCGGCCGCAGTCTGCGCCTTGCTGGGACCCATATCGTGGTTCCTGGGTTTCCTCCGTCTCCTCTGCACTTGCCACTCTGAGTTTGAGGAATGCAGCTTGGCAGGATTAGTCAGGATAGATTCCAGGGACCGGAGCCGCTCTCAAGTGCGTGCGGTCATGCCGGCAGTTAGCCACGCCCCCCCTTTTTTTTTTTTTTTACGGTGTTCCTCTGAGGGGTTAGGTCATGTGATATGTTTATAGAGCCGGTCGATACGGACGCGGCGATACCTAATATGTATACTCCCCCCCCCCCCTCAATTTTTTACCAATTTTTTTTAACTTTATTTGGGGAAAATTAGGTTTTTGTTTACTTTTACTTGAAACTTTTAATTTTTTGGGGGGAAAACTTAATTTTTTCAACTTTTTTTTCACTTTATTTTTTGTCCCACTTTGGGACTTGAACTTTGGGGGGTATATTCCTTTATAATGCATTCCAATACTTCTGTATTGGAATGCATTGGCTGTATGAGTAATACTGTGTGTATTACTCATACAGCTTACGGGGCCTGTGAGATCCAGGGGGCTGGATCTCACAGGCTCTTCACCGGAAGGCAGCGCGATGCCTTCCTTAGACATCGCGCTGCCTTCCATGCCTTTGGGTCCCCTTCACAGCTGCATGGGGACCCGATGGCACCACCACCGCAATAGTTAAAAGCCGCAAACCGCAGGTCTGAAGTGACCTGCGGTTTGCGGCGATCGCCGATACGGGGTGTCACATGACCCACCCGGCGTTGTGACAGGATGCCCGCTGAATGATTTCAGCGGGCATCCTGTTCCGATTAACCCCCGCCGGGCCGCAATCGCGGTTTAAACCCATGACGTACCAGTACGTCATGGGTCCTTAAGGACTCAGGAACCATGCCGTACCGATACGTCATGGGTCCCTAAGGGGTTAAAATACAAAGGGAATGTGTTATTTCGAACTGTATACCTTTTGGAGATCATTTCATCTCCAACTTGTTCACAGTAACAGTAATTTTGACCAGGTGTGCCCACACTTTTTGCACGCCACTGTAATTCAAAAATTTAGTATAGCCACTGAGTTATTCAATAAATCTGCCTAGCACCACTTACTGTTTGTTATTTTTCTTACTTCTCTGTCCACCTACTGACGTGGATGCACATGCTCAGTTCCATCCTTCAACTGCCTCCTGTGATAGGAGAGATCTGCCTCAGAAAAAACATGCCCCCTAAAATGAACATGCCTCCTAAACTGCCAGCTTGGATCCATGTGAACTATAGGGCTGGTTCTAGCTTTGTTAGAAAGGAATGCACTATATGATGTCTGATCTTAATTTTTTTAATTAATCATGGGATAACCACTTAAGAGGTTATAAAAAGACCTGTGTGACACAGATATATGGTAGATTACAGAAAATCACTAAACAATGTCCAGTCATTAAAGCCTAAAATAGCCTCATTTTTCAATTCTCTCAGGTACACCCTACAACTGTATCTGTTAACTTCCATTGCTTTCTTTCTCCCTTCTGCTTCTCTGTTAGAATTTCACACTATGGTGAAGGATTCTCTCAGTCCAGGTCCATTCCACTTTTATATACTGAGCAAATAATTTTTTTGTTATACAGAACTCTCCATGGCTTTGTTCCCATCCATTTCTGGGTGCTTCCTGAAGTATGTTTGGGGTCATTGTCTGACTGGGAGACCCATGACCTAGGACACAAACCCAGGTTTCAGACACTGAGAGCTACATTGCGACCCAAAATCCTTTGGTAATCTTGAGATTTCATGATGTCTTGCACATAGTCAAGGCACCCAGTGCCAGAGGCAGCAAAACAACCCCAAAACATCTTTGAACCTCCACCATATTTGACTGTAGGTACTGTGTTCTTTCCGTTTTCGGTAAACAGTAGAATGATGTGCTTTACCAAAAAGCTGTATCTTGGTCTGATCTGTCCACAAGACATTTTCCCGGAAGGATTTTGGCTTACTCACATACATTTTGGCAAACTGCAGTCTAGATTTTCTATGTCTCTGTGTCAGCAGTGGGGTCCTCCTGGGTCTCCTGCCATAGCGTTTCATTTCATTCAAATGTCGACGGATAGTTTGAGCTGACCCTGATGCACCCTGAGCCTGCAGGGCAGCTTGAATTTCTTTGGAACTTTACTGGGGCTGCTTATCCACCATCCGGACTATCCTGCGTTGCCACCTGTCCATAATTTTTCTCTCCTGTCCTTATCCAGGAAGATAAGCTACAGTGCCATGGGTTGTAAACTTCTTGATTATGTTGCATACCATGGATAAAGGAACATCAAGATCTCTGGAGATGGACTTGTAAGCTTGAGATTGTAAAATGTTTTCACAATTTTGATTCTCAAGTCCTCAAACAGTTCTCTTCTCCTCTTTCTGTTCTCCGTGCTTAGTGTGGCACACACAGAAACACAATCCAAAGACTGCGTCAACTTCTCCCCTTTTTATCTGTTTTCAGATGTGATTTTTATATTGCCCACACCTGTTACTTGCCACAGCTGACTTTGAACGAGCATCACATGCTTGAAACAAAGTTGTTTACCCACAATTTTGAAAAGGTGCCAACAATTTTGTCCTGCCCATTTTTGAAGATTTGTGTGAAATTATGTCCAATTTGCCTTTTTTTCTTTGTTTTTTTTTTTTTGTGTTGTTCCAGTACACACAAAGGAAATAAACATGTGTATAACAAAACATGTGTAATTGCAATAATTTTCTGGGAGAAATACTTAATTTTCTGGAAACATTTCAGGGGTGCCAACACTTTCAGCCGTAACTATATGCTTGATTCTAACTTAATGACGGCACCTTGTTTTTTCATTGTATGTAATGTAAAAAAGAAATACCACAAAAAGTCAAAAGAAGTCCAGACAGTAATTAACCACCTCCGGACCGCCTAACGCAGGATCGCGTTCCGGAGGTGGCAGCGCTGCGCACAGTCACGCATATATGCGTCATCTCGCGAGACGCGAGACTTCCTGTGAACGCGCGCACACAGGCGCGCGCGCTCACAGGAACGGAAGGTAAGAGAGTTGATCTCCAGCCTGCCAGCGGCGATCGTTCGCTGGCAGGCTGGAGATGTGTTTTTTTTAACCCCTAACAGGTATATTAGACGCTGTTTTGATAACAGCGTCTAATATACCTGCTACCTGGTCCTCTGGTGGTCCCCTTTGTTTGGATCGACCACCAGAGGACACAGGTAGCTCAGTAAAGTAGCACCAAGCACCACTACACTACACTACACCCCCCCCCGTCACTTATTAACCCCTTATTAGCCCCTGATCACCCCTGATCACCCCATATAGACTCCCTGATCACCCCCCTGTCATTGATTACCCCCCTGTCATTGATCAACCCCCTGTAAAGCTCCATTCAGACGTCCGCATGATTTTTACGGATCCACTGATAGATGGATCGGATCCGCAAAACGCATCCGGACGTCTGAATGAAGCCTTACAGGGGCGTGATCAATGACTGTGGTGATCACCCCATATAGACTCCCTGATCACCCCCCTGTCATTGATTACCCCCCTGTCATTGATTACCCCCCTGTAAAGCTCCATTCAGACGTCCGCATGATTTTTACGGATCCACTGATAGATGGATCGGATCCGCAAAACGCATCCGGACGTCTGAATGAAGCCTTACAGGGGCATGATCAATGACTGTGGTGATCACCCCATATAGACTCCCTGATTACCCCCCTGTCATTGATTACCCCCCTGTAAAGCTCCATTCAGATGTCCGCATGATTTTTACGGATGCACTGATAGATGGATCGGATCCGCAAAACGCATACGGACGTCTGAATGAAGCCTTACAGGGGCATGATCAATGACTGTGGTTATCACCCCATATAGACTCCCTGATCACCCCCCTGTCATTGATTACCCCCCTGTAAAGCTCCATTCAGATGTCCGCATGATTTTTACGGATGCACTGATAGATGGATCGGATCCGCAAAACGCATACGGACGTCTGAATGAAGCCTTACAGGGGCGTGATCAATGACTGTGGTTATCACCCCATATAGACTCCCTGATCACCCCCCTGTCATTGATTACACCCCTGTCATTGATCAACCCCCTGTAAAGCTCCATTCAGATGTCCGCATGATTTTTACGGATGCACTGATAGATGGATCGGATCCGCAAAACGCATACGGACGTCTGAAGGAAGCCTTACAGGGGCGTGATCAATGACTGTGGTTATCACCCCATATAGACTCCCTGATCACCCCCCTGTCATTGATTACACCCCTGTCATTGATCAACCCCCTGTAAAGCTCCATTCAGATGTCCGCATGATTTTTACGGATCCACTGATAGATGGATCGGATCCGCAAAACGCATACGGACGTCTGAATGAAGCCTTACAGGGGCGTGATCAATGACTGTGGTTATCACCCCATATAGACTCCCTGATCACCCCCCTGTCATTGATTACACCCCTGTCATTGATCAACCCCCTGTAAAGCTCCATTCAGATGTCTGCATGATTTTTACGGATCCACTGATAGATGGATCGGATCCGCAAAACGCACCCGGACGTCTGAATGAAGCCTTACAGGGGCGTGATCAATGACTGTGGTTATCACCCCATATAGACTCCCTGATCACCCCCCTGTCATTGATTACACCCCTGTCATTGATCAACCCCCTGTAAAGCTCCATTCAGATGTTTGCATGATTTTTACGGATCCACTGATAGATGGATCGGATCCGCAAAACGCATACGGACGTCTGAATGAAGCCTTACAGGGGCGTGATCAATGACTGTGGTTATCACCCCATATAGACTCCCTGATCACCCCCCTGTCATTGATTACACCCCTGTCATTGATCAACCCCCTGTAAAGCTCCATTCAGATGTTTGCATGAT
Organism: Bufo bufo; assembly: GCF_905171765.1. Taxonomy (NCBI): domain Eukaryota; kingdom Metazoa; phylum Chordata; class Amphibia; order Anura; family Bufonidae; genus Bufo; species Bufo bufo. The sequence continues at coordinate 462,719,949 of NC_053392.1, read as the reverse complement.
TTTTACGGATCCACTGATAGATGGATCGGATCCGCAAAACGCATACAGACGTCTGAATGAAGCCTTACAGGGGCGTGATCAATGACTGTGGTTATCACCCCATATAGACTCCCTGATCACCCCCCTGTCATTGATTACACCCCTGTCATTGATCAACCCCCTGTAAAGCTCCATTCAGATGTCCGCATGATTTTTACGGATCCACTGATAGATGGATCGGATCCGCAAAACACATACAGGCGTCTCCCTGGAGCCTTCCAGGGGGGGTGATCAATGACTGTGGTGATCACCCCATATAGACTCCCTGATCACCCACCTGTCATTGATCACCTCCCCTGTCATTGATCACTCCCCCTGTCATTGATCACCCCCCTGTCATTGATCACCCTCTGTAAGGCTCCATTCAGACATTTTTTTGGCCCAAGTTAGCGGAATTATTATTTTTTTTTCTTACAAAGTCTCATATTCCACTAACTTGTGTCAAAAAATAAAATCTCACATGAACTCACCATACCCCTCACGGAATCCAAATGCGTAAAAATTTTTAGACATTTATATTCCAGACTTCTTCTCACGCTTTAGGGCCCCTAGAATGCCAGGGCAGTATAAATACCCCACATGTGACCCCATTTCGGAAAGAAGACACCCCCAGGTATTCCGTGAGGGGCATATTGAGTCCATGAAAGATTGAAATTTTTGTCCCAAGTTAGCGGAACGGGAGACTTTGTGAGAAAAAAATTAAAAATATCAATTTCCGCTAACTTGTGCCAAAAAAAAAAAATTTCTATGAACTCGCCATGCCCCTCATTGAATACCTTGGGGTGTCTTCTTTCCAAAATGGGGTCACATGTGGGGTATTTATACTGCCCTGGCATTCTAGGGGCCCCAAAGCGTGAGAAGAAGTCTGGTATCCAAATGTCTAAAAATGCCATCCTAAAAGGAATTTGGGCACCTTTGCGCATCTAGGCTGCAAAAAAGTGTCACACATCTGGTATCGCCGTACTCAGGAGAAGTTGGGGAATGTGTTTTGGGGTGTCATTTTACATATACCCATGCTGGGTGAGAGAAATATCTTGGTCAAATGCCAACTTTGTATAAAAAAATGGAAAAAGTTGTCTTTTGCCAAGATATTTCTCTCACCCAGCAAGGGTATATGTAAAATGACACCCCAAAACACATTCCCCAACTTCTCCTGAATACGGCGATACCACATGTGTGACACTTTTTTGCAGCCTAGGTGGGCAAAGGGGCCCATATTCCAAAGAGCACCTTTAGGATTTCACAGGTCATTTACCTACTTACCACACATTAGGGCCCCTGGAAAATGCCAGGGCAGTATAACTACCCCACAAGTGACCCCATTTTGGAAAGAAGACACCCCAAGGTATTCCGTGAGGGGCATGGCGAGTTCCTAGAATTTTTTATTTTTTGTCACAAGTTAGTGGAAAATGCTTATTTTTTTTTTTTTTTTTTTTTTCATACAAAGTCTCATATTCCACTAACTTGTGACAAAAAATAAAAACTTCCATGAACTCACTATGCCCATCAGCGAATACCTTGTGGTCTCTTCTTTCCAAAATGGGGTCACTTGTGGGGTAGTTATACTGCCCTGGCATTCTAGGGGCCCAAATGTGTGGTAAGGAGTTTGAAATCAAATTCTGTAAAAAATGACCTGTGAAATCCGAAAGGTGCTCTTTGGAATGTGGGCCCCTTTGCCCACCTAGGCTGCAAAAAAGTGTCACACATCTGGTATCTCCGTACTCAGGAGAAGTTGGGGAATGTGTTTTGGGTTGTCATTTTACATATACCCATGCTGGGTGAGAGAAATATCTTGGCAAAAGACAACTTTTCCCATTTTTTTATACAAAGTTGGCATTTGACCAAGATATTTATCTCACCCAGCATGGGTATATGTAAACGCTATAACTTTTACCCAAAGCATTTTTTTTTTTACCCAAACATTTTTTTTTTTATCAAAGACATGTAGAACAATAAATTTAGAGCAAAATTTATATATGGATCTCGTTTTTTTTTGCAAAATTTTACAACTGAAAGTGAAAAATGTCATTTTTTTGCAATAAAATCGTTAAATTTCGATTAATAACAAAAAAAGTAAAAATGTCAGCAGCAATGAAATACCACCAAATGAAAGCTCTATTAGTGAGAAGAAAAGGAGGTAAAATTCATTTGGGTGGTAAGTTGCATGACCGAGCAATAAACGGTGAAAGTAGTGTAGGTCAGAAGTGTAAAAAGTGGCCTGGTCTTTCAGGGTGTTTAAGCACTGGGGGCTGAGGTGGTTAAATGGATAACATACGGTACCACAGGGTTTTGATGTCAAGGATAGTGCCCCATGCTGCTCTTTCATGCTGTCAACAGTGAGTGGCCATACCGAGCAGCAGCTGTAATATGGGAAAAATTCTCTTGTGATTGACTCAAAGTCAGGTTGTAGCAGACCTCCATCGATCAAACACTGATGACCTATCCTTAGGACAATCCCAGAGAACCTTCAATCTGTTTCTGCTGTACAATGCCAAAGCCTGCTTCATTTACCAAACCATCATACGCAATCTGTTTGTTTGCCTTGCAAAACTTCAGCTTATATACAAAAGGAAGGCAGCGTGTGTTGTGTAATGTGTATTTTATTGTAAGCCAGTTGTTATGCTAGTCAGGCAAGTGGCATATTTATAGCGGAATGTTTATTTGGAAGAGCCCGGCTCATTGCTGCAGTAATTAAAGCAACATTAGTCCTTCCTATTGATAGAGAAATCATTTGTATTATTTTTAGTCTCGCCATATGGTTTGCATCAAGGGACTGGCTTGTGGTGATACACAAAAGTCGGAGAGCTTAAGCAGATCTGATCAATCCCATCAGAGCCACATAACATACAGGGCACTTTCCTCCTGCTCAGCAAAAAGAAGCTGTCTTGCACGTTATCTGTCTGACAGCCAAGGCCAAGATCTCACCTTCTACATTTTACTAGGTTTGTTAAGTTTTTCATTGCAAAACATGGCATCTTTATGAAGCAGACTGTAACCTTGCTGGAAAGAGTAGCTAGACTGTAGGCTCACTTTACAGGAAAGTTTACTGGGTGCAACATTCATATAATTTCCATTAAAAAAAATAATAATTAAGAGTGATCAAAGTGGTAAAAATAATTTTTTTAAACTTTATAGTTATGCTTTATAGTGATATTATAGTGATGTAACATTGGTATGATCCTCGATGCATACGCCATAAACTGACAGCATCTACTGTCCGTGTGGGTTAGGGACAGGATACAGAATCAATGTTATTCTATAGAGATATTCACATCTCCTTATTTCAGAGCAGAGATGTGCAAATGGTGTGTATAACTTTTAATAAGCAGCATGTTGAAATGACCATGCTCTGAGTTTCACACCAATATCTATTTAAGTGCCATTTAGGTGAATGATATCTTTTAGTTATTTTTGCTGCCCATTTGTGTTTTCAGTAAAAGCAATGTTACATGGATCAATGCACAGGCAATTATCAGAAACAAACTGAACATTCCTGATAATTGCTTAATTGTTGAGTGGAGATGATAGCTGTATTTACATGCAACAATCATTTCCTCTGTACAGTTATGTATAAACACTATTGTGACCATTCGTCCGCATATAGATCCCAGTTTACACAGGGTAATGTTCTGCCCACAAACAATGATTTTGTGTGCTGCATAAAATTGGGTGATAGGTGGCATCTTTACCTGGGGCAATTATCGGGAGCAAGAATCTGTACGAAAGCTCATTCCCGATAGTTGGCCCAATCCTCATTGCCAAGATAAAATACATATGACTATTTGAAGGATGGCTGAAAAAACAAGAATGGCACAACCAAAATTGGTTTGGCTCTTTAAGGGGGGAGGGGGTGTTATTATTTTCTTAAGTCCAATTGGTGCCTTTTCCTTTAAGATAACTCTTAGCAGCGAGAGGTCACAGGAATATTATTCATTTCCCTTCACCCAATACATTTTCTTGGTTTTTCTTTTTGGCCTTTGTTGATTTCAACATTTGCATTATTTTCCAATCTCCAGGGATCTTCTGGCTTCTGCACAAAACACATTTACCACAACCTTGAATGTCATGTCTTTTCCTGTAGTAAAGCAGTTTGCAAATTACATTTTTCATCTGATCAAGACTAAAGAAATCTGATCTGATAATGGTAAATGGTAAGACTAATTTTTGAAAAACTGAGTAAATCTTTGGGTCTGTATAATATTATATCTCTGGAATCTGTCAAAAAATCTCTAATAATACTGCAATTTTCAGGGTTTTTTTTGTGTCTTTTGTCTAATATTAATGGGAAAACATATAAAAAGGGCCAGGACTTACAGAAGTACAGTAGTACAATAAAAATATGCGCAAAGGCCGAGTTCACAGTTAAATCCACGGTTAACCATAGCGTGTGGGTATTATGTATTTTTAAGGAATATATTTTTTTATATTTTTGTCACTTTACTTTCCAAAGGTTTCCTACCCTGGATGGCAAATAACCCAAAACAGCATAAGTTTGAATTTGGTGTCTAAAATCTAGGCTTATAGAATACTCCAGGCAATCAGAAATACATTCAATGGTAAAAATAGAAAGAGACCAAGGAGTACAAATGGCAAATAAGTCTTAACGCTTTAGGGTCATCTATACTTAATCTTTTTTCATCACGAAAATACGGAATCCATACAATTCTGGAGATGTGAAAAAAATGTGACCTGTATCTCATGATGTATGATGGAAGTATTTTTTTTTATTCTAGCATAATATAGCGTTTCAGGAAGCCAATGGTCTAATACTCGGTTTTAGGATAATTTAACATGCGTGTATTCAGTCCGTGTGACAGCTGTATTTCACAGGCTTAACACTGCTTGTTATAATGATTGTGAATTTCAGCCTGAGCTCGGCTGTACTGAATTGTAATCATGACATTATGCAAGCAAAGTTCAGTAGCTCTGAAGTCGGGAGGGATCACACAGCATTATAAATCATTATAATCAGTTCATGTCACAAGAAAAGTGTTCAACCTGGGGAATACAGCTGTCACCCGGAACGTATGTCACAGACTGAATACACTCATGAGAAATTGTCCTTAATCTCTCCTCCACTTTCATCAGATGCACCAGAAATAATAATTAATATTTGTGGCACACTTCTGCAGGTCCGTTCGCCAAAGTGGAAACTACATTGGCTAGGGAGTTGGTGTAGATTTCCACTATAATGCTAGATTCCCGGAGTAGATTACAATAAATGTGACGAGCCGCCTAAGTCGGCTCCACACCACCACACGCTACTTTGAAAAGTAGTGAGCAGTGCCCAGAACCCCCCAAAAAGTTGCAAAATTTAGTGCTACTACAGCGTTCATCACACAATGAGATTTTGACACCAGTTTTCTAGTGCAGAGGGGGATGATACATTTCCACCTAAATGTGTTTGAGTTGGGAACATGGTTAAAGGAGTTGTCTCACTTCAGCAAATGGCCTTTATCATGTAGAGAATGTTACAAGGCACTTACTAATGTACTGTTATTTTCCATATTGCTTCCTTTGCTGGCTGGATTCATTTTTCCATCACATTATACACTGCTCGTTTCCATGGTTATGACCACCCTGTAATCCGCTACTGGATTGCAGGGTGGTCGTAACCATGGAAACAAACAGTGTAAAATGTGACAGAAAAATGAATCAAGCTAGCAAAGGAAGCAATATGGACAATCACAATACATTAGTAAGTGCCTTGTATTACTTTAGTCTACATGATAAATCTAATTTGCTGAAGAGAGACAACCCCTTTAATGGTAATAGTAGTGTGCCACATATCAGCCATCGCACAGCTGAGCTAAAACTTCATGTTCATGTGGTTAGCTAATGAAAATGATTGTTAACTTCTTGCTGATTGTTAAAAAAAACAAAACAGCACTTAGACTTGGAAATAAGTGCTTGAAAATAAAACAGAGTACAAAACCACTTTTATTAGCCTAAGGCTTCGTGTACATGGCAGAGTCTATAATACAGATATCTTAGAAACATAGAAACATAGAATGTGTCGGCAGGTAAGAACCATTTGGCCCATCTAGTCTGCCCAATATACTGAATACTATGGATAGCCCCCGGCCCTATCTTATATGAAGGATGGCCTTATGCCTATCCCATGCATGCTTAAACCCCTTCACTGTATTTGCAGCTACCACTTCTGCAGGAAGGCTATTCCATGCATCCACTACTCTCTCAGTAAAGTAATACTTCCTTATATTACTTTTAAACCTTTGCCCCTCTAATTTAAAACTATGTCCTCTTGTAGCAGTTTTTCTTCTTTTAAATATTCTCTCCTCTTTTACTTTGTTGATTCCCTTTATGTATTTAAAAGTTTCTATCATATCCCCTCTGTCTCGTCTTTCTTCCAAGCTATACATGTTAAGGTCCTTTAACCTTTCCTGGTAAGTTTTATCCTGCAATCCATGTACTAGTTTAGTAGCTCTTCTCTGAACTCTCTTCTGTGCGCATTCCACATTTTTCTCACTCCAATCAATGGAAAGAACTACTCTCATCTCCCATACAGACACAGACATGTTCTAAAATGTGCGGAACGACCACATGGATCCACAAAAAAATACGGATGTGCACATGGCCCTATAGAAACAAATGGGTCAGTGTTCAAAAAACTGTGCATAGCACACGGATAAAAACTAAAGTTATGTGCATGAGGCCTAAATTTTCTTTTCTCCTTTTCCTTTGTAGTAATAAATTAATTTCCAATTTTATGAATTTTCCCCAGAATTTCCTGATAAAAGCAAAGTAAAACAAGAAAGTAAAATATATAGCTACAAAATGGTCCACATTAAAATGATATACTGCAATTAAATGCATACTTATTTACTCTTAACTGCAGTCTCTCTGCAGGAATTGTGTGCCAGACTATGTAACATGACTGCTGAGGCGAGTGATTGCTGTGGTGCCAGAAAACATAGACAGGAAGCACTAAAGCAGCAGTACTGGAACAATGGGCTCAGACAGATGTAGTGAGGGCCTATGCACACCACCGTTGGATGTTTTGTGGTCCGCAAACTGCGAATTTGCAAAACACGGATATACTGGCCATGGGCATTCAGCATTTTGCAGAATGGAAGGGCCGACCCCTAATAGAACAGTCATAACCTTGTCTGTAATAGAGGACAATAATACGACATGTTCTGTTTTTTTGTGGAACGGCCATGTGGACAAACAGACATGGAATGCACACAGACTCATTTGAGTTTTTTTGCAGCCCCATTGAAGTGAATGGTTCCACATATGGGCTGAAAAAAAACACACAACAGACACAGAAAAAATATGTTTGTGTGCTCGAGCCCTAAAGCATCCTTTTTTATTTTATAACACTGCTTGCCTTTGTCTAAATTTTGAGTCTCCACATCCATGTCCCCTCTAGTGGAGACTGCAGGCAGTAAGGGGGGTTGGGATGGAGGGTGTGATCAGGAACTTTGCAAAAAAAAAAAAGAAAAGCTGTGGCTGTTTTAACCCCTTAGTGACCAGCTCCTTTTGGGCCTTAATGATGAAGCAATTGTTCTAATTTTTTTCATTTCGCATTACAAGAACGATAACTTTTTTCCTTTTTTTTAATCAATATAGCCATATCAAGACTTGTTTATTGCGGGACAAGTTGTAGTTTTTAATGGCACCATTTTGGGGTACATATAATTTACTGATTAACCTTTATTAACTCTTTATGGGAGTGAGATAGGAAAAAAGAAAATTTTTGGCATCACCACATCCAAAGACCCATAACTTTTTTTATCTTTCATTCTACGGAGCTGTGTGAGGGCTTTATTTTTGTGGGACAACTTGTACATTTTTTTTGTACGTAACAATTTTTGATCGCATTTTAAAATTTTTGGTTTTAAATGGCGAATATGCAAAAAAAAGAAATTCTGTTTTTTTTTTTCTACGTTGTTCACCGTAGGGGATAAATTACTTGATCATTATGTACCGTGGGTTGTTACGGACGGCAATACCAAATATGTAAAGAGGATTTTATTTTTGCAATTTTTTAAATTTGATTTTTATTGGTAGTCACTAAGGAGTTAATTAGCATAGAATTTTGTACCTAAAAATTACATAATCATAAAAAATCGAGGTACCATTCAGTGAAAAAACAACTCCCTACTGCACACAACTCAACTAATCAAAAATTGAAAGTGAAATATTCCAGCATCCGAGATAACCTAATCTATCCACAAAGTCAATAACTGTAGTTAACCCTTTAGAAAGCCATCAGTGGAAATCCCCAGAACTAAGTCCCGGAGGAAAGGCCAGATTGCCAAAAAGATTAGACAGTGGACCATGGGGGGAAATCATGACATGCCTCCTTGCTAACCTATCCCATTGATCCAAAGCACCAGAGAGGACAGGTGATAAAATGGCAGGTCGAACACTAGGTTTACACCACAAGAGAGACTCTATACTGGCCCATAGGGGTAAATAGTGATGGGAGAATACAGCTGTGAGCTGAGTCAGTTGGGCTGCATGAAAATACTTGATGAGATTGAGAACCTCTATCCCTCCAGAGGGGTGGGTAGCATAAAGGTTCCTTTGAGGAATCTGGTGACATTTTCCTACCAAATAAACTGCAGGAGCTTGCTCTGAAGACTATTCAAAATCCTACAAGAGATAGGAATAGGAAGTGTGAGGAACAAATAAAGGATTAAGGGTAACCGGGTCATTTTACAGCGCTAATCATCTCTAATCATGACAAATTGAACTAGGACCACTGTCTAAGGTCCTGTTCTTGTCGGCATATGAGGGGTGGATAATTAACCTTATATAAAAAAAAATATCAAAGTTCTGGAAATATGTACAGCTAGATAGGGAAAGCTATTTGGTTTCCAGTGAAAGTCAAAGTTCTGTTGTAAAAGCTGAACAACCAGGTCAGGTAAATTAATCTTAAATGCCAGGGATTTAGTGATTCACCGATAAACCTGCCAACCTGCCAAATAAATCAAGGAAGAGAAAGAGATTAGGAAGTGAGGGGAAGAACTAAAGAACATTATCAGCAAATAAAGCACATTTCTGTTCCTCACCTCCAATATGAAAGCCTGTTTGGATCAGAACAGATTAGTCGAGCTAGGGATTCGATAGCTAAGGCAAAAAGCAGGGGTGACATAGGGCAACCCTGCCTCGTGCCCTGCCTTATTTTGATCAGTGCAGATTCATATCCCCTGATGCGGACACGCTCTGCTGGAGAAGAATAAAAGGACCAAAGAATAGAAAGGAAACGTGTATGAAGGGTGCATTGGCCAACTGAGGAAGACCTCTCCCCCCCCCCCCTCCCCTGCAAGAAATGAAAATCCTGACCAAGGGTTCCATCAGCACAGACTGGAATCTTAGATGGGGGGACTTAGATGGTCTCAGCACCAGGATAGCATTGCTTACCTCTTCTCCAGTAAACTCCATATTCAGGGAGTAATCGTGGATTGGTTAAGCCACCTATGAGGGAAGTCGCTAGATTGATGGAAAAAACATCAGTGTTGGAATATACAGTGCCTCCTATTTTGGTGCCTCACATCCTGGAATTAACATGGATTGTTTGAGGATTTGCATCATTTAATTTACAGAACATGCCCACAACTTTGAAGATGTTTTTTTTTTTTTTTTTATTATTGTGAAGCAAACAAGTAGGACAAAATAACAGAAAAAGTCAATGTGTATAACTATTCATCCCCCTAAAGTCAATATTTTGTAGAGCCACTTTTTACGACAATCACAGCTCCAAGTCACTTTGGATAAGTCTCTACGAGCTTGCCACATCTTACCACTGGAATTTTTGCCCATTCCGTCTTGCAAAACTGCTCCAGCTCCTTCAAGTTGGATGGTCTGCGCTTGTGAACAGCAATCTTTAAGTCTGACCACAGATTTTCTATTGGATTGAGAACTGGGCTTTGCCATTCCAACACATTTACATGTTTCCCCTTAAACCACTCAAGTGTTGCTTTAGCAGTGTGCTTGGGGTCATTGTCCTGCTGGAAAGAACCTCCGTCCTAGCCTGAAATCACGCACAGAGTGATACAGGTTTTGCTCAAGAATATCCATGTATTTAGCACTGTCCATCTTTGCCTCAACTCTGACCAGTTTTCCAGTCCCGGCTGCTGAAAAGCATCCCCACAGCATGATGCTGCCACCACCATGTTTCACTGGTGTTCTTTGGATGATGTGTTGGGTTTGCACCAGAAATAGCGTTTTCTTTGATGGCCGAAAAGTTCAACTTTAGTCTCATCAGACCAGAGCACCTTCATCCATATATTTTGGGAGTCTCTCACATGCCTTTTCGCAAACTCACAATGTGCCTTTTCGTTTTTAGCTGAAATGAATGGCTTTCTTCTGGCCACTCTGCCATAAAGCCCAACTCTATGGAGCGTACGGCTTATTGTCGTCCTATGTACAAATACTCCAGTCTCTGCTGTGGAACTCTGCAGCTCCTCCAGGGTTACCTTAGGTCTCTGTCCTGTCTCTCTGATTAATGTTCCGAGAAAAAGAATTAGATATATATAATAGTATAAGTGTCCGTATAAGTGAGTATAAGCCTGGAGGTTGGACCCTTTTTTAAAAAGTAGCTTTTATTAGTTCAATTAAAAAAGCAAAAAAATATATAACACCCTATGATAGCTGGGTGACCAAATAACATATAACAGGACAGGATATTGCCCAGCTACCACGGTGAATTGGTGAAAAAATTAATAAATAAGATCGTGTAAATTCCAGGGGCACTGATGACATTAATGGGAGGAGTGGGGAATGGACAGAGGATAGTGGACCTTACTATGGGTACTGGGGATGGTTCTCTCCCTGTGCCCGCCCTAAATTAGCCCTCTGCCCAGGGATGAACCCTGATGGTGGGATCACCCTGTCCCCGTGCCTACCCTGTCTTGCCCTGTACAGCCCACCATCAGGGTTCATCCCTGGGCAGAGGGTTAATTTAGGGCCGGCACAGGGAGAGAACCATCCCCAGTACCCATAGTAAGGTGCCTCTTGCTTAGGTGTTGCAGCCTCTGGGGCCTTTCAAAAAAAGGTGTGTATATGTAATGACAGATCATATGACACTTAGATTGCACACAGGTGGACATCATTTCACTAATTATGTGACTTCTGAAGGTAATTGGTTGCACCTGAGCTTTTTATGGGCTTTCTAACAAAGGGGGTGAATACATAGGCACATGCAAACTTTTCTATTTCTAAACAGTAGTTTAATTTATATATGTTTCTCATTTCACTTGACCAACTTAGACTATCGTGTTCTGATCCATCACATAAAATTCAGATTAACAAAACATTGAACTTAAGGCTGTAATGTAACAAAATACGGAAAAAGTCAAGGGGGGTGAATACTTTTGCAAGGCACTGTAAGTCAGGATACAACTGTCCAAAAACCTGAGCAATGCGGTTGGGGTTCTGACTCAAGTATCAGCCAAACACAATTTTGGAAGCGTGGTTAGGGTATATCTAGGGGTTAAACGCCAAGTTAAAAGAGTACCATGTTTATTGCCCAAGGCGGAACAACAGAATTTAGATCACCGGAGCCGTTTCTCAGTTTCCGTAGTAATCTGCTGTAATCTCCTTCAGAAGGTCTAAGGACGGGTTCACTTATGACTTTGTAGGAGGGAATGTTAGTTGTGTTCTCTTTTCTGAAAATGTACTCTATGTGATGCCTTAACTTTAGAACTGAATGAGTCTACCCCTCGCCACTGCCTATGAGCCTCCCATTCAGGATGAGAGAGAGCCTTCTCGCAAACCATCTTGCTAGAAAGGGGGATTCACTCAGCCACCATATATATGGAGTAGTGCAACAAAAGGAAGTCAGGAATTCGATAAGGTATGAAGAATGATCTGAAAAAGTAGCCAAAGCAATTTTAGCTTTTAAGAATTTAGGTAACAGGACAGTATGAGTAAAAAAAAGGTCTTTCTGGGAATACATATGATGTGTGGCAGAAAAAAAAGGTATAATCCATTGTAGTTGGGGGGGGGGGGGGCAATACGTTGACCAAGTCTTAATCGAATAGTAACTCTGTGAAATGATATCCAGGCTGAGGGTATTATGCGTGATCAGTTAGGATAAGACTTAGAGGGAGGGGCCTAATGCTAAGTTACAGTCACCCCCATAATGAAGGACCTCATAACCTGTGATACTAACTTAGATAATAAAGAAGGTAGAAAATTCATATGGTTGGTTATTGTAGGAGAAACACAATTATAGTGGGAAGGCCCATTGAAGGTTTAAGAGCTCGGCATCTTTGAATAGCCCCATGCGATATATCCACAAAAATCTGGACCTTATGGCCCACAATGGTAATAGAGTCACACCGCATGTAGCTTATATAACTTTTTCCTTCACTGAAAAAAAGTGAGGTATCGCTACTATGTCACATGGGGGTCCATCTTTGCGTGGTGCAGCTAGAGCTCTGTGTGCCCTATTGATTTCCATATTTGGGATCAATGTTTTGAGTAGATTCAGCACCACTTGTGGGAAATTGGTCATATGTTCAGGGAGACCCTGAATTCTACAGTTTTCCCTCCTAGATCAACCCCAACTGTAGAGTTTTGCCTGGCTTTCTGTATAGTGGCCTTCACCTTTTAATCTAGGGCATCTTGGTGCCTGCCAATGGCTTAAAGATCACTTCTCAGGGACTTAGTTCTAGCAGTTGAAGTCTTAGACAGTTTGGATGCCAGCAAGTCTTGAGACCTTGCCAGGAGAATAGTGTCAGGAGAGTACTTAGGTAATAGGGTTCAAATTCACGCTCTGGAGAGGGGCTCTGTTGGCTATAGATGTATTTCTGTGAATCATTCATGCTCTCAGAGAAAATAGACTCCTGTAAGCTATGCTAATCAGGGTCTAGGCTAGGAGCGTGGGGAGGGATAATTGACCATCAAGGGCACTGGACTGAAGCGGGTCTGGTCCACATTAGGCCTGCTGTGTGGCTGAAATCTGTGAGCGGGCCAGCGCCATCTTGAATAACAGAAATCTCCTTTCATGGCTGTCTGAGACTGTTTATAATTACCATGAGCCATCCAGCGGGTGCACCGATGTGCAGGAAGAAGCATGATGCGAAACAGGGTGATAGCTGCTATAGAGAGCTGCTTTGAGGTGAGCAGGATTTGGGGAAATCAGAAGTCAAGTATTTTCCATCTTGAGCTGTATGCATGCATCCCCATTGTGACCCATATTTTAAACGAAAGTTACTTCTTTTGCCACTAAAATGTTCAGCTGACATGGTAGAAGCTGGTAACTCAAGCAGGAGCCGTCTTTCTTCCTGCCAAAGATTTATGACTGTTTATTCAACAACAGAATTTTGCGAACTTCTAGACTGAAAAAGATTTCCAATTTCCAAGCACAGCATATTCTGTGTCAGCACAAACCAATTATAACCTCCTGATTATTGTAGCTAGCCTCCGTGTGTTAACATATTCACTGCCACAAAAAGCAGTCTTTACACTGTACTGTAGATGTTTGGTTTAAAGTTGCTTTCAGCATACAATCAGTTAAAGGTATTAAAATTTTCCATACTTCTGTCATCTAAACCCAGGAGCATAATGTCACGGACGGTAATCCCAGGCAGCAGTACACAATGCTTTTATTATTATTTTTTAGTCTTTTGGTTTCTTCAGTGTATACCATCTTGCTTCTTGCCCTTGGGCGTTTCTTATTTAATATTTCTCTTTTGGCTCATGGCTTGTCTTCGTGAAACAAAGCACACCAGCTGGTTAGGCTTAGCACTGTGACTGAAGTCAACAAATGTAACACTGCTGGTAAGACTTCAGTAATAAAATGTAAGATGGTATCAGAATGATAGCCAACAAAATCTAACAGCTGAATTAAATACATGAAATAGATTTATCTTACTATCTCCTATGTTCTGCTGTACACCATGGCATATATACTCATAATGCCAAATCTCACATTGTACAGATATTAGATTTTTCATACTCAAGGGTAGGTTCACAAAGTTTTTTTTGGAGGAGGTTTGGACGTACCACACTTGTATAGTTTTTCTTGCATTTTAATACTGACAGAAAAACCTTTGAAAAATAAAATTTTCATCACTGTATTGTGATACACATAACTTTTTTTTTATAGTTATGTCTACGGAGATGTGTGAGGGCCCATTTTTGGTGGGACGTTCTATAGTTTTTAGTAATACCATTTTGGTGTGTGTATGACTTTTTGATTACTTTTTTTGGGAAGTAAAGTAAAAAAAAAAAAGGCAAATCTGACTTTTTTTTTTTCCATTACGCCAGTCACAGTATGAGATACTTTTTCAATATTTTAATAGTACAGGTGTTTTTGCAAGCTGTCATGCCCATGATATTTTTTTAAAATTGTTTATTTATTTTTATTTTAGGGAAAGGGGGTGTGGTGATTTGAATTTTTTTTTTATGATTCAAAAGTTCCTTTTTTTTTTTTTTACTTTTTGCTAGGTCCCCAATAGGATCCCAACTTGCAATCATCAGATTGAAATTTGTATAGAATAATGCAATATGCCCTATTATTCTGTACAGAAATCACTGTATTACCCTTCAGTGCTGCCACCTGCTGGCCTGAACTGTAATATACAAGTAATGAGCCTGGAAGCCTAGTACAGGCTTAGGCTCATTACTATGAATGAACATTTTCCCCGATTTCAGCCCAGGTATCTAAGGGGTTAAATGTCCGCTTTCAGAATTAGCACCGATCGCGGACATTAGCAATGGGTGTCTGCTGTATGACACAGCAGGAACCCAACGGCCATGACGCTCGCTCCTCTCCAGGGCGGGAGCCATCTTTTAAGATCCAATATCCACCGTACATGTATGGCGGATGTCGGAAAGGGGTTAAACAATAGTCAATAGTCTCAGCACTTGGATCCCCACCTAAACTAGGATATATCAAAAGTGCAGTTACTCTTTAAACAAGTAACAAAATCTAATGGTAATACAGACGGCTCTATCTCAGTAACTGCTGTGCTTCACCAGTACTTGCTACTTGAAACAATAGCAAGTACAGGTGCCCACAGCATTTAGTGGTAATCCCCTTGCTATTGCCTTGTACATAAAGATGCAACATATCAATAAATAAGATAGAATAGGACTGAGAGGGAGATAATGGGATTGGAGATATATGCAGTGCTGTGAAAAAGTATTTGCCTCTTCCCAATTTCTTCTATTTTTGCATACTTGTCGCACCTGAACATTTCAGATCATTAAACTACTTTTAATATGAGACAAAGATAACCTAAGTGAATCCAAGATGCTCTTTTTAAATGATGATTTCATTTATTGAAGAAAAAATGCTCCTCAGCCTATACCCTAGAGTGGGGAAAATAAGTATTAGATACACTGGCAATTTTGCAAGTTTTTCCACCTACAAAGAATCGAGAGGACTGTAATTTTTATCGCAGGTACACTTCAACTGTGAGAGACAGAATCTAAAAAAAAATCCAGAAAATCACAGTGTATGATTTTTACATAATTAATTTGCATTTGATTGCAAGTATTTGATACAATAGAAAAACAGAACTTAATATTTGGTACAGAAATCTTTGTTTGCAATAACAGAGGTCAGACGTTTCCTGTAGTTGTTGACCAAGTTTGCACACACTGCAGCAAGGATGTTGGCCCACTCCTCTATACAGATCTTTTCCAGATCTTTCAGGTTTCGGGGCTGTTGCCGGGCTACATTGAGTTTCAGCTCCCTCCAAAAATATTCGATTGGGTTCAGGTCTGGAGACTGGCTAGGCCACTCTTTAATGCTCTTACTGAGGGAAGTTGTTGGCCAAAATATCACGATACATGGTCCCATCCATTCTCCCTTCAATACGGTGCAGTCGTCCTGTCCCCTTTGCAGAAAAGAACACCCAAAGTATGATGTTTCCACCCCCATGCTTCACAGTTGGGACAGTGTTTTTAGGGTTGTACTCATCCTTTGTCTTCCTCCAAACACGGCGAGTGCAGTTGATACCAAAAAGTTATATTTTGGGCTCATCTGACCACATGACCTTCTCCCATGCCTCCTCTGGATCATCCAGATGGTCATTGGTGAACTTGAAATGGGCCTGGACATGTGTTGGCATGAGCAGGGGGACCTTGCATGCCCTGCAGGATTTTACTCCATGACGGTGTAGTGTGTTACTAACGGTAATCTTTAAGACTGTGGTCCCAGCTCTCTTCAGGTCATTGACCAGGTCCTCCCATGTAGTTCTGGGCTAATTCCTGACCTTTCTCACAATCATCCTTACCCCACGAGGCAAGATCTTGTATGGAGCCCCAGACCGAAGAAGATTGTCATCTTGTGTTTCTTCCATTTTCTAATAATTGCACCAACAGTTATTGCCTTCTCAACAAGCCGCTTGCCTATTGTCCTGTAGCCCATCCCAGACTTGTGCAGGTCTACAATTTTTTTCCTGGTGTCCTTAGACAGCTCTTTGGTCTTGGCCATTGTGGAGAGGTTGGAGTGTGATTGAGGGTGTGGACAGGTGTCTTTTATACAGAAAATAGAAAAAAACGGCTGGCACTCACTATGTGGTTTCACATCAAACAACAGTTTTATTCACCGCTAATTCAACAATAGAATACTAGCAGCAATGCATTCAACAATACAATTAAAACATAAGTGTTAAAAAACCCCTAAAAAATAAATAAAATCCAATGCACTGATGATGACAAAAATTGTAAAAAAACGCACTAGAGTATAGTCTCCTGAAGATATATACTACCACACTAGTCCTTTGTCTGACAATAGTATGTGTCCAAAACAACTGTATCAAGGATACTGTCTCTTTAAATACAGAATGTAGCCAAGTCCACAGGCTATATTGGCTGCTGCTGCGAGATATCGTCTCTCTTAGTAAATTTATCTTCAGCAGTTCCTTTGTTGGTTGGTATAGTGGCCTTCAATATTAAGGTATATTGTGGGTTATTGGAAAGTGTTGCTTACCCACGTTGGACGAGTCTCTGGCAGTCTGATTCCACCGCTCGTTGTGCCGTTCACTTTCGGCGTCTCCGCACTCTGGCGTTGGTCACGTGGTATGCCAGAGGTATCGCGGGACTTGAAGACTCCGGTCGGATGTTCCTATACAACGTGCAGGTCAGATGAAAGAATGGAGCGCTCCACTTGTGCAAGATGGTTTAGATTTCGTCAATCATGTCCAAGCACTTGATATCAGCAGGGATATAACGCTAAACGCGTTTCGAGGACTTCAATCCTCTTCCTCAGTAGCTATATCCCTGTTGTTAAATCCCCTCCTTTTATATCTTCATAAGATATCCACAAAATCTGGACTGGAATCACTTATTCCAATAGTGCGGTTTTTGGTGCGTTTCTGGTGCGGTTTTAAAATCGCATATGCGTTTTTTATGGCATTAGAACCGCAACCTCTTAGTTAGTATTGATTTGTCCAAGAGCAATAAAAATCCAATATAAAAAGCAGAAATATTATACAATATATAAAATTCTATAAAAATGTTATAAGATCATGCCTTAGGAGATAAATATTCATTTCTAAATAGATAAGAACTAAATGGTAATTTCATACAAACAGTAATACATAAAAACCTATCGGGTATGAAAGGGCCTCATCCTATACCTCTATATTTTCATATTGCTTCTAATACTGATATTTGCAGTAGAGGATGATGTAAAGGGAGGCGTGCCCATCAGCAAGAGGGGATCACAGCACCGGTAAACGGCCAAGCATGTGATCCCCAATTGAATGAGGGGCACGCCGCCTAATCTACAAGAAGCCAAAAATTTCCAGTTCGGCATTTAAGCCAACTGGCATCAGGCTTCCAAAGTTATAGATTTGCTTGGATTCCGCCCTAGACATCCGCTCGATATGGTTGCCACCCCTCCAATGTCTTTCAATTTTTTCTAAGGCCACAAAGGACAAACCTGTAGGATCTTGTCCGTGGGCTTCTTTAAAGTGCCTTGAGAGTGAGTGTTTTTCGTATCCCTTCTTAATATTGGAAATATGTTCCGATATCCTCACTCTCAAGGCTCTTTTAGTCCGTCCAATGTATTGCCTTGAGCATGGACATTGAGCTAAATAAATCACACTCACCGAGTTGCATGTGAGGAATTGTTCAATCTCCCACACAAAAGAATTTTGTGTGGAAGATACCATCTTGGTATTCCTTGGGATTTTTGTAGTTTTGCAACAAATGCAATGTCCACATTTATAAAAACCTTTCAAATTAGTTAGTCTCCCAATATTTGATGTTTTTATCTTTTTGGTCTTGATCGATGGGGCTACTTTTATCCCTAAATTGGCCGCCCTTGTATATATTATTTGAGGTCTAGCTGGTATTATCCTGCCTATTATTTTATCTTGTAGAAGGTGGTGCCAGTGACGTTTGATAATTTCTTCCACCTTTTTTCTTTGTGTTATATAGGGGAGGATAATCCTGAATTGGAAATCTGTCTCATTCTGTTCCTCTGACTTTACAGTTAGTAATGAGCTCCTTGGTATTTTCCTCACTTTTACCAATGAATCTTCTAATATATTATTTGGGTATTGTTTGGCTAGAAATTTATCCCTCAGGTGCATTGCTTCCAATTCGAACTGGGCTTCTTCGGTACAGTTCCGTTTTAATCTACGGAACTGTCCGAAGGGTACATTTAATAGCCAATTAGGCAAGTGGCAACTGGAGTGCAAAATAAATGCATTCCTGGCCGCAGGTTTTTGATATGTCTTGCATATGTATTTTTCCGCTGCTTTCGTAATCGACAAGTCCAAAAATTCAATTTCTGTCATATTCGTATTCTGGGTAAAAACCAAATTCAAATTATTTATATTTAGTTCTACTATAAATCTGTTAAGACTATCTTGATCTCCCTTCCAAATTAAAAGAACGTCGTCGATATAACGACGCCAGAGCACCAGGTCGCCTCCCCTATGCAAATCAATATTTTCCCGTTCCCATTGTGCTAGGAACAGGTTTGCATAGCTGGGGGCAAACCTGGTGCCCATGGCTGTTCCTCTAATCTGTAAATAAAAACAACCCTCAAAATAAAAATAGTTATGTTGTAAGATGTGTTCAATGCCTTCTAAGATAAAATCTGATTGTTGTTTCTTCATTGTCTTGCTATTTTCTAATTGGGCTTTAATGGCTCTTATCCCGGCTTCATGATCTATTACCGTGTAGAGGGACTGGATATCAAGTGTGGTCATAATCCAGTCCTCTCTCACGTTTAACCCTTCTAATACCTGGATAATTTGTGTAGTATCTCTCAGGTATGATATAGTGGTTTTCACCATGGGTTGTAGCCAGGTATCTATATATCTTGATAAATTTGATGTTAAAGAGCCAATGCCTGATACTATGGGGCGGCCCGGAGGACTCTCCATGTTCTTGTGCACTTTAGGAAGGCAATAAAAAACCGGGAGTCTTCCGGGCGTCCCCATAATATAGTCGGATTCTTGTTGCGACAAAATACCCATCTGGACACCTCTCTGGCAGTATTCTTCTAACTTGTCACTAAATCTCTGTGTGGGATCTGTGTCAAGTTTTTTGTATGTCAATCTGTCAGAGAGTTGTTTGAGACATTCCTGTGTGTACTTTGCGGTATCTAAAACCACGATTGCCCCCCCTTTGTCTGCGGGGCGAATCGTGATTTTTTCATTACTTTGTAATTCTCTAATTGCGGACACTTCTCCGTTTGTCAAATTTTTCCTATATAGTTTTTTTTCTTTTATTCTCCTAAGATCAGCTTCAACATTTTTTTGGAAACTACCCATTTCTGGGCCAATTTCATTTCTGGGAAATTTTTTTGATTTATTCTTTAGGCTTGTATGTTTAAAACTTTCTTCTCTTTGTGTAGTTACAGGAATCGGATTTTTAATGAAATATTTTTTTAAACATATATTCCTTATAAATTTTTGAATCCCAATGTAGGTATTAAATTTATTAAGTTGTGCACTGGGTGCAAATTTTAATCCTTTATTTAGAAGGGAATTTTGTGCTGGTGTTAGTATAGTGTTGCTCAAATTAATGATGTTATTCTGTTCAGTGCTGTGTAAATTTATCTGTGAGTCCTTCTTTTTCCTCCCCCTTCGTGTCTTATTGTTTCTAATTGGTGATTGTGATGTGGTTGTTTCTGATTTTCCCTCTGAGTGTATATTGGTGGTGTTCTCTGGTGATCTCTCTGGGGTGGACGTGCCTGGTACGGTGTATAATAAGATTCTTCCTGTCTGTGATGATTGTGATGTCTCAGATTGTACTGATGTCTCTGAGGTGTTTGTGCCCTCCTGTTGTGCTCTGGTGTTCGTTGATGTCTGGATTTCACTCTTGGTGAGTGGTGAGGTGGAGTCCCATCTAAAAAAGGTTGTTGCGCCAATGTTTCAAACCTATTTCTGATTGGTATTATAGGTCTCATTTCTTCTACAGGGATTACCACAGGTTTATCTCTGTTATCTGATTTTTTATAGTCAATATGTTGTATTTTGGGGACAAAATTGTGTTTTTTACTCTTTTTTGTAATTATTTCGGTTTCAGTTTTATCCAAACTCTTACATATTCTGTCCTGCCACAAATCCAAAATGCTATCTTTGGGTAATTGATCTATTTTTGTTTTCATCCGATTAATTTCTTCTGTAATATTTCCCAAAATTTGTACTCTCCTTTTTATAATTAGTTCAACTAATGCCCTTGATTGCATGTGTAGGAGTCCAACCCATTCAAGGTTAAACTCCTCCCCATACAAATCCTGTGCTGGAGTTTTTAATAGTTGCAAGCCTTTCGGGATCCTATCTTGATCTAAATATTGGCGTAAGGATCTAATTTCCCAATTTTGTTTCAGCTGTTTTATGACCAGATATTCTAATTCTCTAAATATGTCATGTACGGATTTGGTCTCTGTATTGTCCATTACAGGGACTTCAAATAAAAAAGTGTCTACTTTTTGTTTTTTTAGTTCGATGTGATTCCACATATCCATCTTGAGTTTGGTGGGAGCTAAATCCACAAGAGTGATGAGAAAGTAAAATTTATAAAAAGTATGTGGATAGCTCACCACCCTCCTCAATAGGTAGGGGTGCTCTAACCGAAAGACTGTTCACTCAATCAGTCCAAGGAAGGAATATGGAAAATAGAAAAAAACGGCTGGCACTCACTATGTGGTTTCACATCAAACAACAGTTTTATTCACCGCTAATTCAACAATAGAATACTAGCAGCAATGCATTCAACAATACAATTAAAACATAAGTGTTAAAAAACCCCTAAAAAATAAATAAAATCCAATGCACTGATGATGACAAAAATTGTAAAAAAACGCACTAGAGTATAGTCTCCTGAAGATATATACTACCACACTAGTCCTTTGTCTGACAATAGTATGTGTCCAAAACAACTGTATCAAGGATACTGTCTCTTTAAATACAGAATGTAGCCAAGTCCACAGGCTATATTGGCTGCTGCTGCGAGATATCGTCTCTCTTAGTAAATTTATCTTCAGCAGTTCCTTTGTTGGTTGGTATAGTGGCCTTCAATATTAAGGTATATTGTGGGTTATTGGAAAGTGTTGCTTACCCACGTTGGACGAGTCTCTGGCAGTCTGATTCCACCGCTCGTTGTGCCGTTCACTTTCGGCGTCTCCGCACTCTGGCGTTGGTCACGTGGTATGCCAGAGGTATCGCGGGACTTGAAGACTCCGGTCGGATGTTCCTATACAACGTGCAGGTCAGATGAAAGAATGGAGCGCTCCACTTGTGCAAGATGGTTTAGATTTCGTCAATCATGTCCAAGCACTTGATATCAGCAGGGATATAACGCTAAACGCGTTTCGAGGACTTCAATCCTCTTCCTCAGTAGCTATATCCCTGTTGTGAAATCCCCTCCTTTTATATCTTCATAAGATATCCACAAAATCTGGACTGGAATCACTTATTCCAATAGTGCGGTTTTTGGTGCGTTTCTGGTGCGGTTTTAAAATCGCATATGCGTTTTTTATGGCATTAGAACCGCAACCTCTTAGTTAGTATTGATTTGTCCAAGAGCAATAAAAATCCAATATAAAAAGCAGAAATATTATACAATATATAAAATTCTATAAAAATGTTATAAGATCATGCCTTAGGAGATAAATATTCATTTCTAAATAGATAAGAACTAAATGGTAATTTCATACAAACAGTAATACATAAAAACCTATCGGGTATGAAAGGGCCTCATCCTATACCTCTATATTTTCATATTGCTTCTAATACTGATATTTGGTATAGAGGTATAGGATGAGGCCCTTTCATACCCGATAGGTTTTTATGTATTACTGTTTGTATGAAATTACCATTTAGTTCTTATCTATTTAGAAATGAATATTTATCTCCTAAGGCATGATCTTATAACATTTTTATAGAATTTTATATATTGTATAATATTTCTGCTTTTTATATTGGATTTTTATTGCTCTTGGACAAATCAATACTAACTAAGAGGTTGCGGTTCTAATGCCATAAAAAACGCATATGCGATTTTAAAACCGCACCAGAAACGCACCAAAAACCGCACTATTGGAATAAGTGATTCCAGTCCAGATTTTGTGGATATCTTATGAAGATATAAAAGGAGGGGATTTAACAACAGGGATATAGCTACTGAGGAAGAGGATTGAAGTCCTCGAAACGCGTTTAGCGTTATATCCCTGCTGATATCAAGTGCTTGGACATGATTGACGAAATCTAAACCATCTTGCACAAGTGGAGCGCTCCATTCTTTCATCTGACCTGCACGTTGTATAGGAACATCCGACCGGAGTCTTCAAGTCCCGCGATACCTCTGGCATACCACGTGACCAACGCCAGAGTGCGGAGACGCCGAAAGTGAACGGCACAACGAGCGGTGGAATCAGACTGCCAGAGACTCGTCCAACGTGGGTAAGCAACACTTTCCAATAACCCACAATATACCTTAATATTGAAGGCCACTATACCAACCAACAAAGGAACTGCTGAAGATAAATTTACTAAGAGAGACGATATCTCGCAGCAGCAGCCAATATAGCCTGTGGACTTGGCTACATTCTGTATTTAAAGAGACAGTATCCTTGATACAGTTGTTTTGGACACATACTATTGTCAGACAAAGGACTAGTGTGGTAGTATATATCTTCAGGAGACTATACTCTAGTGCGTTTTTTTACAATTTTTGTCATCATCAGTGCATTGGATTTTATTTATTTTTTAGGGGTTTTTTAACACTTATGTTTTAATTGTATTGTTGAATGCATTGCTGCTAGTATTCTATTGTTGAATTAGCGGTGAATAAAACTGTTGTTTGATGTGAAACCACATAGTGAGTGCCAGCCGTTTTTTTCTATTTTCCATATTCCTTCCTTGGACTGATTGAGTGAACAGTCTTTCGGTTAGAGCACCCCTACCTATTGAGGAGGGTGGTGAGCTATCCACATACTTTTTATAAATTTTACTTTCTCATCACTCTTGTGGATTTAGCTCCCACCAAACTCAAGATGGATATGTGGAATCACATCGAACTAAAAAAACAAAAAGTAGACACTTTTTTATTTGAAGTCCCTGTAATGGACAATACAGAGACCAAATCCGTACATGACATATTTAGAGAATTAGAATATCTGGTCATAAAACAGCTGAAACAAAATTGGGAAATTAGATCCTTACGCCAATATTTAGATCAAGATAGGATCCCGAAAGGCTTGCAACTATTAAAAACTCCAGCACAGGATTTGTATGGGGAGGAGTTTAACCTTGAATGGGTTGGACTCCTACACATGCAATCAAGGGCATTAGTTGAACTAATTATAAAAAGGAGAGTACAAATTTTGGGAAATATTACAGAAGAAATTAATCGGATGAAAACAAAAATAGATCAATTACCCAAAGATAGCATTTTGGATTTGTGGCAGGACAGAATATGTAAGAGTTTGGATAAAACTGAAACCGAAATAATTACAAAAAAGAGTAAAAAACACAATTTTGTCCCCAAAATACAACATATTGACTATAAAAAATCAGATAACAGAGATAAACCTGTGGTAATCCCTGTAGAAGAAATGAGACCTATAATACCAATCAGAAATAGGTTTGAAACATTGGCGCAACAACCTTTTTTAGATGGGACTCCACCTCACCACTCACCAAGAGTGAAATCCAGACATCAACGAACACCAGAGCACAACAGGAGGGCACAAACACCTCAGAGACATCAGTACAATCTGAGACATCACAATCATCACAGACAGGAAGAATCTTATTATACACCGTACCAGGCACGTCCACCCCAGAGAGATCACCAGAGAACACCACCAATATACACTCAGAGGGAAAATCAGAAACAACCACATCACAATCACCAATTAGAAACAATAAGACACGAAGGGGGAGGAAAAAGAAGGACTCACAGATAAATTTACACAGCACTGAACAGAATAACATCATTAATTTGAGCAACACTATACTAACACCAGCACAAAATTCCCTTCTAAATAAAGGATTAAAATTTGCACCCAGTGCACAACTTAATAAATTTAATACCTACATTGGGATTCAAAAATTTATAAGGAATATATGTTTAAAAAAATATTTCATTAAAAATCCGATTCCTGTAACTACACAAAGAGAAGAAAGTTTTAAACATACAAGCCTAAAGAATAAATCAAAAAAATTTCCCAGAAATGAAATTGGCCCAGAAATGGGTAGTTTCCAAAAAAATGTTGAAGCTGATCTTAGGAGAATAAAAGAAAAAAAACTATATAGGAAAAATTTGACAAACGGAGAAGTGTCCGCAATTAGAGAATTACAAAGTAATGAAAAAATCACGATTCGCCCCGCAGACAAAGGGGGGGCAATCGTGGTTTTAGATACCGCAAAGTACACACAGGAATGTCTCAAACAACTCTCTGACAGATTGACATACAAAAAACTTGACACAGATCCCACACAGAGATTTAGTGACAAGTTAGAAGAATACTGCCAGAGAGGTGTCCAGATGGGTATTTTGTCGCAACAAGAATCCGACTATATTATGGGGACGCCCGGAAGACTCCCGGTTTTTTATTGCCTTCCTAAAGTGCACAAGAACATGGAGAGTCCTCCGGGCCGCCCCATAGTATCAGGCATTGGCTCTTTAACATCAAATTTATCAAGATATATAGATACCTGGCTACAACCCATGGTGAAAACCACTATATCATACCTGAGAGATACTACACAAATTATCCAGGTATTAGAAGGGTTAAACGTGAGAGAGGACTGGATTATGACCACACTTGATATCCAGTCCCTCTACACGGTAATAGATCATGAAGCCGGGATAAGAGCCATTAAAGCCCAATTAGAAAATAGCAAGACAATGAAGAAACAACAATCAGATTTTATCTTAGAAGGCATTGAACACATCTTACAACATAACTATTTTTATTTTGAGGGTTGTTTTTATTTACAGATTAGAGGAACAGCCATGGGCACCAGGTTTGCCCCCAGCTATGCAAACCTGTTCCTAGCACAATGGGAACGGGAAAATATTGATTTGCATAGGGGAGGCGACCTGGTGCTCTGGCGTCGTTATATCGACGACGTTCTTTTAATTTGGAAGGGAGATCAAGATAGTCTTAACAGATTTATAGTAGAACTAAATATAAATAATTTGAATTTGGTTTTTACCCAGAATACGAATATGACAGAAATTGAATTTTTGGACTTGTCGATTACGAAAGCAGCGGAAAAATACATATGCAAGACATATCAAAAACCTGCGGCCAGGAATGCATTTATTTTGCACTCCAGTTGCCACTTGCCTAATTGGCTATTAAATGTACCCTTCGGACAGTTCCGTAGATTAAAACGGAACTGTACCGAAGAAGCCCAGTTCGAATTGGAAGCAATGCACCTGAGGGATAAATTTCTAGCCAAACAATACCCAAATAATATATTAGAAGATTCATTGGTAAAAGTGAGGAAAATACCAAGGAGCTCATTACTAACTGTAAAGTCAGAGGAACAGAATGAGACAGATTTCCAATTCAGGATTATCCTCCCCTATATAACACAAAGAAAAAAGGTGGAAGAAATTATCAAACGTCACTGGCACCACCTTCTACAAGATAAAATAATAGGCAGGATAATACCAGCTAGACCTCAAATAATATATACAAGGGCGGCCAATTTAGGGATAAAAGTAGCCCCATCGATCAAGACCAAAAAGATAAAAACATCAAATATTGGGAGACTAACTAATTTGAAAGGTTTTTATAAATGTGGACATTGCATTTGTTGCAAAACTACAAAAATCCCAAGGAATACCAAGATGGTATCTTCCACACAAAATTCTTTTGTGTGGGAGATTGAACAATTCCTCACATGCAACTCGGTGAGTGTGATTTATTTAGCTCAATGTCCATGCTCAAGGCAATACATTGGACGGACTAAAAGAGCCTTGAGAGTGAGGATATCGGAACATATTTCCAATATTAAGAAGGGATACGAAAAACACTCACTCTCAAGGCACTTTAAAGAAGCCCACGGACAAGATCCTACAGGTTTGTCCTTTGTGGCCTTAGAAAAAATTGAAAGACATTGGAGGGGTGGCAACCATATCGAGCGGATGTCTAGGGCGGAATCCAAGCAAATCTATAACTTTGGAAGCCTGATGCCAGTTGGCTTAAATGCCGAACTGGAAATTTTTGGCTTCTTGTAGATTAGGCGGCGTGCCCCTCATTCAATTGGGGATCACATGCTTGGCCGTTTACCGGTGCTGTGATCCCCTCTTGCTGATGGGCACGCCTCCCTTTACATCATCCTCTACTGCAAATATCAGTATTAGAAGCAATATGAAAATATAGAGGTATAGGATGAGGCCCTTTCATACCCGATAGGTTTTTATGTATTACTGTTTGTATGAAATTACCATTTAGTTCTTATCTATTTAGAAATGAATATTTATCTCCTAAGGCATGATCTTATAACATTTTTATAGAATTTTATATATTGTATAATATTTCTGCTTTTTATATTGGATTTTTATTGCTCTTGGACAAATCAATACTAACTAAGAGGTTGCGGTTCTAATGCCATAAAAAACGCATATGCGATTTTAAAACCGCACCAGAAACGCACCAAAAACCGCACTATTGGAATAAGTGATTCCAGTCCAGATTTTGTGGATATCTTATGAAGATATAAAAGGAGGGGATTTAACAACAGGGATATAGCTACTGAGGAAGAGGATTGAAGTCCTCGAACGCGTTTAGCGTTATATCCCTGCTGATATCAAGTGCTTGGACATGATTGACGAAATCTAAACCATCTTGCACAAGTGGAGCGCTCCATTCTTTCATCTGACCTGCACGTTGTATAGGAACATCCGACCGGAGTCTTCAAGTCCCGCGATACCTCTGGCATACCACGTGACCAACGCCAGAGTGCGGAGACGCCGAAAGTGAACGGCACAACGAGCGGTGGAATCAGACTGCCAGAGACTCGTCCAACGTGGGTAAGCAACACTTTCCAATAACCCACAATATACCTTAATATTGAAGGCCACTATACCAACCAACAAAGGAACTGCTGAAGATAAATTTACTAAGAGAAACGATATCTCGCAGCAGCAGCCAATATAGCCTGTGGACTTGGCTACATTCTGTATTTAAAGAGACAGTATCCTTGATACAGTTGTTTTGGACACATACTATTGTCAGACAAAGGACTAGTGTGGTAGTATATATCTTCAGGAGACTATACTCTAGTGCGTTTTTTTACAATTTTTGTCATCATCAGTGCATTGGATTTTATTTATTTTTTAGGGGTTTTTTAACACTTATGTTTTAATTGTATTGTTGAATGCATTGCTGCTAGTATTCTATTGTTGAATTAGCGGTGAATAAAACTGTTGTTTGATGTGAAACCACATAGTGAGTGCCAGCCGTTTTTTTCTATTTTCCATATTCCTTCCTTGGACTGATTGAGTGAACAGTCTTTCGGTTAGAGCACCCCTACCTATTGAGGAGGGTGGTGAGCTATCCACATACTTTTTATAAATGTCTTTTATACAGGTTAGGCTACTTTCACACTAGCGTTCAGAGCGGAGGGTCTGCCCAGACGGATCCGCTCATATAATGCAGACTTGGGATCCGTTCAGAACGGATCCGTCTGCATTATATTGTAGAAAAAAATTCTAAGTGTGAAAGTAGCTTCAGACGGATCCATCCAGACTTTACATTGAAAGTCAATGGGGGACGGATCCGTTTGAAGATTGAGCCATATAGTGTCAAATTCAAACGGATCCGTCCCCATTGACTTACATTGCAAGTCTGGACGGATCCGCTTGCCTCCGCACGGCCAGGCGGACACCCGAATGCTGCAAGCAGCGTTCAGGTGTCCGCTTGCTGAGCGGAGCGGAGACTGAACGCTGCCAGACTGATGCATTCTGAGCGGATCTGCGTCCACTCAGAATGCATTAGGGCAGTACGGATGTGTTCGGGGCCGCTTGTGAGCCCCTTCAAACGGAGCTCACAAGCGGACACCCGAACGCTAGTGTGAAAGTAGCCTAACATGTTCAAACAGGTGCAATTAATACAGGTAATGAGTGCAGAGTAGGAGGGCTTCTTAAAGAAAAACTAACAGGTCTGTGAGAGCCCGAATTCTTGCTGGTTGGTAGGTGATCAAATACTTATTTCATGCAAATTAATTATTTAAAAATCATACAATGTGATTTTCAGGATTTTTTTATTTTATTATTTTTTAACTGTCACTCACAGTTGAAGTGTACGATAAAAATTACAGACCTCTGTAACTTTTAAAATCACTAATGTATCAAATACTTATTTTCCCCACTGTATGTGAAAAAGTAAATGCCTTCTTAGCTAATAATTAACCCCTTCTACCCCAGAGGTTTTTTTGCCTTTGCGTTTTTGATTGGCGCTCCCTGCCAATAACTTTTTGATTTTCCCATTAACATAGCTGTATGAGGGCTTGTTTTTTGCGAGACATGTACTTTCTAATGCCATCATTTGATATTGTATAGAATGTAGTAGGAAGTGGGAAAAAAATTCCAAATAGGGTGGAAAAAAAAATATTTATTTCATTTTCTAGGTTAGTACGAATCCGGCAATACCACATATGCATAATTTTTCTTGCGTTTTGTTACAATTTTTTTTTTTTAAAAAAAGTAGTTATGTGTGTGGAGCTGTATGAGGGCTCATTTTTTGCAGTGTGATCTGTACTATTTTTGTACTTAACAATTTTGTTATAGTTCCCATACGGCACTAGCATTGGAGTCTATGATCATTTTAAAAGTTTCCTATGAAGCCCTACAGGCAGGGGCTCCATAGAAAACACTGTGCAGCAGCCTCCTAGTCTCTCTAAGCTCTGACTTCACCGATTTGTGTGCAGCAAATGAACAGTGTCTTAAAAAGGACCTGTCCCCACTCCTGACATGGCTGTTTTAATAGCTGCATGCATTCCCCATGTAATAACACTTCTGGAGCATCTATCCTTATGTCTCTATGTTGCACCATTACTTTATTAATTCAACTAGAAGTTAGGAATAAATTGCCAGCAGTAAGGGTACATAGCGGTGGTAACCAAGGGGTGTGTCCCTGCACTGTCTGACAATGGCAGCACTGATAGATAGAGTCAGGTACACACCCCCAACTGGTTAACACCCCTCTGTACCCTTACTGTCGACTGTTAGAAATTTAGTCATAACTTCTACTAGAAATAATAAAGGAATGGCACAACATAGAGCCATAAGAATAAGTGCTCCAGAATTGTCATTATATGCCTTATTACATGTCATTAAGGGTACTTTCACACTTGTGTTCTTCTTTTCCATCATAAAGTTCCGTCCTAGGGGCTCTATACCGGAAAAGAACTGATCAGTTTTATCCCCATGCATTCTGAATGGAGAGCACATTAGGATGTCTTCAGTTCAGTCTTTTTGACTGATCAGGACAGAGATAAAACCGCAGCATGCTACAGTTTTATCTCCGGCCAAAAAAACTGAACACTTGCCTGAATGCCGGATTCTGCATTTTTTTCCATAGGAATATATTCAAAAAACTGGAATGCCGGATCCGTCCTTCGAAAAAAAGGTGAAAAAAATAAATGCCGGATCCGTTTTTCCTGATGAGACCAGAAAGACGATCCGGCATTTCAATGCATTTGTAAGACGGATCAGGATTCTGATCAGTCTTACAAATGCCATTAGTTGGCATCCGTTGTGACGGATACGGCAGGCAGGTCCAGCGACGGAAGTGCCTGCCGAAACACTCTGCAGCAAGTGTGAAAGTAGCCTAAAGCCTTTAGATGCCATGATCAAGGGCTTCTTACCAGGATGATCTGTGGCCAGTGAGGATACCGGTAATTAATTTTAATGTGCTGGGTCTCTCTTAAAAGACCCAGGGAATTGAAGCTGCAATTCTTACGTTGGCTACCTGGTGGCAGGCCAACATAAGAAATTAGAAATTCTGCCCAAATAATGGGTCTAAAAGACCAATGATTGTTCAGTATTTAAAAAAAAAATTGATTTTGTAGGCTCAAATACGAGCTTTAAAAGCATAAAAAAGTAAAAAAAAAAATAAAAAAAAATATAAAAGTTTAAATCACCCCCCTTTCTGTGGAATAAAAAAAAATACATAAATAACAAAAAATATAAACATCATGGGCATCACTGCGACTGAAAACGCCCGTACTGACAAAATATTTTTCCAATATGGTAAAAAAATTGAAAAATGGGTCAAAATTGACAATTTGCCATTTTTTCATTGCTTCTCTTACCCAAAAAAAGTTATAAAATGTCATCAAAAAGTCACACACACTCCAAAATGGTATCAATAAAAACAATTTGTCCCGCAAAAAATGAGCCCCCAATACAGCTCAGTAGTTATAGGTATAAAAAAAGTTATGGGGTCACAATATGGTGATGTAAAAAATATTAAAAAATTCTCAAGTTTCAATTTATTTTTACATTATTTATAAAAAACCTATATATATGTGGTATCGTTGTAATCGTACTGACCCAGAGAATGACGGTCACAGAATCATTTTTGCCGAAAACTGAACTCCATGGGAAAAAAAAACGTAAAACGGTGGAGGAATTGCGTTTTTTTCCAATTCCACCTCATTTGAATTTGTTTCTCATTTCTCACTATATTGTATGCCATATTAAATGGTGACATTAGAAAGTACAACTTGTCCCGCAAAAAATAAGCCCTTATACAGCTATGTGAATGGAGAAATAAAAAAGTTATAGTTTAAGGAAGATAGGGGAAAAAAATGTAAATACAAAAACGAAAAAAACCTCTGGTATTCTAAGGGTTAATCTGCAGTATGTCAATTTATGTGGTGAATATCATTTGCAGTGTCAATTCCACACTGTGTGGCTGTAAACTTAGGCTACTTCCACACTCGCATTTTGGGCGATCCTTTTTCTATTGTGCCAAATTGTGTTAGAGAAAACGGATCCGTCTCTATTAAATTACATGGTGTGCTAGGACGAATCCATTTGGCTCAGACAGCATTTTGGTGTCCGCCTCCAGGGTGGAATGGTGACTGATCGGAGGCAAACTGATGCATTCTGATCGGATCCTTTTCCATTCAGAATGAATTAGGGCAAAACTGATCCGTTTTGGACCGCTTGTGAGAGCCCTGAACGGATCTCGAAACAGAAAGCCAAAACGCCAGTGTGAAAGTAGCCTTAGAGATGACAGCAGGATCTGTTCATATAGAGGAGAAGGGACAGAAGATACTAAGGGTACAGTCGTTCAGAATATGTTCGTGCTGCGGTCAAGTACCACACAGCCAATCACGTCATAGTTGCCTCTTATTTAACTAATAAAGACCGCACTGTATCGTTGTTAATGGCATGGCGGCCCCTTGCTTACCGTGCAGCCGTACTGTGCAGTCTCTTCAGTTTAATTAGAGGCAGCTGCGGCCTGTGACACAACCGTGCCATGTGGTCGTACCCTATGATGCCAGCTCACGCAGGTTGTAGAGGAGAAGGGGAAGAAAGCATGCACAAGTCAGTTTGCTGGGGAAGACAGCACACACAGGTACACATAGCCAGCATGTATTACTGTGATGGACATCACCACATAAGAAAAGTATGAAACTACAAGCAGGCTGCAAACTACATATCAGGGCTATGAAAATAAATGAAGGAATTTAGATTGCAGCCTGACACTTAGTGCAACTTTTTATCTCAAGGTAATTACTAACATACAATATCTAAAAATATTTTTTCACGTCAAAGCTGTACTGTGTAAAGATTTTACAGGGGTTCTCAGAGACTGGCCAGTCCAGACTTAGGTGTCACCAGCGTCCTGCTGCAGTGCAGAGCTCCCTGCTTCTGGAAGTGTGAGGTGCTGTCTACATGCCCGTCACTGCTGCCGACCAACCAAAGCTACAGCTGAGGACATGGACTGGCAGCTGTGATGTAGATGGCACATCACACCTGGGTCAATGGGGACCAGAAGCAAAGGAGAAGGAGAGCGGTGCTGGAACCAGAGCGCTGTTGACAGGTGAGTCTTTTTTTAGTCTCTGTACCCTGACTGGCCATATGAAAAGCGGTCTCCAGTCTAGAAGAACCACCCTTGAGGAATTCGTTTTCCAATTGCTAGTTTTTTTTTTTATCATAATGATGGTGATCAGTCCTATTAAATAGATTACATAGGCTATCTTCCAAAACCCAGAATAATGAATCACCTCTTTGCCAGACTTCCAACATTTCACCTACATCAATAATGATAGGTTGAACTTGATGAACTTTTGTGTTACTTCAACATCAATAGCTGTGTAACTATGAAACAGATTATATACTAATGAACATATAGTGAAGAGATCACATCAGTCTCTCATTCACAACCAAGATCATTTGTCTAGTTCTTAGTCAGAATTTGTAAATTAGTAATTTTGCAGAGATTTTGTAAAGTGCAGTGGTTACCCAAACAAAACACTATTATTTTTTTTAGTTTCTTTCATTCTGTATCACCATGGAGTTGGGCTACATTCATATGACAGTAAAACAGCTGCTAAAAAGGCAAAAAAATAATTGTAACATGTTTTTTTCATAGATGCCTTTCTGAATAATGGCCATTATAACTGCCTGTTCAATTGTATGGGGGTCGACGGTCCCTGAAAATGTACTAAATGGGATACTTCATATTTTTTTGAAGCGTGTGTTATTCACAGCCCATTAAAAAAATGACCATGTGATTGCAACCATAGTCTGCAATAAAATGGCCATTTGACAGTCATTAAAACCGAAGTGTTTGAATGAATCTTGATTCACTCAAGCCTAGTCACCATAAATGATCAAGACGTATTCGGATACATGACACATGGGTATAATACAGGTGCTTTTTTGTGCCCATATTGTAGATGCAACACACCCAGATCCAGTTATGGCACTGTAATAGATGTTCTGAGGGATTCCAGGAGGCACAGGTGTTGTGTCAATAAAGCTTCTGGAAGTGACCTTAACTAATCTATTAATCTATTTATCTATTATAGGAAGATGGAAAATGATATAGTATATCATATATTCGCAATGCTTACATGCACAAGTTGGCTTGTGCATTCCTGTGGTTTCTGCATTTTGCAGCACTGAATATAGATGCGTTTTATGCAGAGTATATTTTATTTATCAATAGGACTCTGCTAGTGGATGATGCATTTTAGTTCTACATTTACATTTTTGTCCAGTTTTTGCTTATAATAACAGTTTGCTGCAAGTTGCATGAAGGTGGTTGTGTGTATTAATCACTGGGTTATATTTTTATACACAATGTAGATTTTGGTAACATAGTAGCTGTCGGTTGTGTACAGTATACATATCTTTGATACATTTGTGGATCACTGCTAAATATTGCATGGCCTCTGTTTCAGTTTTTTTAAGAGCCCAAGCGTTAGTTCTAAATGTTAACTTTTGTCACAAAATAAATGAAGCGGGCATGGTTGTCAGCAGTAGGTCAATAAAACTAAAATCATCAGGTTGTCTACTTTCAGCAAAAGATATATGTTTTGGGAGTGCATTTAGTTTTCAAGGATTGTAGTCCCTGTATTTTATAGGTTGCTACCTTTTTCAAATTTACAGCTTAAAACCAGATTTTTGGTCTTCCCTTCTGGTGATTTTATAAAAATATGTTCATGTAAATGTAAGCCCATGTTGTATGTATGAACTTTGCACATGCTGAACTTTTATTTTTTAGGTGTGGTGCTTATAACTTTCTCATGAGTCACATTTTTACCCAATAATATCAACTTTTTTTTTTTTTTACGCAAAATTGCATGAAGGTGTCTGTGTTTAAAAACTTACATTTTGAAAAATATATGGGTATGGGGGAGTTAGGAGGTATGATTTTTAAATTTTGTAATTTAATATTTATTTGTACAAATTATCCTGGTAACCAAAGGTGAAAAATGTCCAAAGACCCCTGGCAGCGACAGAGTTAAGACTGAGTCTATGCTACAACCATTCCACATCATGATCTATGGCCTAATATGAAAGTCTCTCTAGAGTATATACAATTACATGTGCAACTGCTAAGTCATTACATGAAAACAAAAAAAAATAGCATCTGTGCTATATCCATCAAATAGACACAGCAAGGCTTTTCTATGGGACCCTTAAGTAGAGGGGCACTGTGAAACCACTCCTCATCTAAGCACCAATATCTAGTTCTAATGTCAGAGAATAAGCAATGGTAGGCCTATGGCAGTGCCACTGTCAGAGTTGAGGAGCCCCTCTGACATCAGTATGGGATCCAACAATTCTTTACACACCCTGAATAAGTATCAAGGCTCAAAATGGATGTAGAAGGCTCTGTTCACAAATTAATCTGCACAGCTATGTTGCATCAATGATGTGCAACAGATCTTTAGACTTAATGGGATCCATAGTGTTCCACTGTAGTTTTGATGAAACTACAGTAATGGGGGCGTGGACTGCAGCACATGGAGTGAGATACTTGTTGCATAGCTCTGTTGCTCCTGAAGCTCACAACCCAGCTCAAACAATTTATTGTCCTGCATAGAGGACCCTGTTCTGCTCTACCCCTTCTCTGGCATCATGGGCAAGACAAACAAGAAGGGTGAACCTGCTAAAATGACAGTTTTTCCCCTCCACACGGTCCCAACATTGCACTGATGAGGAGTGCAGTCAGCCAGAGCACAAGGTGCCCTCCCCTGAACACATGGACACCTCTCCCTTTGATAAAGGTATTCAGCTACTGGGAAACATTGCAGAGCGCTCCCCTCCTGAGAACAAGGCTTCACACAAAGCAGCCATCAGCACCCTGCAGGGTAAGGGAGACAGCTTTGCAGATCAAACCCCACTCCCACATGAAGCACAGGCTATAACCCATTCACCACCTTTGCTACAACATAGCTCCACATTCCACCCTTCAGAGCTTTATTCCCCCCCCATGCCACCTCCTCTGATACCACAGCACAGCCTGTAACTGAAGGAACTTTGAGGGCACTTCCTATGGAGCTTAGAGCCTCCCTGCAGCTGAATATCCAAACTGCTTGTTGCTTTTTTTTTTCACAAAAAGAAATTCAGGGTATTGGTGACAGAACCTCTCATTTAGAGAATAAGATGGCAGAGTTTTTAGAAGCTCACAACAGTCTTGTGTATCATAGTAATGCCTTTGAAGAACAAGTGGGGGCGCTGTACTCTAAGTTGGCCGACATAAAAGACAGGACACGCCGCAATAATGTCCACTTTCGCTGAATTCCTGAATACGTAAGCTGAGTTTCTTATAGATTTTTACAGATTTTTTCGTGGCGCTCATTCCAACTGCCTCACCAGCTGACTTGATCATAGACCAGGTACATAGGCTTCCTAAGCCCAACACCATTCCTGCTACATCTCCAAGGGATGTCATTGTCCGGATTCATTTTTACCACTTCAAGGAGAAGGTGGCGGCAAGAGAAGTTCCAGATCTTCCAGAAAGATTCCGTGACATTAAGCTATTTGCTGACCTTCCCGCAGAGACACTGGCTCGCCGCCACGAGTGTGCCTCAATTACCAAAGCTCTCAGCGACCACGGTATACCATATCGCTGGGGGTTTCCGGTGAAACTCCTTTTTAACCGATATGGTTCCACCATAATGCTGGACTCTCCATCAAAAGCTCTGAAGCTGCTCTGTGAATGGGGGCTTTTGGATCCCAGACTACTCAGATCATCGCCCTCATCTCCTGCTTTGGATCTGCAGTCTGCTACTCCTCTCGCCAAGGAATGGAAAGTAGTGCCGCCACGCCGCTCACCTAATCGTTGAATGAGGTTCTATAAATTGGGTATTTCTACTCTTTTTTGGGTTTAATGTGCCCATGGTTTTGGTTTTCTCATGGCCACATTAAATTACCTGTCTATGTTGATTATTGCTCTGATTCTACTGAGGTAGTGGGGTTTGACATGCCTTGTGCTTCCAATCAAGGTAGATGTGCTTAAAAAGCTATGACACCGGCTGTTTAAATTATGTTTCACTCTATGCTGCTTCATGTTGTCACATGGGGCTTATTTAGTGCCTTATGTCTTGTGATTTTATTGCACTCTAGTTAAATGAGGTTCCTCTTCCTTACTTTCTGGTTACCAATGTCCATAGGTGGACAATTATTTTATCTGCGATTGGTTCAGGTTCGGCATACGATTGTATGTCAAACTTCTCTGATTACCCCTGGCAAGTATCCTCCGGGATGCATTTTCTCTTTTTGAGCTTATACTTTTCAGTTCATGTTTTGTTATCTTTTTGGATTTGTATGTGTCTGATTTTCTATGTTGCCAGTCATTTAATCTCTAAAATTCTATCATCCTCTGACCTCCTCATACAAGTACACTCGAAGCACAATCCATTTATTTCGGGTATTCCATTTTTACTTATAGCACATTTTCCACCGTATCCATGGTAGTACGAATCATGTCCCTTAATACCAACGGACTGAAAAAAATATTTCCTGAACTCGGGTTCAGTTCCAAGGTACTACTTGGAACCGAACCAGAGTTTGGGAAATAGTTTTTCACAGTATAAATACATTTCTGAAGTTATTATGCGAAGTCTCGCGAGACTTTGCGAAGTAATAACTTCGGCTCGTCGGAGCCAATACATTCTAACACTGTACGGAGCACTCGCTCCGTACAGTAATGAAAAAACTGTTTTATGCGAATCGACTTCGGATTTTTCATGCGAAATCGATTCGCTCATCCCTACCAGCAACTTTAGATCCATATCACTCTTAAATACCAACTTAAAAATATATGCAAAACTTTTTGTGACACGTTTAGCATCTGTTTTGCCTTCCCTGGTTCATCAGAACCAAGTAGGCTTTGTGGGAGGTCGATTCTCGGCAGACAGCACAAGGCGTTTTATTGATCTTATAGATCATGTAGGCCACGGAGAAGGCATTCGACCGGGTGCATTGGGATTACCTTCGACAGGTTCTTATTAAATTTGGTATGCGGGGAGCAGCCTTAACAAGTATACTAGCCCTATATTCTGTGCCTTCCGCTTTCGTGCTGGCTTCTGGCTTTTCCTCACGCACCTTCTGTATATCTAATGGGACACGCCAGGGGTGTCCTTTATCTCCCTTGATCTTCACCCTACTGTACTTATGGAGCCACTTGCGGTATAAAGATGGGAACACTTGAACATAAGATTGGCTGGTTTGCTGATGATGTGATCTTAGCTCTGTCCGATCCGCAGGCATCACTCCCAGTTGTAATGCATATCCTGGAACAATTTGGAGCAGTATCCTATTATAAAGTAAATGTTAGTAAATACAACCTGCTAAAGATGGGTCTTCCTAGTGAGACAATAACTTCCTTACTTGAAGCATATCCCTTTATCATCCCTGAATCAGGCCTGCCTTATCTAGGTATTACTTTAACATACCCTGTCTCTAGACTATATTCGGGTAATTATCTTCCTCTACTTACATCTACTGCTAAAGAACTTAGGGAATACCTCAAATATGAAATTTCCTGGATGGGGTGCATAGCCTCTGTAAAAATTTTATTTTTGTCTAAATTGCTATATATCTTCCAAAATGTGCCCATAATGGTCCTGATGTCATTTCTTTGGAGACTGCAATCCCTCTTGCTTAGTCATATTTGGAAACATGGACGAGCTACAGTGGCCTCATCCATTCTCTTTCGTCCTATCCGTTTGGGAGGGTTGGGTGTTCCACATATCACAAGATATTATCGTGCAGCTACATTACAACAAGCCAGGAAGTGGCTTTCTCCCTCCCCAAACAAACATTGGATCTCTATGGAATTGGCCACTTCTAACTGGGTTCCTTTCCCCTCCCAACTAGCTTCTGATGTTACAACAAAAAATTCCTCCATCTGCCTATTTAACTGTTCAATCAGGTTTCAGAGGCGTTATTACATTTGCACCTCCCTGATGTGCCGATATCTGTTTTTTCCTCTCTGATTTCCGATATAGACATCACTAACTGGATGGCATCAAATGTTTACCACGTCTCTGACATCTGGGATGGCAATCACCTTATGTCTTTTGTGGAGATTAGTTCTAAATTCAATCTCCCTCGCACTGATTTCTATAAGTTCCTCATGGTGCTCCACTGCATCTCTACACTTCAACTGTCCTCCTCTGCATCCAAGACCTCATTTGATTTGTTTTTTCTCAACCCCAGTAGACTGACAAACGGTATGTCTCTTATTTACTCTGAACTAGGAGAGAAGCACTTTCTCACCAGTTTTCTATCATTAAAGAGATGGGAACAAGATCTCAATCTTAATATTGATTACTCTCAGTGGCTTGCCACGTTTATCCTGCCTACAACGCACTCTCTCACTGTATTACACATTTAGAAGCCTCTAGAAAGGTACTCTATCGTTGGTATATGATCCCCCATCGCCTCTCATTAATATATCCACAATCCTCTAATGAGTGTGCTGCTGTGGTGCAGTTGGTAAAATAAAACATATTTTTTGGACCTGTAGTGCCATTCGATCCTTTTGGAAACTGGTGCGGGATCTTCTTATTGAAGTCCTTGGTACGCACATTCCATGGTCACCTGCTGTCGCCCTAATGCACTTAGGTATTTCAGATATTCCTCCTTCAGATAGATTGTTTTTCATACATTATCCTCCGCAAAGGTCTTAATTGCCAAAAACTGGAAAAGTAGTGCCATCCCACCATGTCCAGTTTTGATAAACTATGTGAAAAAAATCTGCATTATGGAACACTTGGTAGTCGCTATGCAACATCGAAAATCTCAGTTTTCATATTTTACAGTGAAATGAAATAAATGGACTTCTTCCCGACACTATCAGGATGTCTTATCTTTGTGAAGAGGACTTATGTTTTCTAGTTACTGCCTTTTGTAAAGACTCTGGGTTACTGCATACCGTATTTTTTGCCCTATAAGACGCACTTTCCCCCCCCCAAAAGTGGGGGGAAAATAGCAGTGCGTCTTATGGGGCGAATGCTGCATTTTTCAATGATACGCCGCGCCGCGATGCCGCGGGTGTATTCAGCTGAGAGGGAGGAGGGGCTGGGGGCCGGCATCTGCTTTTATAATGACAGCGGGGCCCGTGCAGTGACTGTATTCTACTACACGGGCCCCAATCACTGTATATAATCTTATCTATATTTGTAGGCATTGTTAATATAGTTCAGGGTAATCAGCGCCTGTATACTTACAAGCGCTCGTAGCAGAGAGGAGAGGGGAGGCAGGCCAGGAGGACGGGCGCTGACAGCGTGAGTCACTACGCCACACGCCTGCGCCGCCCACTTTATGAATGAAGCAGGCGGCGTGGGTGCATGACGTAGTGACTCACGCTGCCAGTGCCCGTCCTGCCTCCTCCCTCCTCTCTGCTACGAGCGCTTGTAAGTACGGTATACAGGCGCTGATTACCCTGAACTTTTATATATATACTTTTATATATATTTTATTTTTTATATTAACAATGCCTACAATTATAGATAAGATTATATACAGTGAGCGGGGCCCGTGTAGTAGAATACAGTCACTGCACGGGCCCCGCTGTCATTATAAAACTAGATGGTCATTCACACCGCAGGGACACTATTATGGGGGGGATTTGTGGATGACACATAGCATAACATGCTATATATGTGTCATCCACAGATCCCCCCCATAACAGTGTCACCCACAGATCCCCCATAACAGTGTCACCCACAGATCCCCTATAACAGTGCGCCATCCACAGACCCCCATAACAGTGCGTCATCCACAGATCCCCCATAATAGTGTCATCCACAGACCACCATTAGTTCAAAACCCACCAAAAGCACACCTTTTGGTTCAAAATATATTTTTTCTTATTTTCCTCCTCAAAAACCTTTTTTGTACTGTCCTGTTCTTTTTGTCAATGTTTTGTTTATATGTAATTTATTGCATATTGTTGATTAAGCTTTTATGTACTTTTATTCTGTATCTACACTACTGCTCTAACCTTTTTGGATTAATATTAATAAAAAGTTTGATACAGAAGATACAGTAATAACCCTGCATGCGGAGCTATTTTTTCTATACATCAAATATAAAGGAATATTTGAAAAAGCCTCTCTTATTTATTTCATTTGTATAACTGTCAAGTCTGTAGCATGTTATTCAGGGGATGGCACCATCCGTCAGAATATGACTGAGTGGCAGGTAACAGATACAGTAGCAGAACACTCCTTGGATATGGACAGCAGCCAATTGGATGCATAAAAATTGTGAAAAATGAAGTAGACCATTGAACTCAATTTACTGATATTTGTGCATTTACATTTTTGTCAGCATATTGCATGCAAAAATTAAAGCATAAATGAACGACGTTGATAAAAACTAGAATGCGATACTTTATGTCCAATATTATACACTAGAATTTCGTTTCTGGTCGGGTGCCTGTGTTTGACTTGCAAAGTTTATTTTCTTCAATTCAATAAAATTTACAGAAATGTATTTATGGAGAGTAAATTTGTGACTTATTTGCCATCTCTATGTTTAACATTAAGGAAAATGTATTAAAATGTTTCTAACATTTTCACAAACTTGTGAAATGTCACAGTGACATTCAGTTTTCATTGGTCCTGGTGCCGAGACTAGATGAGCAGTGTACAGATTATAGAAAGTCTATGGCCTCCCCATAAATACATACACTGCTCACTTGGAGGGCTAAGCAGAGCAAAAATTAAAAAAGAGAAGGTGAGCA
Organism: Bufo bufo; assembly: GCF_905171765.1. Taxonomy (NCBI): domain Eukaryota; kingdom Metazoa; phylum Chordata; class Amphibia; order Anura; family Bufonidae; genus Bufo; species Bufo bufo. The sequence continues at coordinate 462,678,764 of NC_053392.1, read as the reverse complement.
CTTCGGCCTTCTTGCTTTAGGGATTGGCGTAGGGCTCAACACCTGGACCCCCAGAGATCAAGCCTTCTAACCTTACTGTATGTACCATGTCAGAGGATTGTGAAAGCGATCAACAAATCTCTTCCCCAAGGCCAAGGATGCATTTATATGTTTAGGTAAAAAATAGCACCATAAATCCATTGATAAAAGTGCCTAATTATTGTCAGTAGTCAGTAATTTTGTATATTGGATAGAACTTACCAACATTACAATTATTAGAAAAATATAAGGCAGTCATTTGTGAAGTGATTTCCATGTCACAGTTTCATATAGTGGGCTGTTCTGCATGGTGGGCATAGTACACACTATGTAAGTATATATCTATTGTGAAGGATAACTTTCTTTCCGGGGATCACCCTCACAAATACCTTCGCAGACAACAGGTTTTCATGTCCCAACTCGTGCTTTATTGCGGCACAAGCACAAACAAACGATACAAAACAAAATGAAAGCCTGCCCGGCTAGGCACTACCTAGACACAGTATATCCCTGACTCAACTAAGTCACAGTTCACACACGTGAACCCATGCGGCTTTCCCCAGCCTAATGTCCATCAGCCTCCTGGTTGTTACCACACCTGTGTCTTTTGGCGGATTGTGGTCTACTCGTCCGTCCGACGCTGACCATGCGACCCTTATCCCTAGGTGTCGCGGGAGCCCCCAAACCTCAGGCTAATCCCAGCCTCGTGGTCTCTCAGTGCTCCCAGCTCAGACCACACACAGAACCACTCCAGGCTTCTGTACAACACAAGACACACCCCTCTCACTTTGAGGACAGCTTTATGCTCCATTGATTGTGGCCTGATCACTGATGGGAAAGAGATGGATAATCCTGCCATTCCTCTCTCCTAACAGCCATGAGGCCTGTCACTGTCTCACTATATATATACAGTACAGACCAAAAGTTTGGACACACCTTCTCATTCTATGAATTAACACATGTGGAATTATATACATAACAAACAAGTGTGAAACAACTGAAAATATGTCATATTCTAGGTTCTTCAAAGTAGCCACCTTTTGCTTTGATTACTGCTTTGCACACTCTTGGCATTCTCTTGATGAGCTTCAAGAGGTAGTCCCCTGAAATGGTCTTCCAACAGTCTTGAAGGAGTTCCCAGAGATACTTAGCACTTGTTGGCCCTTTTGCCTTCACTCTGCGGTCCAGCTCACCCCAAGCCATCTCGATTGGGTTCAGGTCCGGTGACTGTGGAGGCCAGGTCATCTGGCGCAGTACCCCATCACTCTCCTTCATGGTCAAATAGCCCTTACTTTCAAAGTTTTCCCAATTTTTTGGCTGACTGACTGACCTTCATTTCTTAAAGTAATGATGGCCACTCGTTTTTCTTTACTTAGCTGCTTTTTTCTTGCCATAATACAAATTCTAACAGTCTATTCAGTAGGACTATCAGCTGTGTATCCACCTGACTTCTCCTCAACGCAACTGATGGTCCCAACCCCATTTATAAGGCAAGAAATCCCACTTATTAAACCTGACAGGGCACACCTGTGAAGTGAAAACCATTTCAGGGGACTACCTCTTGAAGCTCAACAAGAGAATGCCAAGAGTGTGCAAAGCAGTAATCAAAGCAAAAGGTGTCTACTTTGAAGAAACTAGAATATGACATATTTTCAGTTGTTTCACACTTGTTTGTTATGTATATAATTCCACATGTGTTAATTCATAGTTTTGATGCCTTCAGTGTGAATCTACAATTTTTATAGTCATGAAAATAAAGAAAACTCTTTGAATGAGAAGGTGTGTCCAAACTTTTGGTCTGTACTGTATATATATATATATATATATATATTCATATAAGATTCATACTAGAGTCTGACTTCTAACGAAGTATGTGACAGATGTACCTACCTTAAAGAAGAATGTCTGAACTGCCATGTTATCTGTTGGTTCTTACTCTGGGGTGTTCTTCCTGTCGCTCCATATGTCCAATATCCTTTCCCATAGTACCTGCAAAATAATAGAGAGAATTAGCAAAAGGTGCATCTGAAAGGTAATAATAATAAATTACAAAACCCCAGCATAAAGATGTGTAACTGGAGCCTCAGGTATCATGCAGTTTATATGACACATGCAGATTTCTAAGAATCACTACTGCCCCTCTCTATGCTGCTTTCATACAGAGGCGTGCAAAGTTTCTTCTGTCATATTCCATATGGATTATTGAATTTAAGGTAAAATAATTCAGTAATATGGATCAGAAATAAAGTGGCACACAGAGTGCCTGCTGCTCGAAATAGACTCTGTACACCCTCCTGTCATGTGCATAAGTTCTCAGGCCAGGTTCATACACCATGTAAATATTACTCTGTTGAACTAGCTTTGCATTTTGAGGATTGTACTCATAGTACTGCAAACATCTGACATTACCCTAAGAAATAGGCTATGCTGCCAATTTCCTAATCCATTGCTGATATACTATATGGAGAAAATTCTTGGTACATCACTCTTAATTATTGAATTCAGGTACTTCATTTAGTCCCATTGCCACAGGCATATAAAATCAAAACCCTAGTTATGCAGTCTGCATTTACAACCATTTGTAAAAGAATGGGTCAAGCTCACTGAGTTCGAGTGTAGTACAGTAATAGGATGTCACTGTTTCTTCCCTCCTAGATAATTCAACTGTGAGTGGTATTATTGCAAAGTAGAAGCATTTAGGAACCACAAAAATGGGCCACGTACTGGCAGACCACATACAATTACAAAGCAGGGTCGTTGAGTGCTGAGGTGAATAGAGCACAAAAGTCGCCAATGATCCGGAGTGATGAATCACACTTCTTTATCTGGTAGTCTGACGGACAAGTCTGGGTTTGGCGAATGCCAGAAGAACGTTACCTGCCTGACTACATTGTGCCAGGTGTAAACTTTTGCGGAGGAAGGATAATGCTATGGGATTGTTTTTCAGGAGTTGGTTTAGGCTCTTTAGTTTCAATGAAGGGGAATTGTAATGCTTCAGCATACAGTACCAAGACACTTTGGACAATTGTACGCTTCCAACTTTTTGGGACCAGTTTGGAGAGGGCCCTTTTCTGTTACAGCATAGCTCTGCCCCAGTGCAAAATACATGGTCCATGAAGGCGTGGTTCGGTCAGTTTGATGTGTAAGAGCTTGACTGGCCCACACTAGGCCCTGACCTCAACCCCATTGAACACCTTTGGGATGAAAAAGAACAGAGATTACAAACCAGGTTCTCTTGTTCAACATCATTGTGACCTCTCAAATGCTCTTCTGGATGAGTGGGCAAAAATTCCCACAGTCACACTCCGAAATCTTGTAGGAAGCTTTCCAAGAAGAATGCAAAGGAGGCCAACAACATATCAATGCCTATGGATTTAGAATCAGAAGTCATGAAAAGCTCCTGTAGGTGTAAGGCCTCATGCACATGAATGTATTTTTCATCCGCATGCTATCCACATAAAGTGCCCCATTCGTTTGAGGGGCCACATCCATATTTTTGGTGGATCTGTGTGGCCGTTCCATAAATTATAGAACATGTCGTATTGTACTCTGTTCTGCAGACAAGAATTGTCATTTCTGGAGATTTGAGTGTGAAAGGAGTCTGTATTTTGTGGATCTGTGGTTGGCAGACCAAAATACGGACATGGTCTTAGGCTACTTTCACACTTGTGGCAGGACGGATCCGACAGGCTGTTCACCCTGTCGGATCCGTCCTTCCGCTATTTTGCCGTGCCGCCGGACCGCCGCTCCATCCCCATTGACTATAATGGGGACGGGGGCGGAGCTCCGGCGCAGCACGGCAGTGCACGGCGAACGGCCGCCTGATTAAAAGTCCTGCATGTCCGACATTTTAGTCCGGCGGCCTCTCACCGCGAACTGCAGTACTGTATCGGAGCTCCGTCCCCGTCCCCATTATGGTCAATAGGGACAGAGCGGCGGTCCGGCAGCACGGCGAAATAGCAGAAGAATGGATCTGACAGGGTGAACAGCCTGTCGGATCCGTCCTGCCGCAAGTGTGAAAGTACCCTAATATGGAGGTGTTCCAACACTAGTGTATGTATTTTTATGTTATAAGTGAAAGGTGTTTGTTATAACATCATTCACACACATTGAACTGCACTTTGAAGCAGAATTTCAGTGTTGATTGTGACTGCTCAGTACGTAGACACATTTATTGGCTTTATTTATATTGTGCTATTTTAACCGCTTAAGGACGCAGGGCGTATCGGTACGCCCTATTTCCCGAGTCCTTAAGGACTCAGGGCGTACCGGTACGTCCTACCTTGAAATCGGCATTCCGGCGCCCCAGGGGTTAATCGGAACGGGATTTCGGCTGAAATCATTCAGCCGGCATCCCGTAACAATGCAGGGGGGGGGGTCATTTGACCCCCCCGCATCGACGATCGCAGAAAACCGCAGGTCAATTCAGACCTGCGGTTTTCTGCGTTTCCGGTCCATTCGGGTGTCCTGTGACCCGATGAACCGGAAAAAGACTGCGATCGGTGGCGTAATTTTACACCACCTATCGCAGTCCGAGGATTTGGAGAGGCGGTGCTGGCCCTGGTGCTGAACGCCGCTGTCCAGGGTGCTGATTGGAGCAGGGGAGAGAGGCGCGAGATTCAAACTTCCTGCGCTCCTCTCTCCCCTCCTCTTCCTGTCCAGCACCCTGACCGTGCAGCAACCCACCAGAACGAGCTCCTGTGTCCCCACAATCGGCATCCATCACCCTCCTGCACCCATCGCCACCCAGGTAGGTTAGGGTCAGTGAGGGAGAGGCACCGTTAGGCAGGGAAAGAAGGGAAAAGTTAGTTAGAAAAAAAAAACAAAAAAAAATTTTATTTCCAAACTTTCCTTGATCCATCCATCAGACCCCAGATCCCCCCCTGCCACTTGCCCCCACCACCAGACCCCCACCCCACCCCACCCCCCTTCCCCACCACCAGCCCCCCACCACCAGCCCCCCCCCCTCCCCTGACCACCAGCCCCCTTACCACCACTTTTTTTTTTTCTGCGTGCGCTGACTGGCCGGCACTTTTTAGCGTCCGTCTAGTGTTAGCGCATCGCCCGCCCCACCACCCCACCGACCGCTGATCAGCGTTGTACCGCTGATCAGCAAGTTTGAACTTTTTTTTTTCCTAACACTTGCCCTTTCTTTTTTTGCCTTTTTTAGTACGCGAACACCCGTTGCCCCCACACACACGCACATATAATAAAGGTTTCCACACACGCACACATACACGCACACACACCCATGGCCCGCCGGATGTTCTCGGCCGAGGAGGCATACGCCCAGATTGCCTCCGACTCTGAGAGCCCCAGTGAGGATGAGGATGACCCCACGTTCCTTTTATCATCCGCATCCTCCTCATCATCATCTGATGACGATGAGCCACCAAGGCGGCGGAGACGCCGCCAGGCGAAGCCAGGGGCCCCACATGCTAGGGATCCTGTGGCCCACCCTAGTACGAGCCGCCCTGGGGTTCGTACTGGTTTCCCGGCCCACCAAATAAGTCCACCGGAGCCCCCTGCCGATGAACTTAGCTGGTGTCCCCCAGTGGACTTTGAGCCTGAGATTCCGGATTTTGCTGGCAATCCTGGAATCCAGATTCCCACAGTGGGGTTTACTGAAATAGACTATTTTAGTTTTTTTTTCAGTAACCCACTGGTGAATCTGATGGTGGAGCAGACGAATCTGTACGCCCAACAGTTCGTCGCTCAAAACCCAGGCTCATTTTTGGCTAGACCCGGTGGCTGGACGCCGGTCAGTGCAGCCGAGATGAGGACATTTTGGGGCCTCGTGCTGCATATGGGTCTAGTCCAAAAACCCAGTGTCAGGCAATACTGGAGTGGGGACGTCCTATACCAGACCCCACTGTACAGTATGGTCATGACACGTCCCCGGTTTGAGGCCATCCGGAAATGTCTGCATTATTCCGATAATGCAGCATGTCCCCCCCGAAGTGATCCTGCCTATGACCGGCTGTACAAGATACGGCCGGTCATCGATCACTTTGGGGCCACATTTCAGCAGGCCTACGTACCTGGAAGGGAGGTCGCGGTTGATGAGTCTCTCGTTGCGTTCAAGGGGAGACTCAGTTTCCGCCAATATATTCCCACAAAGCGGGCGAGGTATGGCGTGAAGCTATACAAAATTTGTGAGAGTACCTCAGGGTACACTTACAAATTTCGTGTGTACGAGGGGCGAGATTCCCGGATTCAACCCCCAGAATGTCCCCCCACTCTGGGTGTTACCGGGAAACTCGTGTGGGACCTTATGTACCCACTGCTGGATAAGGGTTACCACTTGTACGTGGACAACTTTTATACCAGCATTCCCTTGTTCAGGTCCCTTGCCGCCAGATCCACGTTCGCTTGTGGGACCGTGCGGAAAAATCAACGCGGCCTCCCTGCCTACCCCCTCCAGGTACCTATCCCCAGGGGTGAGACCCGTGCACTTACCAGTGGAAACCTGTTGCTGGTCAGGTATAAGGACAAGAGGGATGTCCTTATGCTGTCCACAATGCACGGTAACGGCATCACCCCAGTCCCTGTGCGAGGTACCGCGGCAACGGTCCTCAAGCCCGATTGTATCGTCGCCTACAATCGGTATATGGGAGGAGTTGATCTCTCGGATCAAGTCCTCAAGCCATATAACGCCATGCGCAAAACTCGGGCATGGTACAAAAAAGTTGCGGTCTACTTGGTGCAGGTTGCCATGTACAACTCTTTTGTACTATCCCGAAGCGCTGGCAGCACAGGGACATTCCTCCAATTCTATGAGGCAGTCCTCAAGGACCTGATCTTTTCGGACCGGGAAAGAGCAGGCCGGAGTACCTCGGGAATTGGAGGCGCCCGGATCGTCCCTGGCCAACACTTTCCAGGTGTGGTCCCCCATACTGGAAAGAAGGGACGAACCCAAAAAAAGTGCAGAGTGTGTCGCAGGAGGGGGATACGGAAGGACACCACCACTCAGTGCGACACTTGCCCCGATCATCCGGGCCTCTGCGTTATCGATTGCTTCAGGGAGTATCACACTTCCATGGAGTACTAAATTTTTATAATCCCCAACAGTCCACTAGAGAACATAAAAAACTATGGCTCTCAGACTTTGGAGACACGGAAACATTTTTTTTTTCCCAAAAAAATATTAGTTTTAGTGCAGGCATCCTCAAACTGCGGCCCTCCAGATGTTGTAAAAGTATAACTCCCAGCATGCCCAGACAACCTACAGCCATCAGCAGGGCATGGTGGGAATTGTAGTTTTACAACATCTGGAGGGCCGCAGTTTTTAGGATGCCTGCTTAGTGTCTCCAAAGTCTGAGAACCATACATATTGGGCATCGTCGCGTGCGTAAAAGTCGTCGCTATAAAAATAACTTTTGCCCAAACGCCTCGGATGAACGGTGTTAAAAATATAAAATAAAAATGGTGCCAAAACACCCATTTTTGGGCAAAATTTCCATTTGAATCCTTTTTGCCGGTAATAAAGCAAGGGTTAACCGCCAAACAAAACTCAATATTTATGGCCCTGATTCTGTAGTTTGCAGAAACACCCCATATGTGGTCGTAAATGGCTATATAGCCGCACTTGTGGGCGCCAATAGAGGATTAGTGTTGGGCTGCTAGAGTGTGTGATAGCTTGTTGTTAGCGTTATGTTATATTAATATGTAGAGGGATATCAATTGTGTAGGAAAAAATTGTACAGGAAAAAATTGTATATACATGTATGTAAAAAAAATTTTTTTAAAACAAGCGAAATAAAACAAAATCTGCATACAAAGAGCGAGTGAAAAGTATACACATATAAAATCTGCTGAGAGAATAAAAGGATAAAAAATAGATTGTACGTAAAAGTGGGATCACTGTATACAGCCTCTATTGCCTAAGAGGCCGTGTTCTGCAGCGTCGTACACAATAGATGTGGTACAGTAGGATAGAACAATGGATAAAAGGAGTAGGAGTATGACCCAGAACTATCTATCTACACCACACCCCAGGCCACACACAATTCAAGATCTTTTACCCGGCCACTACACACAAAAAACACGTTGCAACCCAAATGCACAGCTACACACTCCCCACCAAATACCCACCCTCCACATTCCTCAAATCATAACACAGCGAGACCAGACACAGTAACCGAACTTTTAGATCCACCATCTCCACTTAACATCACCACACACTCAGTAAGCTCTTCCTACCCAAGCCCAGACCAACATTTTTTAGACTTACCCCCCACTCTAACAGAAAGTCCTCTCCTAGAGCAACTATCCACGCTCAACAAGACAGGACCAACGGGGGGCTCCCCTTCTCTGACATTACCTCCTCCCCGCCTAAACCTATCGAGCACACAAATCCTGAATACACTCATTTCCACACCAGGCCCCACACATCCAACCCATTGCAAAACACAGGAACCACTAAAAATCACCAACTTCTACAGCCCCATCTCAAACCCCAAAAAAAGATCAAACCCCGCTACAGAGGATGCAGAGGTGGCAGGAAACAATCCACCAACAAACAAAAAACACAAACCAAAAACCCAGTCACAATAAAATCAGTATCTGACACACTCAAAGAAAAAGGCATCTTTAACCTCTCCGGATACAACCTTAACGAAACCGAAATAGAACTTTTAAGCAAAGGCCTATCTTTCTGCCCCACAAACAAACCTGACCTCTTTGAACTTTTCGTAGACCTCAACCAATTCATTAGAAGACTTACCCTACAACGTCATTTCAGCATAAAAAATCGCACAGTCAACACAAACAAATGCCCACTCAACGACAAGAAAAACGGGGTAATAGCCTCCACATCAAACACAATATACAACGATACAGACACACCAGAACCGACCATTACCATCAAACCCCCCCTCAAAAACAAATCCAACTACTATCCACTAGAAAGCCGAGGCCCACACCTGGAAAGCTATTATAACATGGTCCTAGATGACCTAAAAAGCGCGTTCTCACCGAGTAAAGATTGCACACGACCAGACACCTGTCATGGTCTTACCTTCTTGCTGTTCTCCTTCGTTTGACATGTGCTGGCGGCCATCTTGGTTTCTGGGTTTCTTGTAGCCTTCCACCCTGCGGCTCCTCCTTCCCACTGGGAGGAGCTGGATGCCTAGCTCATATATATAGGAGGTCTGTGGCTTCAGTTCCTTGCTTGGTCCTCTTGTGTTCACATGCTTCTAAGACTGCTGCTGCTTCTGGTTCCTGATCCTGGCTTCGTCTGACTACCCTGCTGGTTCCTGATCCTGGCTTCGTCTGACTACCCTGCTGGTTCCTGATCCTGGCTTCGTCTGACTACCCTTCTGGTTCCTGACCTCTGGCTTCGCAAAGACTCTGCTCGGTTTCACCATCCGTTTGGACTTTTGCTTTACAGCTTTATTTTCAATAAAGCCTTCTTATTTTCACTTATCTCTTGTTGTACGTCTGGTTCATGGTTCCGTGACATTAGGACCAAGCCATGAATTCTGACGGTACAGGGCCATCCTCGCTGTCAAGTTGCTGTGTACTTCCTCGGACTCTCTGTTGCCTCCTGAATACGAGGAGTACCGGGATGTATTCGATAAGGTGCGCGCGGTTGCCCTACCTCCGCACCGCCCATACGATTGTGCCATAGAGTTACAATCTGGTGCCGTTCCTCCTCGTGGCAAAGTCTATCCACTGTCGGTAGCGGAGAATGAGGCCATGGAGGAGTACGTGAGGGAGGCGCTTTCACGCGGACACATTCGCAAATCTTCGTCCCCGGCAGGGGCTGGATTTTTCTTTGTGAAAAAGAAGGGCGGTGAGTTGAGGCCTTGCATCGATTACAGGGGTCTCAATCGCATCACGATCAAGAACGCTTACCCGATACCCTTGATTTCCGAGCTGTTCGATCGCCTTAAAGGGGCCACGGTCTTTACCAAACTCGACCTGAGGGCGGCATATAACCTGGTAAGGATCAAGGCGGGCGATGAGTGGAAGACCGCGTTTAACACCAGGACCGGTCATTATGAATCCTTGGTTATGCCCTTTGGGTTGTGCAATGCGCCCGCAGTCTTTCAGGAATTCATCAACGATGTTTTCCGTGACCTGTTGCAGCAGTGTGTGGTGGTCTATTTGGATGACATCTTGGTATATTCTGAATCCATGGAGGCCCACATTCTGGATGTCAGACGAGTGTTGCAACGGTTACGAGAGAACAAGCTGTTCGGTAAGCTTGAGAAATGCGAATTTCACCGATCCCAGGTAACCTTCTTAGGTTACATCATTTCCGCTGAGGGGTTCTCCATGGATCCTGAGAAGGTTTCGGCTGTCTTATAGTGGCCCCAGCCCAGTGGTCTTCGTTCCCTGCAGCGCTTTTTGGGCTTCGCCAATTATTATCGGAAGTTCATCAGGGACTTTTCCATGCTGGCCAAGCCTCTCACGGATCTGACCAGGAAGGGCAGTAATTCCCAGGTCTGGCCGCTCGAGGCCATCCGAGCTTTTGAGGCCCTAAAGTCCGCCTTTGTGTCGGCTCCGATTCTGTCGCATCCCAACCCTGGGTTGCCCTTTGTCCTCGAGGTGGACGCGTCTGAGACGGGAGTAGGCGCCCTTCTGTCTCAGCGTCGAACACCAGAGGGTCCTCTGCTTTCTTGTGGGTTTTACTCCCGGAAACTGTCTTCCGCGGAGTGCAACTATCAGATTGGTGACAGGGAGTTATTGGCCATCGTGCAGGCCCTTAAAGAATGGAGGCACTTGCTCGAGGGTTCGGTGGTTCCGGTTCTCATCCTGACGGACCACAAGAATCTGACCTACCTTTCTGAGGCCAAGAGATTGACACCACGTCAGGCCAGATGGGCTCTGTTCTTGTCACGTTTTAATTACGTGGTCTCCTACCTACCCGGTTCCAAGAACATCAGGGCGGATGCCTTATCACGGCAGTACTCCGAGCTGTCCAGGGAGGAGTCGATTCCGACTTCGGTCATACCTCCGAATCAGATCCTGGCCGCCATTCGCACCAGCCTGACCTCTCCCCTGGGTGAGCAGATTTTGGCGGCTCAATCTGGTGCTCCCTCTGGGAGACCCAACGGCAGATGTTTTGTGCCTGAGGAGTTGCGCACTCGGTTGTTGCGAACCTACCATAACTCCAAGACCGCGGGGCATCCTGGAAAGAATCAGCTGTCCTGGGCTGTTTCACGTCTGTTCTGGTGGCCTTCCCTACGTTCCGACATCGCCGCATATGTAGCGGCATGCTCCGTTTGTGCCCAGAGTAAGTCCCCTCGGCACCTTCCGTTGGGCCTTCTGCAACCCATAGCCACCGGGGAGCGCCCATGGTCACACCTGGGGATGGATTTCATTGTGGACCTCCCTGCATCCCGAGGCCATACGGTCATTCTCATGATTGTGGATCGGTTTTCCAAAATGTGCCACTGTGTTCCTCTCAAGAAGTTACCCTCTGCACAAAAGTTGGCCACGATTTTTGCCAGGGAGGTCTGCCGGTTGCACGGTTTGCCCAAGCAGATTGTGTCGGATCGGGGGAGTCAGTTTGTGTCCAGGTTCTGGCGCGCCTTTTGCTCCCAGTTGGGGATTCATCTCTCCTTCTCCTCGGCCTACCACCCTCAGTCCAATGGGGCCGCAGAACGATCCAATCAGGCCTTGGAGCAATTCCTTCGTTGCTATGTCTCCGATCACCAAGACAATTGGGTTGACCTCCTGCCTTGGGCTGAGTTTGCCAGGAACACGGCGGTGAACTCTTCCTCTGGGACGTCTCCCTTCATGGCCAATTATGGGTTCCAACCTGCCGTGTTACCGGAGGTATTCTCTCCCCAGGATATTCCGGCTGTGGAGGATCACCTTTCCGTCCTACGTGCTTCTTGGGTACAGATCCAGAAGTCCCTTGAGGTCTCTGCGCAGCGCCAGAGACTCCAGGCTGATCGCAGACGAGCGCCTGCTCCTTCCTACCAGGTCGGAGACCGTGTATGGTTGTCCACCCGCAACCTCAACCTTCGAGTGCCCACTCCCAAGCTGGCGCCTCGCTTTGTTGGTCCCTTCCGAGTGCTTCGCAGGGTAAACCCGGTAGCCTATGCCCTTGCGCTTCCTCCTGGCATGCGGATCTCCAACGTGTTTCATGTCTCCCTGTTGAAGCCACTGGTGTGTAATCGTTTCACTTCCTCGGTTCCTCGGCCTCGTCCGGTCCAAGTGGGCAATCGTGAGGAATATGAGGTGAGCAATATCCTGGACTCACGCCTGGTCCGCGGTCGGTTGCAGTTTTTGGTCCATTGGCGTGGTTATGGTCCAGAGGAGCGTTCCTGGGTTCCCTCCGCAGATGTCCATGCTCCTGCCTTGCTCCGAGCCTTCCACGCACGCTTCCCTCAGAAACCGTTTTGTGCTCCGCGGAGGAGGGGCCCTTGAGGGGGAGGTACTGTCATGGTCTTACCTTCTTGCTGTTCTCCTTCGTTTGACATGTGCTGGCGGCCATCTTGGTTTCTGGGTTTCTTGTAGCCTTCCACCCTGCGGCTCCTCCTTCCCACTGGGAGGAGCTGGATGCCTAGCTCATATATATAGGAGGTCTGTGGCTTCAGTTCCTTGCTTGGTCCTCTTGTGTTCACATGCTTCTAAGACTGCTGCTGCTTCTGGTTCCTGATCCTGGCTTCGTCTGACTACCCTGCTGGTTCCTGATCCTGGCTTCGTCTGACTACCCTGCTGGTTCCTGATCCTGGCTTCGTCTGACTACCCTTCTGGTTCCTGACCTCTGGCTTCGCAAAGACTCTGCTCGGTTTCACCATCCGTTTGGACTTTTGCTTTACAGCTTTATTTTCAATAAAGCCTTCTTATTTTCACTTATCTCTTGTTGTACGTCTGGTTCATGGTTCCGTGACATTAGGACCAAGCCATGAATTCTGACGGTACAGGGCCATCCTCGCTGTCAAGTTGCTGTGTACTTCCTCGGACTCTCTGTTGCCTCCTGAATACGAGGAGTACCGGGATGTATTCGATAAGGTGCGCGCGGTTGCCCTACCTCCGCACCGCCCATACGATTGTGCCATAGAGTTACAATCTGGTGCCGTTCCTCCTCGTGGCAAAGTCTATCCACTGTCGGTAGCGGAGAATGAGGCCATGGAGGAGTACGTGAGGGAGGCGCTTTCACGCGGACACATTCGCAAATCTTCGTCCCCGGCAGGGGCTGGATTTTTCTTTGTGAAAAAGAAGGGCGGTGAGTTGAGGCCTTGCATCGATTACAGGGGTCTCAATCGCATCACGATCAAGAACGCTTACCCGATACCCTTGATTTCCGAGCTGTTCGATCGCCTTAAAGGGGCCACGGTCTTTACCAAACTCGACCTGAGGGCGGCATATAACCTGGTAAGGATCAAGGCGGGCGATGAGTGGAAGACCGCGTTTAACACCAGGACCGGTCATTACGAATCCTTGGTTATGCCCTTTGGGTTGTGCAATGCGCCCGCAGTCTTTCAGGAATTCATCAACGATGTTTTCCGTGACCTGTTGCAGCAGTGTGTGGTGGTCTATTTGGATGACATCTTGGTATATTCTGAATCCATGGAGGCCCACATTCTGGATGTCAGACGAGTGTTGCAACGGTTACGAGAGAACAAGCTGTTCGGTAAGCTTGAGAAATGCGAATTTCACCGATCCCAGGTAACCTTCTTAGGTTACATCATTTCCGCTGAGGGGTTCTCCATGGATCCTGAGAAGGTTTCGGCTGTCTTATAGTGGCCCCAGCCCAGTGGTCTTCGTTCCCTGCAGCGCTTTTTGGGCTTCGCCAATTATTATCGGAAGTTCATCAGGGACTTTTCCATGCTGGCCAAGCCTCTCACGGATCTGACCAGGAAGGGCAGTAATTCCCAGGTCTGGCCGCTCGAGGCCATCCGAGCTTTTGAGGCCCTAAAGTCCGCCTTTGTGTCGGCTCCGATTCTGTCGCATCCCAACCCTGGGTTGCCCTTTGTCCTCGAGGTGGACGCGTCTGAGACGGGAGTAGGCGCCCTTCTGTCTCAGCGTCGAACACCAGAGGGTCCTCTGCTTTCTTGTGGGTTTTACTCCCGGAAACTGTCTTCCGCGGAGTGCAACTATCAGATTGGTGACAGGGAGTTATTGGCCATCGTGCAGGCCCTTAAAGAATGGAGGCACTTGCTCGAGGGTTCGGTGGTTCCGGTTCTCATCCTGACGGACCACAAGAATCTGACCTACCTTTCTGAGGCCAAGAGATTGACACCACGTCAGGCCAGATGGGCTCTGTTCTTGTCACGTTTTAATTACGTGGTCTCCTACCTACCCGGTTCCAAGAACATCAGGGCGGATGCCTTATCACGGCAGTACTCCGAGCTGTCCAGGGAGGAGTCGATTCCGACTTCGGTCATACCTCCGAATCAGATCCTGGCCGCCATTCGCACCAGCCTGACCTCTCCCCTGGGTGAGCAGATTTTGGCGGCTCAATCTGGTGCTCCCTCTGGGAGACCCAACGGCAGATGTTTTGTGCCTGAGGAGTTGCGCACTCGGTTGTTGCGAACCTACCATAACTCCAAGACCGCGGGGCATCCTGGAAAGAATCAGCTGTCCTGGGCTGTTTCACGTCTGTTCTGGTGGCCTTCCCTACGTTCCGACATCGCCGCATATGTAGCGGCATGCTCCGTTTGTGCCCAGAGTAAGTCCCCTCGGCACCTTCCGTTGGGCCTTCTGCAACCCATAGCCACCGGGGAGCGCCCATGGTCACACCTGGGGATGGATTTCATTGTGGACCTCCCTGCATCCCGAGGCCATACGGTCATTCTCATGATTGTGGATCGGTTTTCCAAAATGTGCCACTGTGTTCCTCTCAAGAAGTTACCCTCTGCACAAAAGTTGGCCACGATTTTTGCCAGGGAGGTCTGCCGGTTGCACGGTTTGCCCAAGCAGATTGTGTCGGATCGGGGGAGTCAGTTTGTGTCCAGGTTCTGGCGCGCCTTTTGCTCCCAGTTGGGGATTCATCTCTCCTTCTCCTCGGCCTACCACCCGCAGTCCAATGGGGCCGCAGAACGATCCAATCAGGCCTTGGAGCAATTCCTTCGTTGCTATGTCTCCGATCACCAAGACAATTGGGTTGACCTCCTGCCTTGGGCTGAGTTTGCCAGGAACACGGCGGTGAACTCTTCCTCTGGGACGTCTCCCTTCATGGCCAATTATGGGTTCCAACCTGCCGTGTTACCGGAGGTATTCTCTCCCCAGGATATTCCGGCTGTGGAGGATCACCTTTCCGTCCTACGTGCTTCTTGGGTACAGATCCAGAAGTCCCTTGAGGTCTCTGCGCAGCGCCAGAGACTCCAGGCTGATCGCAGACGAGCGCCTGCTCCTTCCTACCAGGTCGGAGACCGTGTATGGTTGTCCACCCGCAACCTCAACCTTCGAGTGCCCACTCCCAAGCTGGTGCCTCGCTTTGTTGGTCCCTTCCGAGTGCTTCGCAGGGTAAACCCGGTAGCTTATGCCCTTGCGCTTCCTCCTGGCATGCGGATCTCCAACGTGTTTCATGTCTCCCTGTTGAAGCCACTGGTGTGTAATCGTTTCACTTCCTCGGTTCCTCGGCCTCGTCCGGTCCAAGTGGGCAATCGTGAGGAATATGAGGTGAGCAATATCCTGGACTCACGCCTGGTCCGCGGTCGGTTGCAGTTTTTGGTCCATTGGCGTGGTTATGGTCCAGAGGAGCGTTCCTGGGTTCCCTCCGCAGATGTCCATGCTCCTGCCTTGCTCCGAGCCTTCCACGCACGCTTCCCTCAGAAACCGTTTTGTGCTCCGCGGAGGAGGGGCCCTTGAGGGGGAGGTACTGTCATGGTCTTACCTTCTTGCTGTTCTCCTTCGTTTGACATGTGCTGGCGGCCATCTTGGTTTCTGGGTTTCTTGTAGCCTTCCACCCTGCGGCTCCTCCTTCCCACTGGGAGGAGCTGGATGCCTAGCTCATATATATAGGAGGTCTGTGGCTTCAGTTCCTTGCTTGGTCCTCTTGTGTTCACATGCTTCTAAGACTGCTGCTGCTTCTGGTTCCTGATCCTGGCTTCGTCTGACTACCCTGCTGGTTCCTGATCCTGGCTTCGTCTGACTACCCTGCTGGTTCCTGATCCTGGCTTCGTCTGACTACCCTTCTGGTTCCTGACCTCTGGCTTCGCAAAGACTCTGCTCGGTTTCACCATCCGTTTGGACTTTTGCTTTACAGCTTTATTTTCAATAAAGCCTTCTTATTTTCACTTATCTCTTGTTGTACGTCTGGTTCATGGTTCCGTGACAACACCACCATACCCGCAAAGAAAAAACAAGATAACCTCAGCAACAACCAGAAAAAAGCCCTGAAAAATCTAAAAGACAACCCCAATATAGTCATAAAAAATGCAGATAAAGGAGGGGGAATAGTCATCCTCAGCACGGACCAGTATGAGAGAGAGGCCCTAAGAATACTATCAGACACTAATTACTACAAACCTATCACCTTAGATCCTACCAAAGAATACAAAACCCAACTCCACGACCTAATTGAACACGGAACAACACAGGGAATACTGGATAAAAAACAACACAAATATCTAAAAGTGTCCCACCCAGCCATAGCCAGATTTTACTTCCTCCCAAAAATCCACAAATCCCTGTCCCAACCCCCCGGCAGACCAATCATCTCAGGTATAGATTCCCTCACCTCAAACCTGTCAGAATATATAGACGGTATCCTCCAGAGATACGTCATCACACTCCCATCCTATCTCAAAGACTCAGCACACCTCATCCAAAACTTAGAGGAAGTTACAAGGCAAAACGATTTCATCTGGGCCACGCTAGACGTAACATCCCTATATAGCAACATCATACACTCACTAGGCCTCAATGCTACAAATAGATACTTGGCCAATGACACAGTCATGACACCAACCCAAAAAGAATTCATCCTAAGATCCATAAAATTCATACTAGACCATAATTATTTTACATACAAAGACAATTTCTACATCCAAACCAAAGGAACAGCCATGGGCACCAAATTTGCACCCTCATATGCGAACTTATTCATGGGGGCTTTTGAGGACCAACATGGTCTACTAGAGCACCCCAACATCAGATTTTACAAGAGGTATATAGATGACATTATCTTCCTCTGGCAAGGAAATAACACTGGCCTAAAAACATTTGTACAGACCCTCAATCAAAACACTTGGAACATTAAACTCACACTAGAATCAAACCCGACTAACGCAGTTTTCCTAGACCTCCACCTCAACAGTGAAAACAACATTATCTCCACCAGCACACACTTCAAAAACGTAGACGCCAACAGCTTCCTTGATTTCAACAGCTGTCACTACCACAAATGGAAAACAAACATACCATTCAGCCAGATGAAAAGACGCAACTGCACCAACACAAACACCATGAAAACTCAAATAGAAACCCTGAGCCAAAGATTCCTACAAAAAAAACTACCCCCCACAACTCATTAAAAACTCAAAAAAGAAAATCTCCCAAATAGACCAAAAGGAAAGCCTTCAACCAAAAATAAAAACAACCAAAGAAACTCCCTTCACACCAGGGCTAATCACCAGATACAACAAAAACCACCAAACAATCAGACACATTCTAACCAAACATTGGTCAGTACTATTAAAAGACCCCATCTTAGGTAAAGAAATCCCCAAAACACCAAGACTTACCTTCCGAAGAGCAAAAACCCTCAAAAACATCCTAGCCCCTTCATGCCCAAACAAAAATACCCTCAAGACAACGACACAGACGACAATTAACAAACAAATACCAGAATTTAAAGGATCCTCTAAATGCGGTGCAAAAAAATGCAAATGCTGCCGGATGATCAAAACAGTAAACAGAGAGATAGACATCCCACACCCCATTGGCAAAATCCCACTCCTACACCAAATGACCTGTGCCAGCAAAAATATCATCTACTTACTTCAATGCCCCTGCAACATTTTCTACGTTGGCCGCACGACACAAACCCTGAGAGAACGAATGAATGAACACCGATCAAACATAAAAAGAAAAATCACTACACATAGCGTCTCACGCCACTTCACACTAGCACACGAAAGCAACCCCCTAGATCTAAAAGTCATCCCCCTTGAACAAACCCCTTCCTACCAACAACTATGTAGGAAGGAAATGTTCTGGATCTTTAAACTAAACACCCTCACTCCATTTGGCCTAAACAAAGCACTGGAACACGCCAACTACTAATCAACAACCACTACCAACCAAAAACTGACCATAATAGCCAGACCCCACAACACCGCCCAATATAGAAATAACCCCGCCACCACCCCAGATTGCCCAACCAACATGTATCTCCCACATATATTAACTTTTTAAAAACACCGAAGTATTTTTAGAAAAACACCAAGTATTACGTATAGATATATGTGGAAATTCCTAAATAAAATGAACAAACGACACACGAAACAAAAGAAAAAGATATAACAAAGAGCGACGTAGGCAGACTACATCTGAAGAGCAGGCACACACATCTACCTGCCCATATTTACATATATAGAGAAGAATGAAGAAAAAATAACACAAATAGAGGAAATATATTTCATTTATTTATTTATCAAAATATCGATTATATCGAAACCACATTTTAAATACATTTTAATACTTTTGTCTCTGATTACCAAACCACACCATTGGAACCCTTTTTTACTACAATAATTTTTTATTTTATTTATTTTATTTTATTTATTTTTTCCTACTTTTCACCATTGTTTTAACCCCCCTTATTTATATATATATATATTAGTTTATATATATATATTTTATACACATTTTTTTATACCTTCTATATTCCATTTCCTTAGATTTCATACCATTACATTATATTTATATTTTTATATATTCCATATTACCATATTCTATGTATATCCCTTCTATAACAAACTATACTTGTGCCATGGGGAGGACTCTCCAATATATCCATCCTTACTATGCAAAAAAGCCCAGCCCATACACCCCAGAGAAGATCCCACTGCAAGTGACACCACTTCCCCTTAAACTTGTAGGCAGACCACCCAGCTCACACAGTCAAAAGGAATATCGACAAACCGGAAGTATCGCGTGCGTTCCAGCTTGGAACGCAGCGTCTAACTTCCGGAAATACGACACCACCCCTAGGAGCTTACAAGGTGAACAGACCGGATGACGTGTTGTGTTCCAACCTGGAACGCACAGACGTCACAACACATCCGGACACTCCCCCTCCCAGCCGGCTTCAGAGATCTGCTGGCCAAACGCCCCCCAACGGCGGCCCACTTATATCCTCTGGCCCTCAATACCCTCCCTCCTACTAGGGCGGTCCCCAAACATAGCCCCATATATATCCTCAGTGCCGCTTTACCAGGCGACCACAATGCGTTCCAGCTTGGAACGCAAACAACTTCCGGTTATGTAAAAAGCGCAGCCGGACACTCCCCCTTCCGGCTGACATCACTGGACAGCAAAAAAAACACCCTGTACCACACAGGGGCGGTCCCCAATGCATTTTGGCGTGTTTTTCTCCGTTTTTTGGCGCCTTTTAGCCAATTAGTGGCCATTTTAACAAAGATCCTAATAGGATTATTAGGGTATAAATACCTGTGACCATACATAGAGACACTATTGCTCCTGATGAAGGGACGTGCCTGTCCCGAAACGCGTTGAGCCGGATTTTTTACATGCAAATAAAGACCTTTGAAGAGAAGCACCCGTGTTGTTTGGCTGCCTTCATCCGTTATAACTCTAGAAGCGATCCAGGCTGGGGGGGTACTCGGTTTACAGGTGTATTATGCTTATCCTGGTAAACCGCCCCCCTCGTGAAGTGAGTAAACTTACTTATGATACCACAATATTATAATATATATGTCGGTATTTTTAAACAAAAAAACCTTTTATCCATTGTTCTATCCTACTGTACCACATCTATTGTGTATGACGCTGCAGAACACGGCCTCTTAGGCAATAGAGGCTGTATACAGTGATCCCACTTTTACGTACAATCTATCTATTTTTTATCCTTTTATTCTCTCAGCAGATTTTATATGTGTATACTTTTCACTCGCTCTTTGTATGCAGATTTTGTTTTATTTCGCTTGTTTTAAAAATTTTTTTTTTTACATACATGTATATACAATTTTTTCCTGTACAATTTTTTCCTACACAATTGATATCCCTCTACATATTAATATAACATAACGCTAACAACAAGCTATCACACACTCTAGCAGCCCAACACTAATCCTCTATTGGCGCCCACAAGGGTTTATATAAAAAAGAGGCGAGATTTGGAGGGTATCCCCACCCACCAGTCCCCCTTTTTTTGTCTCACTACCTCACCCTATACAGGCAGACTTCCTTGTCGACCTGACCAAACCCGGAGCAGCCTCTAGCATCTATCACCCTACTTTCTCTCCACCCCGCTCCTATCCACCCGAGGCGCCTCAAGTCTTTCAGATCTAGTGGAAAGCCATTCCAAGTGATCCGTTTGACCCTCACACTTTCTCTCTCTCTCTCTTATACCCCCTATATAGCCGCACGGCAGGGCATAGAACGAAGGGAACTCCATATGGTTTCTAGAAGGCAGATTTTGATGGACCGTTTTTTTTTTGACACCATGTCCGATTAGAAGCCCCCCCTGATGTAGCCTAGACTAGAAACTCCAAAAAAGTGACCCCATCTAAGAAACTACACCCCTCAAGGTATTCAAAAGTTACTTTACAAACTATGTTAACCCTTTAGGTGTTCCACAAAACTAAATAGCGAATGTAGAAACAATTTTAGAATTTTTTTTTTGTTACATTGCCTCAAAAAAGAGTAATATAGAGCAACCAAAAATCATATTTACCCCTAAAATAGTCCCAAAACAACAACCACCTTATCCCGTAGTTTCCTAGATGGGGTCACTTTTGTGGAGTTTCTACTCTAGGGGTGCATCAGGGGGCTTGAAAGGGTACATGGTGTAAATAAACCAGTCCAGCAAAATCTGCCTTCCAAAAACCATATGACGTTCCCCTTCTTCTATGTCCTGCCGTTTAGCCAAATAGTAGTTTACGACCACATATGGGGTGTTTCTGCAAACTACAGAATCGGGGCAACCCATTTTGAGTTTTGTTTGGCAGTTAACCCTTGTTTTACTCCTGGAAAAAATTGATTATTTTGGAAAATTTTCCAAAAAATTGAAATTTCAAAATTGTTTCTCCATCTGCCATCAACTCTTGTGGAACACCTAAAGGGTTAACAAAGTTTGTAAACCCAGTTTTGAATACCTTGAGGGGTGTACTTTCTTAGATGGAGTCACTTTTTTGAAATTTCTATTCTAGGGGTGCAACAGGGGGCTTCAAATGGGACATGGTATAAACAAAACCAGTCCTGCAAAATCTGCCTTCCAAAACCCATATGGTGTTCCCCTCCTTCTATGTGCTCCCGTTCGGCCAAACAGTAGTTTACGACCACATATGGGGTGTTTCTGCAAACTACAGAATCGGGGCAACCCATTTTGAGTTTTGTTTGGCAGTTAACCCTTGTTTTACTCCTGGAAAAAATTGATTATATTGGAAAATTTTCCAAAAAATAGAAATTTCAAAATTGTTTCTCCATCTGCCATCAACTCTTGTGGAACACCTAAAGGGTTAACAAAGTTTGTAAACCCAGTTTTGAATACCTTGAGGGGTGTACTTTCTTAGATGGAGTCACTTTTTTGAAATTTCTATTCTAGGGGTGCAACAGGGGGCTTCAAATGGGACATGGTATAAACAAAACCAGTCCTGCAAAATCTGCCTTCCAAAACCCATATGGTGTTCCCCTCCTTCTATGTGCTCCCGTTCGGCCAAACAGTAGTTTACGACCACATATGGGGTGTTTCTGCAAACTACAGAATCAGGGCAACCCATTTTGAGTTTTGTTTGGCAGTTAACCCTTGTTTTACTCCTGGAAAAAATTGATTATATTGGAAAATTTTCCAAAAAATAGAAATTTCAAAATTGTTTCTCCATCTGCCATCAACTCTTGTGGAACACCTAAAGGGTTAACAAAGTTTGTAAACCCAGTTTTGAATACCTTGAGGGGTGTACTTTCTTAGATGGAGTCACTTTTTTGAAATTTCTATTCTAGGGGTGCAACAGGGGGCTTCAAATGGGACATGGTATAAACAAAACCAGTCCTGCAAAATCTGCCTTCCAAAACCCATATGGTGTTCCCCTCCTTCTATGCGCTCCCGTTCGGCCAAACAGTAGTTTACGACCACATATGGGGTGTTTCTGCAAACTACAGAATCGGGGCAACCCATTTTGAGTTTTGTTAGGCAGTTAACCCTTGTTTTACTACTGGAAAAAATTGATTATATTGGAAAATTTTCCAAAAAATATAAATTTCAAAATTGTTTCTCCATCTGCCATTAACTCTTGTGGAAGACCTAAAGGGTTAATAAAGTTTGAAAAAACAGTTTTGAATACCTTGAGGGGTGTAGTTTCTAGAATGGGGTCATTTTTGGGAGGTTTCTATTATCTAAGCCTCACAATATGACTTCAAACCTGAACTGGTCCATAAAAAGTGGGATTTTGAAGATTTCTGAAAATTTCAAAATTTGCTTCTAAACTTCTAAGCCTTGTAACATCCCCAAAAAATAAAATATCATTCCCAAAATGCTACAAACATGAAGTAGACATATGGGGAATGTAAAATCATCACAATTTTTGGGGGTATTACTATGTATTACAGAAGTAGAGAAACTGAAAGTTTGAAATTTGCTAATTTTTCAAAATTTTTGGTAAAAATTGTATTTTCTTATGCAAAAAAATTAACTTTTTTGACCCAATTTTAGCAGTGTCATGAAGTACAATATGTGACGAAAAAACAATCTCAGAACGGCCTGGGTAAGTCAAAGCGTTTTAAAGTTATCAGCACTTAAAGTGACAGTGGTCAGATTTGCAAAAAATGGCCAAGTCCTTAAGGTGAAATAGGGCCGAGTCCTTAAGGGGTTAAAGACTCAAGCTTTCCAACGTGTGACCATGATATTTCAAAACTATGAGAAAGAAGATCTCAACATCTGTTCTGAGAGATGAGATCAGTCTTCACTAAAAGTAGCTAAAAGCAGTAATTTTGGTCATTGCAGTGCTGCTATGGGGTTTTCCTACACAGAAGTATAGAGAGTGCATGTCAGAAAAGGACAAGTGAATTGTGAACGATTGCATCAGCTGATGCACGGCTGACTCATTCTAGTGCACAGGTGTGTGCCTATCCAGCTCTGCTCTTCTTACCATCCTTCATACTGTCTCCTGTCTATAACCTAGCATCTCATCTTCCTAAATTATAAATTATCTATTACTCACAGAATGCAGAATTTCATCCATCAACTCTTTTGTAAAGCTCCTTCATTTTCTAGTAAATATTTTCAAGGGTGACAGTAGGGCACAGGTCACAGGAGGCTTGGATGAATAATAAGCTTTTTTTGGGTGGGATATCTGCTCTCTCCTCATACTATCACTGCGTACCACAGTTCCTCTGGTGAAAACATGACATTTGACCCGTGCATAGAATTTTCGCAGAAATGCACATATCACACAAGACTGGTAGAAGACATCAAAATAAGACATTCAGCCAGATGTGTTAGTATATGTAGGCTTAAGGTAGGTAGGTGTAACCACAGTTCTGATAGCTGGGATGATTACTGCTGTTAGCATTAAAAATACACCACAAGACAACTTGTCTTCAGCATGCGCTAGTAGAAATATGTACCTTGGACATTTTTTTCATATGCCTTTCTCATGGATCATGCTGGTGGCCTGATGACACCTACAGATCTCATTCTCAATGGTTTTACTTTTGCATTGTTTCATGTATGGTAAATGGCAATAAGTGAAATGATCTGCAATTCAGAGGATACGAAGAAGTAAAATGGTACATTTTTAAAACCTGTGAGCCCACTAAAAACTATCCACATGTATGCACTATGTGATGCCATCATGTACATCCAATCATAGACCAGTAAGTGGAAAGCTTCTCCACATGAATCTCTTGCTGCCAGGAATACTCTATGAGAAGATTTTATTGGGAGTGACTCACTGGATACTGCCATAGGGCCTTTGTTTCCTAGGGACTCCTCCAGGATCAACTTAAAAGTAGAGTGAACAGACATTCTGCTGCACCATCTTCCAGTAGGCAGGAAGAACGATGATTTACACCGAATTATCTGTCCAACAATAAAGAGAAATCTGTGGGTGTTAAATTACAGCTGTGCAGCCTCATCTGTCTACTGCTTTGCAATGATCTGTATGATCATTACGGGGGAGGAAGAGCCAGATGAATCTGATTAGTGTGAGACATGTTGATTTTACTCAGCGTCCGATTACAACAGGACATGACAGGAAGCTAGAGCTTTAAAGAGTATCTCTCACCATTCCTGGTATGTCTCTTTTAGTAAATACTTGTCATTCCTATTAAATAACATTTTTGGAAAAACTGATTCTCTGTTATTCCTGCAAGAATATATTGACAACTAGGTATTGCCAGTTTGGGGGTGGGGGGGGGGGGGGGTGTCCTTGCACAATCTTTGCTGACAGTATCGGACTGTGTAGGGACAGACCTCTTTGGTAACACTCAGTTGTCAGTGTAGTCCTACATGTCTAGGAGGAATAACAGTTGAACAGCACAACACAGAGCTCTTCGAAAAATGCTCCAGAATTGTTATTTCATTGGAAATAACAGTATTTGATAAAACAGACAAGTCAGGAATGGTGACAGGTTCTCTTTAGGTAAAGTCACTGTCACGCAGGTATATTTTGGTCAGTGTTTTCAGTTGTTTTCAGGAGTGTATCTAAAACATGAAAGAGGGACTAATCTTTTCCTTACACTTTTTATTTCAGTATAGTCTATTCCTGGTTGTAGTTTAAAATACTAATTGCCAAAACTACACAAGTAAAAATGAGGCCTTACAAGTAATGCAGTCATTGCCCTAGACCACTGGGGATTTTGGCACTGATCATTTTATATATATATATATATATATATATATATATATATATATACAGTACAGACCAAAAGTTTGGACACACCTTCTCATTCAAAGAGTTTTCTTTATTTTCATGACTATGAAGGCATCAAAACTATGAATTAACATATGTGGAATTATATACATAACAAACAAGTGTGAAACAACTGAAAATATGTCATATTCTAGGTTCTTCAAAGTAGCCACCTTTTGCTTTGATTACTGCTTTGCACACTCTTGGCATTCTCTTGATGAGCTTCAAGAGGTAGTCCCCTGAAATGGTCTTCCAACAGTCTTGAAGGAGTTCCCAGAGATGCTTAGCACTTGTTGGCCTTCACTCTGCGGTCCAGCTCACCCCAAACCATCTCGATTGGGTTCAGGTCTGGTGACTGTGGAGGCCAGGTCATCTGGAGCAGCACCCCATCACTCTCCTTCATGGTCAAATAGCCCTTACTTTCAAAGTTTTCCCAATTTTTCGGCTGACTGACTGACCTTCATTTCTTAAAGTAATGATGGCCACTCGTTTTTCTTTACTTAGCTGCTTTTTTCTTGCCATAATACAAATTCTAACAGTCTATTCAGCAGGACTATCAGCTGTGTATCCACCTGACTTCTCCTCAATGCAACTGATGGTCCCAACCCCATTTATAAGGCAAGAAATCCCACTTATTAAACCTGACAGG
The DNA here is from genome assembly GCF_905171765.1 of Bufo bufo. NCBI lineage: Eukaryota > Metazoa > Chordata > Amphibia > Anura > Bufonidae > Bufo > Bufo bufo. Next base: position 462,653,096 of record NC_053392.1, on the reverse strand, counting down.
GCACACCTGTGAAGTGAAAACCATTTCAGGGGACTACCTCTTGAAGCTAATCAAGAGAATGCCAAGAGTGTGCAAAGCAGTAATCAAAGCAAAAGGTGGCTACTTTGAAGAACCTAGAATATGACATATTTTCAGTTGTTTCACACTTGTTTGTTATGTATATAATTCCACATGTGTTAATTCATAGTTTTGATGCCTTCAGTGTGAATCTACAATTTTCATAGTCATGAAAATAAAGAAAACTCTTTGAATGAGAAGGTGTGTCCAAACTTTTGGTCTGTACTGTATATATATATATATATATATATATATATATATATACACAGTGGGGCAAAAAGGCTAAAAAGTATTTAGTCAGCCACCAATTGTGCAAGTTCTCCCACTTAAAAAAAGGAGAGAGGCCTGTAATTTTCATCATAGGTACACTTCAACTATGAGAGACAGAATGGGGGGAAAGAATACAGGAAATCACATTGTAGGATTTCTAAAGAATTAATTGGTAAATGCCTTGGTAAAATAAGTATTTGGTCACCTACAAACAAGCAAGATTTCTGGCTCTCACTGAACTGTAACTTTTTCTTTAAGAGGCTCCTCTGTCCTCCACTCGTTACCTGTATTATTGGCACCTGTTTGAACTTGTTATCAGTATAAAAGACACCTGTCCGCAACCTCAAACAGTCACACTCCAAACTCCACTATGGCCAAGACTAAAGAGCTGTCGAAGGACACCAGAAACAAAATTGTAGACCTGCACCAGGCTGGGAAGACTGAATCTGCAATAGGCAAGCAGCTTGGTGTGAAGAAATCAACTGTGGGAGCAATTATTAGAAAATGGAAGACATGCAAAACCACTGATAATCTCCCTCGATCTGGGGCTCCACGCAAGATCTCACCCCATGGGGTCAAAATGATCACAAGAACGGTAAGCAAAAATCCCAGAACCACATGGGGGGGACGGGGGGGACCTAGTGAATGACCTGCAGAGAGCTGGGACCAGAGAAAAAAGGCTACTATCAGTAAAACACTACGCCGCCAGGGACTCAAATCCTGCAGTGCCCCCCTGCTTAAGCCAGTACATGTCCGGGCCCGTCTGAAGTTTGCTAGAGAGCATTTGGATGATCCAGAAGAGGATTGGGAGAATGTCATATGTTCAGATGAAACCAAAGTAGAACTTTTTGGTAAAAACTCAACTTGTCGTGTTTGGAGGAGAAAGAATGCTGAGTTGCATCCAAAGAATCCCATACCTACTGTGAAGCATGGGGGTGGAAAAATCATGCTTTGGGGCTGTTTTTCTGCAAAGGGACCAGGACGACTGATCCGTGTAAAGGAAAGAATGAATGGGGCCATGTATAGTGAGATTTTGAGTGAAAACCCCCTTCTATCAGCAAGGGTATTGAAGATGAAAAGTGGCTGAGTCTTTCAGCATGACAATGATCCCAAACACACCGCCCGGGCAACGAAGGAGTGGCTTCGTAAGAAGCATTTCAAGGTCCTGGAGTGGCCTAGCCAGTCTTCAGATCATAACCCCATAGAAAACCTTTGGAGGAAGTTGAAAGTCTGTGTTGCCCAGCGACAGCCCCAAAAGATCACTGCTCTAGAGGAGATCTGCATGGAGGAATGGGCCAAAATACCAGCAACAGTGTGTGAAAACCTTGTGAAGACTTACAGAAAACGTTTGACCTCTGTTATTGGCAACAAAGGGTATATAACAAAGTATTGAGATGAACTTTTGTTATTGACCAAATACTTATTTTCCACCATAATTTGCAAATTAATTCTTTAAAAATCAGACAATGTGATTTTCTGGATTTTATTTTTTTTCTCTCATAGTTGAGGTATACCTATGACGAAAATTACAGGCCTCTCTCATCTTTTTAAGTGGGAGAACTTGCACAATTGGTGGCTGACTAAATCGTTTTTTGCCCCACTGTATGTATATATATATATATATATATATATATATATACACACACTATGTGGACAAAAGGTATTGGAACACACATCTTAATAATTGAATTCAGGTGTTTCATTCAGTCCCATTGCCAGAGCTGTATAAAATAAAGGTCCTAGCCATGCAGTCTGTGTTTACAACCATTTGGGAAAGAATTGGTCGTTCTAAAAAGCTCATTGAATTCAAAAATGGTGCTGTAATGGATGCTACCTTTATAACAAGTCAGTCTGTGAAATTTCTTCCCTCCTAGATATTCCATATTCAACTTTGAGTGGTATTACTGCAAAGTGGAAGTGTTATGAACCACAGAAACTCATGAGGTGGCAGACCACGTAAAGTTACAGAGCGGAGTCACCAAGTGCTGAGACGCATAGTGACCCAAAGCCAACAGGCTCTGCTGGCTCAATAACTGCAGAGTTCATAACCTCTCCACAACAACCGTTTGCCAGGAACCTTATGGAATCGGTTTCCATGGCCGAGCAGATGTACACAAGTCTTACATCACTAAGCCAAGCATGGATCAAGCGGTGTAAAGCACACCACCACTAGACTCTGGAGGACTGTTGATAAATCACGGTTCTAGATCTGTAAGTCTAATGGATGAATCTGGTTTTGGCAAATACTAGGAGAATGTTACATGCCTGACTGCACTGTGCCGTCTATGCTATGGGATTTTAAGTTAGTGTTTGACCTAGGCCCCTTCGTTCCATTGAAGGGAAATCTTAATGCTTCAGTATATCAAGACATTTTGGACACTTGTATGCTTCCAACTTTGTGGAAACAGTCTGGGGAAAGCTCTTTTCTGTTCCCGCATGACTGTGTCCTAGTGCCCAAAGCAAGGTCCATAAAGACAAGGTTGGGTGAGTTTAGTGTGAAAGATCTTGACCGGCCTGCACAGAGCCCTGACTTCAACTCCATCAGAAACATTTGGGATGAACTACAATGGAGAATGCGAGCCAGGCACTCTAGTCCAACATCAGTGTCTGACCTCACAAATGCTCTTCTGAATGAATATGCAAAAAGCCCCACAGACACACTAGAAAATCTTTATAGAAAGCCTTCCCAGAACACTGGTAGTAGTTCTAGCTGCAAATGCACTGTATGGTATCATTATTTTAATATTGTACGGAGGCATTACTAACACATTGTATGGTAGTACTATTGGACACTGAATGGCAGTTTTATTTGGGTATTAAAAGGTAGTATTTGTTGGATACTATAAAAAGGAATTATTCAGGCATTTTATTGTAGTATTAATTGGAGACTGCATTGCTTGAACATTAAAGCATAAAATTTTCAAGTATATATATATATATATATATACACACACTGTAGCTTTGGAAATGGCCCTTTTCGGTCTGTTGTCCAAGGCTTCGTTTTCTTTAAAAAAAAACTCTTCTACTTTTGTTCTAAACATTACTATCATTGACTGCTTTACAAGTAGCTTGCCCTCAGAAGATAATGTGCACCACTGAAATCAGAGTCACAGTATAGAAAATGCATTGTATGTACAGTAAATTATAAAAATAACCCGTATTCAGTTATTCTCAAAAACAGTTTTTTTAAAACATATTTGTACTTTTTCAAACCTACTGTAGCCACGTGTATTACCAATATGTAAACTACATTTACTAATTGACTGTCTGCCATTTTCAAATGACTGCTTTTAAAATACTATCACTCTGACGGATCCTTCGTCATCGCACAGAGATAGAAAGGTGACTTGCGGCGTGCAACAACACGTAATAAGTTCTAATAAACCTACAGTTAAATGAATCATTTGAGAAGTCATAAAATGAGTCTGCAGCTCTTGTTTGTCAGCCTGTGCCGGCGGCATGTGAACAAAAGGGGTAAACATATTTTGCTGCTGGTCCGTAATGATTCAGAGTGAGAGAAACAGAATAAACTCTGGTTTATAGATTCAAATTAGTTATTGGCAAAAAATGTGATCAAAAATAGCTCCTTCTATACGGTAAACAAGCTAACCTCACACAGGAAGCAAGCTGTGAAGACCAGCAAGAACAATTTGAGGGAGCTGGGAAAGTCACAGAATGTTCTACAGAAGACATAGCAGAAAACAAAAACCTCTTCTGCTTCTTCATTTTGAAATACAATTTTAGCAATATTTAGGTCGACCTCATAAAATAATGTACAGATCATAAATAGGAAGGAGACAAAGCAAGCAGCACAGGCAACAGAGAGGTAATGTGTGGCTAGGTGTAACCTACTCATACAATGTTGCTGTTGACTTTGAAATCTGCATTATGACTAGTAACTTCAGACATAGGAAGCTGCCCACACTATTTCCCAGATCTCTGATCCACGCCTGCATTGGCTTCTGAAAAAACTGCTTCTAAAACTAAGACGACAAGTCCTCATTTGAATAACCAGATAAATGTTTCGAATGTTTAACCGTTTGGAAGAAAGAGCTAACATATCATTACACTGGGGATCCTCCTCAAGCTAGCTTTAAGTACAAGTCATAAAAGTGGGACTTGGCAAGGAAGTCAAGTCATCAGCCAAAGGCCAGTAAAAAAAATAAGTGCGGCCAATCAGAAGGAAAATGGAAACGTGTGCGAGTTTGTTTGCCAGGCACTAATTGTTACTCATGTCTAAAGAAGCAGAATGCAGACTGGGTATAAAGAAACGTAATAAGAGTTTTCCACAGTGAAGGTGCAGTCTGTATTTTACTACAACACCAGAAGAAGAATTTTGTAATGCTTCCCTTGGGTTACATATAGTGAGAAATTACCATTTTGCTATATGCAACTGTTATTGGGCCGTTTGCATAAGAGGATACACAAATGCAAATATAATGATATTTACAGGTATGGAGCAGAGCTGAAATTGACATCTGTTTCTTTTGTGTAGGACACAATTTTGTAGGTTTACCTGTGGCCTTACAGAAAGCCCAGATTACAAACGAATTGATCACTTCTACATCTGACTGATGCATAGAAATACCTAGGCAAAAACTTGGTTCATAATGTGTCCACCGTGGTAAATGTCAGTTATATACTGGTATTGTTAAATATGGACCTTTTAAATAAGTACAAGGTTAATGATTATCTATAAAGTAGTCAAATTTATCAGTGGATTAAGGTAAGTAAAATGATCATTAAATAGTTATTAAAGCACATGCATGTGAAAGACTGGAATATTTAGGCATATGAAAAAAAATCCTGATTCTACAATGTTTTTTGCTAACATGCACAACACAGCCAAACATATTGTACATTCACAGACACAAGGACATGTGTGTATATGTATATACAGTGTAAATATATACACATATATATATATATATATATATACATATATATAACACCCCCCCCATATATACAGTACATATAGATACACAAATATACTTAATATGCACTCAGATACACACACATATATATATATATATATACTCACAAGTATATACACACATAGTTCAATACACACAATCATAAAAACTGCTATACAGTAAACAGAGACATAGATACATTACCAAATCAGCATACACAGAGTACATATATATATATATATATATATATATATATATGTGTGTGTGTGTGTTTTTGCATAATCAAAGTATAATCCGTAAATTTTTATTTTTTTAACAATTTGCAGCAAAAACAGTTAGACTTTCCTACATCTCCTCTGCAATTTCACCCCATTCTCATAAAACCTCTACTTTGAACATTACCAATCGACGCTATATTTGCTGCTAAAATCGTTCATTGTAATAGGAAACACCAAGCGGATCGTGGACGTAAATTCCTTCTAATGTCCTCCCATATACTGAAGTGAACTAAACAGAAATACATGCAGAAGCAAAACCTGCAACTCATGGTTATGTTTTCATGGCGAGTCCATGTTAAAGCAAGTCGTCTTCCACTTCAAAAGACATATGCTGTTTTCACAGTAGTGACTTTAGAAAAGGTTAAACAATTTTCCTACCGAAACTGAGTGGGTTGTGAAAGAACATTTTTAATGAAGAAAAATTTCCCCATTGCAGCTATTTTATTATCACCATCAAGCCATCAAGTTTCAGTCTGAGCTATTTGTATGTATTTAGAAAGGCAGAGATAAGATAAATTAACACAAAAACAAAGTCATCATCCTATATTTCTTGGTTTAACTTGAAGAGGAAGGGAACAAATATTTTGCTTCACCGACAACCCTAAATCTAAAAACGCCACTGCCTTCCAATGAGTGCTGTACACAGAGCACGTAATGACAGGGCAGGAAGTCATTGTAGATGTCTTATTCTTCACACTGTTCCCGGCTAAATAATGCAAATCATCACTGTGGCCATGTTCACACAAAGGGGTAACGCTGCACGAACTAAAGGAGTACTGCTGTATGTATATCCTCATATGTCTAATGCACTATATATCACTATAATATTTAAGAACAGCTGTCCACTCCTATAAAGCTGCTAATGTTGAATAGACATATTTCTCCAAACTGCACCACATGAAAGAATACCCCAAAATCAATTAGCATTACCCCAAAAATCTATTAGTAATACTGTAAATAATAATATCATTTTAGATGAAACCAGTGCAGCCATGTTTGTCAGTTAGTAGCACAACTCATTGAGCTATCTGTGATTTTCCATAGGACTGCATGCAAACCAGATCTTTACACAAAGAATTAACCATGTCCATAAAAGAAACAGTTACAGTCACACGCGGCAGATTTGGTGACAAAATTGATGTTACTGTTCCATTTATCTGAATGGGGCTTTCAGACATCTAACTACATTCAGATAGGGAATATAGCCTTAAAAGACAACCTCATTGTAATGTGGAACAAATACATGTATAACACAGAAAACATTATATAACACTGTACAGAGCATTTGTTCACCCTTATAGGTATCTGCCTCCAAGACCAGCAATTGTTACCACTGTAGCACACACAATCACAATCAATAATGCAAAATTTACAACCAAGGCCTCACGCACATGAATGTATTTTTCATCCCGTGCTATCTGCACACTGACCTATTCATTGCTATGGGGCCATGCGCAAATCAGTGTTTTTTAACAGATCCATTTTTTCTTTATGGAAATTAGCCTGTTGCATTGGGAATCCGGTTGCCTAATATGGTCAAGGTACCGGAGCTCATGTATCCGGCATTGCCAGACACAACCGTGTACCACCAGATCCCCATTGACTATATTAGGTTCTGGCGGTAATCAGGACATTTTGTGGCTTTTGGCCACAAAAAATACTGATGCATGCAGTGTCCAGCCGACAGCTGGCGTTTATGATGGAACAGGCTAATGTAATAGCCTGCCAGATTGGTGGACGCAGCCTTATAGAACATATTCTATCCTAACCTATCCTTTCTATTGATGGGAGTGAGAAAAATCCACAAAATCCGTATTTTGCAAATCCAAATATGAATGCATGAGGCCTAACACTCCATTTGGCAGTACGTTCAAGCAGGATTTTGCTGAACATATACCAAGATGAATGCAACTGTATTTTCATACAGTTCTATATATTTGCCATTGGTTACCATTGAAAAATTGTACAGTGTGAAAGAACTTTTTATTTCACTTACAGATGCATTGAAAAGTAGAGTTGACTAGATTAGGGATACTTGCATTCACCACCAAATGTATGATAAAAGGACACTCTTTACAACCAGTGTACTGTTTGCTCATGATAGTGTATTGGCACTTTAGAAATATTAGTCAGCAGGATTTCTTGGCATATAGGGAAATATACATGAAAAATGTTGTGAGGGCCAAGCCTAACTAAGGAACATACCTAGCTGAAACCCATATTAACACAGGTGAATACACAATGCAATTTCCTGGTTGGCATCAAAACTAGGGCCTGAATCCTGGAAATCAATATTTTCAGTGCTACTGCCAAGAAATAATAAAGTTACTAGATTGCCCTATTTTATTATGCACATTGAACTAAAGGCATACAGTATGTTCACAAGCTGAGGAACAGTTGTATGGTGCAGATATAGTACTTCCCATTTGAAGAGAGCAATATTTTCCACAATATTTTAGGACAAAGTCCACAGTACACTTTGTATTTCATATACAGTCGTGGCCAAAAGTTTTGAGAATGACAAAAATATTAGTTTTCACAAAGTTTGCTGCTAAACTGCTTTTAGATCTTTGTTTCAGTTGTTTCTGTGATGTAGTGAAATATAATTACATGCACTTCATACGTTTCAAAGGCTTTTATCGACAATTACATGACATTTATGCAAAGAGTCAGTATTTGCAGTGTTGGCCCTTCTTTTTCAGGACCTCTGACTGGGCATGCTCTCAATCAACTTCTGGGCCAATTCCTGACTGATAGCAACCCATTCTTTCATAATCACTTCTTGGAGTTTGTCAGAATTAGTGGGTTTTTGTTTGTCCACCCGCCTCTTGAGGACTGACCACAAGTTCTCAATGGGATTAAGATCTGGGGAGTTTCCAGGCCATGGACCCAAAATGTCAACGTTTTGGTCCCCGAGCCACTTAGTTATCACTTTTGCCTTATGGCACGGTGCTCCATCGTGCTGGAAAATGCATTGTTCTTCACCAAACTGTTGTTGGATTGTTGGAAGAAGTTGCTGTTGGAGGGTGTTTTGGTACCATTCTTTATTCATGACTGTGTTTTTGGGCAAAATTGGGAGTGAGCCCACTCCCTTGGATGAGAAGCAACCCCACACATGAATGGTCTCAGGATGCTTTACTGTTGGCATGACACAAGACTGATGGTAGCGCTCACCTTTTCTTCTTCGGACAAGCCTTTTTCCAGATGCCCCAAACAATCGGAAAGAGGCTTCATCGAAGAATATGACTTTGCCCCAGTCCTCAGCAGTCCATTCACCATACTTTCTGCAGAAGATCAATCTGTCCCTGATGTTTTTTTTGGAGAGAAGTGGCTTCTTTGCTGCTCTTCTTGACACCAGGCCATCTTCCAAAAGTCTTCGCCTCACTGTGCGTGCAGATGCGCTCACACCTGCCTGCTGCCATTCCTGAGCAAGCTCTGCACTGGTGGCACTCCGATCCCACAGCTAAATCCTCTTTAGGAGACGATCCTGGCTCTTGCTGGACTTTCTTGGATGCCCTGAAGCCTTCTTAACAAGAATTGAACCTCTTTCCTTGAAGTTCTTGATGATCCTATAAATTGTTGATTGAGGTGCAATCTTAGTAGCCACAATATCCTTGCCTGTGAAGCCATTTTTATGCAATGCAATGATGGCTGCACGCGTTTCTTTGCAGGTCACCATGGTTCACAATGGAAGAACAATGATTTCAAGCATCACCCTCCTTTTAACATGTCAAGTCTGCCATTTTAACCCAATCAGCCTGACATAATGATCTCCAGCCTTGTGCTCGTCAACATTCTCACCTGAGTTAACAAGACGATTACTGAAATGATTTCAGCAGGTCCTTTAATGACAGCAATGAAATGCAGTGGAAAGGTTTTTTTGGGATTAAGTTAATTTTCATGGCAAAGAAGGACTATGCAATTCATCTGATCACTCTTCATAACATTCTGGAGTATATGCAAATTGCTATTATAAAAACTTAAGCAGCAACTTTTTCAATTTCCAATATTTATGTAATTCTCAAAACTTTTGGCCACGACTGTATATCATTAGTATGGGGAAAGCGGAATCTGCATGTAAAACCTGTGGGTCAGAATGGTTTCATAGGCATCCCTTCTATGTGAACACTGTAGATGTTTAACCCCTTAGGGACACAGCCTTATTTCACCTTAAGGACCAAGCCATTTTTTGCAAATCTGACCAGTGTCACTTTAAGTGCTGATAACTTTAAAACGCTTTGACTTATCCAGGCCATTCTGAGATCGTTTTTTCGTCACATATTGTACTTCATGACACTGGTAAAATGAAGTCCAAATAATAATTATTATTGCATAAAAAATACCTAATTTACCCAAAATTTTAAAATATTAGCAAATTTCAAAGTTTCAGTTTCTCTACTTCTGTAATACATAGTAATACCCCCAAAAATTGTGATGGCTTTACATTCCCCATATGTCTACTTCATGTTTGAATTATTTTGGGAATGATATTTTATTTTTTGGGGATGTTACAAGGCTTAGAAGTTTAGAAGTAAATCTTGAAATTTTTCTGAAATTTACAAAAAAACTATTTTTAGGGACCACTACAGGTCTGAAGTCACTTTGCAAGGCTTACATAATAGAAACGACCCAAAAATGACCCCATTCTATAAACTACACCCCTCAAGGTATTCAAAACTGATTTTATAAACTTCGTTAACCCTTTAGGTGTTGCACAAGAGTTATTGGCAAATGGGGATGAAATTTGAGAATTCAATTTTTTTGCCTAATTTTCAATTTTAACCCATTTTTTACACTAACAAAGCAAGGGTTAACAGCCAAACAAGACAGTATCTTTTTTGCCCTGACTCTGCCGTTTACAGAAACACCCCATATGTGGCCGTAAACTACTGTACGGCCACACAGCGGGGCGTAGAGTGAAAGGTGCGCCGTTTGGTTTTTGGAAGGCAGATTTTGCTGGACTGGTTTATTTACACCATGTCCCATTTGAAGCCCCCCTGATGCACCCCTAGAGTAGAAACTCCCTAAAAGTGACCCCATCTAAGAAACTACACCCCTCAAGGTATTCAAAACTGATTTTACATACGTCGTTAACTCTTTAGGTGTTGCACAAGAGTTATTGGCAAATGGGGATGAAATTTGAGAATTTCATTTTATTGCCTAATTTTCAATTTTAACCCATTTTTTCCACTAACAAAGCAAGAGTTAACAGCCAAACAAGACTGTATCTTTATTGCCCTGACTCTGACGTTTACAGAAACACCCCATTTTTAATGGAAAATAGAGATACAATTTCAAAATTTTACTTTTTTGGCAGATTTTCCATTTTAATATATTTTTTCCAGTTACAAAGCAATTGTAATTGTAGCATTATTTATGGCCCTGATTCTGTAGTTTACAGAAACACCCCATATGTGGTCGCAAACTGCTGTACGGGCACACGGCAGGGCGCAGAAGGAAAGGAATGCCATACGGTTTTTGGAAGGCAGATTTTGCTGGACTGGTTTTTTTGACACCATGTTCCATTTGAAGCCCCCCTGATGCACCCCTAGAGTAGAAACTCCAAAAAAGTGACCCCATTTTAGAAACTACGGGATAGCGTGGCTGTTTTGTTGGTACTAGTTTAGGGTACATATGATTTTTGGTTGCTCTATATTACACTTTTTGTGAGGCAAGGTAACAAGAAATAGCTTTTTTGGCACCGTTTTTTTTTGTTATTTACAACATTCATCTGACAGGTTAGATCATGTGGTATTTTTATAGAGCAGGTTGTCACGTAGGCGGCGATACCTAATATGTATACAATTTTTTTATTTTTGTAAGTTTTACACAGTGATTTCATTTTTGAAACAAAAAAAATCATGTTTTAGTGTTTCCATAGTCTAAGAGCCATAGTTTTTTCAGTTTTTGGGCGATTATCTTGGGTAGGGTATGATTTTTGCGGGATGAGATGCCGGTTTGATTGGTACTATTTTGGCGTACATGCAACTTTTTTGATCACTTTTATTACCTTTTTTGGGAAGTAATGTGGGCAAAATTTCAATTTCCTCATAGTTTTTATTTTTTTATTTTTATGGCGTTCACCGTGCGGGGAAAGTAACATGACCGTTTTATAGATCAGGTCGTTACGGATGCGGCGATACCTAATATGTGTAGTGTATTTTATTTTTTTAATTTTTATTCAGTGATAAATGTGTTTTTTTTAACTTTACTTTTTTCACCTTTTTTTACATTTTTTTGACCCAGACCCACTTGGTTCTTGAAGATCCAGTGGGTCTGATGTCTGTATAATACAGTACAGTACACTATATAGGGTACTGCACTGTATTTTACTTACACTTTGTCTGAACAGATCTATGCCTTTAGCACATATCTGTTCAGCACCATGGACAGCAGGATGCCTGTGAAGGCGTCCTGTTGCCATGGGAACCTTCCCCGTCTGCTCGGTTGTAGCCACAACTGCGCAGACGGGGAAGGGTACGGACCGCGGTATGGAAAGGGTTAAACGGCTGACATCGCATCACAGATGTCAGCCGTTTATACCAGAGTGTCAGCAATGTGCTGACACTCTGGTATACCCACTGGCCACCAACGATTATTCAAGAGGAGGCAGGCGGGGGATCGCGATCCCGCCTGCCTCACCGCCCGCAACCCCCTCCCCTGCACCTCCCACCGGGATAAAATCATTCAAGGGTGCAGGGGGGGGGGGAGATAAATATATATTTTAGGAATACAAAAGTTTCTGATCCCCGCAGTCAGGGACTGCGGGGATCAGAAACTGCAGAAAGCGCAGCAAACTGCAGGTCTGAATTGACCTGCGGTTTGCTGCGATTGCCGACATGGGGGGGGGTCACGGGACCCCCCTGCGCATTTAGCCTAGGTGCCTGCTCAATGATTTGAGCAGGCACCTTGTTCCGAACACCGCCGGCCGGGCGGCAGTGATCGGAACAACACATGACGTACCGGTACGACATGTGTCCTTAAGTACCAGGGCATCATGACGTACCGGTACGTCATGTGTCCTTAAGAGGTTAAAGGGATTGTCCCACAAAAAATATTTTACAGTTTTCAAACCAGCATCTGGATATGAATTCTTTTATATTTGCATGTAATAAAAATTTAGCATAGGCACTGAGTCATTTAATAAAATGTCTCTGTATAGCGCTACATGCTGTTTGTTTTTTTCTTATTTCTTTGTCCTGCTCACTGAGATGGTCGCACATGCTTAGTTTCATTCTTCAACTGTCTCCTGAGATGTGAAAGGGAGAACTGAGACACGCCCCCTGAACTGAAGCAGAAAAGACACTTCCCTTGAGCTGTGATAGGGAGAGAGGTCCTACAGGAGACCCACACCCTGAGCTGCAGCAGAAAAGACACTCCCCTGAGCTGCCAGCTTGATATAAATCTAGCAGAGCAATGAATGGGGAGATCTCTGGATCCATGTGAGGTACGGGGCTGGTTCTAGCTTTGTTAGAAAGAGATTGTCATGTACTATATGATGACTGATTTTAATTTTTTATATTAATCATGGGATAACCCCTTTAACACTCTAAAATCAATTAATCAATCAATGTGGGACAGACCGTTATCATTATAAAGAAGTTGCCAGCTTGATATAAATCTAGCAGAGCAATGAATGGGGATATCTCTGGATCTGTCACGGAACCATGAACCAGACGTACAACAAGAGATAAGAGAAAATAAGAAGGCTTTATTGAAAATAAAGCTGTAAAGCAAAAGTCCAAACGGATGGTGAAACCGAGCAGAGTCTTAGCGAAGCCAGAGGTCAGGAACCAGAAGGGTAGTCAGACGAAGCCAGGATCAGGAACCAGCAGGGTAGTCAGACGAAGCCAGGATCAGGAACCAGCAGGGTAGTCAGACGAAGCCAGGATCAGGAACCAGCAGGGTAGTCAGACGAAGCCAGGATCAGGAACCAGAAGCAGCAGCAGTCTTAGAAGCATGTGAACACAAGAGGACCAAGCAAGGAACTGAAGCCACAGACCTCCTATATATATGAGCTAGGCATCCAGCTCCTCCCAGTGGGAAGGAGGAGCCGCAGGGTGGAAGGCTACAAGAAACCCAGAAACCAAGATGGCCGCCAGCACATGTCAAACGAAGGAGAACAGCAAGAAGGTAAGACCATGACAGTACCTCCCCCTCAAGGGCCCCTCCTCCGCGGAGCACAAAACGGTTTCTGAGGGAAGCGTGCGTGGAAGGCTCGGAGCAAGGCAGGAGCATGGACATCTGCGGAGGGAACCCAGGAACGCTCCTCAGGACCATAACCACGCCAATGGACCAAAAACTGCAACCGACCGCGGACCAGGCGTGAGTCCAGGATATTGCTCACCTCATATTCCTCACGATTGCCCACTTGGAACGGACGAGGACGAGGAACCGAGGAAGTGAAACGATTACACACCAGTGGCTTCAACAGGGAGACATGAAACACGTTGGAGATCCGCATGCCAGGAGGAAGCGCAAGGGCATAGGCTACCGGGTTTACCCTGCGAAGCACTCGGAAGGGACCAACAAAGCGAGGCGCCAGCTTGGGAGTGGGCACTCGAAGGTTGAGGTTGCGGGTGGACAACCATACACGGTCTCCGACCTGGTAGGAAGGAGCAGGCGCTCGTCTGCGATCAGCCTGGAGTCTCTGGCGCTGCGCAGAGACCTCAAGGGACTTCTGGATCTGTACCCAAGAAGCACGTAGGACGGAAAGGTGATCCTCCACAGCCGGAATATCCTGGGGAGAGAATACCTCCGGTAACACGGCAGGTTGGAACCCATAATTGGCCATGAAGGGAGACGTCCCAGAGGAAGAGTTCACCGCCGTGTTCCTGGCAAACTCAGCCCAAGGCAGGAGGTCAACCCAATTGTCTTGGTGATCGGAGACATAGCAACGAAGGAATTGCTCCAAGGCCTGATTGGATCGTTCTGCGGCCCCATTGGACTGAGGGTGGTAGGCCGAGGAGAAGGAGAGATGAATCCCCAACTGGGAGCAAAAGGCGCGCCAGAACCTGGACACAAACTGACTCCCCCGATCCGACACAATCTCCTTGGGCAAACCGTGCAACCGGAAGACCTCCCTGGCAAAAATCGTGGCCAACTCTTGTGCAGAGGGTAACTTCTTGAGAGGAACACAGTGGCACATTTTGGAAAACCGATCCACAATCATGAGAATGACCGTATGGCCTCGGGATGCAGGGAGGTCCACAATGAAATCCATCCCCAGGTGTGACCATGGGCGCTCCCCGGTGGCTATGGGTTGCAGAAGGCCCAACGGAAGGTGCCGAGGGGACTTACTCTGGGCACAAACGGAGCATGCCGCTACATATGCGGCGATGTCGGAACGTAGGGAAGGCCACCAGAACAGACGTGAAACAGCCCAGGACAGCTGATTCTTTCCAGGATGCCCCGCGGTCTTGGAGTTATGGTAGGTTCGCAACAACCGAGTGCGCAACTCCTCAGGCACAAAACATCTGCCGTTGGGTCTCCCAGAGGGAGCACCAGATTGAGCCGCCAAAATCTGCTCACCCAGGGGAGAGGTCAGGCTGGTGCGAATGGCGGCCAGGATCTGATTCGGAGGTATGACCGAAGTCGGAATCGACTCCTCCCTGGACAGCTCGGAGTACTGCCGTGATAAGGCATCCGCCCTGATGTTCTTGGAACCGGGTAGGTAGGAGACCACGTAATTAAAACGTGACAAGAACAGAGCCCATCTGGCCTGACGTGGTGTCAATCTCTTGGCCTCAGAAAGGTAGGTCAGATTCTTGTGGTCCGTCAGGATGAGAACCGGAACCACCGAACCCTCGAGCAAGTGTCTCCATTCTTTAAGGGCCTGCACGATGGCCAATAACTCCCTGTCACCAATCTGATAGTTGCACTCCGCGGAAGACAGTTTCCGGGAGTAAAACCCACAAGGAAGCAGAGGACCCTCTGGTGTTCTACGCTGAGACAGAAGGGCGCCTACTCCCGTCTCAGACGCGTCCACCTCGAGGACAAAGGGCAACCCAGGGTTGGGATGCGACAGAATCGGAGCCGGCACAAAGGCGGACTTTAGGGCCTCAAAAGCTCGGATGGCCTCGAGCGGCCAGACCTGGGAATTACTGCCCTTCCTGGTCAGATCCGTGAGAGGCTTGGCCAGCATGGAAAAGTCCCTGATGAACTTCCGATAATAATTGGCGAAGCCCAAAAAGCGCTGCAGGGAACGAAGACCACTGGGCTGGGGCCACTGTAAGACAGCCGAAACCTTCTCAGGATCCATGGAGAACCCCTCAGCGGAAATGATGTAACCTAAGAAGGTTACCTGGGATCGGTGAAATTCGCATTTCTCAAGCTTACCGAACAGCTTGTTCTCTCGTAACCGTTGCAACACTCGTCTGACATCCAGAATGTGGGCCTCCATGGATTCAGAATATACCAAGATGTCATCCAAATAGACTACCACACACTGCTGCAACAGGTCACGGAAAACATCGTTGATGAATTCCTGAAAGACTGCGGGCGCATTGCACAACCCAAAGGGCATAACCAAGGATTCATAATGACCGGTCCTGGTGTTAAACGCGGTCTTCCACTCATCGCCCGCCTTGATCCTTACCAGGTTATATGCCGCCCTCACGTCGAGTTTGGTAAAGACCGTGGCCCCTTTAAGGCGATCGAACAGCTCGGAAATCAAGGGTATCGGGTAAGCGTTCTTGATCGTGATGCGATTGAGACCCCTGTAATCGATGCAAGGCCTCAACTCACCGCCCTTCTTTTTCACAAAGAAAAATCCAGCCCCTGCCGGGGACGAAGATTTGCGAATGTGTCCGCGTGAAAGCGCCTCCCTCACGTACTCCTCCATGGCCTCATTCTCCGCTACCGACAGTGGATAGACTTTGCCACGAGGAGGAACGGCACCAGATTGTAACTCTATGGCACAATCGTATGGGCGGTGCGGAGGTAGGGCAACCGCGCGCACCTTATCGAATACGTCCCGGTACTCCTCGTATTCAGGAGGCAACAGAGAGTCCGAGGAAGTACACAGCAACTTGACAGACCCATGGATGCAACTAGCCCCACACTGCGGTGACCACGAGAGGATCTCGACCGATCTCCAATCGAAAGTCGGATTATGCTTCTGGAGCCAGGGGTACCCCAAGACCACCGAGTAGTGTGGAGACGAAATAACCTGGAGGCAGACCGACTCTCTGTGAACGGCCCCAATGGCTATCCCCACTGGAAGGGTCTCATGAGTCACGTGTGGCGGCAGAAGGGGTCTGCCGTCTATCGCCTCAAGAGCCAGTGGGGAACCTCGAGCCTGCAGAGGAATGGAATTGGCGGCAGCGAACACACTATCAATGAACAAACCACCAGCACCAGAGTCCACCAACGCCTGGGTCGTCACCGAGCCCCCGACCCAGGAGAGGACAACAGTGATCAGTGGTTTGTCAACACGGGAAACCGGGGACGAGGAGACTCCACCCAAGATCTGCCCCCGACAGGATCTCAGGTACGAGCGTTTTCCCGGACGGTTCGGACATGCCAACCGAAAATGCCCACCGAGACCACAGTACATGCATCGGCCCTCGCGTCTCCGGAGTGCCCTCTCCCCCTCGGACAGGCGAGCAAACCCCAGCTGCATGGGTTCACCCCCAGACAAGTCATCCCCAGGAGGCGTGGGAGGAGAGGGAGGCACGGGTGGGACAGCAAACGTAGGCACCAATCTGTTAGAAGACCTCCGCAGGTTCTCCTTAAAGGAAGGTCTCTCCCTGAGTCTGGTGTCAATCAAAATCAGGAAAGAAATAAGAGACTCGAGCTCAACTGGTAGGTCCTTAGCTGCAACCTCATCCTTCAAGGCATCCGAGAGACCATGAGAGAAAGCAGCGACCAGAGCCTCATTATTCCAGCCCACCTCTGCTGCCAGGGTACGAAACTCAATGGCGTATTCAGCTACGGATCGTGAACCCTGTCTGATGGACATAAGGAGCTTCGCAGCAGAGGCAGCACGAGCCGGCACATCGAATACCTTCCGAAGAGAAGCAACAAAACCGGAAAACTCGGCAACCACCGGATTGTTGTTCTCCCATAAAGGGCTGGCCCAGGCCAAGGCCTTGTCCGAGAGCAGCGAGATCAAGAAGCCCACCTTTGATCTCTCAGTGGGAAAGGCATGTGGCAGCAACTCAAAATAAATGCCCACCTGGTTAAGGAAACCTCGGCACTGAGTTGGCTCTCCCCCAAAGCGCTGTGGAAGAGGGGCAGAACCGGTCATACCCCGAAACACCGCAGGCGCAACAACAGGTGTCGGGGTAGACTCTGGCGCAACAACCGGAGCGGCAGTAGGAGCGAGCCCAGGAGCGACAACCGACCCATCGGCAACGGGAGCGAAATGAGCCGTGCGTTCAAGCAGGGTTTGCAACGCCACAGCGAACCGACCCAACAGGTGATCCTGCTGATCAAGTCTGGCAACCAGCGTGGGTAGCGAGGATGGCCCTGTACCGTCAGAATTCATGGCTTGGTCCTAATGTCACGGAACCATGAACCAGACGTACAACAAGAGATAAGAGAAAATAAGAAGGCTTTATTGAAAATAAAGCTGTAAAGCAAAAGTCCAAACGGATGGTGAAACCGAGCAGAGTCTTAGCGAAGCCAGAGGTCAGAAACCAGAAGGGTAGTCAGACGAAGCCAGGATCAGGAACCAGCAGGGTAGTCAGACGAAGCCAGGATCAGGAACCAGCAGGGTAGTCAGACGAAGCCAGGATCAGGAACCAGCAGGGTAGTCAGACGAAGCCAGGATCAGGAACCAGAAGCAGCAGCAGTCTTAGAAGCATGTGAACACAAGAGGACCAAGCAAGGAACTGAAGCCACAGACCTCCTATATATATGAGCTAGGCATCCAGCTCCTCCCAGTGGGAAGGAGGAGCCGCAGGGTGGAAGGCTACAAGAAACCCAGAAACCAAGATGGCCGCCAGCACATGTCAAACGAAGGAGAACAGCAAGAAGGTAAGACCATGACAGGATCCATGTGAGGTACGGGGCTGGTTCTAGCTTTGTTAGAAAGAGATTGTCATGTACTATATGATGACTGATTTTAATTTTTTATATTAATCATGGGATAACCCCTTTAACACTCTAAAATCAATCAATCAATCAATGTGGGACAGACCGTTATCATTATAAAGAAGTTTTCAAACCAGCATCTGGATATGAATTCTTTTATATTTGCATGTAATAAAAATTTAGCATAGGCACTGAGTTATTTAATAAAATGTCTCTGTATAGCGCTACCTGCTGTTTGTTTTTTTCTTATTTCTTTGTCCTGCTCACTGAGATGGTCGCACATGCTTAGTTTCATTCTTCAACTGTCTCCTGAGATGTGATAGGGAGAACTGAGACACGACCCCTTTTACAGTTTTCAAACCAGCATCTGGATATGAATTCTTTTATATTTGCATGTAATAAAAATTTAGCATAGGCACTGAGTTATTTAATAAAATGTCTCTGTATAGCGTACCTGCTGTTTGTTTTTTTCTTATTTCTTTGTCCTGCTCACTGAGATGGTCGCACATGCTTAGTTTCATTCTTCAAATGTCTCCTGAGATGTGATAGGGAGAACTGAGACACGCCCCCTTAGCTGCAGCAGAAAAGACACTCCCCTTGAGCTGTGATAGGGAGAGAGGTCCTACAGGAGACACGCCCCCTAAACTGAAGCAGAAAAGACACTTCCCTTGAGCTGTGATAGGGAGAGAGGTCCTACAGGAGACCCACACCCTGAGCTGCAGCAGAAAAGACACTCCCCTGAGCTGCCAGCTTGATATAAATCTAGCAGAGCAATGAATGGGGAGATCTCTGGATCCATGTGAGGTACGGGGCTGGTTCTAGCTTTGTTAGAAAGAGATTGTCATGTACTATATGATGACTGATTTAAATTTTTTATATTAATCATGGGATAACCCCTTTAACACTCTAAAATCAATCAATCAATCAATGTGGGACAGACCGTTATCATCATAAAGAAGTTGGAAGTGTTTAACATTTTGGTCTAATAGTCAGTAGTCCACCCATTTTTTTTTTCATGATAGAAGATTCCCAGAAAGATTGCTGATCCCTCATCTAGGATCACTGAATATGTGTGTTCAGCCTAAACATCTCTAACTGCCAATATAAACTAAAATGTACATGGCATAATGATTGTTCACCAGGTGATCATTCATTCAATGGTTGTTGACCTGTATGGCCACCTTTGGTCAAAGCCTCTAAAATTTGTCCTATACATCCAAACATCCATTCTTATGCTCATTTGATTGGCAGTCATTTACAATGGATTCTTTCCATTAGCAGTCATCTCAAGCTGACCGTAGGTGTCACTGACAGGAGATGCAGTAAAATGCCCACACAAGATCACCAGATCTGAGAACATTTTCGTCCAAATCAGTAAATTATGTCTTCTTAAATACATCTATCCTAAAGTATTCCTGGAATCTATGCAACGTACTCACCAGTGCCCAGATATCACAGCCTAATGACTTATTTTACTTCTTTTTATACCTTATACCAAATTAATAACTACGCTTCTTCTTAATCATTCACCCCAAATATTGCACTGCCAGTTCCCGGCAGCAGTAAAATATCTTAAGTATACATCAAAAAGTGTTCATCTGAGAAAACATCTCTATCCTCTAGCTGAACTACTGTTTCAGAGCTCTGGAATACTGCATTCACTCATGGTTAACACTGCCCACGTATCACTTCAAAAGGAGAATAAACAGTTAATGTTGCTGGTTTTAAGAGTACAGAAAGTTCTTCATTTAGTATTGTTTTTTTTTTTTTTTGCTATCTTATGTGACATATAAAAACCAACAACCTTTCCGTCTCACTGAACACACCCAATAATAACTTGAGCAGCAAAACAGAAATATAATAAATATAATGAATGTTTACATGATAATAATGCAGCCCCTGCCCTTATCAGCTACATCTGCTTCTCTGTGGGCCTTAAAATGTTCTGTTTTCAAAAATACACCTATGCAAAAGCCACAGAAACTTACTGTAGATACTGACTCCAGTGTGTGTCAGATCTGCGTGTCACTGTGTTTAACCTCTGTTCCTTAATACGATCACTGGAAACAGGGTTAAACACTGGGGTTCTTTGGGCCCACCAGAGGAAATTATTCTCACGGCTCAACCCTCATTATCATCAATAAAGTCAAATAGGTTTTCCGTCAAAATAATAGACCTTAGTGGTAATTGTCTCCAACGGCAACTTCAAATGCTTTTTTTCTCTGGACTTTTGGGGCCCACTATGGTATCAGAGCCTGGGCCCACTGGAGCATCCTCTGGTACTCTGGTGGGCCAGTCCGATGCTGACTGTAAAGCTGTTGAAAATATAGTAACCTATGTATACAAAGCTTAAGGGCTGTATTATGCATATACTTGTGCCATAGGCATCAAGTTGTTCTATAACTAGGAATTAAATATAAAAATGTTTTTTTAGATATGTTACTTATATGCATGTTTAGCATATACTGTATACATCAGGAGACAAAAAAAAACACCAGATGCAGTCTTTATACATGTGCTCCACTGTGCTTTTGAAACTAACAGATAAACAAAACAAATTCTACAATTGCAGCTAAATAAAAAACGACTTCACATACAACAAAAGTAAATATAAAACTGCCATCCTGTGCTGAGTTAATCAAATGGCACAACTGACAAGGTGTTCAAATTCAGCTCCGTTACATAATTCTGTATAATTGTAGAATAAAAATAGCTGACCATAGTTAAACGATCAAGAGGTGTTATACAAGTCCCTCATACATGATATTTGACAACACTAAATCAATGTGTATGTATATAAAGTGATAATAATACTTTCATTCCATCACCATTTTCAGCACTGCAAGTTTGAGGAGTTCAGCTCTGTGTAAATAATAGTTTTTTAATTCATTAGTTTGAGGTTTATTTAAAATACACTGTACAGTGCATATACTGCAGTACAATTATATTACACCATCAATATTAGTGCGCAGTCTATTTACTCCAACAAAAAACCCACTAGCTCATTATAATACCGTGCTTCTATATCTCCACGGTTAAATTAGTTAAAAAGACGGCTGGCGTTCGACCCCCTGCTGAAACACTAATTTCATATACCAGCTACCTACATCGAAAAGAATAACAAGAGATATATTTCGATCTGTTTGCTATGTTTTTGACACTAAATGACACCTCAAACTTGTGGTGTGATATTAATACTGAAACTGTGTTTCAACAAAAACTTTGGTTTTCAAAAACAATAGTATATGAGAAAGAGGCGTGTAGCTCTAATCTTTTTTTTATAAAAAGCAACAAAAATGACAGTAAACAGTTTCATTTACGATAAGATAAACTGGGAATAATTATTTTGTGTATTTTTCTTTTCCATATGTGATAACTTTTATATGAAATTATCATTTCTGTATGTACACAAGTTTGTACGAAAGTTGAATATTGCAAAATACTATGTATCTAACCAAGCCCGTGTGAAAAATAATGAGGTGGATGGAGGGATTGTACATACGCATTTAAAAGAAAAATCCACTTTTTACCCAAAAAACAAAAATAAAGAATGTGTTGAAGCTTTTAGGAGAGGAGTTTTGAAGGAGATTGAAGCAATAAGTATGAAACCAAGGAGACAGAACCTGACACAGGAGCAGAGAAATGCACTTAAGAGTTTAAATGACAATCATAAGATCATTATAAAGCCAGCGGACAAGGGAGGGGGGGTAGTTATTATGGATGTAGAGAAATATGAGGCAGAAATGTTGAGGTTGCTATCAGATGGGGAGACCGATCAGATTTTAAAAAATAACCCAACAATTGAGTTTAAAGAAAAACTTGATGCACTCTTGACCAGAGGTTTTATGGATAAGATTATAAACAAAAAAGAGTTTGAGTATCTGAATAATAAGTTCCCGGTCACGGTATACTTTTTGCTCAAAATACACAAGAGTCTGACCAACCCCCCTGGCAGACCCATTGTGTCGGGTATAAACTCTCTTACAAGTAGGTTAGGAGAATATGCGGACTATTTTCTTCAAAAATATTTTCCACTGATACCCTCCTACCTGAAGGATTCAGGGAGTGTTTAGAATCTAATCAAAGGGTTTGGCGTCCTGGTGACATGTGGTTAGCAACAGTCGATGTAACATCGTTGTATACAGTGATCCCCAAGGATTTGGGTCTTAGGGCGATAGAGGAGGAGATAAGACAGGACCCTTTGATGACAGAGGAGCAGGGGAAGTTTATCCTTGATTGTGTAGATTTCTGCCTCTGCCTTTTCTGGTACAAAAGACAGTTACTACCTCCAGCGTACTGGTACGGCGATGGGGGCGATATTCGCCCCCAGTCTCGCTAATATTTTTATGGGGGCCTGGGAAAAAGAAAACATCAGCCCCGTCTTGAATAAAGTGACAGGCTTTGGTGAACTTACAGTTTGGAAGAGGTTCATTGACGACTGTCTGATTGTGTGGAGGGGAGAGAGACAGGGTCTTTTAGATTTCATAAGCAATTTGAATGTAAATCAGAAGAACCTCTCCTTTACAAATACAGTCAGCAAGAGTAGTATTAATTTCCTTGATCTGACTATTTTTTTGGAGGATAACCATTTGAAGACCAAAACATTCTTCAAAGAGACTGATGTCAATGGCTATATTGAAACCACTAGCTGCCACTATACCCCCTGGTTGAAGAATATACCCAAGGGGCAATTAAAAAGGGTTCACCGTAACTATATAAAGGAGGAGGACTTTAAAACGCAGAGTGAGACTATCAGTGGACGGTTTTTGGAAAAAGGATATTGTAGAGAGGATATAGTGAAGTGTAGGGAAGAAATAGAGAGAGAAAATGTAAGAGAGGGAGACCCGGTAAAAATAAAGAAAGATTTCCGATTCTCCTTCCTTACACAGTATAATGTCCATGCTGGAATAATTAAAAATGTAATAAGAAAGAATTGGTCAACCTTAAAGGATGATCCAATACTAGGAAAGGATATTCCGCACCATGCAAATGTGATTTTTAGAAAAGCACCAAGTCTACGGACTAAACTGGTGCACAGTTCTTCACACCCTGAGGGTGTAAGGAAGGGGAATAAATTTACCTGGTGTGGGTTCTGTTTGCCGTGCCGTAACAGGAAGAAAGAAAAGAGAAAGAGGGATACTCAGACTGTACATTCCAATCAGAAAGGTCAGGAGTACAAAATAAAAGGATCTATCACCTGTGAAAGTGTAGGGGTGGTCTACATGCTGGAGTGCCCGTGTGGCCTCCAGTATGTGGGCCGAACCATGAGGAAACTGAAAGTGACAATTCAGGAACATGTCCGAAACATCAGAAAGGGTCTCGAGACGCATAGTGTCTCTATGCATTTTCAAATCAAACATCAGCGGTCTGTTATTTTCCGGGGTTGAGCTGGTAAAACTGCACTGGCGGGGAGGGAATTCCATAGAGCGGATAAATAGGAGGGAAGTTGAGTGGATCTATAAGATGGATTCACTACAACCAAAAGGGATGAATGTGGAGTTTGATTTGAAACCCTCTCTTACCTGAGTAAATATTCTGTAGTACCAATTTGAGCCATTTGAGGATCTGTGGCAGCATTGTGGGAGGAACCGTATAAGGCTGAAGTGAATCTTGTGGGGCGCGTCCAGTCATTCATGGATGGAGAGTGGCAACCCTAGGGTATGTATTTTACCATTGGTGGGAATGGATCGCGTGAGGCATGACGCGATTGGTCATCCATGAATGAAGGAGGGCCATCCTATGATGTGCAATCCATTACTGGTTGGAATGAATCATGTGGGTTTTGACATGCTCATTGGTGGGAATGGATCACGTGGGGTATGACATGTATGGCTACCATGAATGAAGGAGGGTGGTCCTATGATGTGTAATCCACTATTGGTTGGAGCTAATCATGTGGGTGGTGACTTTTTTGAATGAATGGACAGGTCCCAGGAAGTGTGCTCTCTACTGATGGCTAGATATGTGGTCATGTGGGGTGGGTGGATATTTCTAATTATGAGAATGTTATGCGATCAGTCCATATATATTTTTTATGTTAACTATTCAATGTGGTAACTGGAAGGAGTTTTTTATGTGATGTGTATTTTATGAGTGTATTTTATGCACCCTTATATGGGTTTTAATTTTTGTATTGAGCCGCAAAGGCTATTACGATCTTATGGAGGTGTGGTAGATTCCCACCTGTAGGTATATAAAGACCGCCCCAAAGTAGGCGGAGGAGATACCCCTGACGAAGCTTTTCAAAGCGAAACCCGGGTCGGGTGAATGATTTATACATACTGCCTGTTACCTTATTTGATCTTGTAAGTACAATAAAACCTTGCAGTCTAAACTTGTGTGATTGTACTTCACTATCTGTGGCAACCTTGATTTCTCACAAAGGTTCCCAAAGGAAAGGTGAATCCAAGTGATCTGACCACTTTCCCATATCCAAGGGAGTTCTGTGTGATCTGGAAGGGAGGATGTTTCTGCTTTGTTCTGGAGCAGCGCGGTCCATTTAAAGAAACACATCTGTATATGTGAACAGTACCCACTTCACAAATGGAACTCGCGACGCACCAAAAGAAAGGCACCGTACTAACGGCTGTTTTATACAATTCTTTATTACAGGTAGATGCTTATAAGGGTTGGACAGATTAAGCTAACAGAATATTGCAAACATGCAGATTTTACCTTGCAAGATAGGCCACAAAAATGGCTCCATCATTTGATTTCTATATGGTCCAATAAGTTGGGCCATTGTAACAATTTATAATGAGATGTTAACACTTGGAGGCCAAGCTAAAATTATTGTAGATGACATTTATGAATGCAATATGATTAGGGACCTGTTGTTTGTATTTGTAATTTTTGTAACTCTTTCAAATACATACAAAAAAGATAAGTACTTACTAAGGCCTACTAACAACCTAGGCAACGCTTTATAATGTTGCATAGTTTTTTAACCTATTTTTTTTATCCTTTTGTTTTAGGCCCCACCTTTTTTTGAGGCCCACACACGTATTATAATTTCATCATCTACTTTGGTTGTGAACCAGCATCTGTTTTTTGGATTAACAGAACACTTATAATGTCTCTTCCAGGCTTCCACTTTAGTACTGACATTTGGCACAATGGCAAATAGGCCACCTAATGTTGGCAAGTGGTGCACCACCTTTCTAGTCTATAGATCCCAAACTAGTTTTCATTCTGTTCTGTACTACAGCTGTAATATTTGCAATACAAATATATTCAAAAAGGAAACATTATTATGCGGCATTCTTTAACAGCCATACACAGTACGTCTTTGATGCTTAATCTGTGACACACAAAGAACTTTTGCTTTTAGGGATTTTTCTTCTTCAAATCACTATGCCCACAGGTATATAATCTGTGGCTGTATCAGGGGAAAATGACACATTTAGAAACCTCTCAGTAATAAAATTCTTCACTTTCTCCACCACTTCACCATACCGAATAATTCCTGAAAAGTAACGCTTACTTCAAAACAAATATATCAGAATGATATATTTCAAAATTAGGGGGAATGTATCCAGTTCTTCATACAAGAATACAATAGCACTAAACATGTTATACACTAATACATGTTATAGCACTAATAAAAATGCCCTATACTGCATAAATTCATATTCAAATTTTTCAATTTTCAGTACTCTATAATTGAGGTCTCAAGACATTAGTGTGACATAAAAAAGCCACAAATGCTGATTGAACATATGCATCGTATCTTTCCAGAGGGAAAGTTTTATATTGAGGCCTATTGACAGCATTTATATTAAAATAAATACTGTAGAAAGTCAGGAACTGCTGCAATACTGCCGGGCAAGAAGATACACATTGCCAATAACAGATTATATAAAATAAAAAAATTGCAGGAACAAAAAATGAAAAACAGCCCTAATGAGGTACAGTACCTAGAATAATAAGCTAAATGTCTATAGTGTAATCTGCCCTGGGAAAGGAGCTCTTCTTTCACATTGTCTCTGCAGGTCTCAAACTCAGGACCCACTTTATGGCAGACAGAAACATTAATAGTAGTAAGCCAGCAGCTCAACTGTTGTCAATGGAAAGGTTTTCTCTGAGTAAAAAGCTCAATCGAATTCTTCACATGCATAACTTACTGGTATCTACCGATGAATCTCTACATGACAGTACATTGTACAGGGTTTTTTGTTTTTTTTAAGGATAAAAGCAGAAATATATTGTTTTAGTTGTACAATATATTACAACAAATTTTTGTAATAAACTTTATGAAATGAATGTCACAAAACCACTGGTACACCCACTGAAAGCAGCTCTTGATGGTGGTGGTTGTCCTGTAATATCCTGCTAAAAACAATTCATTTCCTATTCAGTGTATTATACATTGCTAAGTGTATTCCCCTGCATAGAAGGGCGATTCTCCCAAATGGCATTAAAATAGTCTTGTTTTCCAAGGATGGGTAGTACTTCCATTTAAAGGAAGCTCAAGCTGGTGGAAGTACTCCTATTCTTTCCAGCTGCTGTTTGCTAAAGGGTACATCACACTGCCCTACAGGTGGGACTCCCAGTGCACTTTGAAACATGTTCTCTTGGGACTCCCATGAAAAAGAGCAGTGCCAGAGAAACTTTGTGGGGCCCAGGCCGCTGCTAAGTCTGTCCACATTTTGTTACTTCCCTGGCATGCACAGCAAGCACGCTATCCAGTGCACCTCTGTGTATGCCAAAGAAACAGTTTGCCTGGAAACCTGGATGGAAACAGAAGAGAAGGGCCTGCCCCCCCCCCCCCCCCATATTGCTAACAAAGTAATTGTCCATTAATTGTAATCAAGGGAAAATTTTCAATTGTAGCGATATGCCATCACTGTATGAGATAAGACAACGCCTTTAATTGTCACTCTAGGACAAGGCAGCGTGCATCTGGATAAGTAAATGATAATACAAACAGTTTTTTTCACATTGGAAACTGAAATATTATATTGAAGCCAACACCCGAAACAAGTCTAGATACTGTTGCCTGTTACATGAAACCCACATAAAAACCACTCAGCCATTTTATGTTTTATTGTTTCATGCTCCTAACACTGAAATAATGCATAGCAATAGCCCTTCACTCTGTATAATCAGAGACCATAAACATGGTTTACTGAGAGTATGCAAAATGATGCAACATTATAGCTTGATGTGTGGCTCATAATCATGACAGAGTGTGGGTCTTGAAAAATGTATTTTATGTAAAATAAACTATTGAGTCTACAATAATGATGGGGAAGCACGCCGTGAGAAGGTTGAAGGGATTATCAAAGATAGTTCAATAACTCAGTTTACAGCTCAGGACAGTGATTGTCTGCATTGCTCACTGCTGTGTCTACAAATAGCACGAAGATGACCAGGCTGGCACTGCAAGATACCGTGCTGGAAAAGGGGGTTCACTTGTTTTTAAGCTATTTAAGGCATTGTCTGAGATTTTGAATTATCTAGGACAAGCCCTTTAAATGCAAGTATAAAAAAAACTGGGCAACTCGCCATAGCCCCCTGGCTTTGGTAATCCACCCCGCAAGCAGCTTAAAACTCTTCACTCTGTACTCAAGAAAAGTCTGCTCCTGCAGGCTTCCTGATCTTTACCCTTTAGAACTGGGATGTGCTGCAGAAACTACCTCCCTATATCCTCCCTGCACTCATCTTTATGATCAGTGCAGAAAGAAAAGAGAAAGCTGATCAATCAGTGTATAGCTTTCTGTTAGGGGTGGTAGAGTCACTGTAAGGTAGTGTGGGAAAAGGCGGCATAGAGAGCAGTTTATGTGGATGGGGGAGTAGTATGTAAGAGAGGGAAGCACTAGGAGCAATCTGTGTTAGGAAAAGGAACATATACAAAAGAGGAAGGCAGAATAGTAGCAATCTGAGTAATGGCCTGGGTAATGGCTTGGGGACACAAAAGAGGTATTACTGTACAAAGGTTGGTTATTATTACTATATGGGGCCTAAAAGGGACACTATTACGGTTTGTGGCTACTGAGAAGATCACTATTACTATGCTTGGGCACATTTAAAAATAATAAAAAAGAACATGTACAGTCAGGTCCATAAATATTGGGACATCGACACAATTCTAACATTTTTGGCTATATTCACCACCACAATGGATTTGAAATGAAACAAACAAGATGTGCTTTAACTGCAGACTGTCAGCTTTAATTTGAGGGTATTTACATCCAAATCAGGTGAACGTGTAGTAGGAATTACAACAGTTTGCATATGTGGCTTCTCGGCTGTTCCATGGCCAGGTGTGTGTTATTCCCTCATTATCCCAATTACAATGAGCAGATAAAAGGTCCAGAGTTCATTTCAAGTGCACTATTTGCATTTGGAATCTATTGCTGTCAACTCGCAAGATGAGATCCAAAGAGCTGTCACTTTCAGTGAAACAAGCCATCATTAGGCTAAAAAAATATATAAAAATCATCAGAGAGATAGCAAAAACATTAGGCGTGGCCAAAACAACTGTTTGGAACATTCTTAAAAAGAAGGAACGCACCGGTGAGCTCAGCAACACCAAAAGACCCAGAAGACCACGGAAACAACTGTGGTGGATGACTGAAGAATTCTTTCCCTGGTGAAGAAAACACCATTCACAACAGTTGGCCACATCAAGAACACTTTCCAGGAGGTAGGTGTATGTGTGTCAACAATCAAGAGAAGACTTCACCAGAGTGAATACAGAGGGTTCACCACAAGATGTAAACCATTGGTAAGCCTCAAAAACAGGTAGGCCAGATTAGAGTTTGCCAAATGACATCTAAAAAAGTCTTCACAGTTCTGGAACAACATCCTAAGGACAGATGAGACCAAGATCAACTTGTACCAGAGTGATGGGAAGGGAAGAGTATGGAGAAGAAAAGGAACTGCTCATGATACTAAAAATACCACCTCATCAGTGAAGCATGGTGGTGGTAGTGTCATGGCGTGGGCATGTATGGCTGCCAATGGAACTGGATCTCTTGTATTTATTGATGATGTGACAAAAGCAGCAGGATGAATTCTGAAGTGTTTCGGGCAATATTATCTGCTCATATTCAGCCAGATGCTTCAGAACTCATTGGACGGCGCTTCACAGTGCAGGTGGACAATGACCCAAAGCATGCTGCAAAAGCAACCAAAGAGTTTTTTAAGGGAAAGAAGTGGTATGTTATGCAATGGCCAAGTCAATCACCTGACCTGAATCCGATTGAGCATGCATTTCACTTGCTGAAGACAAAAATGAAGGGAAAATGCCCCAAGAACAAGCAGGAACTGAAGACAGTTGCAGTAGAGGCCTGGCAGAGCATCACCAGGGATGAAACCCAGCATCTGGTGATGTCTATGCGTTCCAGACTTAAGGCTGTAATTGACTGAAAAGGATTTGCAACCAAGTATTAAAAAAAGTTAAAGTTTGAATTATGATTATTATTATGTCCCATTACTTTGGATCCCTTAACAAGTGGGAGGCACATATGCAAACTGTTGTAATTCCTACACCGTTCACCTGATTTACATGTAAATACCCTCAAATTAAAGCTGACAGTCTGCAGGTAAAGCACATCTTGTTTGTTTCATTTCAAATCCATTGTGGTGGTGTATCGAGCCAAAAATGTTAGAATTGTGTCAATGTCCCAATATTTATGGACCTGACTGTACATGTTAAAATACTCTGTTCATTATGTACACGTCATATATCAAATACAAAGCATGAGTTTAAAATCAGAAAATATTCATGTATAGTATACACATATCAAAATGATACGGTAGTTAAAAAAGGTGTCCCCTTCTCAGGTTTCTGCCTTACAACCACAACCACCACCAACCCCACAGAGCCCACCCTCCACACCATATGGAGGGGAGATGACATATAAGTTAACAGTAGAAGAGAAAGAAAAAAAAGGAAAAAAATACTTTGATTTATTCATTTAAATAAAAAAGTAGCATGCATGTGGGTGATATATATCTTGGCCCAGGATATCCATGTTTCCAGTGGAAAATGGAGAGTATACCTCTTAATATGTTTCTCATACAGTATTATACGGCAAATGGTTCTTTTCCAGGATATATTTGACAGCGCGTATTTTACCACCCCTGTGAAAATAATCATGTTTATCGCATCACAATACTTTATTCTCTAAATCCCAACCAGACCTAATATACATAGTTCCACATCTGGTGAAAACTGTAAGGCTACTTTCACACTCTCTTTTCACGTATCCGTTTGAAATGAATTTTGAAACAGATCCGTCACACACCTGACAAAAAGGAGACGAACGGAAACCATTCAGACGGATCCGTTTAAACTGATCCGTCTGTAAAGAGGATCCGTTGGTTACATTTGTTTACATTTTGGCTTCCGTTTAGTGGATCCGTTTTGTAATAAGAAGGCGTGTGTACCCACTTTTACAGTGTATTTAAGTAGGTAATCCACTTTGGCTCTTTGTGTATTGAGAACATGTTGCCTGCACACATACGTCTGCGATTGAGGTTACTTATCCTAAAAGCGAGATGGAAAAGACGTGCCCAGGAAAGAAGACGCTGGTATTGGGTCCACCCGATAACTTTCAAACGCATGACCAGAGGCGTATTTTGGGTCCTGTATTTGGAGCTTCGTGGTAATCCAGAATTTTTTTTCAATTATATGCACATGACTATCGAGAGTTTTGACCAGCTACGGCATTTCGACAAGCTTTGAAAGACAGGATACCCGCTACAGAAGGGCAATTACTCCTGCAGAGAGACTAATGGTGACAATAAGGTAAGGATTGTCGTAATTGTTATTTTTTTACAGCTCTATAAAAAAAATTTTTATATTTATGTAATTTTTTTTATTTTGTCACAGGTTTCTTGCTACCAGAGAAAGTCTGTCATCGCTGCATTCATCGCTGGGAATTTCAACGATCTCCAGCATAGTCCGCGATACTTGTCGTGCCTTGTTGGAGGTACTGCACGAGGATTACATCCCACATCCTACAACTGGACAGTACCTTCAGATCGCAGACAAGTTTCTACAAACCTGCCAATTCCTGAACTGGTATACTATAAGGGTATACTCTCCCTATTGCAATATGCTTAAGAGCCACGCCAGTGATTGATTAGTCCGAAGTTATGTAATAGATAAATAACAGATAGTGATCCAAAGGACCTCTCACGTACATGTTCACCAGGTTCCTATTATGTCCATTGGTCTAGGGTCCTTTCGCAATATGGATGTGGCTCCGGAGCATAATTTTACCCCTTCTTATACCGCTAGCTTATACGCTGTACTTCAGGCTAATGGAGCGCACGCCAGCTCTGCGTGCGTCTCCTGAATGGCGGAAGTCCGGTCAATGGAACGCAAATACGTTCCAATTTCCGGAAATGCGTTCCACAGATAGTGGAAGCATTTATCAGAAGCGCTGATATGATCGGCACTAGTGTTTTGCTCGAATATTGGAATAGCGAATATTAATCATGAATATCGGCACTTTGAGAATTTGCGAATATTTAGAATATAGTGATATATTCGTAATTTCGAATATTCTAGATTATTTTTTTCAACAGTAACCTCCCTTCTTGCTTGTGGGCCAATGAGAAGGCTGCAATGTCTTTGTCGGAGCTTAGCAACATCCCTAGCAACCAATAGGAAAGTTGCCTACCCTTTACTATATAAGAACCTCCCCAGCAGCCCTTGTATGCAGTATTTTGCAGATCTGAGAGAGACAGCAGTGTTATTGCTGTGCTCTCTGCTTTCCTGTGTCATTACATTAGATTAGTTAGTTAGCTTATATATATAATACAGATAGTTAGTGGGAGATAGTCAGTGTAGGTTAGATAGTGATATAGTGTAGTGGTTCTGCTGTCCATACATTCATGCTACATACGTAGTGCTGTATGTATGTTTGCTACATAAATACTTAGTGCTGTGATGTCACAAGTTCACGACAATACTTAGTGCACCAATCACTAATAAGTAGTCAGACCTGTTAAAATGTGAAGTTGCACGTATTGCGCCAAAATATTTGAATCATTAGTGCCGATTTCGCAATCGCGAATATATTGGAGCACTCTATCTGCATATAAAGTTATTGTAATGTTCTGCAGTGCCAACCATTTTCTCCAGTCTCAGGAAACTTCTAGCAGCTTAAAAAATGTAGCTATAGTGACCCACGCCTGTATTTCGCGAGCATTACACGAATATTACATTATCGATTTTTCGCGATCAAGAAAATAATCTCGAATTCTCGAATATATGACAAATATTCTACCAAATATTTGTGAAATATCGCAAATTTTTCAGCGACTCTCAAGATTTAGATTCAAACTCATAAAGAGAAGGGGAAAGGAATTGTTTGGATGTTCATTCAGCCATTAGAGATTTGACTACTCCTAAAAATATATAACAATATGTATGAGTGTTACATAATTACCCCCACTGCTACATGTACTGCAGCCAAAACAAGAAATAAAAAGAAATATAATTGTATATGAAGCAAATAATATGTGAGTAGAAGCCCCTTTGTTACTAAGGACTATCACAATTTCAACAAAGATATTCTATTATGACGCTTCCCGCGACGATATTCACATCCAGTTTCATCGCCCCTTATACATAGACCTCCTCTTTGGGACTGTCGAATCGCTTCCAGTGCCGAGAACCTGAGGACCTCAGGTCTACCTCCATGTACTTCCAACACATGGTTAGCTACTGGTGTATTATTTTTTCTGATGACATCATTAACGTGTTCACACACTCTTCGTCGCAGTTCTCTGTATGTTTTGCCTATATAGTCTTTTGGACATGGGCATTGGCATAAGTAGATCACACCCTTACTTTTACAGTTAACAAAATCCCCGATGACATTTTTTTGTCCGGTAGTGGAACAGGTATTGATCTTGATATTGGATATAAACCTACAGGCCTTACATCTGCCACATTTAAACATTCCCAAAGACTTACAGTCAAGCCAAGTGCCCATCTGTTTCGGGCTGGAATAGTGGCTATGTACAAGACAGTCCCGCAGGCTCTTTCCTTTATAAAAAGTAATGTACGGACGTAGAGGGACCGTATCAGAGAGGTCCGATCCATTCTCAGTATAGGCCAGTATTCACTGAGAATGTCTCTAATTTCCTTATTTACTGTATCAAAGGTAGAGATGATATGGATAATATTTTCTTCATGACCACGCAATTTATTTTTGGGATTCAGGAGTTTGTTCCTATCCTGATCCCGAGCGTATTGAGAGAAGCATTTGAATACGCTAGGGATCAGGATAGGAACGAACTCCTGAATCCCAAAAGTAAATCACATGGTCATGAAGAAAATACTGTAATACTAATTTTCATATGTGAACAAGAAGAGAAATCCTCTGCGATCCTCTCCCTCTCTGTACTCACAAACTCAGTAGCAGGCAGGCCGGGAGGCAGCGCAACTTACTGACGTCACGCGCCTGCTCCGCCTGCTTCATTCACAAAGTGGGAGGAGCAGGCGCGTGACGTCAGTGAGTTGCGCTGCCGCCCGGCCTGCCTGCTACTGAGTTTGTGAGTACAGAGAGGGAGAGGATCACAGAGGATTTCTCTTCTTGCTTACATATGAAAATTAGTATTACAGTAAGCGGGGCCCGGTGCGATAGAATACAGTGACTGCACCGGGCCCCGCTGCCATTACAACACCAGATGCCGGCCCCCAGACCCTGTATTGGGGGTCATTCACTAACAGGGACACTGTTATGGGTGGGATCTGTGGATGACACATATATAGCATAAGGTGCTATATATGTGTCACCCACAGTGCCATCCACAGAGCCCCCACAACAGTGCCATCCACAGAGCTCCCACAACAGTGCCATCCACAGAGCCTCCACAACAGTGCCATCCACAGAGCCCCCACAACAGTGCCATCCACAGAGCCCCCACAACAGTGCCATCCACAGAGCCCCCACAACAGTGGCATCCACAGAGCCCCCACAACAGTGCCATTCACAGACCACCATTAGTTCAAAACCCACCAAAAGCACACCTTTTGGTTCAAAATATTTTTTAATTTGGCTATTCCCCACCCTTCTTGTAATTGTTCCGCTACTTGTGGGCTGCGCGGGCATGAGTTCAGTCACTTCGGTGCGCAATCCCGTCCTGCAGCGCGTGATCCCGCGAGACCCGCCGCTGTAGGTCACGGGTCTCGCAGGATCACGCGCCAAAGTGACTGAACTCATGCCCACGTAGCCCGCAAGTAGCAGATCAGTGGAACAAGTACAAGGTGGAGGGGACTGTTTCTAACAGAGGCTCACTAATGAACGCTGAGATTAGATCGCCCCATACGAAAGCATTGAATCAATGCTTTCCTATGGGGAAAAATCTGACCCTGGAGGTCATCATGCAGAGTGTGAGGACGTCCAGCGTCAGATACCAGACCAAAGGTCTGTTTTAATCCAGGAAGCCTTCAGGTGGCTGCCAGCCACTAGAGGCTGACTTATTGCTGGAACGTAAACAATGCAGTTTCTCTAGAACATTGCAGCTCGATTTGCAAAAGCGACACTGTACCCAGACCACTTCAATGAGCTCTCCTTCCCCTCCTTTTCGTATTTTTTATATGTATAAGGGGCGATGAAACTGGCTGTAATAATCGACGCGGGAAGCATCATAATAGAATATCTTTGTTGAAATTGTGGTAGTCCTTCGTAACATAGGGACTTCCATTCACATATTATTTGCGTCATATACAACTATTATATTTCTTTTTATTGTTTTGGCTGCAGTACATGTAGCAGTGGGGGTAATAATTTATGTAACACTCATACCCACATACATATTGTTATATATGTTTAGGAGTAGTCAAATCTCTATGGAATAAACATCAAAACAATACCCTTCCCCTTCTCTTTATGAGTTTGAATCTAAATCTTGAGAGGCGCCGATGATAACAGCGCTTCTGATAAATGCCTCCACTATCTGTGGAACGTATTTGCGTTCCATTGACCGGACTTCTGCCATTTAGGAGACGCACGCGGAGCTGGCGTGCGCTCCATTAGCCAGAAGTACAGCGCATAAGAAGGGGTAAAATTATGCTCCAGGGACAGATCTATATTGCGGAAGGACCCCAGAGCAATGGACATAATAGGAACCCGCCGAACATATATGTGAGAGGTCCTTTGGACCACTATCTGTTATTTATCTATTACATAACTTCGGACTAATCAATCACTGGCGTGGCTCCTAACCACTTCACATCTGGGCCATTTGCCCCCTTCCTGACCAGGCCTAATTTTGCAAATCTGACATATCTCACTTTATGTTGCAATAACTTTGGAACGCTTTTACTTATCCAAGCCATTCAGAGACTGTTTTCTCGTGAAACATTGTACTTTTTGATAGTCATAAATTTAAGTCAATATATATTTATGAAAAAATCTCAAATTTACCAAAAATTTTGAAAAATTCGCAATTTTCTACATTTCTATTTCTCTGCTTTTAAAACAGAAAGTGATACCTCATAAAATATTTATTAGTTAACATTCCCCATATGTCTACTTTATGTTCGTATCATTTTGGAAATGTCATTTAAATTTTTTAGGACGTTAGAAGGCTTAGAATTTTAGAAGCAATTCTTAAAATCTTTAAGAAAATTGCCAAAACCCACTTTTTAAGGACCAGTTCTGGTCTGAAGTCACTTTGGGGGGCTTACATAGTGGATACCCTCATAAATGACCCCATTGTAGAAACTACACCCCTCAAGTTACTCAAAACTGATTTTACAAACTTTGTTAACCCTTTAGGCGTTCCACAAGAATTAAAGGAAAATGGAGATCAAATTTAAAAATTTCACTTTTTGGCAGATTTTACATTTTAATCCATTTCTTTCTTTAACACATTGAGGGTTAACAGCCAAACAAAACTCAATATTTATTACCCTGATTCTGTGGTTTACAAAAACACCCCACATGTGGTCGTAAACTGATGTAAGGGCACACGGCAGGGAGCAGAAGAAAAGGAGTGCCGCATGGTTTTTGGAAGGCAGATTTTGCTGAACTGGTTTTTAAATGCCATGTTCCATTTGAAGCCCCCCTGATGCACATTTACAGTAGAAACTTCCAAAAAGTGACCCCATTTTAGAAACTAGGGGATAAGGTGCTAGTTTTATTGGTACTATTTTTGGGTACATATGATTTTTTGATCATTCATTATAACACTTTATGGGGCAAGGTGACCAAAAAATGTTGTTGTTTTAGCACAGTTTTTAAACTTCATACATTTATTTTTACAGCATTCACCTGAGGGGTTAGGTCATGTGACATTTTTATAGAGCAGATTATTACGGACGTGGCGATACCTAATATGTATACTTTTTCTTATTTATTTAAGTTTTACACAATAATAGCATTTTTGAAACAGAAAAATTAAGTTTTAATGTGTCAATGTTCTGAGAGCTATATTTTTTTTTTATATTTTGAGCGATTTTCTTATGTAGGGGCTGTTTTATTAGTACCATTTTGTGGGACATACGCCTTTTTGATCACTTGGTGTTGCACTTTTTGTGATGTAAGGTGACAAAAATAGTTTTTTTTTAAACAGTTTTTATTTTTTTTATGTTGTTCACCTGAGCGGTTAGGTCATATGATATTTTTATAGACCTGGTTGTTACGGACGCGGCGATACCTAATATGTATACTTTTTATTATTTATTTCACATTAACACAATAATAGCATTTTTGAAAAAAAAAAATGATGTTTTAATGTGTCCATGTTCTGAGAGTCATAGTTTTTTTTATTTTTTGAGCAATTTTCTTATGTAGGGGCTCATTTTTTGCGGAATGAGGTGATGGTTTTATTGATACAATTTTGTGGGACATACGTCTTTTTTTTTTAATTTATAATATTTTTTATTTTGAAAATATACAAAATTAATACATAAACCAATTTAAAGTAAGTCAATATATAAAACAGACATACATATCCTTATTCCCCCCCCCCCCCCATTGGCTGTCGTTCTCCTTAATTCTTCAAATACAACATAAGAGTAAATACATTTAAAAATATCTACCTACGTGGCTCTGCGTGCTACTCTCCGCTGCATTTCCATATACTCATACATTTTTATTTGCTGAAGGTATAGGGTATAGATCACCACTCCCTTGAAGAGGGCTGGGAGACTGAGCCCCAGTACTTCACCAATATAGCTTTCGCCACCATCAAACCCCTCATCCAAATCCGTCTAACCTGGGGGGGGACTTCTGTTTCAGAACCATAATCTCCTAAAATCACTGTCGATACTCCCGGGTTATATTTAATTGAAGATTCTTTTTGTAGAGCAAAGAATACCTCATCCCAATATTTACTTATTTTATTGCAACTCCAGAGCATATGAACATAGTTCGCATTTACATGGCCACATTTAGGACAACAGCAGTCCCGTCCCCTATTTTGGGGAACTTTTCCTTGGATTTGGGGCGTATAATAAAGCCTATGGAGGATCTTGAATTGTATTAGTCTATGTGCACCGGAGACTGTCGCCCTTCTCACGTTCCTATAAATAGAAGACCAATGCAAAGGGGGGCAATTCAAGTCTTGCTCCCATTTACTTGGACTTTTGAAAGGCGTTACAGCCACCAGCGCCATACGGAGTTTAGAGTATAATCTAGATATTTTCATCTTCTCATCCTTCTGGGCATAACAGTAATCCAGGAATAACGTGTATACATAAATAAATCCAATGGTGAGCAATAATTAAATCCAAATTCCGAAAGTGTTTTAAACCGACCTAAATAAAAAAGGTGAGACACCATATAGATGCCTTTACGTGTCCAGTAACCAAAATCTGTAATTTTGAAGAACTCCTCCAGCGCCCCGTTCCCCCACAGAGGAGTGAAACCAAGCGGGCCGGAGACTTTAAGAATCTCCTTCAGCCTGTTCCACACCCTCTGCAGTGAGTAAGGGACCAGCAAGGACCTCCTCATTCCCATAGTACCAGTTTCCAAACATACAAAAACATTATCCATTGGTGTGTCAATCACTTTATTCAAATATCGTGACAATAAACTCTCTTTCCAATGACAACACCGCTGAATCTGTGCACAAAAATAGTAACCCTGAAAGAAGGGTAGTGCCAGCCCACCATCTGCCTCCGACAACCATAGATATCTCTGCTTTATACGAACTCTCTTCCTGCCCCAGATTAAATCATTAATCAGAGTCTCCAATCTATGAAAAAAGATGTCATCAATCCAAATAGGGGAAGCACACATCGGGAACAAGACTATAGGTAGAATAATCATCCTGATCAATGCAATTCGGTCTGTCTGTGCCAATCTTAGCTTCCGCCAAGCGCCAACTTTAGTTCTCACTTTATTCAAAACTGGGGCGAGATTCAGATCGTAAAATCTACTTATTGGAACCCCGATCTTAACCCCCAAATAATTCAAAGAATCGTTAGGGGCCAAAATACAGACTCGGCTCCCCACATCTGCAGCTTTCCGGTTCAGAGGGAGGAGCGATGACTTTGTCCAGTTAATCATATATCCTGATAGTTTACCGTAAGATTCTATTACCTCTATAACATACGGAAGGATTTTCCATCCCTGGTCCAGGAACAGAATCACATCGTCTGCATATAGGCTTATTTTATCGCTCACTCCCGCCACTCCGAAGCCTTCTATACGATTCTCCAAACGGATCCTACAAGCCAATGGCTCGATGAAGAGAGCGAAGAGAAGGGGAGACAGGGGGCACCCCTGTCTCATCCCTCTAAACATCGGCACAGGAGAGGAGCTCATACCATTGATACTAATACGTGCAACTGGCTGTGCATATAACATCTGAGTCATTTCCAAAAATGGAATTCCGAAACCGAAGTGGGACATCGTAGCCCAGAGAAAAGACCACTCCATCCTGTCAAACGCCTTTGCGGCGTCTAGTGACAGGATGGAGTGGTCCACACCTCCCCCAACAGACAAGTTCAAATAAACCCTATATATGCTCGTCTGAATTTGGCGGCTAGGGATAAAGCCCGTCTGGTCAGGGTGGACCAGACCGGCTATAACCCTCTTCAAGCGATTAGCCAAAATTTTTGCAAAGATCTTATAGTCCGTATTTAATAGCGATATGGGTCTATATGACCCCACATCGCAAGGGTCCTTGTCCTTTTTCAGGACCAAAATAATTACTGCCTCTTTGAATGATGATGGTAACGAGCCAGATATGCAGGATTCATTGAATACCTGTAACAAAATTGGCAAGAGAGACCTGGCATGGAATCTATAAGTTTCAAACGGTAGCCCATCTGGGCCAGGCGAAGAACTATATTTTAATACCGGGAGAGTCTCTTGAAGTTCCTCCAAGAGGATAGGGGAGTCCAACATCGCTCTCTCCTGGATAGATAACTGGGGTAGCGCCAATTGTTGGAGATATTGATCCGTATCCGTACGTCCAGACATAGAGTCGGATTTATAGAGGGTAGAATAATATTTCACGAATTCCTCTCTTATCTCCTCTACGGATCTCACCCCAATTCCTTGGGAATTCCTGATTTCTTTTATATTAGTGACCTCTCTCTGGTTGGCCACCAAACGGGCCAAAAATCTACCTGTTTTACCAGACTCACAAAATCGATTCTGACCTTGAAAGAAGAGCTTATGTTGTGCTTTTTTATATAACATTGTCTTAAGCTGAGAATTGGCCTCCTTTAATTGAGCAACAAGTTGCTCCTCATGACAGTTAATCAATGCATCACGCAGACTCCTTATTGAGTCTGTCAACTGTTTTTCGCTCCGACGTATTTCAGTTCTAAATCTATGAATTTTATTAAAGTACAGGCCCCTAATATATGCCTTCAGCGCGTCCCACACAAAGTGGATGTGTGTTGATCCTACGTTGAAGCCCCACAATTCCTGAATATCATGGTCTACCCCGTCCTGCTCCCCTATCACCTCAAACCAGTGTGAGTTCAATTTAAAGGCTCTACTTAAAGTTGGAGCCTCCACAAACATAATCAACATGGGGGAGTGATCCGAGATTCCATGAGGCTCGTACCTCATTCTCCGGACACGTCCGCACAGATCCCGACTAGCAAAAGCCAGATCAATACGGGACATGGACCCGTGTGACTGGCTAAAGCATGAAAAAATTTTTTTATTGCCATAGAGGTGGCGCCAGATATCAACCAGCGCCAGCTCCTGGCACACCGCAGTCAAAGGGGACCCGCTGCGAGCGCGCCCAGAGAGTGAAGAGAACCGGTCCAGCTCAGGGTCTAGTACCGCATTAAAATCACCTGCCACCAATAGAGCACATTGATTTTTAGTAGAAATATATTGAGCTAAGTGTGACATAACATTTGATTTAAATGGAGGGGGAATATATATAAAGGCCAGTATCGCCTCCTGCCCCTTCCAAAGCCCATAAAGGAATACATAGCGTCCCTCTTTATCTATTACACTGTCTAGCGGTTGGAACTCTATCCCTCTATGTATGTAAACACTGACACCTCTTGAGTAAGATGAAAAGCAGGAGTGATACTCCAGAGAGGCCCACTTCTTTTTCAGTGTATAAATCCTATCTTCTGTTGCATGAGTCTCTAATAATGCGACAATCGCGGGCAAATGACGGGTCACAAGGTCAAATACCACCGTCCTTTTCACTCTGTCTCCCAACCCTCTCACATTCCAACACAAGATGTTACATGGCATACATATGAATAAGAATATCTACACTCTCAACGGAGAGGCACACATAGCCACGAAACGGAGAACGACAGCCAATCCCTCCCTAGAACCCACCCCCCAAAGCCCCCCTATGTGGCTGACAAGGCGTTTTA
The DNA here is from genome assembly GCF_905171765.1 of Bufo bufo. Classification (NCBI taxonomy): domain Eukaryota; kingdom Metazoa; phylum Chordata; class Amphibia; order Anura; family Bufonidae; genus Bufo; species Bufo bufo. The sequence continues at coordinate 462,611,760 of NC_053392.1, read as the reverse complement.
CAATGCCCATCAACCTCTCACCTACCACCAAACCTCCCCCCGCCACCTCCCCTCACCCACACCCCTCCCCTCCTCATCTTCATAGTGTTTCATAGACCTCTGGAATCCAACCATTGTGCCACCTCCTCATGACTAGAAAAGAAGCGAACAGTATCTTTATCTACCACTCTTAATTTAGCGGGGTATAACATTGAATATTTGATATTGGCTGAGATCAATCGTTTTTTAACCTCAAAGAAAGTTCTTCTTTGGTTTTGTGTCTCACGAGAGAAGTCAGGGTATATCGATATTATGTTATTATCAAAATATGTTTCTAGTACTTCTCTTTTACGTTTAAAGACCCAGTCCCGATCCTTTGAACAAACAAATTTAGCTAGTATTGCCCTAGGAGGGGCACCTGGAGGCGGTTTTTTAAAAGGGATCCTATGGGCCCTTTCCACACAGAAGGTAGATGTATCATGCTCTGGCCCCAGGTTCTCTACAAGCCACTTCTGTATAAACTTCGGCGTATCATCCAGTTCCGCCCCCTCTGGGAACCCAACAAGTCGCAGATTGTACCTACGTGATCTATCCTCCAATTCTATCACTTTCTTTCTTAACCATATACGATCCTCGTCTACCTCTTTAAGTCTGTTCTTTAATATACTATTCTCTGCACTAATACAATTAACTGACGTTTCCAGTTCCTTCACCTTTAATCTGAGCTTCGACATTTCATCTCTTATTATAGTGACGTCCCCTTGTACTACTGCAAGGGAAGAGGCCAATTCTGCAACCGAGGTACTGGTAGCATTTACTACTCCCAGTATATCCTGCAATTTTTTACTAATACTCTCGAAGCCGTCACTATAAGATGAGCTGGTCTTTATTAGCCCCTGCTCTGACCGCTCCACATTATCAGGTCCTGTCTCAGCCTGAAGAGCAGACCTCTGAACCCCTCCTCTAGTTTTGGGGGGAGGTGATTTCAAAAATTTATCTAACCGAGCTTGTGGACTCCCTCCTGATCCACTTCTTGGAGGCGATAGACCACCTGATTTACGATATTTTGGAGGCATTTTTTATTTATTTTTTGAGAACCAATATATTACGCCTATAAACACCGTTCCTAGTCAACTATATCTCATATACAAATGTGTACAGGGCATCCACCCATATTAGGCTGGCATATAAAATTAAAAGGCAAATACCTGACACATGTGCATATAGCATATCAGGGAATAAAGCACTAATTAGGTGTGGTTGCCACATGCCCAGAGTATGTGCAAGTTGACTGGCTACCACCCCCGATTAATCATCACAATAAAGTTGCTCTGAATTTTATCTAGTGAGGTCAGGGGAGATGAACCACAAACCGGCCAAGAAGAGGCAGTCAGAGGTCGTATATCGGTCAGAAAAGTGTGGGCAAGATCAAACCATATTAATATGCAGGCATATTAACAAATTAATAACAACCAGAGCACAGAGTACAACAAAATATCGCAGCAGTTTTTTTTTGTTTTTTTTAAGGAATATGTCCCATAAACAATGTGCAGGAGGAGGGCACCCAGTAAAAGGGAGCCTTCTTACGCTTATTGTGAGAAGATCAAAATTTGATTTTTCAGATATATAGTTAAGAAATCGAGTTGCCGTTGGCGACTAGGTTTACCAGGGGGCAACAGTCCATCCAGGGAATCGGCGGTTAGAGTCCGGGAGTCTGAAAATTAGAGAAGAACTTTATGGGCCTTTACTGTTGTTCTTAATTAGCCCCACTTTTTCCGCTAAGGCTTTTTTGAGGCTTTTCATTCATTATTTGAACAAATGTCGCGGCCCCAGACCCTAGCGATCAGCCCCAGGTCCCGCAACCTGCCACCGCAATCCACCGGGCTCACCAGCAAGGAAGAGAACGCTGGCACGGAGGTCTAAGGGTTCCACGCCACCACCATTGCCGTGCATCAGGGATCAGCACAGTCCACAGCACTCCGTCTGAGGGTCCCAACAGCCAATTAACCCGCGGAGTGCCTGGTTCCCTGCTTCGCCCACGCAGACAGCTTAGCCACTAACTTTTCCAGCTCCAACTCCTCACACCCCCCAGGCGACAAGGCGACATAGGATCAGGTGCAACAAGTGAGGGCTAGGAGTGGACATCGGGCATCAGGAAGAAAATGGCGTAGCAAGGGGGGCGCTGTATAGTAGGAGGCTAGGTACTGTGAACGACTGAGGAGGCAGACATCAGGGCATCAATCCATCATATCAGGGGCTTACCACCGCCGGCCGGGACACGACACCTCAGAAGAAGCAGGAGTAGAAGCAGAAAGCCAACCAGCAACACCCGGCACCTCCACAGGAAAGGGGACTGGACATCATGCTGGGGAGCAACTGTAGAGAAACGGGCTCGAGCGACAGGACCGGAGCCGTCAGCCCAAAGGCCACAGCGGATCCCAGCAGGCAGCAGGCAGCAGGCAGGTGAGTCAGTCTTCCAGCGGCAGTCGGTTAACCAGGTCTGGCCAGGAGGCAGCGTTACATCGGCGTTCCATGCGCGCCTGATAGCCGATAGCCGAGGCGGAGAGAGGTGAGCGAGAGGGGAGACGGCAGCCGAAGGAGGAGCGCGGCTGACCTACGTCATGCCGCTACGTGACGCTCAGTGACATACGTCTTTTTGATCGCTTGGTGTTGCACTTTTTGTGATGTAAGGTGACAAAAATGTATTTTTTTTTACAGTTTTTTTTTTTTATGGTGTTCATCTGAGGGGTTAGGTCATGTGATATTTTTTTAGAGCTAGTTGTTACGCACCCGGAGATACCTAATATGTATACTTTTTTTTATTTTATTTAGCTTTAACACAATAATAGCATATTTGAAAGAAAAAAATGATGTTTTAGTGTCTCCATGTTCTGAGAGCTATAGTTTTTTATTTTTTGAGCGATTTTCTTGTGTAGGGTCTCATTTTTTGCGGGATGAGGTGACTGTTTTATTGGTACCATTTTGGGGGACATACACCTTTTTGATCGCTTGGTGTTGCACTTTTTGTGATTTAAGGTGACAAAAATGTTTTTTTTTGCAGTTCAAATTTTTTGTTTTATGATGTTTATCGGACGGGGTGGATCATGTGATATATTTATAGAGCATTAATATGTGTGTTTTTTCTTTTTTGTTCTATTTTTATTATGAAATCAGGGGAAAGGGGCTTTTTTTCATTTTTTTACGTGAAACTTTATTTAACTTTTTTTTTTAAAAAACATTATTTCTTTCCCACTCTGGGACTTCAACTTTTGGGGGTCTAAACCCCTCTGCAATGCATTACAATAAATCTGTATTGTAATGCATTGCCTGTTAGTATATTACACAGAGTAATTCGCTAACAGGTTGCCTAGGAGACCCAGCCTGAGGCTGGATCTTCTCAGCACACGTAGAAGGCAGGTCCCGATGCTGTGCAAGACATTGGGCAGCCTCTGCACCGCATCGAGCTGCCTATCACCCATTGGGTCCCTGCCACAGCAGCGCTAGGACTCGATGGGCTCCGTCACCCGCAGCAAACCCCTTCTATGTCGCGGTCAGCGCTGAACGCGCATAGAAGGGGTTAATCTGCCGGCATCGCTGTAAACAACGATGCCGGCGGATACAGCAGGGGCCCGGCTATCATGGACTGCCGAACCCATGCAGTGATCGGGCGCGCAGACCTACGGTGCCCGCCCGATCACCATGACGTACTATTACGTCAAAATGCGGGAAGTCACTGACTTCCATGACGTAGTAGTACGTCACATGTCGGGAAGGGGTTAAAGATGGTGCTTGCTCTGCAGCGGACACAAGCAGCTAATGGTAAAAAGGTTACAGCCAGCTCACCTTCCGATCCTGTGTGACGGTGCACGGGGCGGACTCAAGCCAGTCCGGAGGTAGATGCACAAAATAGAAAGAAGCTCCGGCACCAGAATGGTGCCAGAGCTTCTTTCTATTTTGTGCACAAGCAGCTAATGTCCACAATGGGTGCTAATGGTGATTGTGGACATTTAACCTCAGATGCCGAGGTCAAATGTGACCACGGTATCTGAGAGTCCAAAAACCTGGAAGCGTGTGCGGGCAGGAACGCCTCCCCTGGGTGGAGAACGGGGAATGCGCTCCTTGTAAGTAATCAGCCAGAGCCTGTACTTACTTGTTTATTACAATGCAGGCCAACAGGTGGCAGCACTGAATTGTAATATAGTGATCTTTGTATAGTGTAATGGAGAAAAGTCTAATACTCTAGACAAATTGCAATCTAATGATTGTGTGTTGAGGTCCACTTGGGGACCTAAAAAAAAGTGAAATAAAAAGTGGAAAAAAAAATATGTAAAAATTCTAATCACCCCCCTTTTCCCAAACTCAAAATACAATAAAACCAATCAACATCATGGGCATCGCCACATGCAAAACCGTCTGTAGTATTAAAGGGGTTTGCCTGGGTTCAGAGCTGAACCCGGACATATCCCCATTTTCACTCAGGCAGCCCCCCCCCCCCCGACATGACCTGCTCAGATGCTCTCCTTTTAAATTTTCTGGAGTTCTCGTGACGAACCAGGCTCTCCTTAGGGCTGCCAGACGGAGACTTCCACCCAGCAGTGAGCCCAGTGACGTCACCGGCACTGATGGGTGGGCTTTTGCACTGCCCTAGCCTGTAAAGCCCACCCATCAGTGCCGGTGACATCACCGAACACACAGCTGGGCAGAAGCCATCACCCGGCAGTGTGTTATAGTAAATAAAAGAGCCCTTGCCCTGCGCGATCCTGCGCAGGGTAATGGAGAGCATCGGAGCATGAACTGCTCCAATGCTCAAGTCAGGGGGGCTGCCTTGGTGAAATTATGGGTATGTCCAGGTTCAGAGCTGATCCCTCTCAAATATAAAAAATAAATAAAACTGGCCAATTTGTCGTTTTTCCATTACTTTGCCTCCCCAAAAAATTGAATAAAAAGTGATCAAAAGTCATAAAAAAAATTGCGCACACCAAGAAGTCACATGATTAGATCCCAAAATGTATTAATATCCAGAATATATTTTTAAAACCATTAAAAACAATTCAGTCGGTAAGAGTGCAGCAAAGATCGTTAGTAAGCCCGCACCCAGGGCCGGCGCCACCAGTAAGGCAACTTAGGCAGTCGCCTAGGGCGCTGTTTAGCAGGGGGCGCCCGTTGCGGACGGTGTAAAAAAAAAAAAAAAAAAAAAAAAAAAGTTGGTTATATAAGTTCGGCCGGCGGCGCCCCTCATGCTGCGCCTCCTAAGCGGCTGAGCGCTTGCCGCTCTAAAGAATCTCCGGCCGCCGGCTCAGTGCTGCGCAGCCTGCCTGCGCCTGCTGTGTCTGCTCTGTGCTACTGCTGTTGTTAATGTAGCGTGGCCGAGCTCTGTTCGGTCCGCGGTACAGGAGCTTTTGTTTCCTGTACCCGGCCGGACTGACAGGAAGTGCTCACTTAGTGTGCACTACCTTTCAGTCCGGCCGGGTACAGGAAACAAATGCTCCTGTACTGCAGACCGAACAAAGCTCGGCCACACTACACTAGAGGTGACAAGGGAGGGGGGGGTAGAATGAGAGTGAGAAGGGGGGGGGTAAAAAGAGAGTGACAAGGGGGGGTAGAATGAGAGTGACAAGGGGGGGGGGTAAAATGAGAGTGACAAGGGGGGGTAAAATGAGAGTGACAAGGGGGGGTAAAATGAGAGTGACAAGGGGGGGGGGGTAAAATGAGAGTGACAGGGGGGGGTAAAATGAGAGTGACAGGGGGGGGTAAAATGAGAGTGACAAGGGGGGGTAAAATGAGAGTGACAAGGGGGGGTAAAATGAGAGTGACAAGGGGGGGTAAAATGAGAGTGACAAGGGGGGGGTAAAATGAGAGTGACAAGGGGGAGGGTAGAATGAGAGTGACAAGGGGGGTAGAATGAGAGTGACAAGGGGGGTAGAATGAGAGTGACAAGGGGGGGTAGAATGAGAGTGACAAGGGGGGGTAGAATGAGAGTGACAAGTGGGGTAGGAGGGGTAGAATGAGAGTGACAAGGGGGGGTAGAATGAGAGTGACAACGGGGGGTAGAATGAGAGTGACAACGGGGGGTAGAATGAGAGTGACAAAGGGGGGGTAGAATGAGAGTGACAAGGGGGGGTAGAATGAGAGTGACAAGAAGGGGGTAGAATGAGAGTGACAAGAAGGGGGGGTAGAATGAGAGTGAAAAGGGGGGGTAGAATGAGAGTGACAAGAAGGGGGGGGTAGAATGAGAGTGACAAGAAGGGGGGGTAGAATGAGAGTGACAAGAAGGGGGGGTAGAATGAGAGTGACAAGGGAGGGGGGGAGAGTGACAAGAGAGGGGGGGTAGAATGAGAGTGACAAGGGAGGGGGGGAGAGTGACAAGGGAGGGGGGAGTGATAAGGGAGGGGGGAGAGAGTGACAAGGGAGGGAGGGGGGGAGAAGAGAGTGACAAGGGAGGGAGGGGGTGGAGAGTGACAAGGGAGGGAGGGGGGGAGAAGGGAGTGACAAGGGAGTCCCCAGAGCCAGAGACCAGATCATCTTATTGTCCTGGTGGTAAGTAGACAATGCAATATGTTTATTATTTAATTGTTTAATTATTAATACTACATTGGAAACTAATTTACTTCACATTTAGGGTTCATTCACACATCTGTGTGTTTTGCGGATCCACAAAACACGGACAGCGGCAATGTGCGTTCCGCATTTTGCGGGCCGCACATTGCCGGCACTAAGAGAATATGCCTATCCTTGTCCGCTATTGCGGACAAGAATAGGACATGTTCTACTTTTTTCAGGATCGGAATTGCGGATCCGCACGTCGTGCGGCCCCATAGAAATGTATGGGTCTGCAATTTCGTCATGAGGCAAGGCGAGCCAGACACAGCCGTGGCCAATGATTGGCTGTGGCGATGTGAAACCAGATGTTGACATAGATGGAGCCCAGGCCTGCAGGAGAAGGAGTCTGCGCCAGGAAGCAGGTAAGTCATCTTCCCTTTGCAGGTCTGGTAGAAGGGAGGGGAGGGGGGGTTTGCAAAAAAAACAACATTCTTTCACAACCCCTTTAACCCCTTCAGTACCAAGCCACTTTTCACCTTATATCCCAGGCCGATTTTTGCAAATCTGACATGTGTCACTTTATGTGGTAATAACTTTGGAACGCTTTTACTTATCCAAGCCATTCTGAGATTGTTTTCTCGTGACACATTGTACTATAAGATTAGAAGTTTAGAAGCCATTTTCAAATTTTCAACAAAATTTCGAAAACCATTTTTTTAAGCACCAATTCAGTTATAAAGTGTTTTTGAGGGGCTTATGTAATGGAAACTACCCATAAATGACCCCATTTTAGAAACTACACCCCTCAAATTATTCAAAACTGATGTTACAAACTTTGCTAACCCTTGATGTGTTCCACAAGAATTAAAGGGAAATGGAGGTGACGTTTCACTTTTTTGGTAGATTTTTTATGTAAATAATTTTTTTCTTGCAACACAGCAAGGGTTAACAGCAAAATAAACTTCAATATGCATAACTCTGATTCTGCAGTTTACAGAAGTGACCCAAATGTGGTGGTAAACTGCCCTATGGGCTTATGGCAGTAGTCAGAAGGAAGCACATTATGGATTCTGGAGGCACATTTTACTAGAATGGTTTTTAGGCACCATTTTGTAATTGAAGAAACCCTGACGTATACCTACAGTGGAAACCCTCAAAATGTTACCCCATTTTGGAAACTACGCCCCTTAAAGAATATATTAAGGGGAGTACTGAGCACTTTAACCCCCTAAGTGTTTTACAGAATTTGGAAACATTTGATTGTGAAAATGAAAAGTTTATTTCCAAGAAAATGTTGCTTTAGCCCCAAATTTTTTCATTTTCACAAGGGGTAACCCTAAAATTTGTTACCCATTTTCTCCTGAATACGGCAACACCCCATATGTGGTGGTAAACTTCTGTGGCACATAGCAGGACTCAGAACGGAAGGAGCGCCATATTGATTTTGCAGTGCAGATTTTGATGGATTGGTTTACGGATGCCATTGGTTTTATTTAAGTGATTATCTTATGTGGGGGCTCATTTTTTGCGGGATGAGTTGACGTTTCCATTGGTACCATTTTACATGAGATTTTTTGATCGCTTGGTATTACACTTTTTGTGAAGCAAGGTGAAAAAAAATGGCTGTTTTGGCACATAATGTGATATTTTTATAGAGCAGGTTGTTACGGACGTGGCGATACGAAATATGTCTCTTATTTTAATTTTTGTTAAGTTTTAACTTTTTGAACAGAATTAAACCTGATAAGAGCACCCGAGCTGGGATTTGTGACCCTGTTTGGTATCCTACGGGTTAATCTTTGCTGCAAAGGAAATAAACTTGCCTTTCAAAAACTCTTTAAATGCATCGCATACCAGAGCCGAATTATTATTTAAAAAAAATAGCTTTTTTGTCAAATTAAATTCTAAAGTTAAAGAGGACCTTTCACATCTCCAGACATGTCTGTTGCATCCCCCTTGTAATAACAATTCTGGAACGTCTATTCTTATGTCTCAATGTTGTGCCATTCCTTTATTATTTCTACTAGAAGGCTATGAATGAATGGTCAGCAGCTTGAAGTAAGGTACAACTGCACAGTCTGACACCAGAAGTACTGATTGGACAGAGTCAGACACACCCACTACTGGTAATACTCAGCAGTATCTTTACTGCAGACTGCTAACAATTTACTTGTATACTTGTAAACTTCTATCAGGAACAAAAAAAGGAATGGCACAACATAGAGGAATAAGAATAGATGTTCCAGAATTGTTATTACATGGGGAATGCAAATAGTTACTAAAACAGACAAGTCATGTGTATGTAAGATGGCTATATAAACACTTACTAATAAGCCTTTGTTGATTTTCTGTACTGTTTGCTACATTTCATAAGTCATGTCCCCTTGTTGGGCAAAACCTTTTTGCTGTCCACATAGGAGACCTGTCCATAAGATGGCTGCTGATGGAGGGTCATGTGACCAGGCAAAAATAACTCCAGGCCCATCACTCAGCCTTCTCCACTCAAATACACCACATCTACCATCTGCATTTGCAATGTTGAGAGTTTAGTGCAGGTGCAGTGTATTTTAATGGAAGAGACTGAGTGTTAGTGCCTGGTCACATGACCATTCATCAGCAGCCATTTTATGGACAGGATCTCTGTGTGGACACCACAAAACATTTGCCCAACATTTGCCCCGGAATACCTTATGAAATATAGGAAGTGGTGCAGGATATTAACAAAGATTATATTAGTAAGGCTACATGCACACGAACGTTGTTTGTTTCCTTATCCGTTCATTTATTTTTTTTTGCGGATAGGATGCGGTCCCATTCATTTCAATGGGTCCGCAAAAAAAGCGGATAGCACACCGTGTGCTCTCCGCATCAGTATGTCTGTTCCGTAGCCCCACAAAAAAAAACAGAACATGTCCTATTCTTGTCCGTTTTAGGCATTGTTACAATCGATCCGCAAAAAAAACCTAATGGCATACGGATGCAATTTGCGGACCGCAAAACACATACGGTCGTGTGCATGTAGCCTTAGTGCTATATAATCATCTCACAAAGACATTGATCAACAGTAGCCCAGAAGTGACCAAACACTTTAAGTTTCAGTTGCCAGCTATTACTTTTCAGCCTAGAGCTGAAAGAAACAAAGAGTGATTTTATACTTTACTTTATAGTGAACTAGCTTGTATGTCGTTAAAAGATATCAACACTATCCACTATAACAGTGACATCTACAGCATCCCGCCCCCAAAAACAGTGACCTCCACAGCCCCCCACCCCTTAACACTGACCCCCCCCCCCCCCACAGTGCCCCGTCCCTTAAAATTGGACTTCCACAGCAGCCCATCCCATTTGCAATTTGCGGATCCGCAATGCACTACGGACGTCTGAATGGAGCCTAAGTGAGTGTGAGCTGCAGGGAAAAAGTCACCCTCCCTCCCACCTCTGCAGCTGACAGAAGTTGATTTTTACCTTCATTTTTTCAATCCCTGTCGGCTCAGGAGTGGGAGGGGCATGGCCTAACCAGATCAGGGGCGTGGCTTAGCGACACCTGGGGGCGGGGTTTTAAGTCTTTTGAGGGTGGACACAGGGGGTGTGTCTGGGCTCCTTCCTGCAAGAGTGACGCCCCTCTGGGCACCTTACTGGCTCATTTGCATACCAAATAAACTGGATTTTCAGAGGATAAAAACATCTATTGCTGGAACAAAGGCACATCTGGAAATAAGGTACTAAGTGCTATTAGGCCATGGCTTTACTTCACTAGCAATTATCCTGGTGACAGATTTCCTTTAAAACTCATCTACAGCAGTGAAGATAAATGGCTGGATTGTTATGGAAACCTGGAGTAAAACTGTATGTGGAGGCTGAAGGACCTGAGAACTTCTATTGGCTGATAAGGGTCATGTGACCAAGCTTCTATTGGCTAATGAATATTTTGGGAATATCTCAGGAACGTTAAGTCTGTAATGACCGGCGTCACGCACAGGGAGGGAAAAGGGAAAGCCCTGCCCAAGGGAGAGGGAAAGGTGGTGACCCCTGACTCACCTTGCGGCTGGCACCTGACTGCCCTGACGTCCCTAGACGGGTTCCTCACCCGTGCGGCGATCACGTGCCTAAACCCTGGCTTTCCCTAGAATGAGCCCTAGATAGTGAACGGGCCGGTGGGATCGCTAGTCCGCACCACTGATACTAAGAGGGAAACACCAGGGAGAGGACAGACAATACAAACACATACACCCAGGTGGGCGACCACAGCAGACCACAAAGGTCCAACAGGGATCCGGAGGGTAACGTTCTGGACCAACTACCAGAGAACGCAGCAACACAGCTCCAGAGGGTCAGTATAGAAGTCCAGGCAGGAAGCTCTATATCTGGCAACCAGAGAAGTGTGAGAGGGGAATATAAGGAGGTTGGGAGTGCTGGACAAGGAACAGCTGAGGAGAAGGAGCTACGGATCCCTGAGTGAGCCAAAAAGGGTTGCAAAGCAAACCCAGAAAGCTACCATAAGGAAACAGCCCTATCTTACATAGAGCGCGCAGCCAACCGCTGTGACTTCCTGACCCCGGGTATAACGGAGTCAGGCGTGGGTCTTGACACCCTCGTGACAACGTCCTAGTGAGCTGAGACCCGATGTAAAACCTTCCCGGACACCTGATGTACCTGTGTGCCAAATTTCGTGATTGTAAATGCGACAGTGCAGATTCCTTTAGCGGACATACACACATACACTCAGCTTTATATATTAGATCACATGAATGTTGAAAGCCATCATTAAATTACCAAAGATCAAGTACATTCTAGAAAATGCACCATGGGCTCTCAAAAACACCAGAATGGACTTATGCTAGTAAATTTATGACATAAAATATCAATCATACCATTGCTATCAAACTACTGTAAACTAGCAGAACATTCAGCCCTTTATTATTTTTTTAATGGCATACCATTCAGTTTTGAGATGATTGCTAAATAAAAAAAATTGCCTATAAGCAGAACACAATTAGGAAATTGCACAGTGAACTTCATACACTTAATCAAGGCATTCAGTTTAAGGAAATGTGTCATCAGAAAAGAACCTTCGAGGTCATTTATCAAACTGGTATAAAGTAGAACTGGCTTAGTTGCCCATAGCAACCAATCAGATTCTACCTTTATATGGTAAACATATTTTTTTTAAACATTTTGGTGGATTATTTCCGATGTTATTTTATGTTATTAAAGTGTAAAGGCTAAAAAGGACAATAAACATCCCCTCATTGTCTTTATGTTTCTGGATTAACACAAAATAAACCATTTTTATTAATAAATATGGATACAACTTGTTGAGAAGCAAAAGTGAAGTTTTGCCCATGGAAATCTCAGACGAGACACTGTCTTCCTCATGCAATAAGTCTCCGCCAAACAGTTAATTACTGGCAAAAAAGGACTAATTGCTATGTTTAGTCAGCATTCTTTTTAAATTATCACTGGAGACACGTAGATTCCAGTAAGCAATCCTAGTTAAAGCCATTTAACAGAACAAAAAGGAAATGTGTCTCCCTCCCCCACACACACTAAACTTCCCTCCCCCTCCTTCCCTACACAAATCCCCCAAAGCCACACACCTTCTGAATCTGTGCACTATAGCGTTCCTATACAGCTCCAACCATATTAGTACAGTAAAGAGAAATAACATACCATTTTAGCAGGAAAGAGTAATGCATACCGTATTATAAAGGGGTTATCCAAAGTCTAAAACATACCCTCCAATGCTTAGGCCCCTCATATAGATTATACTTACCCTGCTACCTGGCACCTGCGTCATTCTGGATCCCCGCACGGCCACCCCTGCATCTCCCCGCCGCATGGATCAAAACATCCAGCCAAGAAGGGAGCAGTCAATAACAGGCTGCAACGGGGACGAGCCTACCTGGTTTCGCGGGTGATGCTAGGGAGGCTCGTCCCCGGCGCGACTTGCTGTTGGCTGCTCCCCCCATTGCCGGATGTTTTGATCCATGCACAGGAGATGCAGCAGCGGCTGTGCGTGGATCAGGAACGACGTGGGTGCCAGGGATCAGGGTAAATATAATCTATATGAGGCGCCCAGCATTGGGGGCATGTTTAAGACTTTGGATAACCCCTTTAAGTTCATTTCTCTTAACCTTTTCCTACTGTCCCGATATTCAAATCTCGTTTTCTGAATTGAGCCTGAGAAGTTTGGGAAAAAATGAATTCTCTGACCAATATATTTGCATTCACCTGCTTGCCTAGTCTTCCTCAACGATGTCTCATTATCGCGGTGGTTTATAACTCAAATAATTACGGGACTGGTCTTGGGGTTGCCCCTGGAATCACTTCTCACCAATAACCTGTGAGCATTCTCTGTTGAAAAGGTTGCTTAGAAAAAAAAAGTCACAACCAGGTTTCTCAATAAAAAAAACACCATATCATTACCATCCTCCCTCTCAGGCAGGGGCGTAGCTATAGGGAGTGCAGAGGTAGCAGTCGCTACCTGGCCCAGGAGGCTGAGGGGGCCCAAAGACCCTTGTGCTGTAAAAGAAGACACTGGTATAATAGAAGGTGGGAGGGCTCTGTTATAGATTTTGCACTGGGGCCCAGAATCTTCAAGTTACACCTCTGGCTGGAGGGAAGGGGTTTGGTGAAGAATTTGCGTTTCAATTTTTGCCTCAGGCTGCAGGAGGGCTATGTGCTTCCCGGCCCCTGGCCACAAAGCACTGAGGGAACGGGGGCCCAAGCTGAACCCTTGCACCAGGGCCCATGAACCTTTAGCTACGCCCCTGCTCTCAGGTATATCCATTATTCTAACATTGTTCTGCCTATGCTTGTTCTCTAATTCATCACATTTCTGCTGAAGATCAACAAGCTGCCTTATCATGCTGTCTGTTATTTTAGAAAAATCATGTGAGATAAAAGACACCAGCTTGTAAGGCCCTCAACTGAGTACCAAAGTTCATATTACCCTCTTTCCACCCTGTATCTGAAAGTCAAACATCAGTGAATATTTTCTTGCACAATATATTTACCATATTTTTTGCCCCAAAAGATACACCCCCCCCCCCCTCAAAAATGTGGGGAAAATGGCAGTGCATCTTATGGAATGAATATACTAATGAGCACTTCCATCATGGAAGCGCTCATTAGTACCGGAGGACCAGGAAGCGGTGAATGCAGTGCTTCCCAGGCTCTGTACTCACAGCTTCCTGGTCCTCTACCGCCATCTCTGTTGTGACTGTGCACAGAGTGGGGATGTCAGTGCTCTGTAACTTCACGCTGTGCGTGTCGGGTCACAGCAGAGAGCGCGGCAGGAGAAGAGCTGGATTCTGTGAGCGGAGGCAGCGGTGTCCGGAGCAGGTGAGGTATGTTGATTTTGTATTTTATTTGCTATGAGCAAAGCAGTGGGGGGGATGATCTGAGGTCTTAATGGGGGGAGGCTTTTTATAATGGGGCTATCTGAGGTTTGGTGGGTCATTCACATTTAGGGGTCTGATCTGAGGTCTGAATGGTGGGAGGTTTATTCATAATGGGGCTGTTATCTGAGGTGTGGGGTCAATCACATCTGGGGGACTGATCTGAGGTCTGAATGGGGGAAGGTTTATTTATAATGGAGCTGTTATCTGAAGTCTGGGAGTCATTCATATTGGGGCTCTGATCTGAGGTCTGATTGGGGGTTATTCACTTTGGGGTCTGATCTGAGGTCTGATTGGGGATCTGATCTGAGGTCTTACTGGGGTCATTAACATTGGGGTCTGAGCTGACGTCTGATTGAGGGTCTTATTAACATTGGGAGTCAGATTGAGGTTCTGATCTGAGGTCTAATGATAAATATATATTTTTTCTTATTCTTCCCCTCTAAAACCTAGGTGCGTCTTAAAGGGCGAAAAATACGGTAGTTCACTATCTACAATTTCCATCTTCAATTTGCACAGACACATAGATGTAGTTCACCTGATTAAAAAGCTGGTTTTCTATTTTTGATCTGAGGCTCCATTCCTGAGTTAAGATACTTTTTCTTAACATGTAAATTAGTCGCTTGATGCAATGAGGGTGCCACTGCTGCCCTTTATTGCAACCAAGCTCAGCTCCTTTCTGTGGACAGCCCCCACTCACTGGTTTGATTGACAAGGACAGTCCATGGCAGAGCACATTTGGTTGCAATGAGAATATTGGTGATGCACCAAATGTCTAATTTGCATATTATTAAAAAGTATTATATCTCGGGAATGGAGCCTTGGATCAGCAAAGGAAAAACTGCTATTTAATCAGGTAAACTACAGCTATGTGTTTGCAACAGTTGGATAGGGAGGTCTCCGTTGACTGACTTCCTTTAAACCAGTCCTAGTGGTAACACCTATAATTGAGGAATTTTTGGGAGAACATGCCATTTTGTGTAGAAGAGGTTTTTAAATAAAATACTGATTGATTCTTTCCCCTTTAATTATAATATTACCTTATATATTCCTTGTAACGTACTGAATGAGGGATAGATAGTTAACATATACAATACCATTGTTCTGTGCCATGATGACCACCAGGCCACATTCCAGAGTGGTTAACTCACAGGACATCTGTATTATATACTGGACATCCTTAGGAGGAGGGGCTGAAAGGTATAATCCTTTGTGCACAAAAACAAAGAACTCAGCTCCAATGAGAACATCATCCAGCTGTATTATACTGCTGACACCCGCAGTGTATGGAGCAGATTCCCCGCAGCGGCCCGCTCCATACAAGTCCTGGCACATGATGCCATACATGTATGCATGTATGACATTATGCGTTAAAACGTTAATAAAATAAATTTGTTTTTGCATTAAAAGGTGCACAATATACAGTTAATCCACATGAAAAATATGAAAGTGTTTATATTTCTAGTCGCTCAAGTAGAATATAGTACTTATAATAACAGTTTATCCAATAAAGTGCAAACATAGTACGTAGTTAGGCCTTTAATGTGTAGTTCAAAAGATGGTAGTGTTAAGGGCAATAGGGTTCTGTCTATTGCTTCAAGTTAACCTAGTTACTAACTTTGTTTGGGCAGTTGATATGCAACTGTTTTGTATCAGAATTTTACTTTGGTTATCATCTAGCCTTGCCTGGTTTATTACGGGGAGTGCTACAACTGGACTTACAAGTCTGGAAAATTGTCTGCCATGTGCTTTTCCTTCTAGATTATGTTACTCCATTCTTTTTCTAATTTAGTGTGTATTCTATGTTTTCTGGTATTTGTTGTTAAGCAGAGTGTAATGTGTTGCTTTGCTTGCAGTTGCTGTTGCATAGTTCCGGCTATTGCTGGTTTGTAATCAAATAGGGTTAGTTCAGTATTGCTCCATTTCAGCTACCATTTACCTGTATGCCATACCTAACATCCACTCCATTGCTAGATCATTTCCTCCTTCCCTGACCCTCAGTGTTCAGTTCCTGTCATCCACAGAGGAGTATCTTTTTTTCTGCCAGTATTGATATGTCCTTTAGGCCTCATGCACACGACCGTAATTTTGTTTCCGTGTCCGATTCATATTTTTTGCGGATAGGATGCGGACCTATTCATTTCAATGGGTCCGCAAAAAACGCGGCCAGCACACTGTCTGCTGTCCGCATCAGTCTGTCCGTTCCGTTGCTCCGCAAAAAAAATAGTGCATGTCCTATTTTTTTCTAGTTTGCGGACAAGGATAGGCATTATTACAATGGATCTGCAAAAAAAAAAACAGATGCCATACGGAACGTCAAAACACATATCGTCATGTGCATGTAGCCTTATATTGTTTTTGCGACCGTCCAGCTAGTGTGCGTTTCAGCCCTATTGTAAGGCCTTCAGGTACCCGAGTGCCATGTGCCACCCGTAAGGATGTCGGACATGCGATTGCTATAGGTGAAAAACAGGTCTGTGGTGCAGTGCACAAATGGCGTCATTTTAGGTAGTTAAAAAAGAGTTATAATATTTACATGGATGTAGCAGTTAATCCAGACAAATTTGATTAAAGCTAAGAGCACTTGGGTTATCAATTGGTTAATATGTCCTGGTTTTCCTTCCAACACTGTAATCCACAATTACATCTACAGTTAATCCATAAAAATATTAATTCAAATCAAAGTTTCATCAAGAAATCTAAATTCATTAAAAAAATCCATCAGAAAAAAGAAATTCAAATACATGTGTGATTAATACAGTAGTATCAAGTAATGTGCAATAAAAAAGGCAGTAGCTCTCAAACACTCTTTCCAGATATGTATTCATTTTCCACAAATCCTCCTACCTGAAGGGTGCTAGTTAGAGATGAGCAAATTACTCAAAATTAGATTTGGATATGATTCAACTGACCATTCTGGATCTATTCTACCTGAATTGAACTTTGTACATGACACTCAGAGGTCCCATAGGACCCATATTTCTTTCTCTCTTTTCTCACTTTTTTGTTAACATTTTTAACATTTTTTATCTCTCTGATCAGGTCAGGCTGAGCCAGGCAAAGCCAAACACAATGCAGCTGGCACATGTCAGCCTCCCTGCAATTGCAAAAGCAGGAACATCGATTAATAGACATGGGTAAAGCTGAATAGTGATGCACGTATTTCAGATTGTTATGCTCCTTCTATACAAACTTTTTATCTCCTGGAGATGGCACTATTGCTGTGTGGGGCACAATCTGCATCATCTGGCACTATCATTTTTGGGAGACGTCTTCATGGCGGTCTGGGCCAGATGGAAAATACAGGAATAGTAAATGGCTCCTATTAGAAAAGACATCACAAGTAATGACTGGATTAAACTGTACTGTAGTCACTTACATGGTAGAGTGCCTGTGTAGAACTGGTACCTGCTGCTATATTTCAACAGTATAGAAGTCATATTGGTCTTTGCACATTGTTATTTAATCAGTTACAGTATGATAATATTACTGAGTCACTATGATGATAATGTTAATAGTCAATGTTTGGCGGTATTATTAGGACCTTTTACAGTATAATTATTTGTAATGATGTTTGAATAGTGTTTTGGCATGGTAATCGTTAAAGGGATTGTTCCATTAACAAAACATCACCTACCCACATTATAGGGCCTACGTGTCTGATTGGCGAGGGACCAACAGCTGGAGACCCTGCCAATCTTGGGGGCCCATGTTTCTCTGTTTGAATGGAGCTGCAGTCACGCATATGCACTGCCAATCCTTTCCGCTGCATAGGACTGTGGGAGATGGCCAAGCACATGTACTCGATAATCTCCGTCAGTCCCATGATTGGTAAATGGAGAGTTTGGCACACATGCGTGTCTGTCCCTACATTCAAAAGGGGAGCATGGGCCCCCATTACTGTGATTGGCAAAGGCCCCATTGGTCAGACACTTATCCCTTATCCTGTATTTAGGGGATAACTTGTCTAAATGAGACAACCCCTTTAAGACTTGCTGACTACCTACTGATCTACAATAACTGATACAAAGAAATTGATAGCCTTTTGTTTCTACCACCTATTATCCAAGTTCCTACCATGAATAGTGTCTTAAGTTTGTAATATTTGTAATGTCAGAATAAAGAATTCTTGACCAAAGAATTGGATTGATGACTCTTGTACAAGTTTAGAATTTCCTACCAACACATCACATCTTTTGAAGTTGAGAAAAATTGTAAAGTTAAAAATACCTGCCTTATCTACACTGTATCATCTAATTCTGTGCATGTAACTAGTCTCTACTCAATTAGTTAGCCTTAGCCACTGTTTTAAGACCACACAGGAACTTTCAGATGAAGGCCTAGTGAAATAACTCCTGGTATCTTTTATCTATGAAGTCCACAGAATGGTACTCCTTCATTTATTTCTGCTCTTGGTGCCAGCTTGTTTAATGACACATTTATAAAACTCTAAGCTTTGTTGAGTTACATCACAGACCACACAAGAGCAAAGACAATTACTAAGCCCCTATATGATAAATCATTGTGTGCATAAACCACATTAAAGTAAAATAATGAAAGCACCGAGGTTATAGAATTAAATGCTCTGGTCTCTTAAAACCTCTTTCCTGCAACTGGGTATACATAATGGACATAAACATTATGGAAATGTGTGTTGGATTATGTTGTGTCCATGTTACCCATGTTGGGGCATCTGTGATTGACAGCCAGTCTTGCACCGGTTGCCCCATATTTTGACTATTTTTTGCTTAAAACCCCTTCTACCCAGGTCATTTTTTGCAAATCTGTCATGTGTCCCTTTATTTGGTAATAGCTTTGGAACACTTTTATTTATCCAAGCCATTCTGAGATTGTTTTCTCGTTACACATTGTACCTCGTGATAGTCATAAATTTGAGTCAATATACAGGGTGGGCCATTTATATGGATACACCTTAATAAAATGGGAATAGTTGGTGATATTAACTTCCTGTTTGTGGCACATTAGTATATGTGAGGGGGTAAACTTTTCAAGATGGGTGGTGACCATGGCAGCCATTTTGAAGTCGGCCATTTTGAATACAGCTTTTGTTTTTTCAATAGGAAGAGGGTCATGTGACACATCAAACTTATTGGGAATTTCCCAAGAAAAACAATGGATTGTCAATGCAACCCTTTTCTCCCACTCTTCACACACTGATCGCAACACCGCAGGAGAAATGCTAGCACAGGCTTCCAGTATCCGTAGTTTCAGGTGCTGCACATCTCGTATCATCTGAAAGCAATCGTCTATGCTGTGAAGATACGAGATGTGCAGCACCTGAAACTATGGATACTGGAAGCCTGTGCTAGCACTTCTCCTGCGGTGTTGCTATCAGTGTGTGAAGAGTGGGAGAAGAGGGTTGCATTGTCAATCCAACACAATGGGCAGCACATTGAACACATTTTATAAGTGGTCAGAAACTTGTAAATAACCCATGAAAGAATAAAGTTACGTTAAAACCAAGCACCATTGTTTTTCTTGTGAAATTCCCTTTGATGTGTCACATGACCCTCTTACTATTGAAAAAACAAAAGTTGGATTCAAAATGGCTGACTTCAAAACGGCCGCCATGGTCACCACCCATCTTGAAAAGTTTCCCCCCTCACATATACTAATGTGCCACAAACAGGAAGTTAATATCACCAACCATTCCATTTTATTAAGGTGTATCCATATAAATGGCCCACCCTGTATTTCACCTTTATTTATGAAAAAATCCCAAATTTACCAAAAATTTAGAAAAATTCACAATTTTTAAAATTTGAATTTTTCTGCTTTTAAAACAGAAAGTGATACTTAACATTCCCCATATGTCTACTTTATATTGGCATCATTTTGTAAATGCCATTTTATTTTGTTAGGACGTTAGGAGGCTTAGAATTTTAGAAGCAATTCTTGAAATTTTTAAGAGAATTTCCAAAACCCACTTTTAAGGGAACAGTTCAGGTCTGAAGTCACTTTGAGAGGCTTTCATAATAGAAAACACCCAAAATGACCCCATTTTAGAAACTACACCCCTCAAGGTATCCAGAACTGATTTTACAAACTTTGTTAACCCTTTAGGTGTTTCACAAGAATTATAGGAAAATGGAGATGAAATTTCTAAATTTCACTTTTTTGCAGATTTTCCATTTTAATCAATTTTTTTCTTTAACACATCGAGTGTTAATAGCCAAACAAAACTCAATATTTATTAACCTGATTCTGCGGTTTACAGAAACATCCCACATGTGGTCGTAAACTGATGTAAGGGCACACGGCAGGGATCAGAAGAAAAGGAGCGCTATATGGTTTTTGGAAGGCAGATTTTGATGGACTGGTTTTTAGATGCCATGTCCCATTTGAAATCCCCCTTCCCCCCCACCGATGTACCCTTACAGTAGAAACCCCCAAAAAGTGACCCTATTTTGGAAACTAGGGGATAAGGTGCCAGTTTTATTGGTACCATTTTTTGGGTACATATGATTTTTTTGATCATTCATTATTACACTTTATGGGGCAAGGTGACCAAATTTTTATTTATTTTGGCACAGTTTTTATTTATTTTTACAGTGTTCATCTGAGGGGTTAGGTCATGTGATATTTTTATTGAGCAGATCGTTACGGACGTGGCAATACCTAATATACATACTTTTTCTTATTTAAGGTTTACACAATAATAGCATTTAAAAAGATGTTTTAGCATCTCCATAGTCTAAGAGCCATAGCTTTTTTATTTTGGGACCGATTGTCTAAGGTAGGGTCTAATTTTTTGCGGGATGAGGTGACGGTTTGATTGGTACTATTTTGGGGGGCATATGCCTTTTTGATCGCTTGGTGTTGCACTTTACGGGATGTTAGGTGACAAAAAAATGGCATTGTTTTTTTTATTTTTACGGTATTTACCTGAGGGGTTAGGTCATGTGATATTTTTATAGAGCAGGTTGTGACGGACACGACAATATCTAATGTGTATTTTTATTAAAAAAAATTATTTCACTTCAACACAATAATAGCAGTTTTGAAGCAAAGTAAAATCATATTTTAGTGTCTCCATGTTCTGACAGCTATAGTTTTGTTTGTTTTTTTGCGATTTTCTTAGGTAGGGTCTCAATTTTTGCGGGATGAGGGTTTGATTAGTACTATTTTGGGGTGCATACGCCTTTTTGATCGCTTGGTGTTGCAATTTTTGTGATGCAAGGTGACAAAAATGGCTTTTTTGACACAGTTTTTATTTAATTTTTTATGGTGTTTATCGGACGGGGTGGATCATGTGATACATTTATACAGTAGAACCGGTCGTTACAGACGCGGTGATACCTAATATGTGTGTTTTTTGCTTTTATTCTATTTTGTGTTATCAGGGGAAAGGGACGTGTATTGTAATGCATTGCCTGTTAATACACTCATTGCCTGAGTAATACACTAACAGGTAGCCTAGGACAGTGTTTCCCAACCAGTGTGCCTCCAGCTGTTGCAAAACTACAACTCCCAGCATGCCCGCACAGCTAAAGGCTGTCCAGGCATTCTGGGAGTTGTAGTTTTGCAACAGCTGGAGGCACACTGGTTGGGAAACACTGGCCTAGGAGACCCAGCCTGGGGCTGGATCTCCTCGGCCCCCGTAGAAGGCAGGTACCGATGCCGTGCAGGGCTGCCTTGTTATCCATTGGGACCCCGTCACAGCAGCGCGGGGACCCAATGGGCTCCCTCACCCTCTGCAAACCCCTTCTATGCCGCAGTCAGCGATGGCCGCGGCATAAAAGGGGTTAATCCCCTGGCATCGGCTTTTACAGTGATGCCGGTGGATACAGCAGGGGCCCGGCTATCAGGGACTGCCGGGCCGCTGCAGTGATCGGGCGCACACCGCTCCAGTGCCCGCCCGATCACCATGACGTACTATTACGTCAAGATGTGGGAACGTCATATATCGGGAAGGGGTTAAAATACAGTGTTAGAAAATTACTGCAATGTGAAAGAGGTTGGCCAAGATAATTAAAAATATTGGATAAGCCCAGCTTAAACTTAAAAAATCATCTAATACCCAAACTGCAGAGGGGGATGTGCTGACATATGGCATGTGACTGCTGCAGCCAATCAATGTCCTCAGTGGTCTAATGCTGAGGACAGTGCTTGGCAGCATTAGCCACATTCTGTATACCTGCACGTCACTGGGCTCATCGCTGTATCAGTGACGTGCACAGAGAGACATCCAGGTATACAGAAAATCACTGCTACAGAAAATCACTGTCCTCAGTGTAATACTGTTAAGTTATATGCCATATGCTGGCACATCCCCACTGCAGCTTGAATGACGCTGGAGAATGGGTGAGTAAAAGATAATTTTTTATTTTAAGTTATTGCAGGGCTTGTCTGAGATATTTAAGAATGTGTAAACTACAAATAATGGGGGTGGGGGGGGGGGGGCAGCACCTACCTATCACACTAAACAGAAGAAGAAGTCAAGGGGTTAGGCACCAAATGAACAGTCGGTTATACAAAGTTGATGTGATGGAATCAGGGAAAGCAGCCTATATGTATATATTCTCAATATTTTAATTTTATTAAAGTAACTCCATGTATTTTACTTCTTGTACTGGGTCTTTAACTTCCTCTTTATTTGGACTTTTAGCACTGTGAACAATGTTGCTTAACTTTCTTAGAACATCAATGCAGCCAGGAGGGAATGGGTTAGTGACTCAATTAAAACATCACACTTTACACTAATCAATGCAATGCTCTTCTGTGGGCATCTTTATCAAGGCCTATCAAGTGAACAGCAAGTGAAATAACACCTTCCTATCATAGCACAAGTAAACTGACAACAAATTACCGATTTAGGTCTTATCATTTGTGCTGTTAGAAAAGGAAAATATTTTGCATTTAATTTACAATAGCATAGTACTGCAGAAATGGTAAAAGAAAAACTGTCAAACATTCTAAAAAATAAAATAAAAATTGTTTTCTAGGAGGAATAGTGAGTTTTAAAATAATACACCTTTCTGAAGGAATTGTCCCTTTAAGTGATATGTTGGCTACATGGGCAATCCTAATAACACGCTAGAGCAGGGGTGCTCAACCAGCGGCCCCCCAAAGCCAAGGTTTGCGGCCCCTGTCCTGCTGGGCAGAAACAGCTAATCGTGTGATCAGTTGTTTTTCTGTCTGGAGCACCGCACAACGCTGCATTACAGCTCCTGCTGCTGCACTCTAGCATGCTCTGGCCTAGTCTATCCCTCACTGCTGACGTATTGCCCACAGGGGGATGCTCCTGGACGTAATGATTCTTACTGTTTACAGGCGTAACTGAGCCGGTCTGTGAAATTAGACTCTGAAGCGGGTGGATGCTTCTGCGCCTGTCAGTGGACTTAGACTCTTAGATTCTTACTGTCAGCTGACGCACTGCACCTGTTATTTAAATTTGATTCTCAAGATGAAATTCCCGCACCCCACTACGCATGTCATGGGACTGAGAATTCAGTGTCAATCTTTCTATTCGCTACTGTGCTTGTCTGAGGACTTAGAATCAGAATATTATAGCCGTATGCGCCTCTGCGCATATTGCCTTCTTAGGGCTAAGATGTAACAAAAGATGTTTGTCATAATTTCTATGCTTTCCTACGTACTTATTTATAGCATTGGTATTAGTTATATTTATTGTAATAGATTGTATCTAGATCACAGTAACATAAATGTTACATTGATATTTGTGAGTAAGCATGCAATTCCTTTTCTTACATATTTTTCTACATTGTACTACCTGTCATAAGACTTTGTTGAAATAATAGCTGACATAGAGATGCTATAAAAACTTTATTAAGCTTTTATAATTTTCTTTTTCATTTTACTACTTTGATATTTGGTGATGTATTTTTAAGTAAGGCAATTTAATTGTTTTCATTATACGACATTATAAGATTTTTCATTATACGACATTAACTTTCTCTAGCATTTGTACACAGATAAGTGTATCTCGTATGATCAATATTTAATTTCATATTCTTTACATTACAGGCTCTCTGATTTGATCTTGATTATATTGGTAGTTTTGATATAGTCCTTTATCCTGCTAGATGGCCCGAAAAATTGTCAATACACTTTTTGAATTGGCTGAGCATACGAATTCACATAGATATGTATTAAGGATGTCTGCATATCTCTAATGTTTTTTTTTTTTTTTTTTATAAAAAAAGAAGAGTATGTAAAGCCTTTATTGAGACCTCAAGGGCTCAAGGGTTTCTTTTTACATACTCCCCAAAAGATTAAACTTTATTAAAGATTAAATCAGGGTCAGTTGTATCCAAACTGGTATGATGATGTCACTTACATGGTGATGAAATGGCACCAGGATGTACTATGGGAAAAAGATACACCAGTAGAGGAAGTGTGATGCTCTGGGTAGTGTTCTGTTAGAAAACCTTGGGTCCTGGGATTCCTTGGACATTACCCTGACATGTACAAACTGTCGAAACCCTGTTGCAGACCAGGAATGCCCATTTGTGGCAACACCAATCCCTAATTGTAGTAGCCTCTTTCGGAAGGATAATGCATCCTGCCACACTGCAAACATTGTTCAGGAAAGGTTTGAAGAAGATGACAAATAGTTCAAGATATTGACTTGGCCTCCAAATTCACCAGATCTCAATCTGATCGAAGTTCTGTGGGATGCTCTGTAATAAAAAGTCATGAAGGCCCAACCTTGCCGTTCACAGGACTCAAAGGATCTGCTGCTAATGTCTTGATGTCACATACCACAGGACACCTTCAGAGATCTTGTAGAGGAACACCCCCTACTACCTTAGTTCCTGTTTCCTGTCCTGCTGGATGGTTTGGGAAGGGTGAAGAGCTTCTTTGGGCTGTTGGGCCTCAGTGCATTACTTTCACTAAGAGGTTACCTGAAGGGCATAAGTATTTTCTAGGAGCCACCCTAAAAGTCCAGGTCACCATTCCCTGGCCTAGGACAAGAGTGTCTGACTGGTGTAACCAGGGCCGTCTTTACCGCAGGGCAAAAGGGGCAGCTGCCCCGGGCCCAGTTGCTCCTCGGGGGCCCAAGCAGCCTTTTACTTGGATTTTACTTGGGCCCCCTATATTTTGTTGCCGCCGCCGCCCGCCGGCCATGTAACAGCACGGAGGCCATGTAACAGCAGGGAGTCACTGTCCGGAGTGAGGAGGGGGCGGGGCTCGCGGCCGCTCTGCGCTCCGCTCTGCTGTCTGGCCTGCCTGTCTCTTTAACAGAGCAGACCAGTGGCTTCTGGAGCGTGATGCAGCTGCCGCACAGGCAGAAAGAGGAAGGAGGCGGAGCCCCAGCCAGCAGCCACAGCCAAAGCCAAGCAACTAACAGAACTTACAGGTATTTGGTGGGGGTGGGGGGGGGGGGGGGCTCATATAGGACAGGGGGACAGTGTGTGCTTTCCTGCCTGCTACTACATCAACCCCCCCACAGGGATTGTGGGGGTCATTAAGGGTTGGACTTGCTGCTGATGTTGAGTGTGCCAGTGTGTGTGTGTCCGTCCCTGTGTGTGTGTGTGTCTGTCCCTTTGTGTGTGTGTGTGTCCGTCCCTGTGTGTGTGTGTGTGTCCGTCCCTGTGTGTGTGTGTCCGTCCCTGTGTGTGTGTGTGTCCGTCCCTGTGTGTGTGTCCATCCCTGTGTGTGTCTGTCCCTTTGTGTGTGTGTGTGTGTGTGTCCGTCCCTGTGTGTGTGTCTGTCCCTTTGTGTGTGTGTGTGTGTCTGTCCCTTTGTGTGTGTGTGTCCGTCCCTGTGTGTGTGTGTGTGTCTGTCCCTTTGTGTGTGTGTGTCTGTCCCTTTGTGTGTGTGTGTGTGTCCGTCCCTGTGTGTGTGTCCATCCCTGTGTGTGTGTGTCTGTCCCTTTGTGTGTGTGTGTGTGTGTCCGTCCCTGTGTGTGTGTCTGTCCCTTTGTGTGTGTGTGTCTGTCCCTTTGTGTGTGTGTGTGTGTCCATCCCCGTGTGTGTGTGTTTGTCCCTTTGTGTGTGTGTGTCCGTCCCTGTGTGTGTCCGTCCGTGTGTGTCTGTTCCTTTGTGTGTGTCTGTCCCTTTGTGTGTGTCCGTCCCTTTGTGTGTGTGTGTGTCTGTCCCTTTGTGTGTGTCTGTCCCTTTGTGTGTGTCTATCCCTTTGTGTGTGTCTGTCCCTTTGTGTGTGTCCGTCCCTTTGTGTGTGAGTGTGTCTGTCCCTTTGTGTGTATCCCCGTCCCTGTGTGTGTGTCTCTCCCTGTGTGTATCACCATGCCCACAGTGTTCCTATGTCTTGACGCAGCTGCTTCAGAACGTTCTGTGCGGGGGAAGAGGAAGAAGATGGAAGAGGAGGCAGCGCCAGCATGGAGTCCGTGCGATAGACACAGGGAGGTACACTAAGGACGAAGGTAACACTTCCACATGATCTACACTAGTGTTATCTGTGGTTTTACATAGGACTGCAGGTAACACTACTACATTATTTAGCACTAGTGTTATCTGTGGTTTTACATAGGACTGCAGGTAACACTACCACAAGGTTAGCTCACACAGGGCGCCTGAACACCTAAGGCCGGCCCTGGCTGCGCACCCCAGCGCCAAGGGATGACGTCACTGATGTATTATGCCTCTTATATGTGGAGAGCGGTGATGTCACAGATGTAATATATTACTTATAAGTGATATATTACATCAGTGACATCACCACTCTCCACACATAAGTAATATATTACATCAGTGACATCACTGCTGTCCACATATACCGGTAAGTAATACATTACATCAGTGACATCACCGCTCATCACATATATGTGGAGAGCGGTGATGTCACTGATGTAATATATCGCCTATATGTGGACAGCGGTGATGTCACTGATGTAATATAACATTATATGTGGAGAGCGGTGATGTCACTGATGTAAAATATCACTTATATGTGGAGAGCGGTGATGTCACTGATGTAATATAACATTATATGTGGAGAGTGTTCATGTCACTGATGCAATACAGCGCTCCAGATGGCGACCAAAATGGTCGCCAATGCGCCTTAACCCCTTAAGGACGCAGGGCGTATCGGTACGCCCTATTTCCCGAGTCCTTAAGGACTCAGGGCGTACCGGTACGTCCTAACTTGAAATCAGTATTCCGGCGCCCGAGGGGTTAAACGGAACGGGATTTCGGCTGAAATCCTTCAGCCGGCATCCTGTGACAACGCCAGGGGGGGTCATGTGACCCCCCCATGTCGGCGATCGCAGCAAACCGCAGGTCAATTCAGACCTGCGGTTTGCTGCGCTTTTTGCAGTTTCTGATGCCCGCGGTCCCTGACCGCGGGGATCAGAAACTTTTGAGTGCCTATAATCTATATTTTTCACCCCCCCCTGCACCCCTGCACGATTTTATGCCGGCGGGTGGTGCGGGGGGGGTGTCGCATGCGGTGGGGGCGTTGCGGGAGGCGGGCGGTGCGGCAGGCGGGATCGCGATCCCCCGCCCGCCTCCCCATGAATGATCGTTGGCTTCTAGTGGGTTATACCAGGGTGCCAGCACATTGCTGACACCCTGGTATAAACGGCTGACATCTGTGCAGATGTCAGCCGTTTAACCCTTTCCATACCGCGGTCCGTACGGACC
The DNA here is from genome assembly GCF_905171765.1 of Bufo bufo. Classification (NCBI taxonomy): domain Eukaryota; kingdom Metazoa; phylum Chordata; class Amphibia; order Anura; family Bufonidae; genus Bufo; species Bufo bufo. The sequence continues at coordinate 462,584,252 of NC_053392.1, read as the reverse complement.
GCTGTATGGAAAAAGTTAACTGTCGTCGGTCAGGGAGCTCCCTCCCTCTCCATCGGGGGGCTGCTGTGCCTTTGCAGCCCCCCGATGGAGAGGGAGAGAGCCCCCCGACAGCCCCCCTCAGCCCTGTGCTTACCCTTCCCCGTCTGCGAAGTTCTGAGCAGACGGGGAGGGTTCCCATGGCAACAGGACGCCTGCTCAGGCGTCCTGCTGTCCATGGTGCTGAACAGATCTGTGCTAAAAGCATAGATCTGTTCAGTGTAAGTAAAATACAGTACAGAACAATATATATTGTTCTGTACTGTATTATACAGACATCAGACCCACTGGATCTTCCAGAACCAAGTGGGTCTAGGTAAAAAAAAAAGTTAAAAAAAGTGAAAAAAGTTAAGATAAAAAAAAAAACATTCATCACTGAATAAAAATTAAAAAAATAAAATACACTACACATATTAGGTATCGCCGCGTCCGTAACGACCTGATCTATAAAACGGTCATGTTACTTTCCCCGCACGGTGAACACCATAAAAATAAAAAAATAAAAACTATGAGAAAATTAAAATTTTGCCCACCTTACTTCCCAAAAAAGGTAATAAAAGTGATCAAAAAAGTCATATGTACGCCAAAATAGTACCAATCAAACCGTCATCTCATCCCGCAAAAATCATACCCTACCCAAGATAATCGCCCAAAAACTGAAAAAACTATGGCTCTCAGACTAAAGAAACACTAAAACATGATTTTTTTTGTTTCAAAAATGAAATCATTGTGTAAAACTTACATAAATAAAAATAAAGTATACATATTAGGTATCGCCGCGTCCGTATCAACCGGCTCTATAAGAATATCACATGATCTAACCCCTCAGGTGACCACCGTAAAAAATAAAAAATAAAAACGGTGTAAAAAAAGCCATTTTTTGTCATCTTACGTCACAAAAAGTGTAATAACAAGCGATCAAAAAGTCATATGCACCCCAAAATAGTGCCAATTAAACCGTCATCTCATCCCGCAAAAAATGAGACCCTACTCAAGATAATCGCCCAAAAACTGAAAAAACTATGGCTCTTAGACTATGGAGACACTAAAACTTTTTTTGGTTTTAAAAAGGAAGTTATTGTATAAAACTTATATAAATAAAAAAAATTGTATACATATTAGGTATCGCCGCGTCCGTGACAACCTGCTCTATGAAATTACCACATGATCTAACCTGTCAGATGAATGTTGTAAATAACAAAAAAAATAAAAAGTGCCAAAAAAGCTATTTCTTGTTACCTTGCCGCACAAAAAGTGTAATATAGAGCAACCAAAAATCATATGTACCCTAAACTAGTACCAACAAAGCTGCCACCTTATTCCGTACTTTCTAAAATGGGGTCACTTTTTTGGAGTTTTTACTCTAGGGGTGCATAAGGGGGGCTTCAAATGGGACATGGTGTCAAAAAAAACAGTCCAGCAAAATCTGCCTTCCAAAAACCGTATGGCATTCCTTTCCTTCTGCGCCCTGCCGTGTGCCCGTACAGCGGTTTACGACCACATATGGGGTGTTTCTGTGAACTACAGAATCAGGGCCATAAATAATGAGTTTTGTTTGGCTGTTAACCCTTGCTTTGTAACTGGAAAAAAAATATTAAAATGGAAAATCTGCCAAAAAAGTGAAATTTTGAAATTGTATCTCTATTTTCCATTAAATCTTGTGCAACACCTAAAGGGTTAACAAAGTTTGTAAAATCAGTTTTGAATACCTTGAGGGGTGTAGTTTCTTAGATGGGGTCACTTTTATGGAGTTTCTACTCTAGGGGTGCATCAGGGGGGCTTCAAATGGGACATGGTGTCAAAAAAACAGTCCAGCAAAATCTGGCTTCCAAAAACCAAACGGCGCACCTTTCACTCTACGCCCCGCTGTGTGCCCGTACAGTAGTTTACGGCCACATATGGGGTGTTTCTGTAAACGGCAGAGTCAGGGCAATAAAGATACAGTCTTGTTTGGCTGTTAACCCTTGCTTTGTTAGTGGAAAAAATGGGTTAAAATGGAAAATTAGGCAAAAAAATGAAATTCTCAAATTTCATCCCCATTTGCCAATAACTCTTGTGCAACACCTAAAGGGTTAGCAAAGTTTGTAAAATCAGTTTTGAATACCTTGAGGGGTGTAGTTTCTTAGATGGGATCACTTTTATGGAGTTTCTACTCTAGGGGTGCATCAGGGGGCTTCAAATGGGACATGGTGTCAAAAAACCAGTCCAGCAAAATCAGCCCTCCAAAAACCAAACGGCGCACCTTTCCCTCTACGCCCTACTGTGTGCCCGTACAGTAGTTTACGGCCACATATGGGGTGTTTCTGAAAAACGGCAGAGTCAGGGCAATAAAGATACAGTCTTGTTTAGCTGTTAACCCTTGCTTTGTTAGTGGAAAAAATGGGTTAAAATGGAAAATTAGGCAAAAAAATGAAATTCTCAAATTTCATCCCCATTTGCCAATAACTCTTGTGCAATACCTAAAGGGTTAACGAAGCTTGTAAAATCAGTTTTGAATACCTTGAGGGGTGTAGTTTATAGAATGGGGTCATTTTTGGGCGGTTTCTATTATGTAAGCCTCGCAAAGTGACTTCAGACCTGTAGTGGTCCCTAAAAATTTGTTTTTTGTAAATTTCTGAAAAATTTCAAGATTTGCTTCTAAACTTCTAAGCCTTATAACATCCCCAAAAAATAAAATATCAATCCCAAAATGCTACAAACATGAAGTAGACATATGGGGAATGTAAAGTCATCAAAATTTTTGGGGGTATTACTATGTATTACAGAAGTAGAGAAACTGAAACTTTGAAATTTTGCAAATTTTTCAAAATTTTTGGTAAATATGGTATTTTTTTATGCAAAAAAATTTACTTTTTTGACCCAATTTTAGCAGTGTCATGAAGTACAATATGTGACGAAAAAACAATCTCAGAACGGCCTGGATAAGTCAAAGCGTTTTAAAGTTATCAGCACTTAAAGTGACACTGGTCAGATTTGCAAAAAATGGCCAAGTCCTTAAGGTGAAATAGGGCTGAGTCCTTAAGGGGTTAAAATTTGCAGATGGCGACAAGACTTGTCATAGGCTACAGGCCTGAGGTCTATTTGGTAGTGAAATCCCAGTGCAGGCAGGCGTGATGATGTCATCACGCCCGCCTGTGCCAGGACGCGGTGAGGTGTGCGTGTCTGCGTTGCACCATCCCTCGCCGTACCAGCAGCTAGTGAGCGCCAGTGAAAGGAAACAGGTGAGTATAAGATTTTGGCTTTTTTTTAAGGTGTGGGAAGGCGGGATCCAGGGGGCCCAAGTAAATTCTTGCCCAGGGTCCAATCAATATTAAAGACGGCCCTGGGTGTAACATGCCATTCTCCGGTGTGGGGCATCGGTAGTCCTCACAGTGCAGTGGACACTGAAGTCTTCTGAGCCAGATGTCCAGATCCCTCCTTCATATACCAAATTCAGAGATCACCTGGTAGGGGCAGTACAAGACCAGATGTTTCCCTGGGAGCAGTGCTTCAGAAATGGGGCAATGCTCAGCCGGATTTGGGGCATCCGTCTTGCAGGCTGCATGCAATGGAAGTGACACAATTATGCGACTTCCAGATTCCATAACTCACTGAATATGAGATATTGGGCTTACGCTGCAAAATGTTGTAGGATCACTGAGATGTGCAGCATCGACTTCCAGATTCCGACTGCATGCAAATGCTTGCAGGGGGCGTTACACATATATTAATATATATTAATAGCCCTGTTCCTGGACTGGGAACATGTGATGGATCACTCATTACCTTTTGCCACCAGACTGTATGAAGAGAAGGGCACTCAGTGCACCGACTTCCTTGAGGGCCCTGATTCTAAATCGGTATTCCCTGCAGTAGTAAGAATGTTTTTTACCACAAGGTCACTTATTTCAAGGTTTTTGCTGAAATATTTCTATAGTGTATATATTGTATGGTTCCAATGATCTCCCTAGGAAAGCTACTGATAAAACTAAGGGAAGAGAATGTGCCTTTATTAAAACGAAGCTTGCTTCTACATGGTTTAAAGCAGGCATGCTCAACCTGCGGCCCTCCAGCTGTTGTAAAACTACAACTCCCACAATGCCCTGCTGTAGGCTGATAGCTGTAGGCTGTTCGGGCTTGCTGGAAGTTGTAGTTTTGCAACAGCTGGAGGACCACATGTTGAGCATGCCTAGTTTAAACCATTATATTAGCAATATGTAGATAAAGGTGTGGAGGAAGAAATTCCATCCTTCATTCAAAATATTAAAGACATGATTAGAACTAAAGTTTCTAGTTCTATTAGAGCCTTCAAAAAAAATCTTCCTTCTACATACACGAGGAAGATGGTTTCTTCTTTAACTGTGTCCGACAGTACTTCCTCAGATGAGGGTGAAATTTTTGGAGAGTGTAATTTTTCATATGATAATGAGCCAACCCTTGATTTTCCCCCAGAGAATGCAGATATGCTACTCAAAGTCATTAGAGCCATTATGAGACTAGATGATGCTAAGGAACAAAAACTGGTACAGGATGTTTGGAGACCTTTGCCCTAGTTAATGATAATATTAAATTCTTTATTATGAAAGAAAAAAAAAAGGACATTTTTTGTTCCCAGAACTGTAAAATGCAAGTACCGTTTGATGAGGAACAATCAGCCTCTTGGGACAGGGCCCTCAAACTGGATGCCTAGTAGCTAAGATTTCCAAAAAACTTGCACTACCCTTTGAAGATATAGGATCTCTAAAAGATCCTATGGATCGAGCTGAGATATATTTAAAAAAAAGGCCTTGGCAGTTGCTTTAAAACTTATTATTGTGGCTACTTCGGCTGCCTGCTCCCTTAAAATTTGGCTAGAACAGTTAGAGATTCATATCCAGGATAAAACCTCTAGAGAATAATTATTTTCAGCCTTTCCAGCTATTTTCAAAGTAGTGGATTTTATTTCTGACACATCTGCGGATGCTATCAGGCTTAATGTTTTTTTTTTAACAGTATAAACACCGAAGAAACACCAGTCTTAAAATATTTCCCCATGCCTTGACAGGTCACAGCTGTTTTGGTAGCACAAAAGGGACTTATACAATATTTGGCAAGTATATTTAATGTAATGGTTTATGGGTGTATATATGAACCAATGTACAGTTGAAGTATCAAAATATTACATGAATCTTTTATGAATCACATGGTACAAAAGTCTTTTTAAAAACAAGCATAATGACAGATCATTGAACAGTTTACTTGTTTGCCTTATATTTGAAGTGTTTTTACATAACTTTTGTGTCATACAGAACTTAATGAAAGTATATGAAAGAGAATGTTTATTATTATTTAAACATGTGGGTGTTTAATTTTTATTTTTAAAAATGTACTTAATGTAATTAATAAATTGGAATAAATTATTATATATTTTTCAGATTTTACATTAACTTTAAGAAAGCAATCACTCCTTTTATATGGGGAGCCAGAGACCTGGTTAACGTCCCTAAAGCAATTTTGTAAAATGCCTGTCATGGATGTCTTAAAGGGGTTATCCAACCCCTGAAATGCCCCCCCCCCCCCCCCCCCCATATGCCTGGGTCCCTCACAAACAATGTACTTACCTGCTCCCCGGCACCCGCACGGCCACCGATGCATCTCCCCGTCACGTGGATGAAAACATCCGGCACGGAGGGTGGACAGTTAGCAGACCGCAACGAGCTTCCCTAGTGTCACCCGCGATGCTAGGGAGGTTCATCCCAGTCACTGCCTGCTATTGTTCAGCAGCATCTCTGGTAGCAAACTATACAGCTGTTTCTGCTGCGTAGTGAACGGAGCTGGTAACTTCAGCGCTGCTCTCATCCACTTCAATGGTACTGTCCACTACATACCGAACAGTACTGTGTAATGCCAGGTGAAACTGCTGATACTCAGAAAGATCTGATCGGCAGGGGAGTCAGGGTGTCAAACCCCTAGCAATGAGAAAATATAAAGATATAAATCCCAGAGAACAGTCTTCCAAAGTGCCAGTCAGAAGACGAAAAATTACATGATCTAGTGAGGCTAGAAAAAAAAGTTGAGAATGCAAAAAATGTTTCAAATTATTTTGCATATTTGGCATGCTAATAACCATAACAACTGATAAAATTATGTTAACATAGCTTCTTTTTCTGCATTTCGGCCATTAAAAAATATGCAACCTAAAATTGGGCCAAAAAAAATACTTATTGCCCTGAAAAAAGTCTCATACAGCAATATTAATATAAATATAAAAAAGTTATGGCTGTTAGAACATGGATGACATAAAAAAATTACAAAATGAATGGTATCCTTAAAGGGGTTATCCAAGTTATATTTATTGATGACCTATCCTCAGGATAGGTCATCAATATCAGATCGGCGGGGGTCCGACACCCGGCACCCCCTCCGATCAGCTGTTTGAATAGAAGGCATGTGCGGTGTCAGCGCTGCCTCCTCTTCACTGTTTACCTTCTAGCCGTTGCATCTGCAGTGGTGAGCAGGTGTAATTACACCCAAGCCGTCCCATTCATTTCAATAGGAAGGCTTGGGTGTAATTACACCTGCTCACCACTGCAGATGCAACGGCTAGAAGGTAAACAGTGAAGAGGAGGCAGCGCTGACACCGCACATGCCTTCTATTCAAACAGCTGATCGGAGGGGGTGCCGGGTGTCGGACCCCCACCGATCTGATATTGATGACCTATCCTGAGGATAGGTCATCAATAAATATAACTTGGATAACCCCTTTAAGGGGTTGTCTCACTTCAGCTAATGGCATTTATCATGTAGAGAAAGTTAATACAAGGCATTTACTAATGTATTGTTTTTATCCATATTGCCTCCTTTGCTGGCTGGATTCATTTTTCCATTGCATTATACACTGCTCGTTTCCAGGGGTTATGACCACCCTGCAATCCAGCAGTGGTAGATGTGCTTGCACACTATAGGAGAAATGGCCAGCCTCTCTAGTAGCTGGGACTGCAGGAGTATGCCTAGGCCAGAGCTCTGTTCTATCATGTGCAAGCACGGCCACAGCTGATGGATTACATGGTGGTCATAACCCCTGGATAGGAGCAGTGTATTATGTGATGTAAAATGAATGAAGCCAGCAAAGGAGGAAATATGGACAATCACAATACATTAGTAAGTGCCTTGTATTAACTTTCTCTACATGATACATGCCATTTGCAGAAGTGAGACAACTCCTTTAATGTTATATACTACATATAGTACATCATGACTCTGCTTTTCCTAAAGTCAATTATGAGACCTTAATGTTATCCTATAGCAATCCATCCTCATACAAAGTGGAACACGTCAGAGCAGCACAGCATGGAGCTTGTGCCAAAAATCTTAAGAAATGTTGTGAAATAAATCTGCTCGAGTGAAAGATTTTAATCTTTTCATCAAAGGTACTATGAAACAATACTAAGAGAGAAACATTCTGTGGTTTTACAAAAAGGTATTTACATCATATACAGACTGAAAAAAAATGCTTTTTTTAAACCAGAGATGAATGATGTAGTGTGACATTTCAAATGTCAAATTTTTTACTAGTTATATAGATTGATTCCCCTTCATTTTCCCTTCATTTAGAGTTAAATCACAATATATAAGTCTTTTTTTTAAATATGTTATTAATGTGAATATATAGAATTTGCATCCAATACACCAATACTTTTAGTTATATATAAAACATTCTCCATTAAAAAACACTCTTGCCCGTTCAATAACTTTCAAACAACTGTAACTCCTTAACAATTTGCCTATTTTAGGCACCTGTCACCCCTAAATTACATAGTTAAACAAATAAATCCTCTCACTCTTCCAATCTTATAATGTTGCGTAATGTGTACCGTAATTTATTTGTGTTCATGGACTCTTTACCTGTGACTGAACCAAATACCTCCAAGACTCGTGTAGACAATTTCTTAAAGGAATATAAACACAGAACAATGTCCTCAAAGGTATAAGTGAATGCACGTAGCACTTCAAACCTCATACAATTTCTCTCTTCAATTTCTTTCAACAATTTATGGACCTGATCTTCATTATAACCGTTTATCAGAAATAGTTTCTCCAAATATTGAGTTTACGTTAAATAATCCTCCTTCCTCACAGAATTTCTCCTAAATTGCATGAATTGTCTCTTAGGAATATTGAGAAGCCAAGATAGTAGATGACAGCTAGTCAACATAATATAACTGTTCGAATCAACTGGTTTATGGTAACATTTAGTTAATACCCTAGTGTTCTCTACAAAAATAGTCAAATGCCAAAAGTCCACATATACAGGGGCTACATTTCAGAGAAAACTCATTTTGTCAATATCATCTAGGAATTCTCACACTGAAAAAAACAATAATATCTGAAATTAAAAGAAATATCACCCAAGAAATGCCACCTAAGGACCAGAATGTGTTCCCACCCTCTAATGTACAGGTTGGCATAGCCAAACATGAAACTGATACCCATGGCATTTCTGAAATAAATGTAACACACTCCTCTATAAATTAGTTCTGACCTTTAGTTCTTATAAATTCAAATCTTGTCCCAAAAATAAATGTACTGCCTCCAAGCCTTTGGGCATATCAATAATGGTATACAGTGATGATACATCTATGGTCCCCAAAATATATGATGCCTTCCACTCAACCCCTTCTATAATCTATATATGAGTAGCAATGTTTTAGGAGCGCAATTTAAAATGAAACCAGCTTTGTGTTTAGTCAATATACTTTGCTCCTTACCCTTTTTTGCCAATCATTTTAATTCTCCTACAAATTTTACTAAAGCAGGGGCGGACTGACCATTCGGGCACTCAGGCATGGACCGAGGGCCCGTGGCCACTAGAGGGCCCGCTCACTCCTGCAGCCAGAGGTCGCAATAACTTTTAATAAATAATACATTTTACTACCTGGAGAAAATTCCCCCACATTCATCAGCGCAGTAAGAACTGTGAACTGTGCCTGAAATAACCAATAACAAAGCTCCTTACAGCAAGGAGCTTTGTTATTGGTTGGGTATTGGCGATACAGATTGGGTCAGGCAGGTGAAGCCTGCCGAGAGCTGGAAGGAGGAGGGGTCGGCTCCCGGAAGTGGCTGTATTAAGGAGAGTGGGGCGTGCTGCCCAAGGACCCTGGGGAGCCGCGGACTCATGTGACTGGACTGGTCAGAGAGAAAAGCTGACCCTGGTCCTGTAACCCCCCCCCCCCCCCCTGCCATGTTGTTGTGGCAGCCCGGCCTGTCAGTCTTCAAGTAAGTGATTCCCCCCTCCCCCAATCATGGTTCCATCCAGTCTCACAGTTCTCTGCTCCCCCTCCTCTTGTCACCCTACTAGTAACCCTGTTCCCGCCTCCTCCTGTCACCCCACTAGGGACCCTGCTTTCCCCTCCTCCTGTCACCCCACTAGTGACCCTGCTCTCCCCTCCTCCTGTCTCCCCTAGTGACCCTGCTTCCCCTCCTCCTGTCACCCCACTAGTGACCCTGCTCCCCCTCCTCCTGTCATCCCACTAGTAACCCTGCTCCTCTCCACTAGTGACACTGTGTGTTCCTGTATGGAGAGGAGTCTGGCTGGAGTGCGGTGAGGCCTAGCTGTGTGTCTGTCCCTGTGCGTGTGTCTGTCCCTGTGTGTGTCTCTCCCTGTGTGTGTGTGTGTGTGTGTGTCTCTCCCTGTGTGTCTCACCACAGTGTTCCTATGTCTTGACGCAGCTGCATCAGGACGTTCTGTGCTGGGCAAGAAAAAGAAGATGGAAGAGGAGGCAGCGCCGCCAGCATGGAGTCCTTGGGAGAGACACAGGGAGGCACACTAAGTACGTAGGTAACATTACCACATTATCAGCACTAGTGTTATCTGTGGTTTTACATAAGACTGCAGGTAACACTACAACATTACCAGGACTAGTGTTATCTGTGTTTTTACATAGCACTGCAGGAAACACTACCACATTATCAGCACTAGTGTTATCTGTGGTTTTACATAGGACTGCAGGTAACACTACTACATTTTCTGTACTCAAATAGCCATCACTGTGTTATCTGTGTTGTTAAATAGGACTGCAGGGGACATCTACTAGATTATCTGTACTCAGAGAGTTATCACTGTATAGGGGGGCCCACTGAGACTTTATCGCCCAAGGGCCTACATGAGCCTGGAGCTGGCGCGGCGTGATATGTGGGTGGGGATGTGTATGGGTGTAGCTTGAGGGTGGGCGGGGACACAGGGGCCCCATAATCTCCTAATGCCCGAGGCCCCCCCATGAGTTGTCAGTCCGCCCCTGTACCAAAGTGTCACCTTTTAACTTTTTCTTCATGGTAAAAAGTGCTATTAATTACCACTATCACTCCCCCTTTGTTTGTTGGGTGGATAATTATGTGATTATTCTCCTGTAGATTTCTAACGGCTTGTTGTTCTTTCTTAGATTGTAATTCCCTATTTGTCTCTTTTTAACATTCACCATTCACACGGGCGTTGCGGGAAAAGATGCGGGTGCGTTGCGGGAACATGCGTGATTTTTCCGCGCGAGTGCAAAACATTGTAATTCGTTTTGCACGCGCGTGAGAAAAATCGGCATGTTTGGTACCCAAACCCGAACTTCTTCACAGAAGTTCGGGCTTGGGATCGGTGTTCTGTAGATTGTATTATTTTCCCTTATAACATGGTTATAAGGGAAATTAATAGCATTCTGAATACAGAATGCATAGTACAATAGCGCTGGAGGGGTTAAAACAAAAATATATATAATTTAACTCACCTTAATCCACTTGATCGCGCAGCCCGGCTTCTCTTCTGTCTTCTTCTTTGCTTTGTGCAGGAAAAGGACCTGTGGTGACGTCACTCCGGTCATCACATGGTCCGTCACATGATCTTTTACCATGGTGATGGATCATGTGATGACCGGAGGGACGTCACCACAGGCCCTTTTCCTGCACACAGCAAAGAAGAAGACAGAAGAGAAGCCGGGCTGCGCGATCAAGTGGATTAAGGTGAGTTAAATTATTTTTCATTTTTTTTAACCCCTCCAGCGCTATTGTACTATGCATTCTGTATTCAAAATGCTATTATTTTCCCTTATAACCATGTTATAAGGGAAAATAATAATGATCGGGTCTCCATCCCGATCGTCTCCTAGCAACCGTGCATGAAAATCGCACCGCATCCGCACCGCTCATGTGAACAGCCCCATAGAAATGAATGGATCCTGATTCAGTGCGGGTGCAATGCGTTCAACTCACGCATTGTACCCGCGCTGAAAACTCGCCCGTGTGAGAGGGGCCTTAATTCTCAAATTTTTTAATGTATAAAAGTTATCACTATATTCCTGTACAAGATGAAAAGTGTATGTTTTTCTTAGGCATATGTGTCTATACTCAATTATATCCCCATTATATTTCTTTCTATTATTTAATTTATTCAAAAACATATCTGCATTGCACAACATTATTGCTAATTTCACATGCGCCATCTATTCCATAGACCATCAGCTGTGATCACAGCATAGAGGGCACTACTACATACACCTTCATTGTGGGTTCACGAATCACGATATAGCTTATGAACATTGGTGTAGTGTTTCGGAATAGTGCCATTGGGACAGGCATCATGTGCAATATCATCATTGTGTGTGAACATTTAGCGCCGGGGTTAGATAAATTTTGTGTGCAGTTTGTGCACTATAGGATTTCTTATGCTAGTGCCCACAAGTTTATACTTTAAATATTTTACAGATGTATATATACTGTATATATGTGGAGTTGCTTTAAAAAATGAAATAAAATATATATCTAACAGGTACAAATCTTTCCATTAAACCTTATCTGTGTAGGCTCCACACCTGGTTGTGGCTAACAATCACTGATAAAAAATCACTGATCAAACACTGACCAAAACACCAATGTGTGAATAAGGCCTTACTGCCAGGTTTCCCCACAGACTACAGCTCATTGACAGAGGGTCCTAGGAGAGGCACACTGTCATCAGCTTATTGTCGAGGGACTCTTTTAACAAGTAAGGATATCCATCTGAAGAACCAAAAAATCTCTCTCTTATATTTCATTTTCGCAAAATCTATAACCATGTGCTGTTTAGTGACAAGCAAGGGCAAAATAGGTGAAACAGGAGAAATTTATTTAAATAAATCTACGCTGCGTTTAAAATTCTCAGAAATGTTATGAATGGCTAATTTTAAACTCCTATTCAAAACACGTGCAATAAATGACAAGCACAGACCTTCTGTGGTTTTGAAAACAAATTATGCTCACTTCGATAAAGTTTTTAGAGAAAAGACATGAAAGATGCCACATTCCTTCTATTTGCATACATTAAGTCATCTCAATTAATATGGACTTTAACCTGGGAAATCGATGGCATCTAGCTAGGATATGCCATTAACATCAGATAGGTGCTGGTCCCACCTCTGGAACCAGCTCCTATTTTGAAAACAGGACCCCTAAAGTGAACAGAGAACAGCCCTGCATGTGCAGTCACCCTCTGTTTGCCGCTATGGGAGTTCTGAATATAACTGAGCGCTGGCTTGGCTAGTTCCTGTAGTCACATAGCAGTTAATGGAGAGATGGGCCCACTCTCTTTCACTTTGGGGGCCCTGTTCTCTTAATAGGAGCGTGTCTCAGAGGTGGGACCCACACCAATCAGACATTGCTGGCATGTAATAGCGATATGCCATCAATGCCCCAGATGGGTCAACCCCATTAAATTATTACATGGGAAACAGGTAGAAGCAATTTAAGGTATCAGGACCAAAAAAGAAGACATTCTGGGTATGTGGCAAGGGTCTAATAAAACTGAGAGTCCCATTGCTGGGTCGGGCCTAAAAGGGACACTATTGGACCACTATATATCTGGAATATAATTTTCAGAGGCAATATTATTTTGGAGCCACTATCTGTGTGGCACCAATAATTCTGTTGCTGGAGTTTTTCATTTGGTCTTCTATAGTATAGTAGTTGGAGGCAATATACAGTATAACTGAGCAGATACAGTAAACAGGCGGCAGAGCATTGGAGGCAACCGCAGGATTGGAGGTTTGTACACGAGATGGGGAATAGGTGGGAAGGGTGCTGGAGTCAAAACCTTAAAGAGGATCTGTCCCCACTCCTGACATGCCTGTTTTAATAGCTTCATGCATTCCCCATGTAATAACAATTCTGGAGCATCTCTTCTTATGGCTCTATGTTGTGCCATTCCTTTAATATTTCTACTAGAAGTTATGAATGAATTGCTAGCAGTCTGCACTAAGGGTACAGAGGGGTGTTACCAGTTGGGGGTGTGTACCTGCACAGACTCACTCTATTCAATCAGTGCTGCCATTTTCAGACTGTGCAGGTAGCCACCCCCTACTGTGTAACACCCCTCTGTACCCTTACTGAAGGCTAATAGAAATTCACTCATAACTTACAGTACAAATAATGAAGGAATGGCACAACATAGAGCCATAAGAATAGATGTTCTCAGAATTGTTATTACATGGGGAATGCATGTAGCTATTAAAATAGGCATGTCAGGAGTGGTGAAAGGTCCTCTTTAAGATGTCAAAAAATTGCACTGATAAAGTTTTTGTGATGCTTGACTGTGTAGACATACAATTAACATTGTCTGAAAGATGAAGCATACATAAAACCTTTGCATTAGTTCCACCAGTGCGCAGAAATCATCCTAAAAAAGAAAGGTACAGTATAAGGCCCCCTGCACACGAACGTGTGCACCCCGTGGTCGTGCTGCGGGCCGCAATGAACCAACACAGTCCGTGGGACAGCCACAGCGGATCGCTGACCCATTCACTTGAATGGGTCCGCGACCCGGCCGTTCCGCAAAAAGATAGGACATGTTCTATCTTTTTGCAGAACAGAAGTACGGGACGAAACCCCACGGAAGCACTCCGTAGTGCTTCCGTAGGGTTCCGTTCCGTGCTTCCGTTCCGTACCATTCCGCATCTCCGGATTTGCGGGCCCATTCAATTGAATGGGTCCACATCCGTGATGAGGAATGCCCACTGAACGGCACTTGTGTATTGCGGATCCACAAATCGCGGGCTGCAATACACGGCCACAGTTCCGTGTGCATTCCGCATCACGGATGCGGACCCATTCACTTCAAAGGGTCCGTAAATCCGGAATCGCGGAACGGCCGCATGGGACGGGACCCCTCGGAAGCACTACGGAGTGCTTCCGTGGGGTTACGTCCCGTACTTCCGTTCCGCAAAAAGATAGAACATGTCCTATCTTTTAGCGGAACGGGCGGATCGCGGACCCATTAAAGTGAATGGGTCCGCGATCCGATGTGGCTGACCTTCGGCCGGCGATCGTGCATTGCGGCCCGCTATTTGCAGGACGCAGCACAGGCACGGGTCACACACATTCGTGTGAACTCGGCCTTAATTTGAGACTTCTCTGTATAGTGAGAGATGGATGTGTCAGTAATTGGCTGCAAGTAGGAGCTGACAGGGGAAAGGAGAGATGTAGAAAAGGTATTTACTGTTTGTGTCTGTATCAATCTGTTCACGCTATTTGTACTTCTGGTGCTTTATATTATATATTTGTACCCCCTTTTAAATGTGCAGCGCCCTGAAATTAATGGTGCTTTCAATAAAAATAAAGACATCTAGAGAACAAAGACCAAAAGGTTACCAAAGTATGACTGTACACAGTTCAGGAATCTGTTCGGGAGTCTGTCAAATCTGTATTTTTTGGCTTTAGATATGTAACCAAAGTAAATAAAAGCAGATCATAATTCTCAGCAATAAAAATTCCAAACCGATAAGAACGGAAGTGATTACAGTCCACAAATATACAGCACAAATAATTAAATCTGACTGATTAAATTACTGTTTAACTATTTGCATATAGCTAGATCAGTTATTAAGAAAGATTAATGTAAAATGTGGGTACGTGTTTGCTTATAGTAGAATGAATATATATATATATATATATATATATATATATATATATATATATATATATATATATACACTGCTCAGATCCTAGATCTGAATTAATTAAATATTCTTCTGAAATACTTTGTTCTTTACATAGTTGAATGTGCTGACAACAAAATCACACAAAAATTCAAAAATGGAAATCAAATTTTTCAACCCATGGAGGTTTGGATTTGGAGTCACACTCAAAATTAAAGTGGAAAAACACACTACAGGCTGATCCAACTTTGATGTAATGTCCTTAAAACAAATCAAAATGAGGCTCAATAGTGTGTGTGGCCTCCATGTGCCTGTATGACCTCCCTACAACGCCTGTGCATGCTCCTGATGAGGTGGCAGACGGTCTCCTGAGGGATCACCTTCCAGACCTGGACTAAAGCATCTGCCAACTCCTGGACAGTCTGTGGTGCAACGTGACGTTGGTGGATAGAGCGAGACATGATGTCCCAGATGTGCTCAATTGGATTCAGGTCTGGGGAACAGGCGGAACAGTCCATAGCATTAATGCCTTTGTCTTGCAGGAACTGCTGACACACTTCAGCCACATGAGGTCTAGCATTGTCTTGCATTAGGAGGAACCCAGGGCCAACCGCACCAGCATATGGTCTCACAAGGGGTCTGAGGATCTCATCTCGGTACCTAATAGCAGTCAGACTACCTCTGGCGAGCACATGGAGGGCTGTGCGGCCCTCCAAAGAAATGCTACCCCACACCATTACTGACCCAATGCCAAACCGGTCATGCTGGAGGATGTTGCAGGCAGCAGAACGTTCTCCACGGCGTCTCCAGACTCTGTCACGTCTGTCACATGTGCTCAGTGTGAACCTGCTTTCATCTGTGAAGAGCACAGGGCGCCAGTGGCGAATTTGCCAATCTTGGTGTTCTCTGGCAAATGCCAAACGTCCTGCACGGTGTTGGGCTGTAAGCACAACCCCCACCTGTGGACGTCGGGCCCTCATATCACCCTCATGGTGTCTGTTTCTGACCGTTTGAGCAGACACATGCACATTTGTGGCCTGCTGGAGGTCATTTTGCAGGGCTCTGGCAGTGCTCCTCCTGTTCCTCCTTGCACAAAGGCGGAGGTAGCGGTCCTGCTGCTGGGTTGTTGCCCTCCTACGGCCTCCTCCACATCTCCTGATGTACTGGCCTGTCTCCTGGTAGCGCCTCCATGCTCTGGACACTACGCTGACAGACACAGCAAACCTTCTTGCCACAGCTCACATTGATGTGCCATCCTGGATAAGCTGCACTACCTGAGCCACTTGTGTCGGTTGTAGACTCCATCTCATGCTACCACTAGAGTGAAAGCACCGCCAGCATTTAAAAGTGACCAAAACATCAGCCAGGAAGCATAGGAACAGATATGGTCTGTGTTCACCACCTGCAGAACCAATCCTTTATTGGGGGTGTCTTGCTAATTGCCTATAATTTCCACCTGCTGTCTATCCCATTTGCACAACAGCATGTGAAATTGATTGTCACTCAGTGTTGCTTCCTAAGTGGACAGTTTGATTTCACAGAAGTGTGATTGACTTGGAGTTACATTGTGTTGTTTAAGTGTTCCCTTTATTTTTTTGAGCAGTGTATATATATATATATATATATATATAACAATGTCATAACTGGAAATTAAGCTGTAGATGACAAAAAGAAAGCAGATTGAATGTTTCAACCAACCCTTAGTCACTTCTCCTTATAACCATCAATTTACAGTAGATAAAAATATACACACATTTACAGAACTTCTATAAATTTTTCAGAGAATAATGTGGTTAGCATCTTTCATTTTATTACCAGATTATGCAATCCAAAGCACGCAATTTCGGTGTAACAAGTTATATGCATGCACATGACAAAATTACACAATTATGATGTGCTGCCATACGTTTCTTGTTTGCTGTTTTCATGCTAGCTTTATGGATGTGCATCTGTGACTTCTGATGTGCTAGTCTAAATTTTCTTGTTAAATGACACAAAAGTCAGTGACTGCAGTGGAAGGCTGCTCCTAAAGGTCAACCTTTTACAAAACATAGCTAAAGTTTTTAGTTTTTTTAATTGTATTGCAAAGGCAGTCCATGCCCACTGCTGTCCCACAACTTTGGGTGGGCATGGGCGCCATGTGTCTCACCTGTCTTCCTTTCCTATGCCTGTGGTCCACGTGGCTCCTGGATGCCGCAGCCTACGCTTCTCGGTGAAGGCCCCCAGCCTTTTTCTAGGGTGCATGCGTGCTTCCCGACTCTTAACGGGCCAGCAGCTATAGTTAATTCTAGCCAATGGCTGGACATTTCTGTTTTATTAAGGCACCTTCCCCAAGGTTTTTCTAGTTACTAGTGACCAGTTAAGTTTGCCTTACTATTTGTGTGCCTGTGCATTGACCCCTGCCTGTTTACTGAATCTGACCCTCTGCTGCCTGCCCTGTACTCAGACTAGTTTTATGGATTTCCACAAACTTTGCATGCCTTTGTTCTAAAACTGCTTGAGGTGAGATGATAATTGCATGTGGATACATAGTGGCCAACCAGAATGTATTTTACTGGTGGGCTCTAGGCATCCCTCTCTGACACTGTGGTTGGCAGACTCAAATCTACACAATCCTTGCATTATGACTATATTTCTATTCACCATGGTGAGTAATGAAATTATATTTAGAAAAAAATTATTTTGGCTAATGCTCTTTTGTTGACTGTGTCTTATGTATTATTAGAAATTGCAATCTCCGGTAAAAGACTCTGATTCACTTTTCAAAAATTCAAAAAATTAAACACAAAATTGTTGTAAATCCATCTTCTGTGCAAACTGATCAAAAATCTGAGGAATATGATAACTTTTCTCCATTTTAGAACATTAATTATTATATTGTATATAAACCTATATAAGTGACTAGTGTAAGAAATCAATAGTTTTTGGATAAAAAAACTGATGCATTCATTATGAAGAAGGATCCATACTGATTATACTTAGCCTACTGTAAAAGAAAGACTAGAGATATTCATTCACATTAGATGTTAAAGGTTGATACTAGAGATCAACTAAACCACTGGATAATCAAAAATAAGGTATGGTCAAAGGATCAACAAGGCTAGACATCGGGGACACAAGTAACTAAGGGAAACTAAACCTATATGTTATTACAAAAAAATGCAACACTAAGTTATCATAACTACCGGACTAGCAAGTGAATTACCGGGCAATATACTCCTCGAGATCTGGGCAATAACAAATAACATACTGTGAGGATAATACCTCTTCTTTCAACCGCCACTGACATAACCTAAAACTGTAAAAACTGTGTCCTCTTCAATGTTTACCTGCACGCCGTCTAAATTGTAGTGACACATCGAACTAGAATTTTAGGCCATAATTGTGGAGCAATTTTGATGCAAAACGGTGCATCTTAGGCCATGTTTCCCTTCCTGTGATGCTCCACCCTTTCTGATAAGCCAGAAAATGTGTACAAACCACAGTTGGTCCAAATTGTGACACTTTTTAGACAGATTTTAGGCACAGACACATTAGTAAATCTGGACCAGTGTGTTTACCTACTAACGTTTTCATCATGGCGTTTTTCAAGATTATGTAAAACCACCTGAAAAGAAACAGCCAGCATTTTTGAAAAGAAGCCAGGGAGACAACATGCCACGTAATTATGAAAAACAGGACTGACTTTCAGCTAGCATCTGGAGCTGGCTTTTTTAATGCAAAAAAATGAACCAAAAAATGCAGGTGCACAAACACCACTAAAAAACACAAGAGTAAAAACATTTGCAAAAAATCTCTGTGTGAAAGGACCCTAAGTCTGACCTGGAGGTAAAAAATTTTATACATGACCTGCAGTATAAGCGATAACGTATTTGACAGAATGTGCCTATTTCACTATGAGTGACAGCAGTGAAACTGACATTTTAATGTAGTTGGCAAAATCCCAACTATTAAGTTACATAAGTAGAGTCTTACTGTTAAAATCCTCTCTAATTCCCTCCTAATTTGTATTAAACACCTCATGCAGCTGACTTCCTCCTAGTGTTTCATGCTGCAGTAAATGGCCCAGAGGGGGAACGTGATAGCACACTTTCTTAAACTCACTCAAGATAAAGTTCTGTGAAACCTTCCAACTTTCAGAGGTGACTGGCATGTGATTCAATACTTTGTCAGATGGCCATAAAAAGTATAGCGTTACACTCCGGTGAAAACAATTGGCATTAATCATAACACGCATCTGACTTTTATCAGAGAGGTCAATCCGCTTGTTCACAGGGACGTCAGGTGTGCAATGTCAAGCAGCAATTGTTATGTTTTTTTTTGTCATAAGTTGCTATGTAGTTCTCTAGTATATATTAGGAGAAAATGTGAGGCTTTCGGGATATTGCTGCTACTAAAAAAAACGCCTGCCACCATCAGAAACCGTAGTAATCTAGGGCTGACAAGAAAAACATACTTAATAAAGTGATCATGTAAAGCTATGCTGGAAAATACATGCTTACACTAAAGTTGAAAAACTCATGTCGCAATCACACGTCAAATGCTTAATATAATCTAGCTTCACTGTAACTACTGACATGGTTAACAAGCATATTGTGTTTCTGGCTTGATTTTTTTTTGCCCAAAAATTTTTATGCAGTAAGAATACACACTAGTATACTGCAATCATTACTGTGATGCTTCATCCTGGGTCAAAACTACGGCATCTAAAAAAAACGGGGGGAAAAAAGTATACTTCATCTTATTTTATATCCTTGACCTTGCTTCCTACACTAAAAAGACTACCCCTCTCCCCTAAGCCACCATCTTGGCCATATAGCACGTAACCTGTTCTCCACCTTAGGTAAACAGGTGGGAACATGTTAGCTCTGCTTCATACTAACACTTCAACATGGCCATTTCACAATGACTTGTTGAGTTACAGAATTAGGTTAGAAGACTCCTTTCCTTTTACTGGAGACTATTTATACACTTTTTAAGGATAGTTTCACACATAGTTTTTAGTGCCATTTTTCTGGAGCCAATCAGATGCCTCCCTGGTGGTATTGCATGTGCTGTCCAAGCTCTTTCAAGAAGCACAAATAAACGGGCAATGCTTAGGACCATAGACACAGTCACCACAGCCAAGGAAACTTAGTGCAGTAGATGAAAGACATATCATGCTTATCACAGTACTGTATATTCAGTAAGTAATACAACAAAAAATGTGGACATCTGTTTTGTTCTGGCGTTTTTTGCAGCATTTTTTACAGTAAAAACACCAGAGTACACTGCCATTGGACTCTGGAAACATGTTCTTTGGAGCATGTAGCAGTCTGATGGACGACTCTGGATTTGGTGGATGTCGTTAGAACAAGAATGCTTAGTGACTACTGTAAAATTTGGTGGACTAGTGCTAATGTAATCGCATGGAACTGTTTTTCGAGGTTTGGGCTAGGGCCTTTATTTCCAGTGATATGCTCCCACTGGCAACAGTTTGGGGAAAGCTCTTTCCTGTCCCAGCTGTACCCTGCCCACAAAAAGAGATCCATAAAGACATTGATTGATAAGTTTATTGTGGAGGGCTGCATAGGGCCCGAACCTCAACACCACTGAACACCATTTAGATTAATTATAACAATTGCAAGCCAAACCTTCTCATACACCAGTACCAGACCTCACAAATGCTGAACTGTCACAAATTTACACACACACACTCAATCCAAGGTCTTGGAGAAAGCATTCCAAGAAGAGTACAGGCAGTGATTGCCACAAAAGGGGAATCAACTTCATATTAATGCTCCTATTTTTGCAATGAGATGTTCAGCAAAATCATATAGATGAGGTGTTATGGTCAGATGTTTAGCTTTATTACTTCTTGAATTTATAATATTGTGAAATGCATGATCATCTGCTGCACTAAATTTCTTTGCCAACCACTGCCTCTTCGGTCCTCAATGTTGCCCATTTCTTTGCCCTTGTTCAAATGAGTTCGAACAGCACATCATGCAATACTATCAGTGAGGCATCTGACTGGCTTTACATTTATTCTGGGACAACAGGACAACAACCGCAAACATACAGCCTATAGGTCTAATTTATCATATATTGTCGCAAATTCTAGCATGAAAAAGTAACTGTAAAATTTCTGTGCAAGTAGCGTTTCTCTGCTGCCTTTGCCACTTTCCCAAAAAGTAGGCATGACGGGGCCAGTGGCCCTGCCACATTTATCTGCTTTTATGCCAGTTTTCTGGCATAGAAAAGGAGTGAAATTTCATTTCAGGAGCTCAAACTGCCAGAGGCCATTCCTAATTGATAAATCTGGACAGAAACTGTGCAGACTGTGCAAGTGTACATAGAGGAATTGATTTGATTTTGAAGGCAATGGGTGGTCACACCAAATATTAATTTGATTTAGATTCCTCTTTGTTCATTCTCTTTGCATTTTGTTAATTAATAAAAATAAAATATTAACCATTTTCTTTTTGAAAGCATTATTACTTTGCAGCATTTTTCCCACCTGCCTAAATGATTTCAAAGTTGTCTTAGGTAAAATAATTGGTCATTTGAAATGTTTGAGATGTTCTATGTACAAATCAAAAAGTTCCAGTTTGGAAATGTCTGCAATAGGTAATAAGCACAGGAAATGAACTATTAAAGTAATAATAATCTGACAGGAGTAGCCCTGGGCAATTCAGTCAGTAACAATGACATTGTACTAAGTAAGACTCAAAGGGGACAAGAGGCACATTGTTTAAAAACTTACTCATCAGCAGTTATTTGTTCAGTTTAAGTCACTGGATAGCAGATCTTTAAACTGCTGCTCGACTAAACTAAACATACAAGAAAATATAGTAAGGCCTCTTTCACACGGGCGTGGCGGGAAAATGTGCAGGTGCGTTGCGGGAACACGCGCGATTTTTCCGCGCGAGTGCAAAACATTGTAATGCGTTTTGCACTCGCGTGAGAAAAATTGCGCATGTTTGGTACCCAAACCCGAACTTCTTCACAGAAGTTCGGGCTTGGGATCGGTGTTCTGTAGATTGTATTATTTTCCCTTATAACATGGTTATAAGGGAAAATAATAGCATTCTGAATACAGAATGCATAGTAAAATAGCGCTGGAGGGGATAAAAAAATAAAAAAAAATTTAACTCACCTTAATCCACTTGATCGCGCAGCCGGCATCTCTTCTGTCTTCTTTCTTTGCTGTGTGCAGGAACAGGACCTGTGGTGATGTCACTTCGGTCATCACATGATCAATCACAATGGTAAAAGCTCATGTGATGGATCATGTGATGACCGGAGTGACATCACCACAGGTCCTTTTCCTGCACACAGCAAATAATGAAGACAGAAGCGATGCCAGCTGCGCGATCAAGTGCATTAAGGTGAGTTAAATTATTATTTATTTTTTTTAACCCCTCCAGCGCTATTTTACTATGCATTCTGTATTCAGAATGCTATTATTTTCCCTTATAACCATGTTATAAGGGAAAATTATAATGATCGGGTCTCCATCCCGATCGTCTCCTAGCAACCGCGCGTGAAAATCGAACCGCATCCGCACTTGCTTGCGATTTTCACGCAACCCCATTCATTTCTATGGGGCCTGCGTTACGTGAAAAACGCACAAAATAGAGCATGCTGCGATTTTCATGCAACGCACAATTGATGCGTGAAAATCACCGCTCATGTGAACAGCCCCATAGAAATGAATGGGTCGGGATTCAGTGCGGGTGCAATGCGTTCAACTCACGCATCGCATCCGCGCGAAATACTCGCCCGTGTGAAAGGGGCCTAAGGCTACATGCACACGAACGTTGTTTGTTTCCGTGTCCGTTCCGTTTTTTTTTTGCGGATAGGATGCAGACCCATTCATTTCAATGGGTCCGCAAAAAATGCGGACAGCACACTGTGTGCTATCCGCATCCATATGTCCGTTCCATAGCCCCGCAAAAAAAATATAACATGTCCTATTCTTGGTCGTTTTAGGCATTGTTACAATGGATCCAGAAAAAAAAAACGGATGGCATATGGATGTCAGCCGTAGTTTTTTTTGCGGATCCGCAATTTGCGGACTGCAAAACACATATGGTCGTGTGCATGTAGCCTAAACCTGAGAATCAGGGATTTTGATACTGTAATTGACAATTTTCTGTCAATTAAGCATCAACTTGCTCTCTGTCGATCGATCGCCTATGACCTATTTTACTGTAACACTTGGGTTCTATGCCAAAGACCTATTGGTCACTTTCCTGGACACAATAATCTCTTCTCAGATGACCCACATCTGATTGGACAGTCCCCATACATATACAATCATTATACAATTAAATCTTAACCATAACACTAGAGCAGGCATGCTCAACCTGCGGCCCTCCAGCTGTTGCAAAACTACAACTCCCAGCATGCCCAAACAGCCTACAGCTATCAGCCTACAGCAGGGCATTGTGGGAGTTGTAGTTTTACAACAGCTGGTGTGCCGCAGGTTGAGCATGCCTGCACTAGAATATACCAATTCTCTCCTGAAGGAAGTTGGATTCTCAAGCTGTTAAAGGAAATCTGTCATCAGGTTTTTGCATATTAAGCTGTTACCATTGCAATGTTTAATAAACTACCTTCTTTCCAGCAAGGGTCTTCTTTCTTTTTTTCATGTTGTCATTTAGATAAAAAAGCGATTTTTCGGTAATGCTAATGAACCTACAAGGTGCCCAGAGGGGCGTTATTCCTCTCCTTTAGAGCCCAATAACGCCCCCCTGCAGTGCCCAGCCCGCCTTAATTTCAAGCCCAGCACGCCTCCTCATAAATAAATTTCCTCCCACAGCCGAACTGAACGGCGCCGGCCCCTCCGCTACGTCATATAATTTATTCAACATACGAACCTTGCTTCATCCTTTTTTGCACAGGAAATATCGCGCAGCCGCAGTATCGCGGACTGCCTGCACCTGTCCGATCCTACGGCTCCTGAGGCAACAGCGCTCTGATTATGTCACTGGGCTCGGCGCATGCCCAGTGACACTAATGAGGCTGTTGCCCTCAGGAGCCGTAGGATCGGACAGGTGCAGGCAGTTGGCGATACTGCGGCTGCGCGATATTTAATGCGCACGAAAGGATGAAGCAAGGATCGTATGTTGAATAAATTATATGACGTAGCGGAGGGGGCGGCGCCGTTCAGTTCAGCTGTGGGAGGAAATTTATTTATGAGGAGGCGTGCTGGGCTTGAAATTAAGGCGGGCTGGGCACTGCAGGGGGAGCGTTACTGGGCTCTAGAGGAGAGGAATAACGCCCCTCTGGGCACCTTGAAAGTTCATTAGCATAACTGAAAAATCGCTATTTTATCTAAAGAAAGAAGACCCTTGCTGGAAAGAAGGTAGTTTATTGAACATTGCAATGGTAACAGCTTAATATGATAAAACCTGATGACAGATTCCCTTTAATATTTTAGAGTGAAAGGAAACAGACAATTAAAAAGAAATTGTTATTTTTAATGGAACAAAGTCAGTTATAACAAGATGCATTTTCAAAGATTTACAGAACAAATAGTAGACAAGACATAGGGCATAAAACGTAAACAAAAGGGGTTTAACATTGAAATGATACCTTTCCTAAATGAATAGTAGCTAGGTTCTATATCTTAGGTTCTGTCTAGAGTCCTGCACACATTGGGTATCGCTGTCAGTGCCGTGACAACACAGCTCTCTATTCTGCTGCTCTCTCTCTGAACTCACTACACAAAATGGACTCCTGCTGTCACGAGGCCGGCTTCATGTTCTCCCTCCTCAGTGCCACCGGCGCCCTGCGGCTTGTATGGAGAGAGGACGTGTGCTGCGTCCTCGTCCCCACAGCAACGGGGGGCAGGGAGGACCTGGCCGCAGTCACCTCCTTAGCGCGGTCGGCGTCCTCCACTCCCATGGCAACTGTAAGGAGTCCGAGCGCTGAGCTGAGCACTCGGCGCGTTGTAGGGGAATAAGTCATGTGGCGCTGGCCACGTCACATGACTCCTCTTGCTGGGGAATGAGTCATGTGGCGTTGGCCACGTCACATGACTCCTATTCCCCACTATATATACAGGCAACCTGCTGGTCACAGGTTGCCTGTGAATAAGGTCCTATCCAGTGTTCCTTATTGTGATTCCGTGGCTTTTGACTGGTTTATTGTCTCCGTCCTTGCTTGCTCCTTGTGCCTGCCTCGCTTCTCCTGGTTTTTTACTTTGACTTGTTTTTGACCCGTCTTTGATTATCTTCTGGTAATGTAGTTATCTCCTGGTTATGACTCGGCTTGTTGGCCATTCTATGTTTATCTGTCTTGTTTGTCCCTCCGCACTTACCAAGGCTAGGGAACGCCACCCAGTTGTGCTCCGTTACCTAGGACGGATAGTGGAAGTAGGCAGGGACAGGTGTGTGGGTGGAATCAGTGGTGCACCATCCCCTCCCCCTCTTTGTGACACCTGCATCCAGTTTATATAGACTCTGACAGGTTGCCTAGGAAACAAACAACTCTTAATGTAATGGCTGCCAGTTAGGTGCCATTTCAGTTATTTCTAACAGAAAATTAGCAGATCAGAAATGGTTTAAAACTCCCAAGGGACAAGTGAATATGTCATGTCCTTCAAACGCAGATGAATTTAAATAGCTGTGTGTGTGTGTGTGTGTCAGCAAAACCTCGCGGAGCTGTGCTATATTGTTCACTATATTAATACACCACTATCATCACATTAACTCTTAGGGCTCATCCCACCCTAACAGATTTGCTGCAAACTTTAAATCTGGATTTGCTTAAATATTCCATGTGGAAACTGACCCACCGTGCAGATTTTGTAATCCACAGCATGGCAATTTCTGTTGGAGTTTGACAATGAAATAGATGGGAGACACTAAGGAAATACAAGTTTAGAGCAGTTCAATGACAGTGAATAAGCATAAAGATATACTGAACTGGCCCTGTTTTGAAATAAAACCCAGCAAGACAGCCAAGTAAAAAAATACCTTTACAAACAGATAACCTTCATTGCTGAAAACAATCAAAGACCAGAGGACACAAGTTCCAGGATACAATGAGAGAAGACAACAAACAAGAATTAGGTACTGAATCTGGAAATTAATGAGAAGAGCATATCCTATCCCCATTAACCAGAGAAGCAAAACACCTGGACACAAAGGCTAAACAATTAACGGCTCCACCGTAAATTAGCCAGGCCAAGCTAGGAGATAACTTAACCCAGACTCAAATACAAGGCAGCTGCATAGCAACTGCAAAAACAATGCTAGTAAACAGGATATTTCTGTTGCTCATAATATTATCCACCCTTCAAGGAGGGCTGAAGAGCCCTTAAATCCTGGGTTTATCTGGATTGGCAGCATGAAGCAAGAATGTTTTAGCTGGTTCCAGGACCTTTCCTCTGGACCATAACCATTCAACTGTCTGCCACGCCACAGTCAAGGATGTTACTCAGGCTGACCATGGATAAGAACAAGTGGAGGACTTAAAAAAGGAGCACTGAAAGGTCTTGGGTATTCTTATGTGTCAAGGGAAGTCCAACATAAAGGAGACTGGATTGATTTTTCTTAGGCTACTTTCACATCTGCAGAGGATCTCAAAACTGGAGGAAAACACTTCAGTTTTATCCCCATTCATTGTCAATGGGGACAAAACTGAACAAACCAGAATGAAGTGCACCAGAATACATTTCGTTCTGGTTTGTTGCATTCCCATGATGGACAACAAACCGCTGGAAGAAGCGCTTTTGTGTGCGGCATGGGAAACTGAATATGCTTGATCCGGCATAAAAAAACATGTAAGTCAAGAGTGGTTGTATTATTCAATCAGATGCGTTTTCGTCTGGTTTTGAGATCCTCTGCGGTATCTCAAAATCGGAAATCTCAAAATCGGTATCTCAAAATCTCCCATCTTGAAATTAAGTGGCCTGTGATCAGACTTGCATTTAGAACAAAGAACAGTTGAACCCATAGCCCCATAATTCTTATTACACAAAGACAGTAGTATCTTGATCCTCTGTCTCAACTAAGAAATTACAAAACCCACATTACCAGCTAATGAAGATGCTTTGGAATGAAAACCATAATTACAGATAAACAGAGAGACATTGATGGATGCATGTTACAAATTGTTATATGCAAACTTTGCCCACAGCACAAACTGAGTTCACTCATCATGTAACTTTGAAACAAAACATTGGAGATATTGCTTCAACGTCTGGTTCACCTTCTCGGTCTGACCATTATTTTGTGGGTGACAGGCAGTGAAGAAGCTCAGCCTAAATTACCACAGAAAACTTTTCAAAACCTGCCTACAAACCTTGAACCCATCTTAGACACAATGTTTTCTGGTATACCATGAACTTTCACCACTTGTTCAACAAAGCAAAAAGCCAGCATATCAGCAGAGGATAATTTATCATTTTTCTGCCTTGGGGAGTCTCAGGAGACCAATTTGCATTGGTTCATCTTTGGTCACACTATGATAGACCTCAGTAGAATGATATGAAGTAACCTCCCTCTCTGACCATCTCTCTTCAATAACGGCCAAAGAAATTAAACTGCTTAGACAATCAAATGGGAGGAATTTGTATGAGAAATTTTCAAATTTAAAGAAAAAGGGATTTGAATAGGTAGGGGAACTATTCAAATCCTTTTTTATTTAAATTTGAAAATAATTTTTTTACTGTATCATAAAAAGGATGTATATTCTTGGGTGAATGGGGCTGCAAAGATGATGGTTTTTGTTGGCGTTAGCTGTGCATAATTTTTTCTTTATTTGAATTTGATTTCAAAAATTTTTTTTTTACTTATGTTCATTTTTTATATAATATATGTCACAATTAGTCATACACCTCTGGGGGATATTTACTGTTTATATTTTTTATTTTTCGGTTATTCACTGTAACTGTGGGATTCACAGGAACCCCAGTAGAAGACAACAACCTTTGGTCACTTGCAGAGCTGTGCCATGTCAAGAGGCACCTGGAAATTGTGTTATTGCCGGGTACAATTCTGCCTCTGTTCTCTACATAGCACTCATTGAGCTTTATGTACACTGCAAAAGAGAGGTCAAACACAGTTATAAGTCTGGTTATTATGTTTGTTACAGAAATATTAGAGTTTCACTTTTTTTTACTTTAGTGGCTATTTTTACAAATTTGGCAGCAGGAAATGTAACCATTTTAGTTGCCACTCTTGCATGGCTGCATTTTGCATCAGTACTTGTAAACCAAAACCAGTTATGGGTTCAAAATACGGAAAAGGTTCAAATCTTTTCATTCTAGTTTTATTTTATGTTCTGCTATGTCTTACAGATCTAAAATACTGACTAAGATACCACCATGTAAAAGTGGCCGAAGAAAAGCTCTTTACCGAGAAACTAGTTCAATGGTCACCACCAATATAGTTGCATTTTCTGTTGTCACTTTTGTGATAAATGAGCAATATTGTTAGCTACGAAAAAGCCAATGGGCATGATTTATCAAGACTTGTGTGCGCTACGCTGGTCTTGATGGGCCCTCAGTTACCGGGAAAGGCATTTAATTTATGATGAGACACAGTCCATGAGGTCAGTTTATGCTGTAAATGATGATAAATGTGCCAGGGCTGATGTGCCACTCTCTGCCCCTGACATGCCCCCATTTCAGAAACTGGCAAGCCAACAAACAAGCGTTTGATCATTTATCGATTGATCAGTGGCACGATTATATAGGTTAGTTATCGAGAATGAGTGTTCCTATGAATGCCTGTTCCCAATAATTGGCCTGAAAATCACTTGGTCTAATAAGGTCTTAAGATCTTCAGTGAAAAAGCCAATGCAAAACTAGAAAAATTCTGTGCAGTTCTGAAAGGGGAGAAAGCTGCTGTCAGACTCTTGACTCTTAAAGGGGTTTTACCATCACTAGAATATGCCCCCATTGTCTGATAGGTGTGGGTCCCACCTCTGGGAACCGCACCAACAACTATAACAGAGCAGGGAAATAAATGAGGGCGCACAGCGCACGCGCAGCCGCCCTCCATTCATTTCAATTGGGCCGCTGAAAATAGCCGAGCCAGCTGGCTCGGCTATTTCAGTCTGCCCAATAGAAATTAATGGGAGCAGGGGGTCACGCGTGCAAGTGGTGTGCTCCCATTCACTTGTATGGGAGCAGCGGGAAGCAGAGCTTCCCGGGGTCCTCCAGCCACAGCTCTCCCCGCTCTGTACTCCTTGTAGATGCGGGTCCCAGAGGTGGGACCCGCAACTATCAGACAATAGGGGCATATCCTAGCGATATACCCCCATTGTAGGTGATGGAAATACCCCTTTAAGGCTAAGTTGGCACAGCAAAAAACTGCCGAAAACAGGTGGCTATTGGTGGCAGATTCCTAATTTGGTGGAGGTTTTAGAGGAGTTTTGGGGAGTATTTGGTGGAGGTTTGATTGGTTCCCCACTGACTTATATGAAACTGACAATCAAATCTGCTTCCAAGAAGTAACATGTCATTCCTCAAGCGTTTTTCAAATCAGCTATTGAAAACCTCTACCATCTCTGCACTGTGTGCACAGATTGAAGAATTTAACATTAAAGTCAATGGGGAAAAGGTTGCTGAGTTTTAAATGTGGATTCAGCAGCTGAAAAAAACTGGTTTACCTCTGCTGAATTGGTGGCAGATTTTTGCTGTGTGCACATACCCTAAAAAGGATCAGGAACACAAGGTTCCTGGGTTGAGGGCAACATTTCAGGGCATAGACTAGGCACTGGGCAGCTACTGTCACATAATAATATTGAGGATAAATGGGAGAGCTTTAAATCCACATTGAGTAATTGCAATAAAAAATTATTCCTTTAGATAACAAGTATAAAAGGCTAAAATAAAACCGCCCATGACTTACAGCTACTGTAAAAATGTCAATAAATGACCAAAAAAAAGGCCATTTAAAAAATACTAATCTGAGGGTTCAGATGTAGCCTTTGAAGTTTACAAAGGGCTTAACAAAATCTGTAAAAAGTAGATAAAATTTTCAAAAATACAAAAGGAACAGCAAGTGGCAAAAGAGAGCAAAACAAATCCCCAAAAATTCTTTAAATATAGAAATGCTAAAAAGCCAAGGTCTGACCAGGTATGTCCCCTAACTAATGGTAAAGGGGGGTTAGTCACTGAAGATAAGGAAAAGATGTTACAAAACGTTTATATATTTTTTGCTCTGTATATGCAAAAGAAAAGAAAGGAGCTGATATCTGTGGTGCTGGGGATGTTAGTTAATCCAGTAATATACTCAATTGGCTAACTGTTAGATATGGTCCAAGCTAAGTTAAATAAGTTAAATGTGAACAAGGCTCCAGGTCCAGATGGATTACACCCAAGAGTTCTTAAAGAGCTTAGTTCAATCATTGATTTGCCCCTGCTTAATAATTTTTAAAAATTCTCTAGGTACTGGTACAGTGCCAAGTGATTGGCGCAAGGCAAACGTGGTGCCCATATTCAAAATAATATTATAAGTGATAACCAACATGGGTTTACCAAGGACAGAAGTTGTCAGACTAACCTGATTTGTTTTTATGAGGAGGTGAGTAGTAGCCTGGACAAAGGGGTGGCTGTGGATGTAGTGTTTCTGGATATTGCAAAGGCTTTTGATACTGTCCCTCATAGACATTTAATAGGTAAAGTAAGGTCTATAGGCTTGGAAAGTATAGTTTGTAATTGGACTAAAAACTTGTTGAAGGACCGTGTCCATAGAGTTGTGGTCAATGATTCCTATTCAGAATAGTCCCAGGTTATAAGTGGTGTGCCCCAAGGTTCAGTGCTGGGTCCTCTATTATTTAATTTATTTAATGATATCGAGGATGGGATTAATAGCACTATTTCTATTTTTGCAGATGACACTAAGCTATGTAGTACTGAGCAGTCTAGGGAAGATGTCCATAAAATACAAGCTGACTTGAACACTCTGAGTGACTGGGCATCAACTTGACAAATGAGGTTCAATGTGGATAAATGTAAAGTTATGCATCTTGGTAGTAATAATCTCTGTGCATCATATGTCCTAGACCTAGGGGATGTAACACTGGGAGAGTGCTTTATAGAAAAGGATTCATATGTCCTAGGGGATGTAACACTTGGAGAGTCACTTATAGAGAAGGATTTGGGTGTCCTTGTAGATGGTAGGTTAAATAACAGCATACAATGTCAATCAGCTGCTTCTAAGGCCACCAGGATATTGTCATGCGTTAAACGAGGCATGGACTCGCGGGGCAGGGATGTAATATTACCACTTTACAAAGCATTGGTGCGGCCTCATCTGGAATATGCAGTTCAGTTATGAGCACCAGTCCATAGAAAGGACGCTCTACAGTTGGAAAAAGTACCGAGGAGAGCGACTAAACTGATAAGGGGCATGGAGGGTCTTACAGTCAGGTCCATAAATATTGGGACATTGACACAATTCTAAAATTTTTGGCTCTATGCACCACCACAATGGATTTGAAATGAAGCAAACAAGATGTGCTTTAACTGCAGACTGTCAGCTTTAATTTGAGGGTATTCACATCCAAATCAGGTGAATGGTGTAGGAATTACAACAGTTTGCATATGTGCCTACCACTTGTTGAGGGACCAAAAGTAATGGGACAGAATAATAATCATAAATCAAACTTTCACTTTTTAATACTTGGTTGCAAATCCTTTGCAGTCAATTACAACCTGAAGTCTGGAATGCATAGACATCACCAGATGCTGGGTTTCATCCCTGGTGATGCTCTGCCGCAACTGTCTTCAGTTCCTGCTTGTTCTTAGCTCATTTTCCCTTCAGTTTTGTCTTCAGCAAGTGAAATGCATGCTCAATCGGATTAAGGTCAGGTGATTGACTTGGCCATTGCATAACATTCTACTTCTTCCCCTTAAAAAACTATTTGGTTGTTTTTTCAGTATGCTTTGGGTCATTGTCCATCTGCACTGTGAAGCGCCGTCCAATGAGTTCAAAAGCATTTGGCTGAATATGAGCAGATAATATTGCCCGAAACACTTCAGAATTCATCCTGCTGCTTTTGTCAGCAGTCACATCATCAATAAATACAAGAGAACCAGTTCTATTGGCAGCCGTACATGCCCACCCCATGACACTACTACCACCATGCTTCACTGATGAGGTGGTATGCTTACGATCATGAGCAGTTCCTTTCCTTCTCCATACTCTTCTCTTCCCATTACTCTGGTACAAGTTGATCTTGGTCTCATCTGTCCATAGGATGTTGTTCCAGAACTGTGAAGGCTTGTCGTTTGGCAAACTCTAATCTGGCCTTCCTGTTTTTGAGGCTCACCAATAGTTTACATCTTGTGGTGAACCTTCTGTACTCACTCTGGTGAAGTCTTCTCTTGATTGTTGACTTTGACAAACATACTCCTACCTCCTGGACAGTGTTCTTGATCTGGCCAACTGTTTAGAAGGGTTTTCTTCATCAGGGAAAGAATTCTTAGCTCATCCACCACAGTTATTTTCTGTGGTCTTCCGGGTCTTTTGGTGTTGCTGAGCTCACCGATGCATTCCTTCTTTTTAAGGAATGTTCCAAACAGTTGTTTTGGCCACGCCTAATGTTTTTGCTATCTCTCTGATGGGTTTGTTTTGTTTTTTCAGCCTAATGATGGCTTGCTTCACTGATAGTGACAGCTCTTTGGATCTCATCTTAAAATGAACTCTGGATCCTTTATTTGCTCATTGTTTTGGGATAATGAGGGAATAACACACACCTGGCCATGGAACAGCTGAGAAGCCAATGGTCCCATTACTTTTGGTCCCTTAACAAGTGGGAGGCACATATGCAAACTGTTGTAATTCCTACACCGTTCACCTGATTTGGATGTAAATACCCTCAAATTAAAGCTGACAGTCTGCAGTTAAAGCGCATCTTGTTTGTTTCATTTCAAATCCATTATGGTGTTTTATAGAAGTCAACTAGATCAACACAGCCTGTTGTTAGCAGGGATATACCAATTAAATATAAATCAACTTAAAGGAGGATCGGTACTATATAATATCCATTAAAATAGTTTATTATTTTTATTAAATGACATAAAAGACATCTACATAAAACACATTTACAAAAACATGAATGCAGAGACCATACAGAGTACCATAAAAGACAGTTCTCATTGACATCACTAAGGATTTTTGCTTAATAGTTGGTTGTCTCGCTATATGGGAGCTGTGTGAAAACACCCAGGTCAGCATACAAACATGGAAGCTGGCTCTGGATGTGCTCACAGCTATCTAAGCCTAAAGTGCATTAGCATAAATATATTACAGGTGTGGATGACATTAAAGTACTGCGGCCGACATGAAATAACTTATAAGGTGCATCAGCAGGTGCTACCATATCTATGCAAGCAAGCCGGTCAAAGTCTCTTTTTTCCTTACCCTGTGTAAAGTAGTGTGTCAATGTGGATTGGCTCTGTTTGGCGTGCTCCTCGACGCACGTTTCGCTTTATTGCTTCATCAGGAGGGGCCAAAATTGTATAAATCAATACAAAGCATTGAAAACGTATATCAGTTTAACTATGCTTCTGACAGCTCTACCATGTACACATAGATAAAAAAGAAGTGAATGCAATAACAATGGTCTTATATGACACATTAACAAACAGCACAATATTGCTTGAAGCTGCCAAATGCTTACCTTCTTTTGGCAGAGATGATACCCAGGTATCACCTTTTCTGGAATGTTTTTTTTAAGCTGTCTTTCTCCTAAACGGAGAGTCAGTGTTCATTGCTAGCTGGACAGCATTGATTGAACAGACGATATGTAGCTGTTGCCGTCCCTCTTATGACTGACTGCCTACCGCGAAGCAATAAAAACCTCAAATTCATAGACAATGTCCGCTGGAAAGATTTTAAAATGACATTTTAAAAAGTCGCTTTGTATCAGTGTGATCTCATGCTCGTTTTTGTTATCTGGAAGTAAACCTTTAAAACACAAGTGCTGGTAGAAAAAACACCAATGAACGTGAAAGAGGAAACTGTAAGAAATGTGTACAAAAAATGCTGTTCTCTAAACATATACTTCACCTGAATATTCTGTAAATATGGAAATGGCCTCACAAAGAGTCTTCCATTAAGACAAAAGTTTAAAAGAAAAAAAAAAAAAAAAAAAGTGGGAAAACTACATTTGTTACACAGATTTCGGCATCCTCAGATGAGAGGTCTGTTTGTTTTTTTCTCTTTTTAAAAGGATATTGTTCACAAACATACAAGGCCCCTCCTGATGAAGCAATAAAGCGAAACGTGCGTCGAGGAGCACGCCAAACAGAGCCAATCCACATTGACACACTACTTTACACAGGGTAAGGAAAAAAGAGACTTTGACCAGCTTGCTTGCATAGATATGGTAGCACCTGCTGATGCACCTTATAAGTTATTTCATGTCGGCCGCAGTACTTTAATGTCATCCACACCTGTAATATATTTATGCTAATGCACTTTAGGCTTAGATAGCTGTGAGCACATCCAGAGCCAGCTTCCATATTTGTATGCTGACCTGGGCGTTTTCACACAGCTCCCATATAGCGAGACAACCAACTATTTAGCAAAAATCCTTAGTGATGTCAATGAGGACTGTCTTTTATGGTACTCTGTATGGTCTCTGCATTCATGTTTTTGTAAATGTGTTTTATGTAGATGTCTTTTATGTCATTTAATAAAAATAATAAACTATTTTAATGGATATTATATAGTACCGATCCTCCTTTAAGTTGATTTATATTGGTGTTTTATAGAGCCAAAAATGTTAGAATTGTGTTGATGTCCCAATATTTATGGACCTGACTGTAGTTATGAAGAAAGATTAAAATAATTTAATTTATTTAGTCTTGAGAAGAGACATCTAAGGGGGGACATGATTAACCTATACAAATATATAAATGGGCAATACTAAAAATACGGAGAAAAACTGTTCCATGTCAAATACCCTCAAAAGACAAGGGGCACTGCCTCCGACTGGAGAAGAAAAAGTTCAGTCTCCACAAGCGTCAAAACTTCTTTACTGTAAGAACTGTGAATCTAGAATAGACTTCCTCAGGACGTGGTCACAGCAGGAACAGTGGACAGCTTTAAAAAGGGTTTAGATGGATTCTTAAAAGTATTGGTATTGGTATTCGCGTCCCCACCTATCCCTTAGTTGAACATGATGGACTTATGACTTTTTTCAACCGTATTAACTACTGTATGTAACTATGTAACAATCGGTACTGACTTTTTACGCATTGCATCAATGGGGTTTTCTCATACACAATTCTCTGTGCACAAAGCCTGTATAGCGGTGTACTGAGCCTGTACGGTTCTTTAGTATGGAGCTGTATAGTCTAAGTGCACTACCATACAGGCCCTATCTGACTCTCTGTGTAAGCTTGGATTAATAGAACTACAGGTAACAGCACTCTGCTAGTCAATTGCACAAAGATATAAGCAAACACTGAAAGAATAAATGCTTGGTGGTCATACTTACTGCAAATGCAGCTAGAAGCTCTTTGCGAATATAATTGATCAAAAATATTTCGGGCCCATCTACCGGTCGTCAAGGTCGCTTCTAATCAGATGGGTCCTACTCTGACATGCCTCTCCTGGGCTTACAGCCTACAATCTGGGCTAATTTTTGATCAATTATATTCGCAAAGAGCTTCTAGCTGCATTTGCAGTAAGTATGACCACCAAGCATTTATTCTTTCAGTGTTTGCTTATATCTTTGTGCAATTGACTAGCAGAGTGCTGTTACCTGTAGTTCTATTAATCCAAATGTGTTTTAGCCAAGGTAGCGTGCACCTGCTTTCTCATATTCACTTATTGTGGAGGTGCTGGTTCGTTTATTTTTTCCCCATTGTCACTGCCACTAGGGGAGTGGCTCCCCCTGGTGGTGAGATTGAACCGTGCACCACCAGCCCATTTACCATGTGCTTTTAATTAGATAGCTTGTACAGCTGTATTCTACCCAGCCCATACTGCAGGCTCACAGCCTGGGAGAGGCATGCGTAGGATGCAGCTTGGTACTACTTTGCCCAGATTGTAGGCTGTAAGCCCAGGAGAGGCATGTCAGAGTAGGACCCATCTGATTAGAAGCGACCTTGACGACCGGTAGATGGGCCCGAAATATTTTTGATCAATTATATTCGCAAAGAGCTTCTAGCTGCATTTGCAGTAAGTATGACCACCAAGCATTTATTCTTTCAGTGTTTGCTTATATCTTTGTGCAATTGACTAGCAGAGTGCTGTTACCTGTAGTTCTATTAATCCAAGTGTGTTTTAGCCAAGGTAGCGTGCACCTGCGTTCTCATATTCACTTATTGTGGAGGTGCTGGTTCGTTTATTTTTTCCTCTCTGTGTAAGCTCAGATATTCTCTCCTAAAAGCGAGACCCCAGAGCTCCAATGGAGTATTCCACAATTTTTTAATTTGCTGAATAAAACAGATAAAAACTCTGTGTGCCTCCATCTGAAATTGGACTTCTATGGAGATATGGTAGAGACCTTACATTGTGCACCAGGAATCCACTTTAAAATCAGCAGGAAATTACCTAGCCATGATCCAGTCCATGGCTGTTTTAGAAGGGTTGCTACGATGACCAGCCAAGCTCCAACTGGACAACCTACCTGTGAGCCTGAACGTCAAGCCATTAATGTCTCTGGCCCGGCATCCAATCCCAGAGCGGGGCGGGGGATTTAAGTTTCGCCATCATTCCTGTCTTTGCCTGTGGCTTTGTCCTGGCTCCTGTTAGTTGTTTGTGCTCAGAACACTGCTGCATTTTTGTTTGATCTTCCTGTGTACTGAACTAAGCTAGAATTTGGATTAACTTCTTGAATACTAATTAGGCTGCAATTGTTTCTCTTGGTGTTGATTTCTCTTCTTGTGTTCAGGTTTAACCCCTTATCTGCTGTGTGGCTTCTATTGACTCTAGCAGCCAAGTCCAACTGGCCAAGCAGCAAGCTCTGGTGAACATATAGGGGTAGCCTTAGATCTAATATCCGGAATGGTGAAGTAAGATAGCTAGAAGATTTAGAGTTTGCAGGCGTTGGTCCTGGACTGTGACCCTGTACCCTAAAAAATTGGGCAACATTTTTCCTACAAGTCAACAGAGTCCTACTATCATCAATGTAAAGATGTCTCCATCATGGTCCTGTGACTTGAGCATAGGGAGAGATTTGACAAGCACTCATGCGCTAGGGACAGTGTTGCTAAAAATGATTAATAGAAAGAATTCAATACCAATAAGATGTAAGTCTTTATTATTTCAGTGACTGGCATGTCAGCCAATACCATGCAGTCTGCACGCCTTAAGGGGGCCAAGTCTTAACTATGACCATCCTCATCTTTTGCTGGCATTACTTCCTAGAAAAGTCATCAAAATACAGAGAGAGGAGGAGCTGGATGTTCCTGATGACATATTCTCATTGATATTAGATTATGTGGAAAAGATGGAAAAGAAGATGGCAGAAGAAGGGCTCTAACCTGTAGGGCAGGAGGGCGCTGGGGTTGAAGAAGTGGGTATGCCAGCATATTGTGCCTCCACCTAACCAGCCAAACCCCATACCAGCAACAGCCTTTATTTAACGTTGCCCCGTGGCCATTAACAATGAAGAACGACTATACAGTGCGGTCCTTATTATTAAATGAAAGGCAGCTGCTGGCTCATTGGCCGCACGGTTCTTCACCGCAGCCAGCATAGCCACAACCAGCCCACTCTGTGTGGCCATATCCTAAAGCAGTGAGTGGCCTGTGTATACTTGATTTATAGCAATTCATGACAAATTTATTTGCAACTAATCAAATTTCCTGAGGAACTTCGGCAAAGCTACCGAATCAAATTTTTCAAAACTTAGCTCATCTCTAATGGAATTTGTAGTATTATGGAAATGTGATTTTGTTGCGTTAGGCCAGTCAAGATAACACTAGCTGCTTCTTGTTTTTTAAGAGAAAAATCTTTGTAAAAAAAGTTATATACAGCACCATGGAATGGCAATTATTTGCTACTGAGTGCTGCTAAGGGTTAATGGTTACATGTTTAACAGAGCCAGCAACTTTGGAAGAAAGCCAAGAAAATGAATATAAAGGGGGCACACTAAGCTGCTGTCTCCTTGTTACATGCTGACTGGAGTTTCTGGCAGATTAGTGAACAGATTAGGTACGGCCGTAAACAATGCTTATGTTTTCATTGAAAGAAAAGGTCAGTTCTGAATGATGGCACAGTATATTTAATTTTTTTGCACTATAAATTACTGCACTAAAGGAGAAAAGTAAAATGACAAAGCAGAATGTCTTATGTTTCATCTTTACAATGTTTAGTATAGTTCTATAGCGCTAGTCAAACTCCATGGGACTCTATGTAACATTATTTACAAGGTAAAGGAAATAATGTAAAACTCATGACGTGCCACAATGCTTTGCTATGGTTCTTTAATCTTTTAATATATCTTTTTCTTTGCAGTTGTGATGTGGCTTCAAATTAACTGCTTATTTATCTACTATACACTCTTTTACAGCGACCATTAAGGGGTCTTCTAGAGTGCTGTGTTTCTTTTTT
The DNA here is from genome assembly GCF_905171765.1 of Bufo bufo. Lineage (NCBI taxonomy): Eukaryota > Metazoa > Chordata > Amphibia > Anura > Bufonidae > Bufo > Bufo bufo. The sequence goes on along the minus strand of NC_053392.1, from coordinate 462,545,791 downwards.
TTTAATAGCACTCTAGCTTATATATTACTTGTAGTCAGATACCCTGGACACCCACAAGAGAAGGCCCACAAGAACCTTTTGTATCCTTACACTGTAAGCCAGGGGTGCGCAACCTGGGGCCATATGTTGGGTGATGCAATTCTGTGTTTTGAACCATCTTTGGCACCCAGGGGTGTACACAGATATCATATGATCCCATAAAAAATCCCTCCCCCAGGGTTCTGTGCCATAAATACATTGATAAAGCTTCCCTATACAGCTATAAATACTTGCCCCCTTTCACATGATGTAATAAAAGTGACAGTCTATAGCCAAAACTAGGGTGAGCTCAGAGCATAGGAACTTATACAGATATAACTGAACTTAACAAATGCCTTGGAAATCTTTTTTGCATCAAGGCCCCCTAGTGTTGGCAGCAAAAAAAAGGAAGTGGTTAAAGTACATGTCAGGAAGCAGAAGAAGCTCAGTGCTGGGCCTCCTCTCATTCCAAGCTCCATAGTAGTTGTACAGTCAGCCTCCATAGTAAGTACACCACTGTTGGCACCCAAGTATTTGGGACTCTTCTCTGTTCAGTACTCCAGAGAGGAACAGAATATTGTGCACATAGCTCTCCCCAATGTAGTTTATAGGCCAGGGTCTGCATTCTCCAGCACTCCAGTTATTGTGAAACTACAACTCCCCGTATGTTCCATCCACAACAGTTGGAGTGCCAGAGATTGCAGAACCTTGTTACAAGGTATATTAAACACTTTTCTGTTTCTCACAAGCCCCATTAGGCTCACTCACTATAGAGTACCAAATGAGGTAGTAAAGGACCCCCATTCTCTAGATGAATGGAAGCTCCATGGCATATAATAATAATAATAATATTTATTTATATAGCGCCACCATATTCCGCAGCACTTTACAAATTCATAGGATTTATGTACAAAACAAAAGTAACTGGCTAATATACACTCACCTAAAGAATTATTAGGAACACCATACTAATACGGTGTTGGACCCCCTTTTGCCTTCAGAACTGCCTTAATTCTACGTGGCATTGATTCAACAAGGTGCTGATAGCATTCTTTAGAAATGTTGGCCCATATTGATAGGATAGCATCTTGCAGTTGATGGAGATTTCAGGGATGCACATCCAGGGCACAAAGCTCCCGTTCCACCACATCCCAAAGATGCTCTATTGGGTTGAGATCTGGTGACTGTGGGGGCCATTTTAGTACAGTGAACTCATTGTCATGTTCAAGAAACCAATTTGAAATGATTCGAGCTTTGTAACATGGTGCATTATCCTGCTGGAAGTAGCCATCAGAGGATGGATACATGTTCTCATTCTGTTTACGCCAAATTCGGACTCTACCATTTGAATGTCTCAACAGAAATCGAGACTCATCAGACCAGGCAACATTTTTCCAGTCTTCAACAGTCCAATTTTGGTGAGCTCGTGCAAATTGTAGCCTCTTTTTCCTATTTGTAGTGGAGATGAGGGGTACCAGGTGGGGTCTTCTGCTGTTGTAGCCCATCCGCCTCAAGGTTGTGCGTGTTGTGGCTTCACAAATGCTTTGCTGCATACCTCGGTTGTAACGAGTGGTTATTTCAGTCAACGTTGCTCTTCTATCAGCTTGAATCAGTCGGCCCATTCTCCTCTGACCTCTAGCATCCACAAGGCATTTTTGCTCACAGAACTGCCGCATACTGGATGTTTTTCCCTTTTCACACCATTCTTTGTAAACCCTAGAAATGGTTGTGCGTGAAAATCCCAGTAACTGAGCAGATTGTGAAATACTCAGACCGGCCCGTCTGGCACCAACAACCATGCCACGCTCAAAATTGCTTAAATCACCTTTCTTTCCCATTCTGACATTAAGTTTGGAGTTCAGGAGATTGTTTTGACCAGGACCACACCCCTAAATGTATTGAAGCAACTGCCATGTGATTGGTTGACTAGATAATTGCATTAATGAGAAATAGAACAGGTGTTCCTAATAATTCTTTAGGTGAGTGTACAACTGAAACACTAGGAGTCAGGGCCCTGCCTGAAAGAGCTTACAATCTGTGATGTCTATTTATAATGTCAATACATGTCAGGTGGGAATACTCCTTTAAGGGTTTTTTTAACGGCCCTTGGAAAAGGGACAATATAAAATTATAGCCCTCTTCCCAAAAAAAGTTTTGCACCCCTGCACTATGCACTCAATAGGCAAATTCATCCTGACCCTGAAAACCATCACATGACCAAGTGGTTTTGTAAGTCTAACCGAACTAAACAAAGCTCCATTGTCACATTATTCTGAATGTTTATCCCTGTAAATGAACCTATAATAAAAAAAAACTGTGTAAAAAATAGAAGAGAAGACTATTTGCCACTAAAAAGGGAAAATAATTTTTGTAGTCTAACGGGGGAAAAAGTTGATGCCACTGGAACAGCATGTACATAAAATAGATAAAAATTTTCATTAAGGCTTAAAGGGTAACTGTCATATTTTTCTTTATTTGCTATTTTATTAGTGCTAGGCATATATACCTGAGTTAGTCTGTCAATGATTGCCAAAAGATCTGTAATTACCTTATAATAACAGCATTCATTAATGTCCTCTGTTCCTTTCCACTGCTCCCTTAAAAGACCATTGCTAGGGCTTGTCAGACTTCCTTTTAGTATAAACAGAAGACAGAGGGGCTGTCCTTCACACTGCATACCTGCATTAGGCTTCAGAGTGAGGAGGGGTGTCTCTTAGTAATCCAATCTGATTGGCTGGCAGGTAACTGCTGGCTACAGCAAGTGTGTATGGGAAGTGAGGGAAAGCAGTTTTGGCCACAGAGAACTGGCAGAAGAGCCATCTAGAGAAGGTCCTCATATTGTAAATGTTTAAACAGCCATAACTAAGTGAAAAACTCAAGGAAAACAGTAACAGTAGTATGTGAAGAAACTAAAGATTGCTTTATGCATAATGCTGCTGCAGCAGTAACATATGCTAAAATTATTTTTTTTATGAAAAAATGACACTTACCCTTTAAAATAACTGATGGGTTAAATCCATGGAAACTTCTACCCATTCAAGTCCATGTAGTCATAGTGAGCTCTATTCCAAAAAAGTGTTTATGTAGGTGATATAGTCTAATTAGTTTCTTAGGCTGATAGTTGAATAGATGTAAAAAGTGACAACCACTTGCTGAGACAGAAATACATAATTTCCCTATTCATCTCAGTCTTGTGGATTACTCAGCAAGAGACAATGAGGGAGATGTATCAAAACTACTAATAAAGAAAAGTGCAATAGGAGCGACAAGTATTAAGGCTGATTTCAGCCTGTATTTGTGGGCAGGGCGTTGGCTCCCTATATATACCTGCCAATTCCTTCCCTCAGGTGGTGTGTCTCACTTACTTTGTAGGAGGAGCCACATCTAGCTGCCATGCAAGCTTCACATCTGTTTTTTTCCAGCTTCACGTCGGGTTGTTCAAGTGCGATTCGCTACACAGCGCCACAATATCAAGAGAGGTCGTTCGGTTACACGTAAGTTCTTGGAGCATGAGCTCCCGCCTACTCACGGCTACGGGCAGTAGCACTCCTCCACAAAGGTTCTGCGGTTCAAGGTGGAACGCATCCACTTCCGCCTGCCCTCCTCCAGCCGAGCACTGATCGCAACACCTCCCACACACGTCCGTCCACTCCAGGCTCGCACTTGGGGACCGCACATCCCAGTCCAAGCAGGGTAGCAAGCACGGGGGTCCCCCTTACCCTCCCTGCAGCGGCCATGAGTGCGCCACATGCCCACTCGGAAATATCCACCCCAGATAAAAAAAAAAAAAAAAAAGGGGGATAATAAATCATTGCCCCAGCAGAGACGCTATATAGCAGAGGCGGCACAGATGGGAAGCAGTGGGCATTGTTGCCGGCGTTACGCCAAACTGCGGCAGCCCAGCTTCCAGCCTGTGTCAGGGGCAATTTTGGTGTGCGTATTTGCATATATTAATCAACAGCACATGGGCCAGTAAGTTACTTGGTCCCTGCAGGTCAGAATTGTGTCACGGCATGGAAGCAGGGATTCACACTGCCAGCAGGTGTCAGGGGTCCAAAATTGCGCGTGGCAGGCTCCCTGTTTCCAAACGCAGGTTTGGCTGGAAAAATTTCTCAGCGGCTCGCGATCAGTTCAGTTATCACATATACCGCGTACTTAAATCATCAGTCGCCTGGACCACTCAGGCCAAGTTCAATGTTGTACGTCACCTGGATCGTCCAGGCCGTGTTTAATGTCATGTCACCTGGATCGTCCAGGCCAACTTTAAACGTTGTATGTCACCTGGATCGTCCAGGCCGAGTTCAATGTTGTATGTCACCTGGATCGTCCAGGCCAACTTTAGCGTTGTATGTCACCTGGATCGTCCAGGCCGTGTTTAATGTTATGTCACCTGGATCGTCCAGGCCAACTTTAGCGTTGTATGTCACCTGGATCGCCAGGCCGAATTTAATGTTGTATGTCACCTGGATCGTCCAGGCCAACTTTAGCGTTGTATGTCACCTGGATCGTCCAGGCCGTGTTTAATGTCATGTCACCTGGATCGTCCAGGCCAACTTTAAACGTTGTATGTCACCTGGATCGTCCAGGCCGAGTTCAATGTTGTATGTCACCTGGATCGTCCAGGCCAACTTTAGCGTTGTATGTCACCTGGATCGTCTAGGTTCAGCTACCACTTATACCATGTCACATCATTTATCTTGCCTCTGGGTAACGCCAGGATGAGCTAAATGTTGGGCGACAACTGGACCTTCAATTTAGCCATTGTTGTGACACGCAGTTAGTTTTTTCAAACGAGCCAATGTAACACGTCACCTGGATCGTACAGGCTGAGTTTTATATGTCCCCTGGATCATACGGGGCCGAGTTTTACGTAGTATGTTACCTGGATTGTCCAGGCCGAGTCTAATGTTGTGCGTCGTCTGGATCATCCAGGCCGGGTTCAATGTTGTATGTTACCTGTATTGTCCAGGCTATGTTCAATATGGTATTTCACCTGGATCGTCCAGGCCAAGTCTAATGTTATGTCACCTAGATCGTCCAGGCCATGTTTAATGTAGTATGTCACCTGGATCGTCCAGGCCATGTTTAATGTAGTATGTCACCTGGATCGTCCAGGCCATGTTTAATGTAGTATGTCACCTGGATCGTCCAGGCCATGTTTAATGTAGTATGTCACCTGGATCGTCCAGGCCATGTTTAATGTAGTATGTCACCTGGATCGTCCAGGCCATGTTTAATGTAGTATGTCACCTGGATCGTCCAGGCCATGTTTAATGTAGTATGTCACCTGGATCGTCCAGGCCATGTTTAATGTAGTATGTCACCTGGATCGTCCAGGCCATGTGTAATGTAGTATGTCACCTGGATCGTCCAGGCCATGTTTAATGTAGTATGTCACCTGGATCGTCCAGGCCATGTTTAATGTAGTATGTCACCTGGATCGTCCAGGCCATGTTTAATGTAGTATGTCACCTGGATCGTCCAGGCCATGTTTAATGTAGTATGTCACCTGGATCGTCCAGGCCATGTTTAATGTAGTATGTCACCTGGATCGTCCAGGCCATGTTTAATGTAGTACGTCACCTGGATCGTCCAGGCCATGTTTAATGTAGTACGTCACCTGGATCGTCCAGGCCATGTTTAATGTAGTACGTCACCTGGATCGTCCAGGCCATGTTTAATGTAGTACGTCACCTGGATCGTCCAGGCCATGTTTAATGTAGTACGTCACCTGGATCGTCCAGGCCATGTTTAATGTAGTACGTCACCTGGATCGTCCAGGCCATGTTTAATGTAGTACGTCACCTGGATCGTCCAGGCCATGTTTAATGTAGTACGTCACCTGGATCGTCCAGGCCATGTTTAATGTAGTACGTCACCTGGATCGTCCAGGCCATGTTTAATGTAGTACGTCACCTGGATCGTCCAGGCCATGTTTAATGTAGTACGTCACCTGGATCGTCCAGGCCATGTTTAATGTAGTACGTCACATAGGTTGTCCAGGCCATGTTTAATGTAGTACGTCACATAGGTTGTCCAGGTTCAGCTACCACTGATAACATGTCACACCATTTGTCCTGTCCGGGTTACCCCTAGGATGAGCTAAATGTTGAGTGACAACTGGACCTCCAAGTTAGCCACTGCTGTATCCACATCATATGTCATATTGGGTTCGCCACACCCCGTTCTAGTCTGTCCAGGCTCGGCTTTTAGGAGCCTTCCGGACAATCAAGGGGTTTCACGGTCCCCATCCTTTTCTCACGGCTACGTTATTCAGTTTACTTAAATGTTTTCCCTCAGATTCCTAGAAGTGTCTCCGGCCACTATCATTCTCAAAGTAGGCTAAAAGTCCCGCAAGGTAAGTCATACGCAACGAGGGTAATAGCACTGGGAGGTTCTATCCTTGCATATCCCAGTCTGTATATACCTTATTTAGCTCTTATTGTTGGTTTTTTCTGTTCGCGGCAATCCAGATCAAGTCATTCATCAAAGTCAGGTTCAGTCAAAGGCGGATCCACGATGTCTCAGGGTCAAAGAAATGTAGCAGCAGATGCACTGTCTAGATTTAATTTTTTGGTTTTCTTTCAGGAGATGCCCGACGCGGACCCCACGGGAGCCTCAATCCCGACACACAACACTCTAGTGATGGGCTAGAGTCTTTGATTTCGACAGCAAAACACCTCATAAGTCAATCATTAGCCCCAAATACGGCCAGGAATTACAGAGCCGGGTTGAAAGCGTTTGATAGTTTTAGACTCCTTTACCCTCAGGGCGGCCGTGACGAAACATCATACTTGCTGGCGTTCATAGCTTTCTGTTATTCCCAACTTAAACTCTCTTATAATACCATCAAATTATACCTAGCGGGCCTCCAACATCACTTCATGCTCAGTAATCTGGGTCGATCTTCTATTTTTTTTCAAACCAGGCAATCAAGGCGGCCCTCAGGGGAATACAAAAAAATGCAAAACAGGCTCCCACCCGTAGACAACCGGTGTCCAGCAAGCTGTTCAGGGATTTGTCTTCTGCCCTAGATGGCTGTCCTTTTGGGCCCTTGACCAGCACGGTAATACAAGCAGCCATGTTTTTAAGTTTTTACGGCTTCCTCCGGCCAGGAGAATTCACTGGCAGCTCTCCGGGACATGGCTGTCTCCGCAAAGAACAGCTGTCGTGGCATAATGACTATTTCGTACTCAGCCTTTCACTGACCAAAACAAACCAAGCAGGGCCACCCACGGAGACTAAATATTTCCCTACCCAAAATAACTGGTGCCCAGTTCGGATCCTCAACAAATTATTATCCCTGTTACAGACAGCGCCTCGTAACAGTCCTCTCCTGCCCTTCAAAGACAAACCCCTCTCTTCAAACCAATTCACGTCCCATATCCGTTCTCTGGCAGCAGGCCTTGGGTACGACCCAGGAGTCATCTCGGGTCACTCGTTCCGCATCGGAGCGGCTTCGTCAGCGTCGAAACACCAAGTCCCTGCTCATGTCATTCGTTCCATGGGGCACTGGAGATCATCTTGTTTCATTAGATACATTCCAAACCCACACAGGGAAATATCCCAGGCTTTTCAGTCATTGGCGTTATAGGTCATGCGAGTTGGAAGTATATGAATAAACCGGTTTAGACAACATAGTGTACTTGTCTTTTTGCCCTCTCCAGGCTTACCCACGCCCGTGGCTCCCGGCACAACTCAGCCATAGTTCAGGTTCGGCATGCCTTACCCACGTCCAAGACGCATTCAGCCCTGCCCATAAGTATTAAGGCTGATTTCAGCCTGTATTTGTGGGCAGGGCGTTGGCTCCCTATATATACCTGCCAATTCCTTCCCTCAGGTGGTGTGTCTCACTTACCCCTCCCTCCCACCCCTTTTTTCACACACTCCAATAGGGTACGCCCTCTCCAGGCTTACCCACGCCCGTGGCTCCCGGCACAACTCAGCCATAGTTCAGGTTCGGCATGCCTTACCCACGTCCAAGACGCATTCAGCCCTGCCCATAAGCATTGTTTGAAAAAAATATATATTTTTGTTGTCTCTTTCTATTTCCCTTTCTAGCGATCTGCACAAGATGAGTTCTGACATGCTGCACTATTAACACTGACCACAAGAATGCACAAAATACACTTCCTGTTTTGTGCTGTTAAGACTGGGCCATGCCATTGTAACCAGAATTGGGGTTATAATAACTGAAATAACAACAACATAAAGAAACTGTTTATTGTACTGCTGGACTCCAGCATAGGATTATACTATTCTTCCATGCCTCTTCTGACATCTTCGGGAGGGCCATTATTTTCCCTCTTCATAAACTTCAGAGGATGTATTTGTCTAAGGGATCTTGCAAACATCAGAGCTGTGTCCATGGGGCATGTACAGCAGCACATAGAGACTGTACAGCTCCATACTATTTCTATAATACTCTATGCCGCCTTTGCAAGTATTAGGCCTCATGCACACGACCGTTGTGTGCATCCGTGGCCGTTGTGCCGTTTTCCGTTTTTTTTCGCGGACCCATTGACTTTCAACGGGTCCGTGGAAAAATCGGAAAATGCACCGTTTTGCAGCCGCATCCGTGATCCGTGTTTCCTGGCCGTGAAAAAAATATGACCTGTCCTATTTTTTTCACGGCCAACGGTTCACGGACCCATTCAAGTCAATGGGTCCGTGAAAGAACACGGATGCACACAAGATTGGCATCCGTGTCCGTGATCCGTGGCCGTAGGTTAGTTTTTATACAGACTGATCCGAAGATCCGTCTGCATAAAAGCTTTTTCATAGCTGAGTTTTCACTTCGTGAAAACTCAGAACCGACAGTATATTCTAACACAGAGGCGTTCCCATGGTGATGGGGACGCTTCAGGTTAGAATATACTAAAAGAACTGTGTACATGACTGCTGGCAGGTGCTGCCAGGCAGAAGGGGGCAGCCCCCCCCCCTGTAGTTAACACATTGGTGGCCAGTGCGGCCGGCCCCCCCTCCCCTGTAGTTAACTCATTGGTGGCCAGTGGGCCCCCCCCTCCCCTGTAGTTAACTCATTGGTGGCCAGTGGCCCCCCCTCCCCTGTAGTTAACTCATTGGTGGCTAGTGCGGCCGCCCCCCCCCTCCCTTGTAGTTAACTCATTGGTGGCCAGTGGGCCCCCCTCCCTCCCCTGTAGTTAACTCATTGGTGGCCAGTGGGGCCCCCCCTCCCTCCCCTGTAGTTAACTCGTTGGTGGCCAGTGGGCCTTCTCCCCTCCCTCCCCCTCCTAATTAAAATCTCCCCCCCATCATTGGTGGCAGCGGAGTGTACCGATCGGAGTCCCAGTTTAATCGCTGGGGCTCCGATCGGTAACCATGGCAACCAGGACGCTACTGCAGTCCCGGTTGCCATGGTTACTTAGCAATTTGTAGAACCATTATACTTACCTGCGATGTCTGCGTCCGGTCGGGAGCTCCTCCTACTGGTAAGTGACAGGTCCGGCCGGGAGCTCCTCCTACTGGTAAGTGACATGACCTGTCACTTACCAGTAGGAGGAGCTCCCGGCCGGACCTGTCACTTACCAGTAGGAGGAGCTCCCGACCGGACGCAGACATCGCAGCTCGCAGGTAAGTATAATGGTTCTACAAATTGCTAAGTAACCATGGCAACCGGGACTGCAGTAGCGTCCTGGTTGCCATGGTTACCGATCGGAGCCCCAGCGATTAAACTGGGACTCCGATCGGTACACTCCGCTGCCACCAATGATAGGGGGGAGATTTTAATTAGGAGGGGGAGGGAGGGGAGAAGGCCCACTGGCCACCGAGTTAACTACAGGGGAGGGAGGGGGGGCCCACTGGCCACCAACGAGTTAACTACAGGGGAGGGAGGGGGGGTCGGCCGCACTGGCCACCAATGAGTTAACTACAGGGGAGGGGGGGGGCCCACTGGCCACCAATGAGTTAACTACAGGGGAGGGGGGGGGGCTGGCCGCACTGGCCACCAATGAGTTAACTACAGGGGAGGGAGGGGGGGGCTGGCCACACTGGCCACCAATGTGTTAACTACAGGGGGGGTCTGCCCCCTGCTGCCTGGCAGCACCTGCCAGGCAGCAGGGGGCAGTCATGTACACAGTTCTTTTAGTATATTCTAACCTGAAGCGTCCCCATCACCATGGGAACGCCTCTGTGTTAGAATATACTGTCAGATTTGAGTTTCACGATGTAACTCAAATCCGACGGTATATTCTAACATAGAGGCGTTCCCATGGTGATGGGGACGCTTCAAGTTAAAATATACCATCGGATTGGAGAAAACTCCGATCCGATGGTATATTAACTCCTGACTTTACATTGAAAGTCAATGGGGGACGGATCCGTTTGAAATTGCACCATATTGTGTCAACGTCAAACGGATCCGTCCCCATTGACTTGCATTGTAATTCAGGACGGATCCGTTTTTTTCATGTCCGTGGATCCTCCAAAAATTAAGGAAGACCCACGGACGAAAAAACGGTCACGGATCACGGAAAAACGGAACCCCGTTTTGCGGCCCGTGAAAAAATACGGTCGTGTGCATGAGGCCTTACCGAGATAATTTCTCCATTATAATATAATATAATATGGCACCCTATGAAGCATGCCACAGTCTTTCTCTTTTTGATTTCATAAGAATCAGGCAGAAAAAGTGTATTTATGTGCATCTGTTTAAATTAAGAGGCATATGGAGGTATATTATGGCTCCATAAACTTTTATGAGTGTCATATTATGTTTTTTTGCAAAGTTGCAGAGAACAATAATACAGCTGTGTGCATGATGCCATAGGCTGATTTCACATCAATGTGTGCCCACTTTAACTGCAATGTGTATGGGGGCTCGAAGGAATAGCTTTTGACACAAATGAGCTGGTAGGAATTGGAGGTGTATAGTTACCTCTAGACAGCACTCACAGTTGTGTGCAGGCTATACAGTTAAAGGGGTTATCCCATGATTAATGTAAAAAAATGAGGCTAGAACCAGCCCTGTACCTCACATGAATCCAGAGATCTCCCCATTAATAGCTCCAATTGTTCTGCTAGATTTATTTCAATCTGGCAGATCAGGGGGTGCGTCTTTTCTCAGAGCGTGTCCTGTATGCTGTAGCTAGGGGCAGTTGAAGGATAGAACTGAGCATGTGCTTTCATCTTAGTAGGACAAAGAATTAGAAAAATAGCATCCAGCAGGTGGCGCTATACAGATAGATTTCATTGAATAACTTATTTTTTATGACATGCAATTACAAAAGTATTCAGATCTAAGTGCTGGTTTAAAAACTGTAGAATATTATTTGTGAGACAACCCCTTTAAGGTAAGCCTCATGAGGGTAAGGGGTGGGGGAGTGTAGGGCAAGGGAAATGGCAATCACATTTCCTGTCCCTTAGTCAACCCCCTCTTTACATGAGTTAAGAGTGTACATTTGGTAACGCAATAAGTGCAGAATTTAGATTATTCTACTACAGTACACGTTCAAAGCCAAGAATATAATAACAGAACCAAGCTTACTGCATAGATATGATGAAAGAACCAAGTCTAGAACAGATCTAAAACAGGTTGAAGCTCAATACATAAGTATGGTTACAGAAACAAGCCTAGTAAATAAGTATGATGAGAAAACCAATCCTAGTACAGTACATAGATCCAATACCAAAACCAAGTTGACTTTCAAGATACAGTAGAAGAACCCTGCTTACTGCACGGACACAGAACCAAAACTGTGGTCTGTAAATCGGGACCTCTGTGCCTATGACAGAACTTTGATACCTGCTGTTATAAGATGTTTTTGGCACTTGTCAAAACAGAAACAAAATAAAAGAAAAAAGTTAAAGCATTACACCAATGATGTGAACGCTGTGAAACTACACGTTTTTTTAGAAACTAATGAAGACAGTCACTTTCACAACACACCTGTCTGTACAGAAATCCACACCATTTGCTATAAATGTAATATCTCAGCAATGAAGCAGAGGTAGACATCAAGAACACATATGTGTTTGTCACCATAGAGCTATTTAGGCACTAGAACCAAAAAAGCTTTCTATTCAGGAAGCTTGTATTCCGCGCAGTGTCGAGAATATGAAACACAATGTATTTATATCAGACTGATCAAAGCCACAAGCATTTTACTGTAAAGAGACAAAAATGTGATTTACCGTATACCTGCCAGCTGCTGGCCAGTGCACATGCATTATATCCCTGCAATACTAGTCCTGGGGGACAACGCAAGATCTAACAGCGTATGGTCAGCCGCATCATACATAGAGCTGAATCGAGATAAACTCACAACGTGTAGGTCACAGCCTTTCCAGTGACTAAGAACGAAATCAGTGAAAAGTCAGGGGAACGTTACTGTGTATTAACCACAGGTAATGGAATAAATGCACAAGGGAAGGCATGCGGGATGCAACCCACTTACATCCTACTTATCACACAGTCTTTAATTCTAATTTACATATACAACATATAAAACAGTTATCAGGAATCCAGCTGCATTCTCTACTCTGAATTCACATTGAAAAGTGCCACATGATTCTCTGGAACCACGAAGCCAGCAAGACTTCAGAGACCAACGGATGGGGGCTTTTATAGCACGTGCGTCTACAACTGCTGGGAAGAAAGAACGAAATCCAGGCCTCTGAGATGGAGACCAAGACCTTGCCGAGACAGTAGGTTGCAAACACATATGCTGCATTTTCACATCATTTTTACATATATATTTTAATCACAAAATTACCTATATCTTCAGTATAAAACAAGGTATTACAACATACATGTAATAAGCTAGAAGTCGCTTTGGACAAGAATAGTTTTTCTTAGTTTTTTTTAAGTAACACTATAGCTCACATCAGTACAATATGTAGATAGAGCGAGAGGAAGAGGCACACTATTTACTTTTATTTGCACTTTACTCATCGGTTTACGATTCCTTACTTACAATTTACATAGACCTATAAATGCTTACTTAAAGAAATATATTTACAGGGGTTGTTCCATTACAACAACTTATCCCCTATGCACAGGATAGGGAATAAGGGTACTTTCACACTTGCGGCAGAGGATTCCGGCAGGCAGTTCTGTCGCCGGACCTGCCTGCCGGATCCGTCAATCCTGACGCAAACGGATGGCATTTATTATATCGATCCGGTATTTATTTTAATTTTTTTTTCATTTTTTTGCCGGATCCGGCATTAATACATTTCAATGGAAATTAATGCCTGATCTGGAATTCCGGCAAGTGTTCAGGATTTTTGGATGGAGAGAAAACTGCAGCATGCTGCAGTATTTTCTCCAGCCAAAAAACGTAAGAGGGACTGAACTGATGCATCCTGAATGGAATGCTCTCCGTTCAGAATGCATTAGGATAAAACTGATCAGTTTTTTTCCGGTATTGAGCTCCTGTGACGGAACTCAACAACGGAAACAAAAACGCTAGTGTGAAAGAACCCTGCGAGTCTAATCGACTGCTGAGACCCCCAGCAATTACTAGAGCAGGGGCCCGTGTTCCTCCATGTGAATCACATGCAGTCACTCTGCCACTTCATTCACCTCTATTGACCCACAGAGCTGAATTGAATGGCAGCATGTATGCGTGTTCACTGCTCAAACATGGAAACACAGGCCCACGTTCTAGTGATCAGCGTGGGTCCCAGCAGTCAGACACTTATCCCCTAACCTGTGGATAGGGGATGAGTTGTCTTAATGGGACAACACTTTAAAGAGTGTATTATGCCATCGCTCATCCCCATCCAGGCAATGGTGTGCCGGTGGCAGATCACTTTTACACAGCGCAATCTGCCGCCGGCATCATTATAATTTTAAAGCTTAAAGATCACAACTGCCCAACTCATCGAGCATTTGGAGGCAGTATTAGTTCTTAGGAATGCTCGCTAGCGATCACATGCCAGAGAATCTGCCAGTCTAATACACCCTTAACTGTTTGAAAAAAAAAATACATAGCTAAGAGGGTTGTACCTGGATTTATAGACACCCTGTCCAGCTCTGGCAGCACACCCTTTTTCAGTGAATTAGATTCCCTAATGGCAAAAGCTCTTTAAACACGTTACTTACATTCTACTAATATGAATTTTTTGCCCAATTTTAACACAACCACAGCACTATTTTCAGTACCTTTCACAAACATATAATAAAAATGTCTCAATCGTGAGGCTGAATATACGATACAGCCCTTGGCTTACTTCTTCTCTAATGCCCCCTCAAAATATGGAATAGACAGAGACATAATGCAAAGTGACCAATATGTTACGGCAAATGTCAAAGAATTCATGGGAATTTTACAGGAAGGAAAGGAGTGGGAGGGCTGCTCCTGGGGCTCAGACTGAACACATTAAATTTAAAATAACACAAAATGTGTATGGGAAGTCTGTAAAAATCAAAAAACATAAGAGACAAGAAATGGTTGGGGTGTGTCAATATATATTAATATTATCTACATACAGACACTGTATGTAGAATATCCAGTCTGACGGCTCTTATCACCACTCTATTTTTTTTTTTCATTTTGTCAGAACTGATAGATTAACTTTTATTCTTGATTTTATGTTTTTTAGTTTTTTTTTTTTAGCAATGAAGATACCACGAGGGTCATATTGTAATGCTCAGCTTCTGTTTTAGAAGGTTATTTTTCACACATAGAAGCCTGAACGTGTCATATTGGGGAAGGTTTTCCTGTTCAAGTGTCGCTCGCTAGCATTTGCAATACTTTTACTAGTGAAAAGTATTAGTATTACGACAACTAGTGAAATGTATACCCACAAGCACTTTGCATAGACGTATTGAGATATGACACACCACGCGTACATGAGAAAACACTATTCCTTTTTAATGGTAACAAGTGTTGCAACAACAAAGGGACAAATTCGCGCTAAAATCAGTAATATTCAGATTTAAAAGACGTCATATCTCAACAAAATCAAAACGGAGGGTTACAATTATGTTTAGATTTTGTCAAATGAAACCTGGCTCTCTTTCCATGAGATTGTTATGAATAATCCTCGTAATATTTTCACCCTGTGCACAGAATATTCCACTGCTGAATCATCACTGCCGAATGCATATATCAATAGCTTCAATGAGACGTACAGGAACGATACAGAGATGTGCTATTACTAATCTGAACCTTATAGATCACACAGATTACGATTTCTGTATCTACTGTTGCTCATTTCAAGCCTTCAGATAAAATAGTTAGAACACAATAAGTTTATTCTATGTATGTTGCATAATTACAGTTAACGTGAGGTTATATATCCTTTACTGTATTAACATATTGGCTGTGTAAATTACTGGCATTTTTTACTTATGTTTTTTAAACGTTGAATCATATTTACTAATTAACTAACTTTCTCTCCACTTTCTTTTCACTTTCTCTGTGAGAGTTTGTGGCATGTACATAATATTCTACATGTATGCGGACAATGTCACTTAAGTATTCGTCATTGTATTAGTTTGATGTCGTTTTCGTGCAGATAAAAATATACAATTACCATTAATAAATATGGAAGCACAGATTTCTATCAGAAGTGTGGAAATTGCATAAATACATCTCATAAAGTTTGGACATTTCTTATAAAGTACCCCAGTTCCCGATAACTAAACTACGTTCAACGTATTCGTACTAT
Source organism: Bufo bufo (assembly GCF_905171765.1). Lineage (NCBI taxonomy): Eukaryota > Metazoa > Chordata > Amphibia > Anura > Bufonidae > Bufo > Bufo bufo. Next base: position 462,530,137 of record NC_053392.1, on the reverse strand, counting down.
TAATGCTTGAGGCATGTTTTCTCTACTTCTCTGCAATTATTAATTACTATTAAAAAAAAATTGGCTCGCACTTCAAAGCCGTAAAACAGAATTTTCCTTGTGAAACTAGAACGGTATATTTGTGAATACATTGTAAAATGAGCACTGACTCGATTTTACCTTACCACATATATGGTATAATGTCCGACTACTGTACGCATTCATAGTGAATAACACTGAGCTGTACTGGAGATGAGTAACTGGTCTGTACACATTTATATCTTACACTAAATAATTACTGGCTTGCAAAGACACGTTCTACTGTAGAAGTTTATTTCTGCAGTGTGCATGGTTGTGGTATTAGCAGTTGGAATTTCTTGTGATCGGCATCATCTACTCATTCTACAGACATGCAAATACAATACTTCGCATTCGGGAGGATTCCCTCACCGTGGGGAAAGTATGAACACGATAAACGTGTAGTGGAGCTGAATTTGTGAATTCACTGTTCACTCTTCTGCATACTATGATACCTATCTGAACAGTTGTGCCATTTGCCTGTAAAATAATACGTAATACTGCACTTACTACAAAGAAAGGATAGATGTATAATGATGCCAAACAGGCATGGTAAATAATACCGTGAACTCGTTGTTTAATTGGTTATTTAAACTAAACAGAATTAGTAAAATCAAGATGGCTGTAGTTTAGGGGAGCTCTGTGAAAATAGATAAGTAGTTCCAATAATAGCTGCTGGTAGAATATTCATAATTTTCAGCGTTGGAATTCGTCATAACTCTGTCCTTTTGAACCCTGCAGCTGGAAATTTTATTTTAATTGTCCAGCCCACTCCCCTATCCCTCAAATTGAGAAATGTTGAAACGTATGTTCATCATTATGTGTCATATGCTTAGAAACTTATTATTTTTTTTTCATTTTCACGTATGAGGGTAAATAGCCACTTTAAGTGGTCTCATGGGCGACATAGTCCTTAATTAGTTCAGAGGCATCTTTGTGCTGCATAAATTACATGACAAACGCACTTTGTTACAGAAAATGCTGATGTTAAAAAGACATTTCTAGGATAGGAAAGACTTTGGTTATTGAATCTTAGAAAATTAGATTGCCAACTTAAACTTCAGGATAGATTAATAGCCACTATTCATGATTATTTACAGATAGGCAATGAGCACTATATTAAAAATGTACTAAAAAAATTATTTGTAGTAGTAGCTTTATAAAACGCGAACAAATAGAGTTCCTTTCACTTTTAGTTTGCAGCTATGTATTAATTAATACACTTTATGAATACATTTTTTCAGGAAGCAATGGTTTGCCAGTAATAGCACGTTGTGTCACATACACCAGAAAAATAACCATATTGTGTTTTAAGCATCAGCATAAAATAACGTCTACTTTTAATGTAAAACTTGATGCACCGGCAAAAAAGTAATATAAAGCACATTCATTTCCAAATATTAGAGATATTTTAATAGTTAGTTTTATGCATGAATGCTGAATAGTACAAAAACTGCAACTCAAACATTACAAAACATTGATCTGATCCGTTCATATGTTTGCCGTGTTCTTGGACATTAAATATAGGAATTCTGGGTGTACGTGAAAAAGTAGTCAATTTGTTAATAAATGTCTCCCCCTAGAGGCAACTTGCAGCAATTACTACAGCAGTGTAATAAAATGGCCGTGTCACTACAATCACTTTCAGAACAAGTCACTCTAACCAGCTTTTCATCAAATGTAGTTACAAGTATTCAATAAATGTCACTTTTACACAAGCAACTGATTTACAACATACACCTCAAACTAATAAAAACAATGTGCTCAACAAACAGCATTCTGCCAGTGATCTAAGATTAACATCCTCCATAATTTGTACCTCTCACTCCTGTCTTGAAGACTTTTCTTGAATGCTGTGCCCTGAAATATCAGGTCAATTCCCAACTTCCTTACCTTCAAAGTGCCTTAAAAAACACATCTTTTCAGGCAGGCTTATTAAGCTTCCTAAACTGACTCACTAACCCGCCTCCACCAACTCTTCAGATCTGAACTCGATTTTCTGACAGTAATCTCCAAACACAAAGCACTAGCACAAGCAGATCGGCCTACACCACTCCTTTCAGTACAAAGATGGCTGGACCTCTTCATATAACAATCAACTACCTCTTGTGTCACCTCCACTTCCTCATATAAGTTCTTGCGAGCAGGGCCCTGACTCCTAGTGTTTCAGTTGTATATTAACCAGTAACTTTGTGATATCTTTTGTTTTGAATGTGAACCCTCTGAATTGTAAGGCGCTGTGGAATATGGTGATATGCTATATAAATAACGATTAGTATAATTATTTAGGGGTCTAAGTCTGTCATTAATAAGGAAAAGCGGGGCCTGTAGTTCCCCTTAGGGTTCATTCACATGTCCGCAATTTCGTTCCGCATTTTGCAGAACGGAATTGCGGACCCATTCATTTCTATGGGGCCGCACGATATGCGGCCCGGCTCCGGAAATGCGGAACCCGCACTTCTGGGTCCGCATTTCCGTTCCCGAAAAAAATAGAACATGTCCTATTCTTGTCCGCAATTGCGGACAAGAATAGGCATATTATATTAGTGCGGAACGCACATTGCCGCTATCCGTGTTTTGCGGATTCGCGGAGCCACAAAACACATTACGGACGTGTGAATGGAGCCTTAAACTGTTGGGCCCTTAGCGATTGATTGCACAAAAATAAGCCTGATTGCACAAGGTCGTCAAAATAAAACTAAGAATACAGTGCATCCCAAGTGACAGTCCCAGAGTTCAGATGCTGTCCTGGGAGATCTGTGTATATTCTATGTATGTCTGGGTGGTGAGTAAGTGGAGCTCAGCTACATAGTAGGGTTGTCCATTGAATAGTAGAGTCACTTATGAAGTCCTGTTTAGTCATGAGCTGAGGGGTTCCAGCTGCAGGATGCCTCTTAGGTGGATGCCCCTGGTCACTTCTGTAGAAGGTTCTCAGTTTACAATAGTCAGTAGCTGGTTCAGCAAGAGCAACTCACCACCAAGCAGCAAGAGTCGAGGAAAGGAGTGTGGGAGCAATGGGGTAAAGCATTGTCCATTAGATGAAGATGTGGGCACAGGAGGAGCTGACAACCAGGCAAAGGCTTACCAGCAGAACCGTGATCCAGATTTTAGGGTGCAGCATCTGTGCCAGGAGGTTTGTGTCCCTCTCAATGTTCAGCAGGGATATCTTTCTGCAGAATGAGGGGGAGCACAGGACAAACTCCCCTACATGTCCTGAGACTAGCAGCTACTCTGGTCATGGAGGATCAGCTTTACTTATCCCAAGCACTGTATTAGCTGCAATTAACAGGAGAGGAGAAGGGCAAATAGATGAAAGATCTGCAGTGTGTAACTGTTCTGGCAGCTTGATATTTACCCACTGGGGAGAGGAGGGAGATGGAGAAGAACCAGGAAAATGAATTTAAAAAGATAGCATTGAGACAACAAGTGGGGATGGCGGAGAAGGGATGAGGGAGCTGATTTGCTATCTGTTAGCCTGCCTGCAGCAGGTCAGATCTGCAATGCACATGAGGAGTAATAGTGAAGAGTTCACATCAGTGTCTGACCTTACTTATGTCAATATGGCTGCATGTAACTGCCTGCCCCCACCCCTCAAATCGAGTGGAAGGTTCACTGTGAGAAGTGGAGGCTGCTATAACAATAAAATGGTGATTTCCACCCCCAGAACATGGGTCCTGTGAGTTCAAAATCAGGCCAGCCACTCATCCGATAGAAAATAGTAGAGAAGTGGCCATGCTTGAACATAGCCCACCATAGATACCTGTGGCCCTCGAATGACTCTTATGTGAAACTACAACTTTCACCATGGCATGGCAGCTGCAGATCTTCAAGACATGCTGAGAGTTCCTTTCTCTACAATCTTGTAAACTCTATGGGAGAAAGGTTAGAGACATGGCTTAACAGCAATATGCTGCACGTCACTTGATTGGTCCCTTCACCCATTCTTTAGAATTTGGAATTAATGCTTTTCTTTTTTTAACCCTTAAGGTGTTTTTGCGTTTTCATTTTTCTTCCCTATCTTCCTTGAGCCATGACTATTATGATTATTTTTTTGTTTACATATCCATATAAGGGTTTATTTTTTGCGGGACAAGTTGTATTTTTTAATGCCACCATTTAATATGGCATACAATGTAGTGGGAAGCATGAAAAAAAATCCAAAATGGAGCGGAATTGGAAAAATAAAAATATCCCTCCACGGTTTTATGGGTCTTGTTCCTACGGCGTGCCCTTTGCGGCAAAACTGACCTGTGCCCTTCATTCTCTGGGTCAGTATGATTACAATGATACCACATATGTATAGTTATTTTATGTCTAAATAATGTAAAAATAAATTAAAACTTTGAAAACAAATTACATCAACATATTCTGACCCCCATGACTTTTTTATAGTTATATCTACTGAGCTGTGTGGGGATTCATTTTTTGCAGGACAATCTGTAGTTTTTATTGATACCATTTTGGATTATGTGTGACTTTTTGATCACATTTTTTGGGGGTAAGAGAAGCAATGAAAAAATGATGAATCTGCCATTTTTACCCTTTTTTTCTGTTACGCCATTCGCCGTGTTGGAAAAATATTTTAATGGTATGGGTGTTTTCGGACGTGGTGATGCCCACGATGTTTATATTTTTTGTTATTTATGTATTCAATTTTTTATTTATGTTTGAGGCTACAAAACCCTTTTTTTATATCCATGATGAGAGGAGAATTGCTCATTTCTTATGTTGGCCTGCCACCTGCTGGCCAAAATAAGAATTGTAGCCTCAATAACCTGGGTCTCTTCAGAGAGACCCAGTGTATTGAATTCAATTACCGTCATCCTTATTCGCCGCAGAGGATGCCGGTAAGAAGTCGCGCTCCCTGGATTTAGATTTTTTGATCACACTTGATCATGGCATCTAAAGGCTTTAATGCTTATCACAGTCATTAGCCGCGGGTCTCTACTCTTTGAAAAAGCGGGGACCAGTCATCCAGGTCTGGTAGCTAATGGGTTAAAAGGGTTGTGTCACGACAAATATTCTACGTTTTTCAATCCAGCAACTGGATCTAAATACTTTTGTAATTGCATGTAATTAAAAATTTTGCATAGCCACTTAGTATAGCTGTTCAATAAACTGTAACTGTATAGCCAAGGTAAATAAGTGGAATAGACGGCTCCACCACTCAGGTAAATGATAGAGGTGCAGAACTGCTTAATCTGACTCACCCAGTCAGGAGCATGAAATTATAGATAGGAAAAAGGATAGGCAGGCACACTCTAATTTGGGTACAATATGTTAATTTATTTGTATTCTAGTGGCTGTGAGATCTGGTAAATGGAGATTGTAAAGAATGTAAGTTGAAAAATGTCCTTTTTAATAAATAGTAAAATGTAAAGATATGTAAAAAGATGTAGAATAATAGGTGATCACCACTGGGTAGGAGGTGATGGGTATCCTGGAAAAATACCTAAAAAATATATATATCTAGATGAAAGTGTTCATAAAAGTCTTTCATAGGCAGTTTTCATGTAATAGTAATCACTGATCAGCAGATAAAATCGGAAGATAAAATCAAGTAAAAGATGTATAGGATAGTCCTTCATAAAAAATAGTCACTGTATAGAGGATGGTGCCCCTTTGTGTGCTTGTGGCTCCGTTTGTGGGGTATATTATAGATATCAATCGCCGCTCCACAGAGGTTAAATGATGCGCCTTTTCAATATATTTGGTAGAAAAAGCAGGCAAGTATATGTAGTTGTAATTCAGAGCTAATGATAATATGTAACTAATTATAGTTATATTTCATATGTCAAGCTGTGGAGGAAAGGGATGTTCTGTGCCTGAGTGCGGCGTCCCGCACTGTTTCTGGCTACAGAAGTCACTTACCCTTCCCGAGGCTAGTTGTATTGGATCGTCTGATAGTAGTCGGCTGTTCCTGGGAGGCTGTTTCAATCCAGTCCGGTTCTCAGGATTCGGCGGCGTGCCTCGTGTTGCCTAGGACGCTGGGGGGGCGTGGTTTGCGCGTCTGGAGGGTGACGAAAGCGGTCACGTGATCGCGACTTTTTCCAGGCTTGTTCACAGTGTTTCTCCTGCTCTATTTCGAGTGGTGAAAGTTCAGTAATCCTCAGCTTCTTAAACGCGTTTCGGGAGTCTATCCCTTCATCAGTAAATGGAGGATTATGGTGGATACTGTGGTATTTATAGGGCAGCAGTGATTAACTTATTTATCAACCAATTATTATTACCAATAAGGTTGGTATATTCAACTGGTTGCTTTATTTCAGTTTTATTTGGCACATTGGATTTGTAACCAAAATAGAAAATGTGCACGTTATGAAAAATTTGATAAATGAAAAAAGGTGAAAAGTATAGGAAAATAGGAATGGTATGCAAATATGGGAAAAATGGCTAATTGGTATCAATCACTCCTTATAATGGGGTGATTATTTTTGCAATTTATTGATTTGACGGGTATTCTGGTTTTGTCTTTATTTAACCAGAAGGGAATTATGGATTCATTGGTTAGAAATCCTCATATATCCCATGTGTCAAACACCTTTTTAGTGGTGTAAGGGAATAATGGCATTGGACATAATTTCGCGTTAAGGGTTAATTGCTGTGTAGGTGTTTGTTGGCTGGTAATATTTATAGTGTAGAAGACTTTTTTGTTATGGATGCAGACTTGGTCTAATTTCTGTATTCTATGTTTTCTAGTTGTGAACATAAAGTGGTCCTGGTGTTTCCTAATGAGAAGTTTGCAGTAGTCCTGATGTTTTATGATTGTAAACACCCACTCGGATGGGCCCATTATATCACTGGTCCGTAATATGAAAGACCCAGTGAATGTTCGGGTTTGTCATCCCTGCATGTGCCAAAGGGGGAGGACGATATAAACTGCAGCTAGGAAGACAGAATTTAGTATTGTAGATTTAGAAGCACACAATGTGAGGTGCCCATTGTATCACTGGTCCGTAGTTTAAAAGACCCAGTTGATACCCGGGTTTGCCTTCCCTGTATACCTCTAGAAGAAGGGGGGGGGACAATACAGGACATGGCGAGAAGGAGAGATGTCCTGTATTGTCCCCCCCTTCTTCTAGAGGTATACAGGGAAGGCAAACCCGGGTATCCACTGGGTCTTTTAAACTATGGACCAGTGATACAATGGGCTAAATTATGTCCAATGCCATTATTCCCTTACACCACTAAAAAGGTGTTTGACACATGGGCTATATGAGGATTTCTAACTAGAGTTGAGCGAACACCTGGATGTTCGGGTTCGAGAAGTTCGGCCGAACTTCCCGGAAATGTTCGGGTTCGGGATCCGAACCCGACCCGAACTTCGTCCCGAACCCGAACCCCATTGAAGTCAATGGGGACCCGAACTTTTCGGCACTAAAAAGGCTGTAAAACAGCCCAGGAAAGGGCTACAGGGCTGCAAAAGGCAGCAAAATGTAGTTAAATCCCCTGCAAACAAATGTGGATAGGGAAATGAATAAAAATAAAAATAAAATAAATAAAAATTAACCAATATCAATTGGAGAGAGGTCCCATAGCAGAGAATCAGGCTTCATGTCAGCAGAGAATCAGTCTTCATGTCATAGCAGAGAATCAGGCCTCACGTCACCCACCACTGGAACAGTCCATTGTCAGATATTTAGGCCCAGGCACCCAGGCAGAGGAGAGAGGTCCCATAGCAGAGAATCTGGCTTCATGTCAGCAGAGAATCAGTCTTCATGTCATAGCAGAGAATCAGGCTTCACGTCACCCACCACTGGAACAGTCCATTGTCAGATATTTAGGCCCCGGCACCCAGGCAGAGGAGAGAGGTCCCATAACAGAGATTCAGGCTTCATGTCAGCAGAGAATCAGTCTTCATGTCATAGCAGAGAATCATGCTTCACGTCACCCAACATTGGAACAGTCCATTGTCATATAATTTAGGCCCCGGCACCCAGACAGAGGAGAGAGGTCCCATAGCAGAGAATCTGGCTTCATGTCATAGCAGAGAATCATGCTTCACGTCACCCACCACTGGAACAGTCCATTGTCAGATATTTAGGCCCCGGCACAGGAGAGAGGTCCCATAACAGAGATTCAGGCTTCATGTCAGCAGAGAATCAGTCTTCATGTCATAGCAGAGAATCATGCTTCACGTCACCCAACATTGGAACAGTCCATTGTCATATAATTTAGGCCCCGGCACCCAGACAGAGGAGAGACGTCCCATAACAGAGATTCAGGCTTCATGTCAGCGACTCAGCAGAGAATCAGTCTTCATGTCATAGCAGAGAATCAGGCTTCATGTCACCCACCACTGGAACAGGCCACTGTCAGATATTTTTAGGCCCCGGCACCCAGACAGAGGAGAGGTTCATTCAACTTTGGGTTGCCCCGCAATATAATGGTAAAATGAAAATAAAAATAGGATTGAATGAGGAAGTGCCCTGGAGTACAATAATATATGGTTAAGGGGAGGTAGTTAATGTCTAATCTGCACAAGGGATGGACAGGTCCTGTGGGATCCATGCCTGGTTCATTTTTATGAACGTCAGCTTGTCCACATTGGCTGTAGACAGGCGGCTGCGTCTGTCTGTAATGACGCCCCCTGCCGTGCTGAATACACGTTCAGACAAAACGCTGGCCGCCGGGCAGGCCAGCACCTCCAAAGCATAAAAAGGCTAGCTCTGGCCACGTGGACAATTTGGAGACCCAGAAGTTGAATGGGGCCGAACCATCAGTCAGTACGTGGAGGGGTGTGCACACGTACTGTTCCACCATGTTAGTGAAATGTTGCCTCCTGCTAACACGTTCCGTATCAGGTGGTGGTGCAGTTAGCTGTGGCGTGGTGACAAAAATTTTCCACATCTCTGCCATGCTAACCCTGCCCTCAGAGGAGCTGGCCGTGACACAGCTGCGTTGGCGACCTCTTGCTCCTCCTCTGCCTTCGCCTTGGGCTTCCACTTGTTCCCTTGTGACATTTGGGAATGCTCTCAGTAGCGCGTCTACCAACGTGCGCTTGTACTCGCGCATCTTCCTATCACGCTCCAGTGCAGGAAGTAAGGTGGGCACATTGTCTTTGTACCGTGGATCCAGCAGGGTGGCAACCCAGTAGTCCGCACACGTTAAAATGTGGGCAACTCTGCTGTCGTTGCGCAGGCACTGCAGCATGTAGTCGCTCATGTGTGCCAGGCTGCCCAGAGGTAAGGACAAGCTGTCCTCTGTGGGAGGCGTATCATCATCGTCCTGCGTTTCCCCCCAGCCACGCACCAGTGATGGGCCCGAGCTGCGTTGGGTGCCACCCCGCTGTGAACATGCTTCATCCTCATCCTCCTCCACCTCCTCCTCGTCCTCCTCGTCCTCCAGTAGTGGGCCCTGTCTGGCCACATTTGTACCTGGCCTCTGCTGTTGCAAAAAACCTCCCTCTGAGTCACTTCGAAGAGACTGGCCTGAAAGTGCTAAAAATGACCCCTCTTCCTCCTCCTCCTCCTCCTCCTGGGCCACCTCCTCTTCCATCATCGCCCTAAGTGTTTTCTCAAGGAGACATAGAAGTGGTATTGTAACGCTGATAACGGCGTCATCGCCACTGGCCATATTGGTGGAGTACTCGAAACAGCGCAACAGGGCACACAGGTCTCGCATGGAGGCCCAGTCATTGGTGGTGAAGTGGGGCTGTTCCGCAGTGCGACTGACCCGTGCGTGCTGCAGCTGAAACTCCACTATGGCCTGCTGCTGCTCGCACAGTCTGTCCAGCATGTGCAAGGTGGAGTTCCACCTGGTGGGCACGTCGCATATGAGGCGGTGAGCGGGAAGGCCGAAGTTACGCTGTAGCGCAGACAGGCGAGCAGCGGCAGGATGTGAACGCCGGAAGCGCGAACAGACGGCCCGCACTTTATGCAGCAGCTCTGACATGTCGGGGTAGTTGTTAATGAACTTCTGCACCACCAAATTCAGCACATGCGCCAGGCAAGGGATGTGCGTCAAACCGGCTAGTCCCAGAGCTGTTGCCCTGCGATCCTTGGCGGCGGAAGGACGTGCGCCAAACAGCTCTTCGCCTGGGGCCCAGCCGCCACTACATTTACCCAGTGTGCAGTTAGGGAGATATAGCGTCCCTGGTCGTGCTTACTGGTCCACGTATCTGTGGTTAGGTGGACCTTGCCACAGATGGCGTTGCGCAGTGCACACTTGATTTTATCGGATACTTGGTTGTGCAGGGAAGGCACGGCTCTCTTGGAGAAGTAGTGCCGGCTGGAAACAACATACTGTGGGACAGCAAGCGACATGAGCTGTTTGAAGCTGTCTGTGTCCACCAGCCTGAATGACAGCATTTCATAGGCCAGTAGTTTAGAAATGCTGGCATTCAGGGCCAGGGATCGAGGGTGGCTAGGTGGGAATTTACGCTTTCTCTCAAATGTTTGTGAGATGGAGAGCTGAACGCTGCCGTGTGACATGGCTGAGATGCTTGGTGACGGAGGTGGTGGTGGTGTTGGTGGTACATCCTCTGTTTGCTGGGCTGCAGGTGCCAACGTTCCTCCAGAGGCAGAGGAAGAGGCCGAGGCGGCAGCAGCAGAAGAGGTAGCAGGGGGAGCCTGAGTGAGTTCCTTGTTTTTAAGGTGTTTACTCCACTGCAGTTCATGCTTTGCATGCAGGTGCCTGGTCATGCAAGTTGTGCTAAGGTTCAGAACGTTAATGCCTCGCTTCAGGATCTGATGGCACAGCGTGCAAACCACTCGGGTCTTGTCATCAGCACATTGTTTGAAGAACTGCCACGCCAGGGAACTCCTTGAAGCTGCCTTTGGGGTGCTCGGTCCCAGATGGCGGTGGCCAGTAGCAAACGGACTCTCTTGGCGGCGGGTGTTCTGCTTTTGCCCACTGCTCCCTCTTTTGCTACGCTGTTGGCTCGGTCTCACCACTGCCTCTTCCTCCGAATTCTAAAAGTCAGTGGCACGACCTTCATTCCATGTGGGGTCTAGGACCTCATCGTCCCCTGCATCGTCTTCCACCCAGTCTTCCTCCCTGACCTCCTGTTCAGTCTGCACACTGCAGAAAGATGCAGCAGTTGGCACCTGTGTTTCGTCATCAGAGACGTGCTGAGGTGGTATTCCCATGTCCTCATCATTAGGAAACATAAGTGGTTGTGCGTTACTGCATTCTATCTCTTCCACCCCTGGGGAAGGGCTAGGTGGATGCCCTTGGGAAACCCTGCCAGCAGACTCTTCAAACAGCATAAAAGACTGCTGCATAACTTGAGGCTCAGACAGTTTCCCTGATATGCATGGGGGTGATGTGACAGACTGATGGGCTTGGTTTTCATGCGCCATCTGTGCGCTTTCTGCAGAAGACTGGGTGGGAGATAATGTGAACGTGCTGGATCCACTGTCGGCCACCCAATTGACTAATGCCTGTACCTGCTCAGGCCTTACCATCCTTAGAACGGCATTGGGCCCCACGAAATATTGCTGTAAATTCTGCTGGCTACTGGGACCTGAGGTAGTTGGTTCACTAGGACGTGTGGCTGTGGCAGAACGGCCACGTACTCTCCCAGCACCAGAGGGTCCACTAACACCACCACGACCATGTCCGCGTCCGCGTCCCTTACTAGATGTTTTCCTCATTGTTACGGTTCACCACAATAAGAAAAAAATTATTTGGCCCAATGTATTGAATTCTAATTCAGGCCTTTTTTTACAGGCACCTAACACTATCTGGCTATCTATTTAGGTACCGTATTACACTAATACAGGCACAACAGTAACGACAGATTTAGCTGAATATAAATTGTAGGCCTAGTATTTAGGCGCTGGGTGACAGGTATACGTTTACGGACAGAATTATTTAAACTTGGAAATGCACGGTAGCGTGTGAAGTTATTGAGGATGACACTATCCGCACATTCAATCTAATATACCCTTTTATGGATCAATTTAAACTTGGCCTGATACAGCAGAAAAAATATATTTAGGGGATTGCTAAGTTGGGAATTGTATTCAACCCAGAACAAAAACTGTGCTCTGGCGGACACTAAATAAATTGACCAGCCTCAGCAATAAACACAGATTGAGCTGAATATAAATTTGAGGCCTATTATTTAGGCGCTGGGTGACAGGTATACGTTTACGGACAGAATTAGACTTGGATATGCACAGTAGCGTGTGTGTGAAGTTATTGAGAATGACCCTATCAGCACCTTGAATCTAATATACCCTTTTAGGGATAGATTTAAAGTAGGCCTGATACAGCAGAAACCACTAATTTAGGAAATTGCTAGGTTGGGAATTGTATTTCAACCCAGAACAAAAACTGTGCTTTGATGGACACAAAATAACTTGACCAGCTACAGCAATAGCCACAGATTTAGCTAAATATAAATTTGAGGCCTATTATTTAGGCGCTGGGTGACAGGTATATGTTTACGGACAGAATTAGACTTGGATATGCACAGTAGCGTGTGTGTGAAGTTATTGAGAATGACCCTATCAGCACCTTGAATCTAATATACCCTTTTATGGATAGATTTAAATAACCACACTATTGATGGTTAAATGGACTTGGTGGCAGCTTGCCCCTGATGTAGGATATAGCCAAAAAATAAGCTCACTATTGTTGGTTAAATGGACTTGGTGACAGCTTGCCCCTGATGTAGGATATAGCAAAAAATAACCACACTATTGATGGTTAAATGGACTTGGTGGCAGCTTGTGCTGGCGCACCACAAGCCACAAAATGGCCGCCGATTAACCCCAGAAAAAAGTGACTGAAAACCGCTCTGGGCAGCCTAAAAACAGTGAGCAATTGAATAGCAGCAGTTCAATAATCCACAGCTGTAGATCGATCACTGTCTTAAGTGTTTTGGAGGAGTTAATCACTGCCTAATCTCGCCCTAACGTCGCAGCTGCAACCTCTCCCTACACTTGTAACAGCAGAGTGACGTGCAGCGCTACGTGACCCAAGCTTATATAGAGGCTGGGTCACATGCTGCACTGGCCAATCACAGCCATGCCAATAGTAGGCATGGCTGTGATGGCCTCTTGGGGCAAGTAGTATGACGCTTGTTGATTGACTGCTTTGCAGCCTTTCAAAAAGCGCCAAGAAAGCGCCGAACACCGAACCCGAACCCGGACTTTTACGAACTATACAGTTCGGGTTCGCTCATCCCTATTTCTAACCAATGAATCCATAATTCCCTTCTGGTTAAATAAAGACAAAACCAGAATACCCGTCAAATCAATAAATTGCAAAAATAATCACCCCATTATAAGGAGTGATTGATACCAATTAGACATTTTTCCCATATTTGCATACCATTCCTATTTTCCTATACTTTTCACCTTTTTTCATTTATCAAATTTTTCATAACTTGCACATTTTCTATTTTGGTTACAAATCCAATGTGCCAAATAAAACTGAAATAAAGCAACCAGTTGAATATATCAACCTTATTGGTAATAATAATTGGTTGTTAAATAAGTTAATCACTGCTGCCCTATAAATACCACAGTATCCACCATAATCCTCCATTTACTGATGAAGGGATAGACTCCCGAAACGCGTTTAAGAAGCTGAGGATTACTGAACTTTCACCACTCGAAATAGAGCAGGAGAAACACTGTGAACAAGCCTGGAAAAGGTCGCGATCACGTGACCGCTTACGTCACCCTCCAGATGCGTGAACCACGCCCCCCAGCGTCCTAGGCAACACGAGGCACGCCGCCGAATCCTGAGAACCGGACTGAATTGAAACAGCCTCCCAGGAACAGCCGACTACTATCAGAGGATCCAATACAACTAGCGCCGGGAAGGGTAAGTGACTTCTGTAGCCAGAGACAGTGCGGGACGCCGCACTCAGGCACAGAACATCCCTTTCCTCCACAGCTTGACATATGAAATATAACTATAATTAGTTACATATTGTCATTAGCTCTGAATTACAACTACATATACTTGCCTGCTTTTTCTACCAAATATATTGAAAAGGCGCATCATTTAACCTCTGTGGAGCGGCGATTGATATCTATAATATACCCCACAAACGGAGCCACAAGCACACAAAGGGGCACCATCCTCTATACAGTGACTATTTTTTATGAAGGACTATCCTATACATCTTTTACTTGATTTTATCTTCCGATTTTATCTGCTGATCAGTGATTACTATTACATGAAAACTGCCTATGAAAGACTTTTATGAACACTTTCATCTAGATATATATATTTTTTTTAGGTATTTTTCCAGGATACCCATCACCTCCTACCCAGTGGTGATCACCTATTATTCTACATCTTTTTACATCTCTTTACATTTTACTATTTATTAAAAAGGACATTTTTCAACTTACATTTTTTACAATCTCCATTTACCAGATCTCACAGCCACTAGAATACAAATAAATTAACATATTGTACCCAAATTAGAGTGTGCCTGCTTATCCTTTTTCCTATCAGTAACTGTATAGCGCCACCTGCTGTTTGTTCTTTTCATTTTTTGTCCATCTCACTGAGCTGGTTGAATGTACTCAGTTGAGATCTTCAACTGCCCCCAGCCATATATTCTGTTAGAAGCTGTGGAGGTTACAGGGAGAGAGCTGCAGCAGAAAGGACACACTCCCTGAGCTGCCAGACTGAAGATAATCTAGCAGAGCAATTGGAGCAGTGAATGTGGCAATCTCTGGACCCAAGTCCGGTGTAGGGCTGGTTCTAGTTTTGTTAGAAAGGAATGGTAATGTACTATATGATGCCTGATTTTCATTTTTTACATCAATTATGGCATAACCCCTTTAAGGGAAACTGACTGGACGGATGAAAAGTATTTTTTCAGTCTGATTATATTGCTACCTAGGCTACCTGCGTTGAAACATCATGCAAACTATCATACAGATAATTGAAGTATACATCAGGAACCTTTTCTGTACAAAAACGTAACTGGGTATAAGAGGCTGAAGTAAGCCATTGGAGTATTGGTTATGGCATAGATTTTATGTAATATATATATATATATATGTAAAACATATGCAACTGTATAGCATTTGCATATATTGGGGCCATATGTCTGGCATACAATTGGGAGACTGACAAACAAAACGATGGGCGCCTCAAAGCTATATGATGCAACTTAAATTACTGATGTTATGATATGTCGATTGTCTATGGCAGCATTCAATCATCTTCAAACCCTTAAAAAAATCACAGGGAAAGGTCAAGGGAAACCAAATGGCGTGTATAGCTCTTTTAAGTCAAAGTTCACATAACCAGAGTGGAAGGAAATATGTGATGGTGGTCTTATCAAATCTTATCACCACCATTGCTGCGAAAGTTGTTGTTTTTTTACAGTAAAAACTCCCCCTAAATATGTAAGAAATATTGAAAAGACAGCATCGACGCATCTGCAAATCATATGTCATCTGGGAAGGTTACTGAGGTTTTATCTTAAAGCTGTGCTATTTGTTATGGGGAATTTCCATGTTTTCCACCCACAATAACATTTAAAGTGGCCCAGCCTCCACATTTACTTTATTCAGTCACTTAACCCTAAACTCCTATAAGTTAAGTTTTTTCTTAAATGAGTATAACATGAAAATGTTAACCCTTTAAGGATGTGGCTTATTTTGGACAAAAAAAATTTGGGTTTTGTTTTTATGGTGTTCACTGTGCGGCATAAATGACACGATAGATTTATTCTATGGCTGAGGACGATTATGCCAATGCCATATGTATATAATATTTTATGCTTGTCTACAAAAAAAATTGTGTTTTTGAAAATAATTTGCTTTTGTGTTGCAGCATTCAAAGACCCATACCTTTTTTACTTTTCCTTCAAGCAGTATGAGGGCTTCTTTTATGCAGCATGAGTTGAGGGGTACATAAGACTATTTGATCACTGACTTTTTTGGTGAGAGAACAAACAAAAACAGTAACTTGGGATTTTTTTTTTTACTGTGTTCACTGTATAAGGATACATACTGTGATAATCCTATTGCATGGGTCATTACAGATTTGGTGATACAATTTATGTGAAGATTTTTTTCTTTTTAGGTAAATACAGGCATTCCTAAGCAAAAAAAAAAAAGTGGTTCTTTTACTCAGGAAATGAGGCAGGAGACGACACATGCACTCTGTGCGCGCCATCTCCTCATACAGCTGATCAGCGGGGGTGCCCAGAGTCGGGTGTCCTGAGGATAGGTCATCAATATTAAAAGCCCCGACAACCCCTTGGCACCTAGGGCATCTGTGTTGTTCCCGTATTCATATGTGCCTGCAGCGCTGAGAAAATGTTATATATGCATATAGGTGCAATGAGGGTGTTACCGTTCCTCCTAAAGGTTCAGCTCTGTATGCAACTGCTGTGCCCTCTGCACTTTGATTGACAGGACAAGGCATGATGATGTTTTCACTGCCTGGCCCTGTTAACCAAAGTGCAGGGGGCGCGGCAGTTTCAGAGAGAGAGCTGAGCCTCTAGGTGTAACAGCAACCCCCATTGCTCCTAGAGTCTCATTTGCATATATTAAAACTTCATTTTTCTCAGCAATGCGGGCACATATGAACATGGGACCAACATAGATGCCTTCAGCTGCCAAGCGCACATGCAACAGGTCAGCCAGTTTCATAGGTACAAATCTGTTGACAAATGCCCTTTAAAAAATATTTGGCTGGACAATAAATCAACCAAATACACAGTACATTTAAAATATGCTATATAATTATCGATCTATAGACTTATAGTTGCATGGCACTCAACAGGCTTATAGTATTAATCTAACTGTAAATGGTATTTCTCAGAGGCAGACACATACAGCAGAGGACTCCAGGGAAAGAACAGTATGGCGGCCCCTTCTTCTCTGATAGCTCTTATGTCTCTCAAACAATCTACCAATAACTAAGAGCCATACATTTTATCAACTAGTCCAGTGGTGGCGAACCTATGGCACGGGTGCCAGAGGCAGCACTCAGAGCCCTCTCTGTGGGCACCCGCACCCTGGAAAGTCTGTGGTGTACCAATATGCCTTAGACTTTTCCTGTCATTCATCAGCGCAGGCAGGGCACTGAATGTAGGCAGGCTATTCTAGCTAAATGATGAAGTACATGGAAGATATACTATATTGGACTGTAGTATTCAGGATAAATTGCCATGTTGGCACTTTGTGATAAATGAGTGGGTTTTGGGTTACAGTTTGGGCACTCGGTCTGTAACAGGTTCACCATCACTGAACTAGTCCTTTACAGACAGATAGCAGGAAGCAGCTTTTAAGGTGAAAGACGCCCCCTACCTTTTGAACCCTGTAGTGTAGCTGGACAGTTTGCACAAACAGAATGACATGTCCGTATGTCCATGTTTTCTTGCTTTACTATTACAAACGCATGCTATTACATATTATCCTGACAGCATTCTTATGTCCAAGTATTTTTTTTTTATATAGTGGATGTGCAGGGAAAGCTACAGGAGCATATGCAATACTTGACCATAGGCCCTAATTCACCCAAAGGTGGTGTGCGTAGGAAAGCATATCAGACCATGGATTTTTACAGAGGCCACTGTAACAATATTATACTGCGTGGTATAGGCAGCAAGTGTCAGTGTCCAACATAAATGTCTGGTACAAAGCTTAGATGTGATATGAATGAAGACTAAGCTGAAAACCTCATTTAGTTTTATGCTTGTCCCACACAAATAAAATAAAATAATATACACATTCTTCTATTTGAATTTATAGTTCAGCAGCCTATAATCAGTCTGCACCGCGCCCATACTGTGGCTGATGGATAACATGACATCCATGCCCTTGTATCCTAGTTTTATTAACATTTTTAAACCCACTATAACTGCTTGTGCCAATGGCACCCTGGCTTCAACCAGCCCGCATGGAAACATGCCACTCCAAACCCTTTTATCTATGCTTATGACTGTTATGCAATGCACTGATATTTTTCCACATACTGGAACAAAATATGGAGTCCAGTATGCTATAACTAGGCGCCATGCACAGAACTACATCCTGTGCATTAGAAAGATTTAGGATTGTTAGTGTGAATAATTCTGGAGTGGTGGTGAAAAGAATGGACAACGCAGCATTGTGGCAGCCAACCTGCCCGATGGGTGCAGAGGCACTTGATTAGCTAGGTGTAAAGCATTAGAGTGCATCCACACATGTGCCAAATCTGCAGTGTACTATAGTACCAGCAAAGGGGGTGAAATTTTGAAAAATGTCACCCCCACATGGCGAAAAAAAAAGTTTCTGCAGCATAAAATGACCTGTGGTGAGGATCTTAAGTCTCCAGCATGTTAATTTATATTGCGGATGTCCAACATGGATTTTGTCCTTTGCAATGCATAAGGTGAGAGCAGCACCAAACCCACCGCAAAATCCATAACAAATAGCATATTTTGTTGCTGAAACACAGCAAAATCTTCAGCAGAAATTCCATGCCATGTGGCTGCACCCTTAAAATGGTCCTGTGCCGAATCTGTGTCTGTTGGTCTGCACTGTGCTGCTGCTATTTGAGGGCTGTTTGTCTAAAAAGGTGTATAACTGTATGATCCAGCTATCTATATAAATTAGAAAATAATGCAGAAGAACATTTGATTTTCCTTTGAAGCTACTGTACATTAACTGGGCTATAAGTCATAGCTGAAGGGGTGGTAATGCTGTATACTATGTTTGCCTTTATGAGCGAAGTTTTTGTAGGTAGCAAACCAACAAGTTCATATGTAGGTTTCCATGTTGACTGGGGTAGTAGTGTTAATTCCCCACCTACACAAACGTAGTTTCAGTTTCTATAGGTTGTCGATATGATCATACATCTATTCCACCCACCAGCATCTGCCATTGTCACTCCTATATACAATCATGGCTCCAGAAGTTTACTGTGTAAACAAGGCCACTTAAGGAACAAAATGTCAATGCAACTGAATTTAAGAAGCACAGTACGTGCCCGGGTTTGTGTATCCACAAGTGTTTGCCCGCTGTGCTGCCTTAGTGCCCTCAACATGCACATTTTCTGCAGAAATACCAATGCTACACAGAAAATGTTCTCAAAAATAACATTGGCATACAGATAATGCCCCTAAAAACCTACTGCCCCAGAAAATAGAATAAAAAATATACAGTATTTCACCAGAAAATTGTGAACAGATAGTGGCCCAGACTGTAGAGGTGCCACACATGTGACATTCAGAAAGTAATTGTAATGACATCTATTGACTGGTAACAGTTACCAATGACACTGCCTAATCTACAGCCAGCTTAAGGATAGGCCATCATTGTTATAGACTCAGAGGGTTCAGGTGTGAGCTGTGCTTCAGGGGAGATTTCAGATATAAATACCAGATTGCTGACAGTCTATTTTTCACAAAGTCCGCACTCTGTATAATTAATATTGGTGAATACAATGATGAACTATTCATATACTAGTAGGAAAGGCCTACAAATTGTGGAAAACCTGCGTGCCAAAACATCAATGTCTTGTGCTCATATAATAGTAGGCAATCCAAAGCATTTATCAAGTGATGCTTAATCAAGTGTGCATTTATTTCAACATGTAGAACAAGAAGTATGGTAACATCCCACTTTTCGAACCTAAATAGATCTTTATCAATCACTATCTGTGTAGGTACATGAGGATGTAAATAGAGAATGACTGGCAAGAACTAACGTTGAACTGTCGCCACAATGTGGTTTTCAGCTTTTGATATAATTACTGATTAGATTGTCGATATAATAATTTGCTGATTATCATCATCCGAATTGTAATAAGTGAAAATTCTGCTGCTGCAATGTTTAATTACCATCTTTATCCTTTTAAATAATAAATTGAGTGGCACTTGCTAATCAACCAAATGTCACCTAACAATCTTTTTTATTTATTTCACTTTAACACATTAATAGCCTTTTTGAAAAAAAAATGATGTTTTAATGTCTCCATGATCTGAGAGCTATATTTTTTTTAAATATTTTTGAGCGATTTTCTTATGTAGGGGCTCATTTTTTTGCGGGATGAGGTGACGGTTTTATTGGTACCATTTTGTGGGACATTCACCTTTTTGATCGCTTGGTGTTGCACTTTTTGTGATGTAAGGTGATAAAAATGGCTTTTTTTGACAGTTTTTTTTTTTTTATGGTGTTTATCGGACGGGTGGATCATGTGATATAGGGACGCGGTGATACCTTATATGTGTTTTTTCTATTTTTTATTATAAAATTAGGGGAAAGGGGCATTTGTTTATTTTTTTTTAAATTAAAACACTTTTTTTTTTTAACTTTATTTCTGTCCCACTCTGGGACTTCAACTTTTGAGGGTCTGATCCCGTCTGCAATGCATTACAATACATCTGTATTGTAATGCATTGCCTGTTAGTGTATTACACAGAGTAGTACACTAACAGGTTGCCTAGGAGATGCAACCTGGGTCTGGATCTCCTCGGCCTCCGTAGAAGGCAGGTTCCGATTCCGTGCAAGGCATTGGGCAGCCTCTGTACGGCATCGGGCTGCCTTCTCACCCATTGGGTCCCTGCCACAGCAGCGCGGGGACCCAATGGGCTCCCTCACCCGACGCATGCACTTTCTATGCCGCACTGACCGCGGTATGGAAGGGGTTAATCCACTGGCATCGGCTTTTACAGCGATGCCGGCGGATACAGCAGGGGCCCGGCAATCAGGGACTGCCGGGCACCTGCAGTGATAGGGCGCGCACCGCTCCGGTGCCCACCCAATCACCATTACGTAATAGTACATAAAATGCGGCAAGTCCCAGCAGTACCTTTTCTGCAGACTGCTGGCAATTTATTTGTAAACTTCTAGCAGGAATAATGCAGGAATGGCACAACATAGATGCATAAGAAAAGATGCTCCCGAATTATTTACATGGGGAATGCAAGTAGTTACTAAAACTGACATGTCAGAAGAGGCGACAGGTCCTCCTTAATGCAAAAATAATCAAGATTATTATTATTATTATTTTTGCAAAATCACTCAGTCTAATGGGGCGGGGGGGCTCCTGTAACCACTGAGGATCTTAAATATGTAATGAATGGTTTGGGTAAATCAAATACTAGGATAATTACTGTACATTATTTGGGAAAATGTACCAGCACTGTGAGACAGGTTTTATTCAGGGGATGACACCTTGGCAATTACTGACTATTCATCTAGACATAGATCAAAAATATATCAAAGTAAATATAAAATGTTAATCCATGCCCAATGTACAAAGCTAGTAGTCCACAGGTGTCATGGTGGGGAGTGGGGGAAACTCCCCATTGAACATTGTGGGAGACGGGAATAGAAACTAGGCCTGGATGCCGGGATAAGGGAGCAGGTCACCTCCTATTGCAACCCTGATCCTAGCCCGGACTCCTATCCGTATGAGCGGACCCAGATGGTAGGAGGGCTCATACACAGGAACCTCGGACCCTGAGTCCCCCTGATGATCCCTGAAATTAAGGTCAGGAACTAGAGACGACCTGTTCCTCTACAACACGGATGAACAGGAGTCTCCACAGGCCGAGCAGCAAAGATAGGGGAAGACAGTGAACAGCAACTGGATTGGCAGGTAAGAACCCAGTGATACAACAACACACCGGAACAACAAGCACTTACCTGCCACTGCAACAGGGTGGAACACTAACACCAATAACTACCTGGATCCCATGCGGACAGGACACATGGCGGCACCAGGCAGAGCTGCTCACTGACTTGTGGAACCCAGGAGCCCTATCACTGAAGGCACAGACAGACACGGGAAATGTCTAGCAACCATGCTGGACTACAAACACCAAACAGACCAGACATGGAACACCAAACTAGACATAACAACACACTCAGAACATAAAACACACCAAACAAAACAACAGGTGAGGATGGGTAAAGGACATAGAAACAAGGGGAAGAAATAGGAGAGACATCAATGTCTAAATAGGTGGCCCTCACACTGGACAGATGGAATATCCAGACAGGAGCAAAGCTCCATCGCCAACCAAGGCAGGAATACCATTGACCTCACGCTCACAGCACCAGAATAAGTAGAGTCATAAGGCCACACCCAGAACACTCCTAGAGCCACACCTTAACCCCACACACACCAGACTGGGAATGAACAAAGATAAAGGGAGCAGTGCACAAACATGCAGAACAACACGTTGCCTCAGGCAACTTCATGCACGGCAGACGTGTTACGGCGAACTACAACAACCAAGACACCGCCGTGACACATTCAGAACACGTTGCCCCAGGCAACTGCATGCATGGCAGACGTGTCACGGTGAACTACAATAACCGAGACACCGCCGTGACAATAGGGTCTTCTGGTAGGCCATGGCCATGACACAGTAATATATTTCTAATACAACAAGGCACCTAAGGTCCAACAGCTTTATCTTGAAGTTGTCTTTACAGCCAATCATTTACCACAAGTGTCTATTATTTATGCAATGAGATCAAAAGTGAATAAGCATATGTTCTATATACAGTGACAGTGGGCCTTAAGAACATTTGGGGCCCAAGGAACTCCAGCTTGACACTGCAGTAGTCTAGCATTTTCTATACACAGTCACTGTAAGGCCTCATGCACACGACCGTTGTGTGTTTTGCGATCCGCAAGACACGGATGGCGTCCGTATGCCTTCCGCAACGGCACGGACAGCCATTGATCATATAACTGCCTATTCTTGTCCGCTAAACGGACAAGAATAGGACAGGTTCTATTTTTTTGGCGGACCACGGAACGGAGCAATGGATGCGGACAGCACACGGAGTGCTGTGCGCAGCGTTTGCGGCTCCATTGAAGTGAATGGGTCCGCATCCAAGCCGCAAAAACTGTGGCTCGGATGCGGACCAAAACAATGGTCGTGCGCATGAGGCCTTAGTAATACACACAAGGAAAGACCCTAAATTCAGAATCAGCTGCAGAAATGTGTGTTAACTTTCTGATAAAACACAGGTTAATTTTCATGAAACAAACTTCAAAAGTAATGACTCATGCAACATAGATAAAAGAGATTGGGGAATATGGAGGTCAAAGTGTCACTCATTTTGGTTTTGTTACTATTGGCACTGGTCTGACACACTAATGTATCTGGTTACAACAATTCATCCAAAACCACTAAGCCCCGCAATGTGTACCGTTTATGTAAAGCTCAAACAGAGGGAGTATTTCATTTTAACTGCCAAATAGCGAGACAATAACATACAAGATAGTAAAACACCAAAACACTGAACGTGAGATGCATTAGACAAGTGTTTGCATTGGCTGCTTATACTGTCCCACTGCTTACTAGCAGTTTTCCAAATCAAACTCAAGGTCTTTGTCACCCGGGGCAAACATTAACTGTGACATGAAGGTTATGCCTGGAGTGTCATGTAACACATAAAAAATGCCTGTGCTTTATTATTAATGTCATGCTATAATAACAGAGAACAGCTCTGCACTATAATGTTTCACTGGCAATTCTTCACAAGTTTTATATTATTACTAGCTTCTAAACACCTCGCTGACCCCATCTTTGTTGATGAAGGCAAGACCGTTATCAAACTGAAAACTAATCATTGCAGTTCAAGATTCATTCCTTTTTTGTAGATGCCACTGGAGCACTGCCAGACTTCAAGAATCTCCAAAGTCCAAGGAGAACCAGCCTTACATGTTATGCAGAACACATGTTAACTACAAGCTGGTGCAGGGAGTCTTCCTTGGTAAGAAAATATGAAACATAGCTCTCTTCACACGGTAGAAAACTCTCTGTAATGCAGGGTTCCTCAACTCCGGTCCTCAGGGCCCACCTACTGGTCATGGTTTCAGGACTTCCCTAGTATTGAGCAGATGATATAATTAGCGTCAGTGCATCTGGGCTTACCACAGGTATTTATTCTGTGGGATATTCTCAAATCATGATCGGCAGGTGGGCTCTGAGGACTGGAGTTGAGGAACACTGCTGTAATGCAACCTGTAGGAAGCCATCTTGTAAATCAATGTCTTACCCATTAAAGAACCTTAAAGGGAACATGTTACCATGAAAATGCAAAGTAATCTGCAGGCAGCAGGTTATAGAGCAGGAGGAACTGAGAAGATTGATATAAAGTTTTAAAGGAAAATATTCAGAATAACTTGTATTTCATTCATTTAAATTCCTGCTCATTCTGGACTTTGAAGTCAGGGAGGCGGTCCTATCAGTGATTGACAGCTATCTCTGTATACTCAGTCATATGGGGAAGGCTGTCAATCACTGATAGGGCCACCTCCTTGACTGAGCATGAAATGAGCATGGAAATGAATGAGCAAATTACAAGTTATACTATATCTTTTCCCATGAAACTATATATCAATCTGTTCTATAACATGCTGTCTTCAGCTCAGACACCATGTTCAAGGTGACAGGTTCCCTTTAAGACATGACTAAGCATTCTAGCCAAGCCACAGTATCCTCTGGCAGGCAGAGACACCCATGTTTAGACAATTGCTTCAGGGTTCTTGCCCCTCATCAGGACAAAGTGGGGTCATTAATGGCCAACCATTTAATAAATAAACAGGCCGGGTATACTAGAGTGACGCTGACTTCACGGATAGCTACCTCCACTAGGTTATACTAGAGCAAGCTTTTTTTCCAGCAGGAGGAGAGCTCATTTGCATGCATGTTACCCAAGGAGTATTTCCTGTAAGGCCTCTTGCACACGACCGTATGGCTTTTCTCAGTATTTTGCGGTTCGCAAAAAACGGATCCACAAAAAATACGGATGACGTTCGTGTGTATTCCGTTTTTTGCGTAACGGAACAGCTGGCCCATGATAGAACAGTACAGTCGTGGCCAAAAGTTTTGAGAATGACACAAATAGTTTTCACAAAGTTTGCTGCTAAACTGCTTTTAGATCTTTGTTTCAGTTGTTTCTGTGATGTAGTGAAATATAATTACACGCACTTCATACGTTTCAAAGGCTTTTATCGACAATTACATGATAGTCAGTATTTGCAGTGTTGGCCCTTGTTTTTCAGGACCTCTGCAATTCGACTGGGCATGCTCTCAATCAACTTCTGGGCCAATTCCTTATTGACAGCAACCCATTCTTTCATAATCACTTTGTAACGGGGTTCCGAAGGTGCACTCGGTCCCCCATTGCCCGCAGAACTGTTGCTTAGCTTTGGGAATGAGGATCTGTGTTTGACCTCATTCCCAGGACGGCTTTACTGCTGGTTGGCTCCCTGCTCCTAAGTCTGCCTTGAGCGCCGAGCTGATCACTCGGTGCTCAACTGGTTAGTCTGTCGGTCATGTGACGCTGGCCACGTCACATGACCCTCACTCCCCACTATAAATACAGGCAGCCTGCTAGCCACAGGTTGCCTGTTTATTTCTAGGTTCCTGGCTATTTGTTGGACTACTGAATACTCACCTGATTCCGTTCCCTGACGATCCTTTGCCTGCTCCTCCTGTACTGCGCATCTGTCCTGGTATTGTGACCTCGGCTCCCACCTGACTACTCTCTTAGGACTCCTCTTGTACTTCTCTATTCTCCTGGTATTTGACCCCGGCTTCTCCTGACCATTCTTTGCTTTACC
The DNA here is from genome assembly GCF_905171765.1 of Bufo bufo. Classification (NCBI taxonomy): domain Eukaryota; kingdom Metazoa; phylum Chordata; class Amphibia; order Anura; family Bufonidae; genus Bufo; species Bufo bufo. Next base: position 462,504,568 of record NC_053392.1, on the reverse strand, counting down.
CTTTGTACTGCGTAGCTCTCTTGGTTCTGACCCGGTCCGTTCATGTTCCGTATTTTGTCTTGTCTGTCTTCCCTGCACGTATCCTAAGTTAGGGACTGTCGTCCAGTTGTCCCCTGTCATCAGGACTCGTGAGGCAAGTAGGCACTGCCAGGGGTGAGAGTGGAGCGCAGTGGTCACTATCCTTCCCCCTGTGTGTGTGTGGACGTGACCGTTACACACTTCTTGGAGTTTGTCAGAATTAGTGGGTTTTTGTTTGTCCACCCGCCTCTTGAGGATTGACCACAAGTTCTCAATGGGATTAAGATCTGGGGAGTTTCCAGGCCATGGACCCAAAATGTCAACGTTTTGGTCCCCGAGCCACTTAGTTATTACTTTTGCCTTATGGCACGGTGCTCCATCGCGCTGGAAAATGCATTGTTCTTCACCAAACTGTTGTTGGATTGTTGGAAGAAGTTGCTGTTGGAGGGTGTTTTGGTACCATTCTTTATTCATGGCTGTGTTTTTGGGCAAAATTGTGAGTGAGCCCACTCCCTTGGATGAGAAGCAACCCCACACATGAATGGTCTCAGGATGCTTTACTGTTGGCATGACACAGGACTGATGGTAGCGCTCACCTTTTCTTCTCCGGACAAGCCTTTTTCCAGATCCCCCAAACAATCGGAAAGAGGCTTCATCGGAGAATATGACTTTGCCCCAGTCCTCAGCAGTCCATTCACCATACTTTCTGCAGAAGATCAATCTGTCCCTGATGTTTTTTTTGGAGAGAAGTGGCTTCTTTGCTGGCCTTCTTGACACCAGGCCATCTTCCAAAAGTCTTCGCCTCACTGTGCGTGCAGATGCGCTCACACCTGCCTGCTGCCATTCCTGAGCAAGCTCTGCAATGGTGGCACTCCGATCCCGCAGCTGAATCCTCTTTAGGAGACGATCCTGGCGCTTGCTGGACTTCTTGGACGCCCTGAAGCCTTCTTAAAAAGAATTGAACCTCTTTCCTTGAAGTTCTTGATGATCCTATAAATTGTTGATTGAGGGGCAATCTTAGTAGCCACAATATTCTTGCCTGTGAAGCCATTTTTATGCAACGCAATGATGGCTGCACGCGTTTCATTGCAGGTCACCATGGTTAACAATGGAAGAACAATGATTTCAAGCATTACGCTCCTTTTAACATGTCAAGTCTGCCATTTTAACCCAATCAGTCTGACATAATGATCTCCAGCCTTGTGCTCGTCAACATTCTCGCCTGAGTTAACAAGACGATTACTGAAATGATCTCAGCAGGTCCTTTAATGACAGCAATGAAATGCAGTGGAAAGGTTTTTTTGGGATTAAGTTAATTTTCATGGCAAAGAAGGACTATGCAATTCATCTGATCACTCTTCATAACATTCTGGAGTATATGCAAATTGCTATTATAAAAACTTAAGCAGCAACTTTTCCAATTTCCAATATCTATGTAATTCTCAAAACTTTTGGCCACGACTGTACTATCCTTGTCCGTTATGCAGACAATAATAGGACATGTTCTATCTGTGAACGGAACGGAAATACGGAAATGGAAGGCATACGGAGTACCTTCCGTTTTTTTGCGGATCCATTGAAATTAATGGTTCCATATACGGTCCGTATATGGAACGCAAAAAATGGAACGGAAACGCAAAAAAAAAAACATTTGTGCGCAAGAGGTCTAAGAGCCCCTACACCAGGTGGCAATTTCTGCAAGCTAAAAAGATAAAGATAAAGATATAATTTAAGTTACAATACTTACATTTCTATAAAAAAAATAATAAAAAAAAGCATTAGTTGTCAATTTTTGGCAGCTGTCAGTAGATTTGTACCTATGAAACTGGCTGACCTGTTGCATGTGCACTTGGCAGCTGAAGACATCTGTGTTTGCCCCTTGTTCATATGTGCCAGCATTGCTGAGAAAAATTATGTTTTCATATATGCAAATGAGCCTCTAGGAGCAATGGGGGTGTTGTCATTACTCCTAGAGGTTCTACTGTTTCAGGAAATGCAGCACCCTCTGTACATTAATTGCCAGGGCCAGACAGTGTATATATGTTCACACCTGGTCCAGTCAATCAAAGTGCAAAGGACACTGCAGTTGCAGAGAGAGCAGAGCCTCTAGGACTAATGATGAGGGCACAAATGAACATGGGACCAACACAGATGCCTTCAGCTGCTGACAGGTGTCCTTTAAACAGAAACATTCATGGCTTGGTGCCTATAGAGTCTAATAGTATATATATTTTATTATGTTCTATAACATGCTGTTCAAATTTCATTGTCTGGTTCCTATTGCATCTATATATTCATAACATACGTGTACAAATTTCTAACACTTAAAAAGACTATAAATAACTTTATGATTGATAATGATGATGTTACATCTGTGGTATTGAAATTGATCAATTACAATAGATGGTAGAACTATACATTTGTGTTAGGCAAGGGTCTCAGACTCGGCGGGATGAAAGGGCCTTACATAGAAAAAATGCCCACGTGACGGGCAACATTCATTTAAAATACGATACAATATAGATGTATTAACAGTGGTGAAGTGTGGTACCTACAGATCACCCGGGATCCCTACTCTTCTTTGTTACAGGCGTGTAATATCCGCTTATATCACACATACAGCACATACGTGTCTTACACTCACCACCCGAGCTTCACCCTTAGCCAGCCACGCTGAGGAATGATGCCAAGAGCTCCCCTAGTGGTGAGAACAGTGTGATGGGAGACGGATCACTGCTTTTTTTGGCCTGCAGACCCCAGATGAGACACTAAAATTAATAGCGACTCCCAGGCCAGACCTTAGAATTAATACAAACCCCCCCCCCCCCAAACAGGAATTAAAAATTAATATAGACCAAAAAATTCATACAGATCTCCAGACCAGATACCAAAATGAATGCTGACTGCAGATCAGCCCCAAAATCCATAAAGACCTCAGATCAGTCCCAAAATTTACACAGACCCCAGATCAAACCCCAATTTTATAAAGAACTCAGAAGAGACCCCAAATCTATACATACTCCAGATGAGACCCCAAATTTATACAGACATGAGATCAAACCCCAGATGAGAGGTCACATTTACAAAGACCACAAATTTATATATACACCAGATTAGAAACCAAATTTAGACAGACCCCAGATCAGACCCAAACGTAAACAGACCCCAAATCAGTTTGCTGCTGTCTCCTATAACCTCCACCCAACTCCTCCGTCCTCTAAATGCAGGTCTCAGCGCAGACAAAAAAAATACTCCTCTCTTCCTTTCCTTAAGGCAACACTCGCTGGCCACAGATAACTGCCTCAGGGGCGGCATTCGGCCCACAGGCTTGAGACCCCTGGTGTAGAGCATTGTTAGCACCAGGCATCTGATTTTTGGCCCAGAGCTCCAGATGTCTGTATATGACCGATGCTTTCAACTGCATCTACGTCTTCGGGACACATAGTATTTAAATACTGTAGAGGAGTTGGAAGCTGTCTGCTCCTTGCTGCGCCACATTCCCTCGAGGGCTATAAGCAAATTCAGGTCTGTAGCCTATGAGACCCCGAGATGAGACTGCACAGGCTGGCGCGATGACGTTATAACTTTGTGTAGCCCTATGCAGGAATGGTTTTCATAGGCTGAAGGCCTAAAAAGACTGATGTTATTCTTTTTTATTCCAGCACTGCCGCTCCGTGGGGAACATGGGGTTCCATTACTAAGAGGGGTCACTGACACAGTTACTGAGAAGGGGGTACAACAGGGGGCACTATTACACTGCAGGCCACTTAGGGCTACTAAGTGGGGCACTAAGTACATATCGGGGCATATCGCTTTTCAGCAGTGTGGCACTATCATTCATTATTTGGTGATACTGGTTATAACAGGGACAAAAAGGAACAGCTGTGTTTGTGAGGTCACTTGTCACAACTGGCGCTATCATTGGCAATAATGTGCATGGAAGGTAGAGTACTATATATATAGGGAATAAGAGTCCTGTTCCACAAAACCTCAACTCTGAATTCATCATGTGGGTAAGGCTACTTTCACACTTGTGGCAGAGTGATCCGGCAAGCAGTTCCGTCGCCGGCAATCTGCATGCAAACGGACAGCATTTGTATATGGATCCGGATCACAAATGCATTGCAAGAACGGATCCGTCTCTCCGGATGTCATCCGGAGAAACGGATCCGTTATATATTTTTTTCACATTTTTACTGGTCTGCGGATATGGCATTGCGGTATTTTTAATGCCGGAGACGGCACTAATACATTTCAATGTAAATGAATGCCGGATCAAGCATTCCGGCAACTGATCCGGAATTTTGGACAGAAATAATACCGTAGCATGCTGCGGTATTTCCTCCGTCCAAAACGCCGTTCAGTGACTGAACTGATGACATCCTGATGCATCCTGAGTGGATTTCTCTCCATTCAGAATGCATGGAGATAAAACTAATCCGTTCTTTTCCGGTATTGAGCCTCTAGGACGGAACTCTATGCCGGAAAAGAAAAACACTAGTGTGAAAGTACCCTAAGATACAGGCTTCATTCATATCCCATTTATCATGAATACTGATCAGTTATAGTTGTATGCGGGTTTAGACGTGTTCCTCGCAAGGACTGTCTTGGTGATGGTGCACTGAGATTACTCCTTATGGTTCTTATAGCTTTTTAAATGTGTTTGTAAAAACTATGTTTTATAATCGAACCCTGACTATGAAAATAGATTTAACTGTACTGTTCAGTGCCAGGTAGAATTAGTATCTACTACTATTTGGTTAGGTGTTATGGTTTACAAAGTTAAATAATTATAACGTAATATCCACTAAGGTTCTGGAATGGTGTATTTTAGCCTGTCATGTTGTCGAAAAGTTGTTTTACAGCTATACTGTCTTCAATACATTTTTTCTTTTTTTGGGGTGGTGGGGGGGGGGGCATATGCCTTTGGGCTTGTGCCCCTGATTTTCCAAGATAATATAGATTCCCCTGCATTTATATACAGTATACTTTGCTAAAGAGCATTCCGACTGACAAAAAAGATGATCGGCTTTATCATTAATATGTCAGTATCGTATTGTGGGTAAGCTTTTGCATACCGTATATGATGCTTTTTGGAAAATTAGGGGGTCATTTTCCTGGCGTATATGTGTTGCAGATTTCGGTGCAAAAGTTATTTGCACCACATTCTGTGACTTTTCACCGCTCATGCGAGATCTGAAAACAGGGGCGTGGCAGGGAAGGGGGCAGGCCTCCAGGTTCATCTCATCTATCATTTTCTTTAGGCGTAGAAAATGTTCTAAATCTACACCAGCAAGGAAGCTGGCGAAGATTAGGACTGGTGGAGGATGTGCCGAAGTTATGTAGACACCTTCACATAACTTCAGCGGATCCACTGCCAGCGCAGGGGTTATTAAGGCAGGCGTCTAAAATAACGGTCTTAATAAATGACCCCCTTAGTCTTTAGATTAGCATTTAGACTTCATATAAAGAAAAAAAATATGCAGGTTTCAACTAAATTAACATAAAACATTAAATAAAAATTAGAAGGTCAGTATAACTTGAAGCCCCTCAAAAGTGGCCAGTATGTAAACATTATGCTTTTATACAGGGAGTGCAGAATTATTAGGCAAGTTGTATTTTTGAGGATTAATTTTATTATTGAACAACAACCATGTTCTCAATGAACCCAAAAAACTCATTAATATCAAAGCTGAATATTTTTGGAAGTAGTTTTTAGTTTGTTTTTAGTTTTAGCTATTTTAGGGGGATATCTGTGTGTGCAGGTGACTATTACTGTGCATAATTATTAGGCAACTTAACAAAAAACAAATATATACCCATTTCAATTATTTATTTTTACCAGTGAAACCAATATAACATCTCAACATTCACAAATATACATTTCTGACATTCAAAAACAAAACAAAAACAAATCAGTGACCAATATAGCCACCTTTCTTTGCAAGGACACTCAAAAGCCTGCCATCCATGGATTCTGTCAGTGTTTTGATCTGTTCACCATCAACATTGCGTGCAGCAGCAACCACAGCCTCCCAGACACTGTTCAGAGAGGTGTACTGTTTTCCCTCCTTGTAAATCTCACATTTGATGATGGACCACAGGTTCTCAATGGGGTTCAGATCAGGTGAACAAGGAGGCCATGTCATTAGATTTTCTTCTTTTATACCCTTTCTTGCCAGCCACGCTGTGGAGTACTTGGACGCGTGTGATGGAGCATTGTCCTGCATGAAAATCATGTTTTTCTTGAAGGATGCAGACTTCTTCCTGTACCACTGCTTGAAGAAGGTGTCTTCCAGAAACTGGCAGTAGGACTGGGAGTTGAGCTTGACTCCATCCTCAACCCGAAAAGGCCCCACAAGCTCATCTTTGATGATACCAGCCCAAACCAGTACTCCACCTCCACCTTGCTGGTGTCTGAGTCGGACTGGAGCTCTCTGCCCTTTACCAATCCAGCCACGGGCCCATCCATCTGGCCCATCAAGACTCACTCTCATTTCATCAGTCCATAAAACCTTAGAAAAATCAGTCTTGAGATATTTCTTGGCCCAGTCTTGACGTTTCAGCTTGTGTGTCTTGTTCAGTGGTGGTCGTCTTTCAGCCTTTCTTACCTTGGCCATGTCTCTGAGTATTGCACACCTTGTGCTTTTGGGCACTCCAGTGATGTTGCAGCTCTGAAATATGGCCAAACTGGTGGCAAGTGGCATCTTGGCAGCTGCACGCTTGACTTTTCTCAGTTCATGGGCAGTTATTTTGCGCCTTGGTTTTTCCACACGCTTCTTGCGACCCTGTTGACTATTTTGAATGAAACGCTTGATTGTTCGATGATCACGCTTCAGAAGCTTTGCAATTTTAAGAGTGCTGCATCCCTCTGCAAGATATCTCACTATTTTTGACTTTTCTGAGCCTGTCAAGTCCTTCTTTTGACCCATTTTGCCAAAGGAAAGGAAGTTGCCTAATAATTATGCACATCTAATATAGGGTGTTGATGTCATTAGACCACACCCCTTCTCATTACAGAGATGCACATCACCTAATATGATTAATTGGTAGTAGGCTTTCGAGCCTATACAGCTTGGAGTAAGACAACATGCATAAAGAGGATGATGTGGTCAAAATACTCATTTGCCTAATAATTCTGCACGCAGTGTATTATATTCCAAATATGGGTTTACTAATGTCCTCATTTTAAAAGCAGATTTTCTTGCCTTCTGATAATTTGAATTTTTAACCCTTTCTTTAGAGATGAGCAAAATTATGAAAAATTTGATTCAGTTGCTTCGCCGAATTTCACAAAGAAATTTCACGTGGTATTTTCAATCAAGATGGCCACAGCGGCTTCTTTGCGCGCAAATGGATGAGGTGAGTATGTTTTTTTTTCCCCCGCCATTTCAGGGAAAATTGATTCGTTACCACGAAGTGCAAAGAAATTTGGCTTTGCAGCAAATCAGATATTTCCTGAAATTTGTATCATAACTGAGGTTGTTTCAGGCCTATTTCACCTATTTCAATTTTGCATTCTAGCAGTGATTTTTATTTATTTTTTTTGCTTCTTAGTATACGACCACATGGTTAAATTTTTGCATGCCGTTTTGAAAGCAAAACCAGTAGTGAATTAAAAAAAAGAAGAGAAGTTGTACCTGTAAGGCTACTTTCACACTTGCGGCAGAGTGATCCGGCAAGCCGTTCCGGCGACTTCCTGCCCGGCAAAACGTATGCCAACCGATGGCATTTGTAAGACTAATCAGGATCCTGATCAGTCTTACAAATGCATTGAAATGCCGGATCCGTCTTTCCGGTGTCATCTGGCAAAACAGATCCGGCATTTATTTCTTTTCAATTTTTTTTGGTCTGCGCATGCGCAGACTGGAAGGACGGGTCCGGCATTCCGGTATTTTAAATGCTGGATCCAGCACTAATACATTCCTATGGAAAAAATGCCGGATCTGGCATTCAGGCAAGTCTTCAGTTTTTTGGGCCGGAGATAAAACGGTAGCATTAAACTGAAGACATCCTGATGCATCCTGAACGGATTGCTCTCCATTCAGAATGCATGGGGATATACCTGATCAGTTATTTTCCGGCATTGAGCCCTTTTGACGGAACTCAGTGCCGGAAAAGAAAAACGCTAGTGTGAAAGTACCTTTATTTATTTTTTTGCAGCAGGAGACATGAGGTTTTCTTATTATTTAAAACCAGAGTGGATATCAATTCATTTTTATCCTAAAGAAGATTGCTGTCAAGGCTAAGAATCTCAGTGAGGATACTATTATGCATAGATGATGCTGTTTTGGCAGATGCCACATGTCTACTCCGTCTCCTCCTGGCCAACAGAGTGCGTGGGTGATATCCCAGGAGCAGCAGGCTGAGTCTGCTTCATGTAAGTTTTATTCTCTTGAGCCAAAGAGAAGAGGATATGAGAAGAAAGTCAAGAACATTGAGTCTGGGATTACAAATGGTTGCAGTACTTTTTGTTAAAAGAAAAAGATCATGGTAAATCAGTACCTGGATTCCTGAACTGATTGTACAGCCTGGGACCGCCTATGCATTAACAGGGATCGGGTTCATTCAGTACAGTCTGAGGACGTTTTCATGAGATTTGTATATAGTTCACTAAGGTTGTATGCATTTTGTACAGCTGTGTGCATGAACTCTGTAGGGTGAGGGTAAGGCCTCCTGCACACGGCCGTTTTTTTCCCCCGTTTACTGGCCGTTTTTTGCGTTCCGTATACGGAACCATTCATTTCAATGGTTCCGCAAAAAAAACGGAATGTACTCCGTATGCATTCCGTTTCCGTATTTCCGTTTTTCCGTTCCGTTTTAACATAGAACATGTCCTATTATTGCCCGCAAATCACGTTCCGTGGCTCCATTCAAGTCAATGGCTCCGCAAAAAAAACGGAACACATACGGAAATGCATCCGTATGTCTTCCGTTTCCGTTCCGTTTTTTGCTGAACCATCTATTGAAAATGTTATGCCCAGCCCAATTTTATCTATGTAATTACTGTATACTGTATATGCCATACGGAAAAACGGAACGGAAAAATGGAACAAAAACGGAAACACAACGGAAACAAAAAACGGAACAACGGATCCGTGAAAAACGGACCGCAAAACACTAAAAAAGCCATACGGTCGTGTGCAATAGGCCTTAGGGATAGCAATCCACATGGGAAATTGACTTTAATTGGCTTCAGGGGGTGCATAGGAGAAGGAGACACACCAGACCAGCCAGTGTCTTTGATCCAATGTGAAAAAATAGATATACTCTAGCACTGTGTGAGATATACTCTAGATGTATGTGAGCACATTGGGAATAACTGTGTTGTAATCACTTATATGCGCTGTGGTGTGCCTGTGTAGAACTAGTACCTACCACTATATGGTCACTGTGGCATAGCATCAGTGCCTATTTTCATAACCCCATCCTTTATTTTCATAGGCATGCCCACAAATGTAATATTAAAGAAAAACTCTGATGCAAGCCCTGCTTCATTGCTTGCTTCACCTTAATGGTCTCAAACCTTAGAGCCCTGGTACAATTTTACATTTTTCTGGGGACAACACACCAGGTGCTCTGCAGTAATTATTATGTTTTACATAGCACACATTCAAGAACGTTTTAATACCAGAGTACTGGATGCCCATGCAATACATGGTTGTGTAATGCAGGATATCAAAAATTTCAGCATGTATGTTCGGAGACGTGCACTTTTTTGGAAGAGAGGGTCTTTTTTCAATTTGTTTATTTTTGTCCCTCATTTCATTTATTCATATTTATTGGAATTAATGTTTTTTTAAATTTTGCAGTTTTTATTAAAATGTTTTTTTTTTCTTTAGGCTACTTTCACACTAGCGTCGGGGCTCCGCTTGTGAGCTCCGTTTGAAGGGTCTCACAAGCGGCCCCGAACACATCCGTCCAGCTACCAATGCATTCTGAGTGCACGCGGATCCGATCAGAATGCATCAGTCTGGCAGTGTTCAGCCTCCGCTCCGCTCAGCAGGCGGACACCCGAACGCTGCTTACAATGTAAGTCAATAGGGACGGATCCGTTTGAAGTTGACACCATATGGCTCAATTTTCAAACGGATCCGTCCCCCATTGACTTTCAATGTAAAGTCTGGACGGATCCGTCTGAACAACTTTCAGACTTAGAATTTTTTCTAAACTATAATGCAGACGGATCCGTTCTGAACGGATCCAAACGTCTGCATTATAGGAGCGGATCCGTCTGTGCAGACACCAGACGGATCCTCTCTGAACGCTAGTCTGAAAGTAGCCTTACTTATATGGGCACAGGTTAGCAAGAAGTATATCCTTTTCTGCTGATCACTGATAAGTGATCAAATGTTAACATCAGTGATTTGTATAGACAAGTATTCCTCTCTATGTGCCTCCAAGCTCCCTATATACAGGAAACAGTAATGATGTCACAGGTTTCCCTAGCATGCATCTGAATGCAGAAGCAGTGCTTCCAAATTCGGGAAGTCAGGTGAGTTTGACTGTGCCATCAAGCTCATCATACATGTGTGCCAGTACAAAATGCCCCTATTTAGTGCCCCTAGCAGATGCCCCCATAGTACTCCCCCGCCCCATGGAGGCCCAAAAGCATGATGTCAAATTAAAAACAATAAACTCAAATACTTATGTCCATGCGGCTGTCAGCGATGCGGTGCAGGACTCCTAAAGTCCGGTTCCTGATCTGTAAGCTGCCTGGCTCAGACGGGCTGCCTATGCTGAGCTTTGATAGACTCAAGGCCTAGGCCTAGTGCCTGTAGCCTATCAGAAGGAAAGTTGGGGCAGGGACCTAACTGTATCATTGTCCTGAGTATGGCAATACATAATTGGTGGCGCACCACTGGCAAAGGGGGCTCTGTGGGTCCCCCTAGCTTAGGGGCCTGGTCTCAACTGAGCTATGCCCCTCACAGCAGGATCACAGTAACTTTACAGCTAGAAGGAAGCAGGAAGCTGTGCTGGCTTTTCGAAATTGCCTTCATAAAAATTTTTTTACTGTCCATCACTGCAAAAGACTGTCACAGTGATCACATGTCCAGAGACCACTTTGATTGGTCTCGGGGGTCTTCACTGTGACCACAGCTGTCTAGTAATATAACGATCACAGCAATCTCCAGTGTCAGTGCTGATGCTTTTATACGCCAGGTTACATTTAACAGCTGACCTCGACAATGTATAATGTTGTTAGGCAGAAGGCAAGTAGTTAAAGGGGTTCTCCGGGATTTTAATACTGATGACCTATCCTATCCTCAGCTGCTGCTGCTATGTCTATGGCAAAGCAGCAGTGAGCAGGAAGAGAGAAGGAAGACGGCACGTGCACACTGCGTCTCCTCATACAGCTGAACGGCTGGGGTGCCGGGTGTCGGACCCAGCCGATCTGATATTGATGATCTATGCTCAGGATAGGTCCTCAATATTAATAGTCTGGAGAACCCCTTTAAGTTATGTGGTGTTGTCAGCAAAAGGTAAATACAGTGCTTAAAGTTAAAAGTTGCATATATTAAAGGGGTTATCCCACAAAAAATATTCCACATTTTGTAAACCAGCTCCTGGATCTGCTTACTTTTGTAATTGCATGTAATTCAAAATTTAGTATAGTGCCACCTACTTGTTCTTTTCCATATTTCTCCATTCACTTCAGTAACACTGCTGTAGACGCTCATGCTCAGTTCCGTTCTTCAACTGCCACCAACTGGATCTACTGTTCGCTGTAACAGTAACAGGGAGAGAGCAGCAGCAGAAATGACATGTCCCTGAGCAGGGACACATCCCTTTAACTAGTTTTCATATTAAATAAAGAGGTTCTTTTGAAACTTTCTGGATGTAGGGAAGTTTTTTTTAAAGTAACCATTAAATATCAGAAGGTTTAGAAAGCGGACCCCATGACAAAGATCAAAATTGACCCTCACCATATTTCTGTGTCTTTCCAACCAAGATAGAAGGGCCTGGTGTTTATTTTCCCCAAGACACCTTTTACATGACCCTTGGGCCAATTTCTCATGCTTTATTTGCTTACAATACAGTTCTTCCGAAGAAGAACTGCACATTTGCCACTCACCAGTAAAAGGGATAGTACCAACCAGTGTTCGCCCCTCTCTTCCTAAAGGTCTTATATTAGTCACATGGACTGTCTCTATGGTATGTTTTCACATTACGAAATGCATATATTATTAAACAGATCTCTTAGACCTGATAAAGATGTTGTACCTAATTTGTAAATACAGGTCACAACGGTTGCATAATGCTCTTTGAAAGTGTTCACACTTGATATGAAAATAACTGACTGCCATAACACAAAGTCAAAATGTTTCCATGAGATAAATTCAATTTCCACCACATAACATAATGGACAAGCTCCTTTGAGTGTACCTCCTCCCCAGCGGCTGAAGAAAAGTCACTCTGGCTAGTACAAACTGCAGCACCTCAGTTGGGCTAGGAGGGTGATGACGGAGTTTAGCTCAGGAATGCACTGACTCATGAGCACTCTAACTCTCCAGCTGAACTCCTAAAATGTTCATTTTGAAGCCTACAAAAAGGATTATACAGCCATGATAACATTGATTTTCAAACTAAGTACACCAGCCTCATCAGCTCTAACAGATCTATTCGATAACGTATGTAATGTAAGTTGGTATTTGTATAATGAGGTATATTAAGTGGCCCTTCCCCTTTAATTTTGTGTAATGTAGTTGGTTAGAGATGTCTGATACCCGGCCGCATTCCTGCAGTATGAAGTAACTGTACATGCGTACTGACCTTTAGGTGGGGCTAGGAGGGGCCAAGAGATTAGAAAACACTTAGCTATAGAACAAAAAGCTCAGCTTCATTGAAGAAATCATCCGGGTAGGATGTGTCTTGCTACCATGACCTGTCTTTGTATCATATAGGCATCAGCTGAGCGCCATGTTGGGCGGTGGTTAATGTGGAACTCACTCATTTGTTTTGACTACTTTCAGTGACTGTTACTTTACGTTATCTTTGTATATATATATCTTTTATCATAGTTTAGCAAACTCTTTTTGCACCAAAATTGTGTTAACTGTGTTTTTTCCCGAACCTCAGATCTCACAATAATACATTTGGTGTCAGAAGTGGGATTTGGGCAAAAAATATGCTTATTGTTTATAAGACGATACAAAGAGTTGGTTTGGTTTGATTGTCTCTTGTCATTGAGGATGGGACCTGGACATGCATAGACAAGAGAAGGGTGACAGCATAGGCTGTCACATTGGATCTCTACAAGTGGCTAAATATATATCCTTAGAGATCATTGACACAGTTAGTTAGTCTGCAGGAATTGGGGTGGTGAAAATCTGCAGACTGTAGATACTGGAGTTCATCCAACAACTAATTAGGAAAAGCCCAGGTATTTAGGGAACATCATGAAAAAGCATCTGTGTATTAAGCTTCCAGTGCCCTAGTGCAGTAGATTCATGACTTGCACTAGTGACTGAGGAAAAATGGAAATATTCATTGGTTAACTAACTAAAAGTATGCTGATATGAGGGAAAATGCAGTAATGAGTTAAATAAGTGATTAAGACTTGAAATGTTGCATTGTTAAGTGTTTTTTTTGTTTTGTTTAATACAGATTATGCATAAGAAGAAACAGAGTGAAGATCTTATGTGTGATATGTGAGATTGAGAGAGAGAGAGAGAGAGAGAGAGAGAGAGGAAAAAATTGAGAAAACTGTACTTATATATGTGGATTACCATTGTACTATAAGTGATTTTAAAGATGACTGTATATAATATGGGATATCCCTTATATAATGATTAATTCTATGTGGCAGTGTATTGATTTTGTTATTCTTTTATATGCACTTTTTATGTTTTGTCTCGAATAATCGGTTTCACATCTGTCTGCATAACTTTCTGTTTGTAGGAGAGAAGATAAGAAGAATGTGCATTATTTAAAGAAATGAGCAATTGGGTTTATAATATGTTTCTCTCTCTCTCTTAGGCCAAACACACATGAGAAAGGTGAATGCAAGGAACTCACAATGTCTGTCAGTGCAAGGTCCCATTCTGGCCTCTCCTCTTCTGACAGGATTGCACAGCATTATACTGATTTATAACACTGTGTAACCTTTAGAGAGTCCTGAAATCTACTGAATCAGTGTAATAAAATAGATTTCAGGACTCTAAGGGTTACACAGGATTCTAAATGTCAGTGTAATAGAATAGATTTCAGGACTCTAAGGGTTACACAGCATTTTGAATCAGTATAATACTGTGTGATCCTGTCAGAAGAGGGGAGGCTAGAACAGGACCTCGTACTGACACGCGCAGCAAGGTCCTCGCATTCAACTCACTCGTGTGTGCCTGGCCTTAGTCCAATTCTGGGTGTGGCTATGAATAGCTGTGTGTGAATGGGTTGTAAATTTACAGGAAATCTGGGTACTTCTATGCAGGCAGACAGGGGGGGCTGCTTAGCTGCGAGTGATGTAACAAAACAGGAATGCGCTGTAGCAAGTAAGGTGTGTGCACATACTAACAATAATAAGGCATATTAACAGCAAGCAAAAATTTAATGTATAAATGGAGCAAACACTGAGTGTGTGGAGAGGAACCACTTACATTTTTATAATGTTTTATATGTGTTGTGTAATGTGCATGGGGGTTTTGTTTTATTCCAGCTCCAAGGGATTCCTTATGAGTTCAAAGAACTCAGATGTGTGTGAAATGGACCCTTTATGTTTGTCTGTTTCTATGTCTGTTCAATTATACATTGGATGTTATGTTTGTTACTCATTATATGTGGACCATTGATGTGACCTTATAATGTGCTAAGGAGACAAGACTGGAAGAGGAAGGATCACACAACCCAACCAAAATGGGTGGACTTAGATAACATAGAGGGGAGGAAGGAGAAAAGGTGGACAATACAGGACACAAAGACAACCCCTTTTCTCCTCCCTTAAATACAAGCCACCCCAATGAAGAAAGAAGATTAAAGGGGTATTCCCATCACAGACAATGGGGGCATATTGCTAGGATATGCCCCCATTGTCTGATAGGTGTGGGACACGCACCTACAATGTGAACGGAGCGGGGAAATGAACGGCGGGTGCACTGCGCATGTGCAGCCAGCTTCCATTCATTTCTATGGGGCCATTTCTATGTGAGGCAGTCGAGTATTTAAAAATGGCGCCTGCTTGCGAGTGCAGTGGGTGCCATAGCCGCCAGATGCCTGCTGTTTTTTTAAACAGCAGGCACACATGGCTAATGTATACGATCGATGATAATGGCGATTGCACACATTTAACCCCTCAGATGCCGTTGTCAAATGTGACCATGGCATCTGGGAGGTCAAAAACTGGGAGTGTGCGCTCCTGGCCGTGCACCGGCTCCCCCTAGCGAGGATCGGAGGAGTCGGATAGTGTGTGCGGCAGCTTTAGTCCTCCCTGAATGATCCAAGGCTGCCACACATAAATTCCTATGGACAGCCTGCCTGTGACAGGGCTCCATAGGAACATAGTGTAATTCTCACAGACTCCAATGCTAATGCATTGGGGTCTATGAGAGAAGCAATCTAATGATTGCTTGTTCAAGTTCCCTAAGGGAACTACTAAAAAGTATAAAAAACTCTCTTAGAAATGAATGGAGCGGCCATGCATATGTGCGACTGGCCGCTCCATTCATTTCAGGAGGGCTGATCTCAGCAGTAGGACCCACACCGATTTAATAGTTGTCCCCTATTTGGTGGATAGGGGGTAACTTCAACCAACAGGAATACCCCTTTAAGTCTAAAATCATTTTAGGTTACCTCTATAACTACTATGGGTGTAGCAGGTGAAGTTGTGCAACACAAAGATTCCTAATAGGCACACATTTACATAATTATGCTTTTGCGGCCAACTCTGAGAACATTGGCAAACGTTTGAGCAGTTATTATTTGCCAAGTCATCAGACATTGCTCTGTCAGGACTAGCATGAACCTTACAATGTGCTCAAATTTCAAACTCTCAGCATACACACACAAGTGCACATTATGAAACTCGGTAATATCTCCCCATAGATAGATAAAAAATAATAACAAGAAGCTACAAGCCAACACAAACAGGCAGCCATTTAAAGAATCATTTTCGTAAGAGGTTGTACTTGCAGCACTGATTAATCTTATCAATACATTGAAACATCATTGTTTTCGTTCCAGGATGACATATTACGTATACAGGGGCGCACTGCCAACAAAGTGAGGTAAAGCGACTGCCTCAGGGGGCCCCACCTAGGGACAAGGTGGCAGGGCAATTAGCCCTTCCATTGTGGAAGCGCTTAACTACTGTATCACCGTCCTCAATGCTGCGGCAGGCCACGGGAGCAATCTTTCTTGCCTGTACCCTATCAGAGGCTGGCACAGGCAGTGTCTGAAGCTCAGGACACAGACGGAAGAGACCTTTGTTCTGCACCACATCACTGACAGCTGCATGGAAGTATTTGAGTTTATTATTTTTATTTGTCAGCATGCTGTTGGGCCACTATGGGCAGCATTATTATAAATGGAGGGAACACTATAGGGACATTGGTTGTACTGGGGCACTAAAAAGGGGCATTTTTGTACTGGCACACATAAGGGAGCATTTTTGTATTGGTACACAGAAGGTGGTATTTCTTTGTACTGGCACACATTTTTTTGTAATTTGTTTGAATAAATAGAAAATTAGGAGAACAGAGGAGTAGAGCATTGAGTGATGAAATATATCAGTGACAACATAAATGACAGTCAAGATGAGACCAAACTAAAAGCAGTAGAAGGAATCAGATAGATAGTCATATATACACACACACACACACCAAACTCATAAAAAGTGTACAGGGAGTACAATACAGATGACCTACAGTATTGAGAATGGGTCATCAATATCAGATTGATGGGGTCTGACTTTTAGCATTCCCGCTGATCAGCTGCGGTGCTCTGCTACCCATAGAAGTCTATGAAGAGGGGGGGGATTAGGGGGAGTGAGCTGCAATAAGAGCGATACAGACCCGTGTAGCCCATAGAAGTCTATGGAGAAGAAAGAGGGGAGAAGGAGTTCTGTTATATTCACTTGTAGTATTGATTTATGCAATATTTGTTTAAAGTACAGTACATTTAATTGCCATCTTCTGCTGACAGTATTAAAATTATATTACCACTACTATTACTATTTACAAGAGTAAATGCCGCAAATCTGAGACATTAGAAAAAAAAGAGCTGACCACACAAAAAATAGATAATTAAAATTAAATAGATAAAAGTGGTGGGGGAATGGGAGAGCAGTCGAGTACAGACCTTAGGCCATGTTACAAGTTTGTCAGAAGAGAGGAGGTTTTCAACATGTCCAAGCCTTTGTTGCCACGGTTGCTAAGCATTCTGCTAACTCCACTTAAATAAGTGTGCATGCTGAGCGGAGTGTGCAAGTGTACAATGGAATCGGCAGAAACAGCTGTTGGCCGAATGAGAATCTATCTTATCTGTATGGTTAGCTTAATGTTGGGGCTTTGAACTGCATCCTCTGTGTGACAAGCAGTCATTGAAGGGGCTAACAGTAAGGACTATCATTTGAGAATTTAGAGGATCTCAGGGTGGTGTCTCTCCTTCAGGAGAGCGCCAAAGCTGAAATAGGGTGTCTTATGGGCCAGGCAATGCTCCTTGGGAAAAAGTATATGCAGATTAGCTCTGTTCAAAGAGAAAGAAAGCTGTCTCCGTAGTACCACGTAAAGGAGGTAGCTACCCTACGGTCAGTGTCTGACACTTTAAAAGATCTTTAAGAATATTAGCCAAGCCAAGAGCTTTCTTCAACAGAAAATGCGCAGACAGCTGTTTTATGGGGAGTTTTGTCACTCAGCACAGAGCAAGGTGCTTGGTTAGGTACATGAGAGGCATTTGACATTACTGCAGGTTTTGGGGGTACAGTTTTTTTTATCCTGGAGAAGACATGAAAGGAAGGAGGAGAGGACTTGATTGAAGTGTTGCCAAAGGTCTGTTTTTTTGCGAGGCTATAGGGATGGGAGTAGCAGTAACCTAGTAGTACACATAAAGTACCACTATGGTCCAATGAGGTAATTCACAGTATATTTTGGCAAGTGTTATTTTGCTAGTGTTAAAAAGTATACTGGGCACACTCACTTGTGTAGAATCATATATTTTATTCAAGGACATGTAAGGTAAAATAAAATCAATTATTTTAAAAAACACATATAAAATACAGTCAAGCAATATAAGAACACATGGATACAATAAAATATATATATATAGAATAAATATTAGGACCAATGGTGGATAGGCTGGGGATGGTAAAAAATCAGTCCATATGAAAGTTAGAACAAATAGAAGTAAAGCCCAGCTGGTGGCTTGAGCTAATGTAGTGGCTAGCTTAACCAAGTACTATAAAGTTCACAGTCCTGATTCACTGCAGGAGGATAATGTAACTGTGGTAAAGCAGAATTCACTTAAGTGAGTATACTTGCGGCGTCCCGCTAATACTCACTGTGCTGTGCGGTTCCTTATGTAGATAAACTTGGAAACAAATTGTCGTTATCAGCTGCTGCTGTAGCAACTGAAAGATACTGTGTCTTTTCTCTGTGCCTTTGCGGTCCTCTGGCTGCCGCTCCGTAGTAGCAGGAAGCCGGTCAGCGCTGGGACTCAAGATGCTTTTCCCCTCGTCGGTATGTTATGCGACACACTCCTCGTGTGTTTGCGCTTGTAGGTCCCGGCGTATCAGGGGTTTAGTAAGGCACAGAGTTTCCAAAGACTTTGAATTGCCGCACGGCTCTGGATAGTTCAAGCACGTACTGTACTCCTTGGGGTTGTTCCGGGGGGCTCCTCACCTCCTTTTGGTGAGGAGCCCCCCGGAACAACCCCAAGGAGTACAGTACGTGCTTGAACTATCCAGAGCCGTGCGGCAATTCAAAGTCTTTGGAAACTCCGTGCCTTACTAAACCCCTGATACGCCGGGACCTACAAGCGCAAACACACGAGGAGTGTGTCGCATAACATACCGACGAGGGGAAAAGCATCTTGAGTCCCAGCGCTGACCGGCTTCCTGCTACTACGGAGCGGCAGCCAGAGGACCGCAAAGGCACAGAGAAAAGACACAGTATCTTTCAGTTGCTACAGCAGCAGCTGATAACGACAATTTGTTTCCAAGTTTATCTACATAAGGAACCGCACAGCACAGTGAGTATTAGCGGGACGCCGCAAGTATACTCACTTAAGTGAATTCTGCTTTACCACAGTTACATTATCCTCCTGCAGTGAATCAGGACTGTGAACTTTATAGTACTTGGTTAAGCTAGCCACTACATTAGCTCAAGCCACCAGCTGGGCTTTACTTCTATTTGTTCTAACTTTCATATGGACTGATTTTTTACCATCCCCAGCCTATCCACCATTGGTCCTAATATTTATTCTATATATATATATTTTATTGTATCCATGTGTTCTTATATTGCTTGACTGTATTTTATATGTGTTTTTTAAAATAATTGATTTTATTTTACCTTACATGTCCTTGAATAAAATATATGATTCTACATAAGTGAGTGTGCCCAGTATACTTTTTAACATTATTTATTCACTTTAGAGGAAGGGCGGATCCTCTTTTACTGGCAGCACCTCGTCCTAATTTTTCCTCAGTCCTGTGCGTCTCATTAAACCTGTGTGTTATTTTGCTAGTGTATTGCTAAATTTTTTCTGTGACAACATTACTGTCACTTTTTCCTCCAGCCCACTAAAAGTTAGTGACTCGGTTAAAGCAGTGACATATCTTACCATCATTATCAGTATGCCCAATGGCGTTTTTTTCCTTTGAGTGCCTTTCCTCTACAAGACTTTTGCCATTCCTACTGCTGTATCGTGTGAGCTGCAGTTTTGCTTCATTATCAGATGGAGTAAAAATGATATACACTGTTACATGCTTATGTGTATACAGGGTTTTGTTCTATGCCACTTGTGCTATATCATGACAAAGAGATCTTTAAAATCTATCCCATTGAAAAGGTAAATCTCTATTTACCGAATTAGTAGTTTAAAGATAAAGGCGTCATTTATGATCAGAAATACAGATACATTAGGCACATTTCTGTCGCAGATTGCGGCGCAAAGGTGACGTGGCATGGGCAGGTAAGGGGATGGGCTGGGAGACCTGTCTCATTTCATCATTTTCTATGCCTGTTTTAGGCATAGAAAATGCTCTAAATGTAAGCCTGCAAGGAAGCTGACTTACATTAAGACTGATGCTGAATGCGCCGAAGTTATGTAGAGGCCAGTGCCTCTACATACTGTAACTTCGGCGGATCCACCACCAGCGCAGGGGTTTATTAAATTACCCCCAAACTTCACTCTATTTTTAGCGCAAAAAACGTTTTTGTGAGCTTTTTGCTTCACTCAACTATGCAACATAGATATATTCATGATGCATATTGAAAAAGATTGAGAAGAAACCTTAAAAGTAAAGCACAGACTTTGTGAGTAAATTTTGCTATACTGTCATTAAGTGTAAGATACAGTCTTTCAGCAGCCTGGAGCTAACCATGCCTCTGTGAGAAGAGTTCTAAAAAGACCAAGTCCTCCAAAGTTTCAGCTTAGCCTTTCTATCCCTTCAACTACAAAATTATACAATTCTAACCTGTTTCTATGATGTTTTTTGGTAGCCATAGGTACACCTAGAAGCAATAAAGCTAGCTGCTGTCAAAAGATCTTATAATGTGCCTCTATCAAGCACTGTCAAATTTCTACATCTCTACTTCTCACTTTTTGGCATAATACCACTAGTAATATCCCTGGTGATTTATAAACTTTTCCAAACTGCAGTTGTGAGGTAGGGATTGAATGAGGGGCTCAGAACCCCCGTTGTAATGAAAAGTAGAGATCCCAGTAATGGGGCCAACAGCAACTAGACATGTATCACCTATCTTGTGGATAGGTGATAAAAGTCCTTTCCGGACAACCCATTTACCACTTCCACCTCACTGATGTACTATTACATCAAAGAGTACTGGAAGTTAATGCTTTGGGCCATAATGATACGTAATGGCAGTAGCATGGGATCTGTAGCTGGGCCTATGCTATAATCTTCTTGTTTCAGCTGTATTATGCAGCAGGTACTGGCTCTCACTGCTGGAATCAGAGATAACTCTGATCACAGCAGTTTAACCCCTCAGATGCGACTGCAGCATTTGAGAGGCTATGCAGTATTCCCTTGCTAAAACAGTTAAAAATGTGTGGGATATATAGTATTGTATGTTTCCTTTCTATAGGCTTTAAAAGGGTTAATTGCCTTTAGATATTCAGGTGGTAGGTGGGACTGCTTACAACCTTCCCATAGGGATTGGCTTAGATTGGTGGATGCTATCGAAATAAAGTAGTGAGAGGGGAAACAGCTAGAAGAAGTCCGGAGGGGGGAATTATACAGCCAGCTTGAGAAAGCCATAAACCTAGCCTCTGAGGAACCAATTAATAATTTTGGAGTGTATCAGCCTGTGAGAGGAGAGGTGCATGACTAAAGAATGTGGAGTTAAATCTGCATCTAACTGCTAGACTCCATAATAATTTGCCTGGGAGAACTGGGATCCTGGCATACTTGTGAGACAGATTAGTCATCTGAACTTCAGCAAAAACAACCCATTAAATCATAATAATATTTTATTAATTCTTATTAAAATGGATACCCCCCAAAAAAAAATAATAAAGGTGACGGTCAGTGATGTCACATTCAGATCAGATATAATTCATATACTTCAGATAATAGGGATGAGTATCAGGTGGAGAGTAGGGAATTCTTTCCCTAGAAAACCCTATCCTATTCCTAAGCCCAGGGATGGCCCCTAATGGTGGGGACTCCCTGTCCTCGTATCTGGGGAGCCTGATGTAATAAGCATGTCATTACAGAAAACAGCTAAAGGTAAGTCTCTCATTGAGACCCATTGGGGACTGGGACTAGAACCGGTATATCCACTCACATTCCTTCTAGGGGATTTTCTGGGAGACCGGGGTACAAGTTCCAACACTGAAAATTTCAGGGATCATGAGTCCCCGCCATGGGCTACTAGAACATGAGATGCCACAGGTGTAACGTTCTTTTTGTGGACATCATTCACATGCTCACAAATCCTCCTTCTCAACTCCCTAATTGTCTTGCCAATATAGTCCTTTGGGCAAGGACATTGGCAGATGTAGATTGCCCCTCTACTCCAACAGTTCACAAAGACCCTCACTTGAAAAACCTGATTGGTCACAGAGCAGGTGATAGTCTTCGAAGTCGAAATGAACTCACAGGCCTTACAAGAACAGCATTTGAAAATACCGATAGGTCTGCGATCAAGTTCCCTGTTTTGGTTGGTGGCACATAATGGCTATGAACAAGCCGATCCTTGAGACTCTTTCCTTTCCGGTAAGTGATGCTTGGATGATCTGTCACCACATCCGATAGATCCGGGTCCATAGATAAAATGGGCCAGAATCTATTCAGGACCTCCCACACTTGAGTGTTGGCAACATCAAAAGTCGATATCAGACAAATGGGGGACCAGAAGACTACTACGGTTCTGTTGTGATGCGCATTTGCATTTAAAGGCTTTTTTTTAGGGTTGGTTTAGGATAGCCCCTATCCCGAAACTTACCGAATAGTTTTCTGGCCTCCCCATAGAACATTTCGGGATCCGAGAAATTCCTCCTCACCCGGAGGTATTGTCTTCTAGGGATACCTCTTTTAAGTGCCAAATGATGGTGAGTTTCCCAGTGTAGTATCGAGTTTGTAGCTGTCGCTTTTCTAAAAATGGTGGTCATTAACTTATCTTGTTGTTTGTGTACACTGACGTCCAGAAATGTGATTGTCTCACGCTGAATCTCGTAAGTGAATTTCGTCCCTATTTGGTTATAGTTGAGTTCATTAATCAGGCTTGCGAATTCATCAACCCCTCCCTTCCGGATTACGAAGATGTCGTCAATGTAGCACGTCCATAATGATATCTTCTCACTCCACCACATCTCGTGGTCTGTAAACACTACATTATCCTCCCACCAGCCCAGGAAGAGACTGGCATAGGTTCGGGGCAAAGGGGCTCCCCATAGACGTCCCCCTGAGCTGGTGGTAGAACTGTGCGTTGAAAAGGAAGGAGTTATGGGTTAAAATAAATTCAAGCAAGTCAAGGACGAAGTTATTGTGTAGTTTGCAGTGTGCAACTCTCGTTTTTAAATAGTACGCTAATGCCAAGAGTCCTTTTTCATGAGGAATAGAGCTATATTAGTCATCTGTATGAAGAAACTACATCCCTTAGAGGAAACCTGTGGTACCATTTACTATGAGAACAACAACCTGAAAAGGAACAGAACTTAGTCTGTCAAAGAGGGGGGCTGCCCCATGGTTTTACAAAGAAAGTGTGTAGAGCTGAAAGCTGCAAGAGATATTGCACCCCTGTGGCTGAAACAGAGAAAGTACAGATACTAGAAGACTGTCTCAGAGAGGGAAATATCCAGGCATGTCCACTACCTTTGCAGCTTGTAGAAATTTGAGAATTTTCAAAACTGCAACCTGTGCAGGATCTGACGGTCCTTACGTTATCTTAATTGTGATAACTACTGTGAGTGCATGTGTAACACCCCAGAGTTGTGTTACTACACGCCTCTACCCCGCTACTATCTGTTAAGAGCATTTACATTTGTCATCTGATATGATTTTGCTCATGTCTTCACAACTGTGCAATTAAAACTATGTTAAATGTAAATTTCCTTGTAATTTTCCATGTTCACCAGCAGGTGGCAGCAATGGGTTGGTAAGGAACTAGTTACAGTTTAGTACATCTAGGCTGGAATGGTTCATTCCAGCTTAGCTCCCCCTCTGTGGAGGTGTGGGCTGTTCCCACATCCTGCACTTTGGGTGGAGAAGGAAGTTAGAGTCAGTGTAGCCCACCCCCTGCTAGTGGTAGGGTGTGTGTGTAGGAGTCCCCCTGTATAGGGAAGAAAGCAAGGATTTTGTCTCGGCTGAGACACTGATCACATCCCTAGTCTGAGCCCTGCAGCCTCAGCTGGATGACAAAAAAGCAGACAATCTCCAGAGTTCCAGGACCAAAGCATTGCCAAAACCTGCTGGGACCAAAGACCAAAGTTGTATTCTGTTTGGATTTAAGTTATCCTCAGTAAAGAAAAGTTTGAACTTCACCTAAAGGTCTGGACATAAATTTTTGCTGCAAAATTCCTCTATTACTCCTACTATCACTACACTCAATTTATTGCAAGTGAGCTAAGAGCCAGGAGTCCAGCCGTACCCAGGTAGGAGACACCGTTGACACCATTATCATCACCACACAGACATTATAGGCAATCACACCACTCTGGCATTCCGAACCTGGGACGTGCATTATAACATCTTGGGAGGGCCCTGTGATAGTACCCTGCGCACGCTGCAATTTGCATCACGAACAAACTATAGACTATTAACCACCCATATCCTGACCCACTGCATAAGTGGCGTCAGTGTACCCGTTTCTGCTCTATTGCCCATGTATTTGCATTTTGCTGCCACTGTCAGTAAAGAACTGTTGTTCATGGTGGCCTCATCCTTGCATGCACCAATAGCTGTATTGCTACAGTATCACACTGCATCTTATGCCAGTTCTATCTACCCAGCACCCTGAGCCACCACTGTGTAGGAGATCATCACTAGGGTGTGTCCCAGGGGGAAGAAAGGGTGCTCCTCTCCATTCACTGTGAACCAGCCCCAGGAAGCCCCAGAGAGGACCATAGCCACCATGAGTACTACAACCACCATCATTCCTACAGCCACCCCTCTTCCCCTCTCCACTTGACCCCGCAAATTATGAGGTGCCAAGTACTTGGCA
Organism: Bufo bufo; assembly: GCF_905171765.1. Lineage (NCBI taxonomy): Eukaryota > Metazoa > Chordata > Amphibia > Anura > Bufonidae > Bufo > Bufo bufo. The sequence goes on along the minus strand of NC_053392.1, from coordinate 462,479,711 downwards.
CGGCAACCGGTAGCCTTCTGAAAGGCCCCCAGACCTGCCATGTATCGGCTGCTGTTATATCATGCCTATAACCAGGGCCAGTGCAAGGATTTTTGCCACCCTAGGCAAAGATCCATTTTGCTGCCCCCTCATGTCACTCACTCACTGACAGACACGCACTAAGACACCCACTGAATGACGTACACAGAAACTCACTGACAGACATAAACACTGACAGACACACATACACTCACTGACAGACACTCACTGACAGACATACACCTACCCACTGAAACACACACACACACACACAGAAACTCACTGACAGACACTCACTCACTGGCAGACAAACACACACATATACTCACTGACAAACATACAGACACTTACTGACCGACAGACATCCACACTCACTGACATACACTCACTCACTGACATACACACACAGACACTCAATGACAGACACACATACATTTACTGACAGAAAGTCAGACATACATACACTCACTCACTGACAAAATAACACAGGCAGACACTCACTCAGTCAAACACTTAAACACTCCCCTCCCTGGGGTCCAGTGTGGTGCAGCTCCTCAGTCCTCCAGCGCGCCGTTTAGTATGCCGGGGCCGGAATGACGTCATATTCCGACATCACAGAGCAGGAGTGGGGAGCTGCTAGAACAGCCTCCCTTGCCGCCCGCCTCCTCTCCTCCGGTAATTTACTGGCAGAGCAGGCACCTGCTATCAGGGTAAGCAGATGCCTGCTCTGCCATATTTAAGAAGGACCTCCACCTCCTGGCCCCCCTGTAACGGCGCTGGGGGCGGCTCAAGAGCCGCTCGCCCAGGGCTGCAGCCCCAGTCAGGGGGAGCCCACCAGGGTGCCCCCAGCAGGCCGGCACCCTAGGCAAACGCCTATTTCGCCGATATGGTTGCACCGGCCCTGCCTATAACCTGTCTGTCATAATGACTATGCACTGTAATACAGGAGTATTATTTAGTGTATTACAAGCGATCAAAAGATCACAGGTTTAAAGGGGTTTGCCTATCTCAGACACTAATGCCATATTGTTAGGATTTGCCAACAATGTCAGATATGTGTTAGTCCCACCACTGGACCCGCTCCTATCTAGTGAACGGCAACCCCAAAGTGAAGGAGAACAAAACGCATTTGCACGGGGTGTGGTCTCCATTCACTGCTATAGGACTGCCAGAAATAGCCAAGCCAGTGCTCAGCTATTTTCTGAATTTTGTTAGAGGTGAATGGAGGATGGTCACACTTTCGCAGTGTTTTCTCCTTCACTTTGAAGGGGCGTTTTCTGGAGACAGAAGTGGGTCCCAGAGGTGGGGCCTGGACCTATCTGACTTTGATGGCATATCCTAGTGATATGCCATCAATGTCTGAGATGGGAATATCCCTTTAAGTCCTGGGGACTAGAATAAGTCAAAAAGTTAAATAAAACACTACTGCTCTCAATAAGCTGCAGATCTGGCTGGCTCATCACTGCCTTGTACACTGCTGCCAGATTTATGTTTTTTTTATGTCATGTTATATCTGTTACATTTAAAAAGTTTTATTTGATATACTGTAAGTAAACTAAAAACCTGTCTCTTACCTGACAGGACACTGACACATGGTATGCAGGCTGAAATCTCCTGGCCAGGCAACTGAGGCTATGGCCAGATGTTCAGGTTTTTTGATGCAGCTTTTACAGCCAAAACTGGGAGTGGATTCAAAAAAAGACAAGCAATATCTGTCATGAATATATTCTCTCCTTTTATGGTCCAAGGCTCATTTTGTCTTCAAAAACTGAGGCTGGATTAACATGTTTAGGTTTTTTTACGTAGTTTTTTGAGCCATGGCCAGGAATAGATTAAAAAAAAGGGTTGAGGTAGTATCCGTTCATTTATACTTACCGCCCCTTTATGATCCACACCTGGTTTTGGCTACAAAAACTGCTTCAGAAAACATGGACATCCAGCCTTAATGTGTGGCCATACTGTACCTTTATTAAAAAATTACAGATTCATTGAGCGTTACTAAAAATACTAAGCATGCATATGTCTATCTTATTCTAACATCAAAATCACCAAGGTGACTGGCACAAAAAAAAAGTCAGAAATTCCTTTTATATCACCATTTGAGTTAGGTTCATCTTGAGTCTACTATTTTGAGGAGCTTCCTTTACACACAGAGGTAGACGAATAACAGCATCCACTAGAAATGGAATGTAGTTCCTTGGCAGCTGTTAGGTTCATCTAGGACGTTGAGTTCTTAAGTTGGTCGCACATTCACACATGCACAGAAGGAAATGTTTAGAGTCGTCAATGAAATATGGGATATGGATATGCTGAGTTCCAGGCACAAGATGCCAATGCCAATTGAGATTAAATGAATTTAAAGCTTCAGGCCGCAGTTCACAAATTATACAGCATATGTAAATGCTGCCAGCTGGACCCAGTACTGAGGACACTACTTACCACATTACATCCTCTCACTCATTTACAGTGTAATGTAAAAAAAAATTGTAAGGTCTTAATTTTGAAGCCATAAACTTCAAAAGAATTGTCCACTTAGGACCTTTCTTTTCTCTAAGCAGCACTACTTATTTAATTGCTAGGGACTGACTGATAAACTCCCCCTGGGGCTTTGCACTTTCCCTGAGGCACCATACAGCACCACTGAAGCCCATATCATGAAATATATAGCTGTGCTGTGTTGTATGGTCTGAAAGACATGTAGAAGTAATGCAGGGACCATCCTCTAAGTCAGAGGGGAGAGGAGCATACAATGATGACATGCATGTTTCAATATTGGCTAAAACCATTACATAGCACTGACATAAGCTCCTGCCATATATGCCAAATTTAGTCATACTGTAGGCCTCCCATTTAACTTAATCTAAGATATAAAGGGGGTAATTTATGAATAGATATACGCCAATTTTTTGGGTATATCTGATGCAGATTCGATCGCAAAGGGGATTTGCGGCCATATCTGTGACTTCTTCCCCATTTATGCGACGTACACCAGTTACAAAAAAAGGAGGGACTTGCGTGGGTGGGAAAGGGGGCAGGCCCGCTCGTCTCTTATTTATCAATTTTTATGCCTGTTTTAGGCACATAAAATTATCTAAATCTACGCCAACAAGGAAGCAAGGGATTTAGGCCAGCGGTGGATGCGCCTACGTTATGTAGAGGCTGGCACCTCTACATAACTTGGGTGCATCAAGCACCAGTGCAGGGTTATTCAGGCATCTAAAATGTTTTAAAGTTGGTCACATATTCACAGAAAGCCATTTAACCATGGCCTCTGTCAGGGTGGTATGCTCTGGCATACCTTTCATTACTGCACAGGAGTGTGAAGAGAACTGCACTTTCTCATACAGTGGGCAACCATACAGTGGGCAATACTTTCGATTTATACCAATGATGTATAGAACAAGTGATGTTTGCAGAGTTAAGGCTCCATTCAGACGTCCGTAGTGCATTGCGGATCTGCAATACACCCGGCCGGCGCCCTCATAGAAATGCCTATTCTTGTCCACAATTGCGGACAAGAATAGGACATGCTCTATTTTCTTGCAGAGCTGCGGACCTGAAGATCGGGGCCGCGCTCCGGAAATGCGGATGCAGAAAGCACATAGTGTGGTTTCCGCATCTCTTCCGGCCCCATAGAGAATGAATGGGTCCACACCCATTCCGGATAATTGTGGAACGGATGCGGACCCATTCTACGGACGTCTGAATGGAGCCTTAAGGACAACAGAAACTACATAGCATCACTTGCAAGTGGCCACCAATGTATGAATAGCCTCCTAGGCTAACTGACAATTTTTAATGACTGTTAAAGGATCTTACATTCTGATACATAAACACAAATTGGTCGGAAAAGGATAGTAAAGCAAAAATTGACACAATGGGGGAGATTTATCAAAACAGATGCAAAGGAAAACTGGCTTAACTACCCATAGCAAAAATTCCACCTTTCATTTCTCAGAGCTCCTTTGGAAAAATTAAAGGATCAATCTGATTGGTTGCTATGGGGAACTAACTCAGTTTTCCTTTGCACCTGTTTTGATAAATCGAATTCAGTGGGTTCATGGAAGTATGAGGTGTTATTTTTTTGCGTCCCACTCTTTTTACTATAATCCTTCTGGGGTTTTTTTATTCTAAAATGAAACTAATTATGAAAGTTTATATATTCAAATAACTTCTTGTGGTCATTTTAAATGAAAGACTGGTGAAGAGCATAACGTGTTTAAGATCAAAAGCCCTTTGAATATCCAAAATTTTGAAAGGTATGCCAAGTAATTAAAGACCTCACAGATTTAGAATGCATGTGTTTTTATCCATCAAACAGAGGTTGAAGTTTCTGTGCACCAATGACCCAAACTAGGGAATGGTGTCATCAGTGACAGTACATTGCATTCGGAAAGTCTTCAGATCTTGTGCTAAAATGGAAAAAACAAAATGTAATTTTTTACCCATCATTTTGCACTCAATACCACATAATAAGGCTACATGCACACGACCGTTGTGTGTTTTGCGGTCCGCAAAACACGGATGGCATCCGTGTGCGTTCCGCAATTTGCGGAACGGCACGGACAGCCTTTAATATAACTGCCTATTCTTGTCCACAAAGCGCGGACAAGAATATGACAGGTTATATTTTTTTTGCGGACCACGAAACAGAGCAACGCATGTGTACAGCACACAGACTTTTGCGGCCCTATTGAAGTGAATGGGTCCGCATCCGAGCCGCCAAAACTGCGGCTCGGATGCGGACCAAAACAACGGCCGTGTGCTTGAGGCCTAAGAAAGTGAAAACAGAATGTTCGAAATCTTTGCTAATTTGTTGAAAAGGAAAAACTAATCTTGCATTGACATAAGTAGTCAGACCTTTTACTCAGGACTTAGTTGAAGCACCTTTGACAGTGATTACAGCCTCCAGTCTTCTTGGGTATGCTGCCACAAGGTTTAGACACATGAGTTTGGGGATTTTCTGCCATTCTTCTCTGCAGATCCTCTCAAGCTCTGTCAGGTTGGATGGAGACCCTCAGTGGACAGCCATTTTCAGGTCTCTACAGAGATATCTCATTGGGTTCACATCAGGGCTCTGGCTGGGTCAGTCAATGACTTTCACAGAGTTGTCCCTAAGCCACTCCTGTGTTGTCTTGGCTGTGTGCTTATGGTCATTGCATTGTTGGAAGGAAATCCGAGGTCCAGAGCACACTGGATTAAGTTTTCATTAGAGGGGTTCTCCGGGAATTAAGAAAATGAAAATACTTAAATATTACTTTATTATAAATATATTCCCAAATACCTTTCATTAGTTATAATGGCCCGTTTTATCTGGGGAGCAATCATCAGGAGAAATAAAATGGCCGCCATCCTATTAGTACACACAAAACCTGTCCTAATCACACAGGAGGACAAGTTACTTGTCAGGGATTATGACCCTGAATACAGTTTAATATAATCTTCAGCTGAATCTCTGTGGGAATGAAGTTCATGAGGAGACATGAAGTACAAAGAGGATGGACAGGACAGACTGTGGTAACGGAGACTGCATACAAGTGCTGCTGCTCATCAGCCACATCCTACCCTCCTCTCTGTACTTCATGTCTCCTCATGAACTCCATTCCTACAGAGATTCATCTGAAGATCATATTAAACTGTATTCATAATCCCTGACAAGCAGAGCAAAGAGGAGGCTGAGGCAGCTCTTTAGCTCAGTGAAGTAGCTTATCCTCCTGTGTGATTAGGACAGGTTTTGTATGTACTAATAGGATGGAGGCCATTTTATTTCTCCTAATGAATGCCCCCTAGACAAAACAAGCCATTATAACTAATGAAAGGTATTTGGGAAGATATTTATAATAAAGTAATATTTAAGTATTTTCATTTTCTTAATTCCCGGAGAACCCCTTTAAGAATATCTCGATACTTTGCCCCATTCCGCTTTCCCCCAACTCTGACCATTGTCCGTGTTCTAACTGCTGAAAAACACTCCCACACAGCATGATGCTGCCTTGACCTTGCTTCACTGTAGAGAGGGTATTGGGCAGAGCCTGGTTTCCTCCAAACATGACGATTAGAATTGAGGCCAAAAAGTTTCATCTTGGTTTCATAAGATCAAAGAATCTTGGTTCTCACAGTCTGAGTGTCCCTTTATGTGCCTTTTATTGAGAAGAGGCTTCGTTCTGGACACCCTGCCATAAAACCAAGATTTGTGGAATGCTGGACTTTCTTGAAGTTTCTCCTGTCTGCACACAAGATCTTTTGAGCTCAGCAAGAGCGGCCATTGGGTTCTTGGTCACCTCTTTTACCAAGGCCCTTTTACCCTGATTACTTAGTTTGGATGGGTGGCCAGCTCTGGTTGTTCCAAACTTCTTCCATTTAAGAATTATGGAGGCCACTGTGCTCTTGGGAACCACAAGTGGACACCAATAAATGTGTAGAAACAACTCAAAGATGATCAAGAGAAATGGGAGGCCCCCACAGCTAAATTTGAAGTGTTACAGCAAAGGGTCTAAATACTTATGTCCATGTGGAATTAAAAATTTTCATTTCTAATTTGCAAACATTAATATCTGTTTTCGCTTTCTCATTAAAGGAGGCTGAGTGCAAAGTAATAGGGGAAAATTTGAATTTTTTTACTTTAACACAACAGAAAGTGCAAAAAAGGGTTCTGTAAAAAGGGTTTAAAAAATGTGTGAAAAAAAGATCTGAAGACTTTTCCAAATGCACTGTATTAACAATCTATAATTCTATTGAAAGACATTAGGGCAGATTTACTAATATTGTCTATTTACATGAGTTAGATTATCGTTTCTGATTGGTGTCCAGTGTGTTGACCCATGTAAATGTGCTCAAATATTTAGACAGTGATAACTTAAAGGACATCTGTCAGCAGATTTATAGCTATGAAACTGGCTGACTTGTTGCATGTGTGCTTGGCAGCTGGCCTGAAAATCATGTTGTCTAATAGGGCGCTAAGACTACACAGTTTAAAGGAGCGGCAGATTTATCACATAGCATCAGCCATTGACTGTGGTTCTCCTGACTCCATCATAATGTTTTATGATACAGTCAGTTCCAATTGGATTGAAGATCTATTGTACTGTACTCACATGGTTATGTGAGTACAGTACAATATAGGGGATGATGAGATCCGCACACCCTGTTAGGGTGGTGGGTGCCCACGGAGGACGTGGAAACGTCACGTAGCAAAGTGAAGAAATTCGTGGCACACCAGAGTAGTTTTGATGCAATTTAATTAATTCATTGATGTTTTACATCATTTCACAACTTCATGTATATATACATAATTGATACATCCGGATAGCAAATTAGGCTTGTATAACGTGTCCCAACGTTTCGGCCATATATCTGGCCTTTGTCAAGGGATCTATGAAAGATTATATGAATAAAAATCACTGATAGGTACATATAATAATGAAAGTGAACAGAAGGTCATATATAAATAATAAAATATACAAAAGATGGTCAGGTATATATGTCAAGATATAAAGCAAAACAAGAGAAAATATCATTTCATGCGTATCATCCCTGAGAGAAAGTCACAGTGTGGCGTGGGACACGTTATACAAGCCTAATTTGCTATCCGGATGTATCAATTATGTATATATACATGAAGTTCTGAAATGATGTAAAACATCAGTACAGTACAATAGACCTGCAATCCAATAGGAACTGACTATATCATAAAACACTATGATGAAGTCAGTTTGGGTGAGGGGAACTAAAGTCAGTCTGGGAGATACAGCCAACACATAGACTGTGTTTCCTGGACCGAACATGGTAGCGTGAATCATCCCTTAATAAATGTGGTGCCAGAATTCTGCCACACTATGCCAAGTGTATGTTGGTCAGGAGTAATATTCAGCATCTTGACAGGATGCACAAATAAACTATCTCCACTCCATAAAATTTTGAGAAGACTAATGGTGCTTCAGTTTGGAAGTATTCCCTCCCTTGAAGACACAGCTGTGAAAACTGTTTAAATTGGCAAAGTCTGCTTTAAAGGGGCACTATGTCTGAGGTCTGATGATTTGCTGTGCAGTTGAATGCAATCTATTGTTCCTTTTAAGAAACTGGGTGAGGCAGTCTTACAATTCTTCAATGTGATTAGTAACAGGAAATCTAGGAGACTGTGTCTCCTCATGATTCCACCCATAGTCACATCTGAGACCTTGAAAAACATTTATACACATATTTTAAAGGTGTTGGGGGAACCTCTAGGGCAGTGATGGCTAACATCCGGCACTCCAGTGGTGGTGAAATTATGACTCCCAGCATGCTCCATTCATTCCTATGGAGTTCTGAGAACAGCCAAGCAAGTGTGCATCTTGGGAGTTGTAGTTTTATCACAGCTGGAGTGCCGGAGATTAGCAATCACAGCTCTAGGGCATCCATATATTGTAATAGCAGACAACCCATTTTAAAATCTTACAAAATATTATTTTTATAAACTACACTTTTATCTGCTTGGGCCATATTCTAGTTTCAGCAGAGCTTATTTATTCCGGGAAACATGCTCTGTATGTAAGCGGTATTTCCTGGCCTGTACTCTGCTCCTGTGAAGTGAACTCGCAACATTATAATGATTTGTGATGTTGTGAATTCCAGTCTTAACAAAAATCTACTGAACTGTTATCATATAATAATATTGTGAGTTAATTTTACAGGAACAGCGTTCACTCAGAAATACCACTCACACATGGAGCATGTTTCCTGGAGTGAATCTGCTAGTCTAAAACAAGCCCTAGAATGATGGGGAGTTCACATGTTACAGTCCAAGTTCCATTATTTTGCAGCAATTTGATTTCAACATTTTGACTCAGCTTTAGTGCTCCTTACACTTTAATCCCAACTTCTTTACCTTGACTTCGGAACTGCAGAGTTCTTAAAGAAGACAGGCAAGAAACAGGGTGGTTGAATGAGCAAACTAGTCACCCACTGCATCTCAAATGCAGAACACACATTGAGACACATTTCTAAGACACAAAATCAAAACCAATTAAGCTATGTTCACATCTGAGTTGATCATTTCTATTGTTCTGCTCTGTAATAGGAGCAGAACAATCAAAACAACAGAAGTGCCGATTCCTGACATGACTGACACAAACCTCACTGACGAGTCATGTTGACTATATAGGGTTCCATCAAGTTTCAGTCATGGTGTCCAAGGTTTGTGAGAGAATCTTCAATGGAGGCCCTTTATGTAGATGCAGCATAATTGGAATTCCACAATAAACCAACGACCTAGAATGGCAACCGGTAGGAAAGGCCAATCTCTATCTCACTGCAGATGATCATGAGGCTAGTTACTTTAAGTGCCTTTAAGTAACTTTGTCATATAAGCTATAATAAGAAAAGGCATTTAACTTTAAACAGATTGCTAAGACAATTACAAACTAAAAATAACTGATTACATGCTGTTTTTAAGGCATGTTGAACTGTGGCCTCCATCACCTATCCTTCATAGCCATTTATTGACCATATCAAGCTGTTTGGCAGGTGGAGTGATGACCATGAATGTGTGTGGCTCTCTCTTTTGAAGTCTAAAGTGGTGGCTGTCTTATCCTGCTCCATAAATCCCAAAGATTTCTTGTCACTGCTAAGGGGCTCAGGTGGGGTCCAGATGGATTACAATTTACCACCAATATTCTGCCACAGGGCCTCACCCAACCCTATTTCAGCCCTCAATTTATGATTAAAGAGGTTCCGGAACGTCCTTGCAAAGTTAAATGTGTACCGACTGGGTGTACATAGTCAATGTACCGTCTGCTAGTGGTTAATAAAAATGTTTGTAGACATGTGTTGTGGATTCTTAGGCAAGTCATTTATATTTTGTCATCACAGGAGTGTTCTTGTAGCCAGTGTAATGATGACCAGAAAAGAAGACATTGGGGTAGATTTACTAAGATTAATGTGCCAAAATTCTTGCTCAATTTGCACAAAAATATGTCATACATATCACAAAACATATGTTCTAAACATGTATTGCGATATGTTAGACAAGGGGCAAAAGGGTGTGGTTTATTGGAAAGAGACCTGGCTTAAAATGCACAACACTGCATCAAAATTTTGGTGTAAAAAAGTGGCTCAAGAGCATGAAGTTAGACAAAAATGTCTAAACATGTGCAAAATGTATCCAGCATCAACCACTGTGAATAACTTTAGCATCTCTGCCCCAGTTCTAAGCTGTCTAAGATGGTATGGCTATGTACACAAAGGTAAAATATGTGTGACCTAAAAATAAAATCAGTAGACTAATCTGCCTCCGAGTACGATGCATTCAGTGTGGAACACAGTGAAAATATGTTATACAAGAAACAGGTCGTTTTCAAAATTTGAAAACAGCTGCATAAAAATACAACCACATGCACATGGCCATGTTTTTTGCCAATTAAAATCAATAGTAATCAGTTGCAATAGGCAGCATATTTAAGCTGCATGAACATAGCCTCTTACTAAATCTGCCCTATTGTTTCGATGATGGTTTGCTTTACACAGCAGTTTGAGCATTATGCTGCATCAGTAAAGGACAAAAAAAAGTCAGTATTTTTGCCAAGTAATGTTATCATCAGAAATGAAGTCATTTTAATGATATGAAATGAAACTATCAAACTCTGCCAGTAAATGCTGTGATATTACCAGTAATACCGATCTCAGTGAGTGGGTGTGAGGTGAAGTGAAGTGAATAAATTCAGGTGTTTGCAGATTCAATTCACAATTCTTTGTCTTGAGCAATGCAAATCACTATTACTAGAAGACCTTTACTATAAAAAATAAAAAAATGCATCCACACATACAGTAGATGGAATTAATACTAAACAAAACTAGCTCCAAAATAAAGAGGACTGAGGAGGGGTAAATTACAACGACTTAGGCCTCATGCACAAGACCGTTGTTGTGTTCCGTTCCGCAAAATGGGGTTCCGTTGTTTCGTGATCCGCTTCCGTTTCTGTTTCCGTGTGTCTTCCTTTATTTTTGGAGGATCTCCAGACATGAAGGAAAGTAAAAAAAAGTCTAAGTCAAGTTTGCCATGCAAATGATAGGAAAAAAACGGACGCGGATGACACTTTTGTGTGCCTCCATGTTTTTTCACGGTCCCATTGACTTGAATGGGTCCGCGAACCGTTTTCCGTTAAAAAAATAGGACAGGTTATATTTTTTTGACGGACTGCAACCACGGATCACGGACGCGGATGACAAACGGTGCATTAGCCGAGTTTTCAATGGACCAATTGAAAGTCAATGGGTCCGCAGAAAATCACGAAAAACGGAACAACGGACACGGAACACAACAACGGTCGTGTGCATGAGGCCTTAGAAATATATTCAGTGTAACCTTAACCTAAGGCCTCATGTACACGACCGTTGTGTGCATCCGCGTCCATTCCGTAATTTTTCACAGTTTAGCGGAGGTCCCATTCATTTCTATGGAGCTGTGAAAAAAAATTGATAGTCCTCCGTTTTTTCTCCGCGTCCGTGATCCATGATTCCAGTCTGTCAAAAAAATATAACCTGTCCTATTCTTGTCAGTGGAAAACGGAGGACGGACCCATTCAAGTCAATGGGTCCATCAAAAAAAATGTATGCACAACTGGTATGTTATCCGTGTCCACGTCCAGTCCGTTTTTGGTGCAATAAAATTACACTTTTCATTAACCTTCCTTTTTTCCCCCCTGTCAGACAAAAAAAAAGGAAGACACAAGGAAACACAACTGAAGCAAAATCGGACACGGACCACTGAAGCCAAATCACTGACAGTGAAAAAACACTGTCGTGTGCATGAGGCCTAAAGTATATATGTATCCCTAAATAAAGTGTACAATATAAGGCTTAACAGGGACATTGAGGGACAGGGACATTGAGGGACAGGTCTCTGGAGATGAACACCCTTTTTATGGTGATTGACTAATATTGTACTGCTAATACAGTCTAAATTCAAGGGAATCTGTCAACAGTTTATGCTGCACTTTAATAACATCATAAACTAGTGACAGATACCACTAGCAAAATGGCTCGTCCGTTCCAGAAAGTGACCTAGCATTTTGCTAATATCTGTACTGAACACAACTAGCCCTTTCGCTATTTAATATACAGTGTGCAACCCAGCCCTCTCTGCCCCTGGTTGACAGCTTTTTTCCTATTGCAATTAGCGCCAGGGGGCAGGCAGAGCCATGACCCCATGAATACCAGAACCCACTTCAAGGAAGTGATCCAGCAGATTTGCTAAGGGTATCTGTCACCAGGGGCGGATTGGGAACCTAAAGTGGCCCTGGAAAAAATATCTAAATGTGGCTCCATGTTGTAGGAGGGTCTAACTTGACAGGAGGCGGGGCAACAGAAGTAGGGGGGTCTGCAATATCATAGCGCAAAATACCACATACCACAGTGCCGCACAGCATATTGGACCAAAAACTGTCCCTCTGAGTTGGCCATCAATAGCGGCCATTTTCTCTCTCCTCCTCCGCCAGTTGTCTCTGATTAAGATATGGAGCAGGACACTTAGGAGGTGAGATGCGGTTCAATTCAGGACGGCATGTCACTGGCTAAGTACATAAGTATCAGATTCTCACAGAGTTAATTACCACTGGTAGTTTATTATGTACCCAGCCAGAGGCAGAGATGGGGGGCTTGGTCGGCTCCCTGGGCATCAGCCCACCATCAAATTTCCCTGTAAGGTCTATGGCCAATCCGCCTTAAATTTCTATACCAGAAAATAGTTTTAAATGATGCTTAGTATACTAAAATATTCAGTATTTTTCTGAATGCCTTTTCAAAGAATCTTCAAAAATCACAGTGGCTCCGGCTGAATGACCAATCTGGTGTACAGCTCAAAACTTTTGTCTAACTTTCTACCACCTATTACATTTCCATGCCCCTTTCCGGCTAAGACATGCCCACCTCATTAAGTGAGACCCATTATTCTTTTGGCTAATTTGCTTCATGAATATGTCTAAAACAAGATGTCACATATTCTACCACAAAGGTGCCAGATTTTGGAGCACAATAAACCAGAATTCAGGTGCAGCCACAAAGTAAATGTGGGCCAGAGTGCTGAGAGCTGGAAACATCTCAAATATTCCATTGCAACTTCCCAGTGCTTGGTTGATGATCATCAGTGGTGTATGTATAGACTCACAGCACTTCAGATGAAATATTTAGTGAAATGACAGGTGCAGAATGAACCAGCGGGCAATTGTAAGGAAACTCATAACAGGATGAAACCATATGAAAGCATGAGTACATGTGTACACCATTACGCTTAGTAGTAGTCTGCGTGAACTGCATGTCAGTATTTAGAGGGCACTGTATATCAGTATTACAGCATGTGGACGCTGATTATATAATGTGGAAAATGTATTATATTTGCAACGTCTGACAATATTACAGTATGTGTGAGCTGTATGCAAAGGGCCCCAAAACTTAACCTAAGTTACAATTAAGAACTAGAACTTACTTGTTCGAAACGCGTCAACTGCTAACTGCTGTTATGGTAGAGGGATTATACCTGCAAGTTACTGCTATGTAAAAAATAAAGCACATTTGAAGATTTGAAGTGTTGGATTCACTTTTTGGCCCCAAAACTTAGTATGGGCCTCCCTGCGCCACAAAGTTTCCAGGCATGTGTGCATCAATCATTGATGAATGCAAAGCGCAACACCCTATATTTCAGATAAATTGACTTTTTTTTTTATTAAGCCGACAAAAATTTTAATTACAAATTAATTGTAATAAAGTCACCCTTGGCCTCACCCACTATATCCAGCTTCTATGTCAATAAAGTGGAACAGGTGCTTCATAAATATGGTGTTCATTCTACCCACCATTTTAAACTTATGGTATTCCATATGTGTTCCGCGTCCGTTGTCCATGTTTCCCTTCAGCAAAAAAAATAGTGCATGTCCTACTTTTTTCACATTTGAGGACAAGGATAGGCATTTATTACAAGGGATCTGTGGGGAAAAAACTGATCCTCCAAAAAAAATATGGATGCCACATCCGTTTTTTGGGGCGGACGCACAATTTGCGGACGCAAAAAACGTGTGCATAAGGCCTTACAATGAGAGGAATCACAATGATACAATAATTCTCTTGGATTTCGTCATCTGCTATTCTGCTGATCTAGTCATGATTCATTAATGGAATAATGGATGAGAGACTTACATCAGTCACCACAGTCTGGCTATAAGGCGAATACATTCCATGAAAAACACATACCAAAGTCCTGACTGCTTGAAAAGTTGAGGGAAGTAATGAAGGACAATGCTATGTCTATTCTTAGAGTTTAATATTCACCCTTTCTCTTAAATAGAAAGATAACTCATACACTCGAGTGGGTCACAAGAGTACAGAGAAAGACCATGTTTACATGTCCTAAAAACAATCTACTGTAAGTGTACAGTACATATGGCGTATTTTTGTGATCCCTTGAATAAAAAGTCCTGGAATCATGGAATACTGACTGCTGAGATTCTTGAATGTCAGCCCTCGCTCTTTTGGAATAAAAAAAATTGCTGCACTTTTTGGAAGGTCCCACAGACATATTAATCCATAAGAGTGCCACTGTAATTCCCGAGGTCCCAAAGCAATGATGTGGTGACATTGCAACGGTGGTATATGAGCACTTCTGGTCTCCAAACTGCAGTATAATAAAAGTTCACTACCATCATTTGCCATTGTCCAAACAGTAGTATATACCTCCAGCCAATAACGTGAAGTGCTACAAAATGTCTCTATTTCGCTCCTATGATGAATATGCCGCTGTAAACGCATTGGCTCAGATTTACTAATGTGTTTTAGCCAAAAATCTGTCTAAAAACCTAGATGCACCATACTGTGCCACTTTTTAGATAGATTTCAGTGAATCTGGGCCATTGTACTTTTACAATGTTCATATCTTTTAGTATATCACCACAGAAGTCACACTCTGCACAACACGATAAGGAAATGTAGATCCAGCAAGACAAAGCTGTTCACAAAAAATAACACATAAAGCAACTTTGTATATCTGAGAAACTATATACAAGGTGTGAATATTTGTTCAAGGCTTGGATGTCAGAGCTCGACTTCATTCAAATCCAATATCCCTTTGCATCAATGATACAAACTGTGACAAATGTGATGCTACAATGTAGCTACTAGGACAACTCTACAATAAAGTTACAAAGCAATAAAGTACTACATTTCAAATAAAACAACCTGTCCACCAGCATCATACAAATCTACATACCCCCTGGATGACTCCAACTCTGTAATTTCCTTCTGCTGAAAATAACTTCACACATTAACTATTCTTGTGCAAAAATCTACAGGCAGATCCTGATATCCAAGGCTGTAGAACTTACTGTATTTCTTTTTATTAAGCATTTACACCTACAAGCTCAAAAAGGAAAAAGAAATTCAAACTTATAATGAAAGAAATTAGTCATGCTGACTCACCCACCATCACTTCCTCTCGACGATTCTTGTCATACTTCTGACTGTGACTGGTCAAGTTCCCATGGCTTTTGGATCTCTGCACTTCCAGTAACCACCCAAGTGTGGGCTAGAGAGAGAGAGACAGAGAAACCCTTAATATTTCTATATGCAAAGGAAATAATCTTAACAGAGCTGTGGAAAAGTTAACTAGATGTTGTAACAGTAAAATCACATGTCACCAACATATAGAGAATAATAGGCTTACAGTACTCATTGATTTTTTCCTTTAATGTTGCAGAGAAACATATGGACACCATAGGATTTCTGTAGTAAACTCAAAAACTACATGGAAAAGTGTCGATTGTAAGGGGAATCAGATGGAAACCTTGGGAGAAAGTAAGCCATTACTTGCATTCAAACATAAAAATTCAGGTTTTATTTTGGGTTGGAACAATTATTACCAAATACACTATAAAGAGTAACCAAATAAACACACTCTCTGCAGCATGTGGCTGACATTTTTTAAAATAATCCACTTTGCTGCTACTATAAATGCTTTGGATTTTCGGAATGCAATTCAACTGCTGAAAATCTGCACCATATATGCACCATGTACCATTAGCTTGGGTTTCCACTTTCAGTTTTTTTAATGCAGTTTTTGAAGCCAAAGCAAGAAATGGATCCTTAATGGAGGACACATATTTCTCCACTTTTGGAATCCACTCCTGATTTTGGCTGCAAAAACAGTATTATTTAAGGCTTTAATGAGTTTTTTTTTTTTTAAAGATAACTTTCAGGTCAGGACCCTTATCTACTAGCCAGGGGCAGGACCCGGCATGCCCACTAACAGTGATGGCCAGTTTGCAGTGTTCGCCCGCGAACACATGCAATCTGCCATCTTAACTGAAAAGTCCGGCGAGGCACAGGTAAGTCCTTACCCGTGCCTGTGCGCGAGCTGGTCTGAAATGAAATGCGGTCCCTGGGAGCAGGCAGTTCCGAGAACAGCCTCCGGGGGCCGTTCTCGGAACTGCCTGCTCCCGGAGACCGCATTTAATTTCAGACCGGCTCGCGCACAGGCACGGGTAAGGACTTACCTGTGCCTCGCCGGACTTTTCAGTTAAGATGGCAGATCGCATGTGTTCGCGGGCAAACACTGCAAACTGGCCATCTCTACCCACTAATACATTTATATGGGAAAAGTGTAAAAAAAAAATTTGTCAGTGGTGGCACTGCAGAGAAATTTGACACTCAATGCTCGATACCCCTACAGATTACAGCTGATTAATGACTGACCCAGAAGTGGATACTGCATTTAGCATATGGTCTGGTTCTAACAAAAAGAAACTGTCCAAAGTTATCACCCACTTCAAGTATACATGCATAGGAGACAGTTGTCAGCTGAGCAACCATTCCACAAATGCATATAAGCTATAATCCCCTATAACATGTATGTGTGGTTTGGCCAAATGCGCATGTGGGGGTACTTTTATCAATTATGGGGTGTTCCAGGTTTATGGTGTGGAAATGTTGCAAGTGCATGCAGGGATTTGGGCAAAATACTGCAACAATTTGAGAGGTGTGCCTTCCTGCACCACTTTCAGAAGCAGAGTGAAAAGTTTCCCCGTATTTCGAAGTAGATAACTTTTATGCCACATTTATGAAGTGTGAGAAATTGACAACCTTTCTCATAACTTTATCATCTGTGTATGTTTTTATATCTTTTGTCTAGACCTGCATTTGGGATAGGCATTCCCCTTGGAGGAAATCATTTTATCACTTGAATGTTAAAAATGGCCTTTGCAAATGGTAATGAAGATGGTTCCTGGAAATGCAGACACTCAGAGAGAAGAGCACCTCCCCGGCAGGAGTCCAGAAGCTTTTCAGATAGAGTACCAGAAGATGAAAACAATATCTCATAAGCAATAACTCATCTCTAGTACAACTCACATATTAATTATTGTAATCATTGCATTGTGTATAATGGGGGCATCATAGGGAGTCCAAACATTCCACCCCTGACAGCCAGCAGTCCCACATAATCTCACCTTCTGGGACGCCTACATCGGTCATATGTGGTATCAGAACGATCAGCCTTATGAAATACACATTATTAAAACATGTTGGGCCTGAATATCCATTAGTGTGGATGGGAAGCCATGTTTTATAATTATTTCATGTCTGCCAGCTGAGTGAGGTGGAGCATGCACAGGTAATGAGTGCCTGCCCAGAAGGCTGGGTCGAGAATGAGAGGGAGACCCCTTCAGCTCCACCCTCTGCTGAATAGCGATTATAATGAACAATTGAAAACATTCCATTGACACAATTTGGGAACCCGATTAACATTGGGTTGTGTTCCACGTCCTCCTGTCCCCGGTATCAGAATGGACTCTGATCACCCAATTCACTGAGTAGTAAGAACCTTTGTTTTTATCCTTTTATTTTTATAACTGTCTTGTGCACGTTTATGTATGTCTCTTTTTTCTTTAAGTATTTGTAATTAAGTACTGTACCATTTTAGTACATTAAATCACATCTTTAATGGTTTTGCCTTGTGCCCTGAATGATCCCAGTAACCACCATTTTTAAGTGTGAGTGCGGTGTGCGTTACCGTGTATTTGCTATAAGTGTGGCCTGTGAAACTGTGAGCCTGCTTGCAAGTGGAGTGATATGAGGTTTTCTATGAGCCCCTAATTATATGGTATATTCATTTATATGTCACAGATGGTGGCAGCGTGTTGAGGTGCATGAAAGGTTGTTTCGGGGTGTGATCTAGGTTCAATCTGAGGCCTGTGTGTAGGGGCGCAAGAGATTGAGTGTGTGAAATTTAAATGCAGCTGTCTCCTCCGCTGATGAGCAGGCGATTGTTGGGAAGGAACGCTTCTGCTGTATCATCTCATCTAAAGGGTCATTTTGTGCTCTTACAGTAAGCAACCTTCTTCTATGGTCATGGTAAAATATAGAAAATACTGAATGGTGGAGATAACAGAACTGACAAGCATAATGACTGTAAGAGTGACAATAGAAACATAGGGGGAACTCATCATGAGGGGAATTTTTAAAATCAGTTTTGCTTAAGTCTGCAATCGCTTAGTTTGTGCGAAATTTATCAAATGCTACCACGCTTTTTATTAAATTTAAAGTAACTCTAAACCTACCTTTTGTCTAGAAATGCTACTCCAGTTTTTACATGCCATCCTTTTGGAATGAGAATTCTGGAGTCCAGCACTTGATAAATTCCCCCCACAGCTTGTAAGTTCAGAAGAAAAACCTTCAGAAGGTTCAAGTTACAGTCATTTTTCTTCATATTATGGAAAACCATTCCTTCCAGGTTCTTCTTTCCAAATCTGACAAACAGAATAACTCCGTGGATCAAAGACCCTTCTACAGAAATCTAGTAATGATAACTTACTGTTATTCTCAAATAAGGTATCCCGGAATGGGCATACACAGATCTCATAGGGCCCCAAAGCAAACCGTAGTATGCAGGTGCTTTATAAATATGGAGCTCATTCTGAACACCATATTTCTCTATGTATTTACACCAGACAGCTGGCATAAATACAACAATAAATCTCCCCACAGAACTCGAAATCCTCTGCTTTATCTCATATAGTGCATAATAAAACTTTCTGCCTTCCGTCACCACTAGGGGGAGCTCAGTGCATTGGAATTTATACAGCTACCTGTGATAAATGAAAGCCTTAAAAATTGCTATGGCAGCTGTAGGAAATGCAATGGATCTATGTCACGAAACAGAAGGAGTTCAGCGCCAGGCCCCCACACCAGTTGTGTGGTCTGCCTCCATAGTAGGAATGTTTAAATAGTAAAACTGCAGCACTCCTCTAATTCAAGGCAATGGGGTTTTTATTAATTAGGTATCAATACAAGGCGACTGTAATGACCGGCGTCACGCGAAGGGAGGGAAATGGGAAGGCCCTGTCCAAGGGAGAGGGAAAGATGGTGACCCCTGACTCACCTTGCGGCTGGCTCCTGACTGCCCTGACGTCCCTAGACGGGTTCCTCACCCGTACGCCGATCACGTGCCTAAACCCTGGCTTTCCCTAAGATGAGCCCTATGTAGTGAACGGGGCGGTGGGATCACTAGTCCACACCACTGACACTAAGAGGAAAACACCAAGGAGAGGACAGACAATACAGACAAACATATAATCCCAGGTGGGCGACAACAGCAGACCACCAAGGCCCAACAGGGATCCGGAGGGTAACGTTCTGGAACAACAACCAGGGAACACAGCCACACAGCTCCAGTAGGTCAGTATAGAAGTCCAGGCAGGAAGCTCTATATCTGGCAACCAGAGAAGTGAGAGATGGGAATATAAGAAGGTTGGGATTGCTGGACAAGAAACAGCTGAGGAGGAGAAGCTACGGATCCCTGAGTGAGCCAAAAAGGATTGCAAGGCAAACCCAGAAAGCTACCATTAATAAACAGCACTGTCTTTAGACATAGAGCGCGCAGCCACCCGCTGCGACTTCCTGACCCCGGGTATAACGGAGTCAGGCATGGCTCTTGACACCCTCGTGACAGTACCCCCCTCTCTACGAGGGGCCTCCGGACACTCAGGACTAGGTCTCTCAGGATGAGAGGCATGAAAAGCCCGAACTAACCTGTCGGCGTTTACCTCAGACGCTGGAACCCACATTCTTTCCTCGGGACCGTAACCCCTCCAATGCACCAGATATTGAAGAGAGCCGCGGACCCGACGAGAATCAACAATTTTGGATATTTGAAACTCTAGATTACCATCCACAACAACAGGAGGAGGTGGCAGCGGTGACGGTTCTAGAGGTGGAACATACTTCTTGAGTAACGACTTATGGAAGACGTTATGGATTTTAAAAGTCTGAGGTAGCTCCAGGCGAAAAGCCACGGGGTTAATGATGGCTACTATTTTGTAAGGGCCAATGAACCTAGGACCCAGTTTCCAAGAGGGAACCTTTAATTTAATATTCCTAGTAGACAACCACACATAGTCATTCACTCCTAGGTCCGGACCTGGCGACCGTCTCTTATCAGCCATGCATTTGTATTTACCTCCCATATTTTTCAAGTTAGCTTGCACCTTCTGCCATACCGATGAAAGAGATGACGAAAACCGTTCCTCTTCGGGAACCCCAGAAGACCCCCCCTCCCCCCTCTTTGAAAGTACAGAATTGGGGATGAAAACCATATGCACCAAGAAATGGTGACTTGCCAGTGGATTCCTGACGACGATTATTTATGGCAAACTCAGCTAACGGTAAATATGATGACCACAACTCTTGGTTTTCAGACACAAAACATCTTAGTTATGTCCCCAGGTTTTGGTTGGTACGCTCAGTCTGTCCATTCGACTGAGGATGGAAAGCTGAGAAAAAGGACAAGTGTACCCCCAAACGGGAACAAAAAGCTTTCCAAAATTTAGAAATAAACTGGGTACCCCGATCTGAAACAACATCGGAAGGGACCCCGTGAAGCTTCACGATTTCACTGATGAATACCTGAGCAAGAGTCTTAGTATTAGGTAGTGCGGGTAACGCAATGAAGTGTACCATTTTGCTAAACCTGTCCACTACTACCAAGATAACTGTTTTACCCGCAGACAAAGGTAAATCAGTGATAAAATCCATTGACAGATGTGCCCATGGCCTATTGGGAATGACAAGTGGCAATAAAGACCCTGCAGGACGTGTATGAGAGACTTTCGCGTGCGCACAAGTAGAACAGGAAGATACAAAATCCATTACATCCTGACGCAACCTTGGCCACCAAAAACGACGAGACAATAGCTCCACGGTTGCTTTACTACCCGGGTGCCCAGCAAGTGCCGAATTATGATGTTCCTTTAATAATTCGAGACGCAGGTTTAACGGTACAAACAATTTCTCTGAGGGGCAAGAGACCGGGGCGTCCCCCTGGGCCTCTAACACCTTCCCCTCCAGAACAGAGTGTACCGCAGAGACAACCACTCCTCTTTGTAGAATGGGTACCGGATCACTCACATTACCCCCTCCAGGGAAACAACGAGATAGTGCATCTGCCTTGGTATTTTTTGCCCCAGGACGATAGGTAATAACAAAGTTAAACCTGGTAAAAAATAGCGACCACCTAGCTTGTCTAGGGGTGAGACGCTTAGCTGATTCGAGGTACAGAAGGTTTTTGTGGTCCATAATCACAGTGACGGGGTGGATTGCCCCCTCTAAAAAGTGATGCCATTCTTCAAACGCTAGTTTAATAGCTAATAGTTCCCTATTGCTAGTATCATAGTTCTTCTCTGCTGCAGATAGTTTTTTAGAAAAGAACGCACAAGGACGCCATTTGCCAGGAGACGGACCCTGAGACAGCACAGCCCCCACTCCCACCTCTGACGCATCAACTTCAACAATAAAAGGCTGGGAGACATCAGGTTGGATTAGTACAGGTGCCGAGGTAAACCTCTCTTTTAGAGAGGAAAAAGCAATTTTAGCGGCGTCAGACCATTTAGAAAAATCAGTCCCCTTCCTAGTCATGCCAGTAAGGGGTTTTACAATCACCAAATAATTTTCAATGAACTTTCTATAGAAATTTGCGAAGCCCAAGAACCGTTGCAGTGCTTTGAGGTTCTTAGGAAGATCCCAATCTAAAATTGCCTGGACCTTCCTAGGATCCATACGGAAACCTGAAGCAGATAATAAATAACCTAGGAACTGTATTTCCTGAACGGCGAAGACACACTTTTCAATTTTAGCATATAATTTATTCGTCCGTAGGACCTGCAGTACCTGTCTGACATGCACCTCATGTGTTTTCAGATCAGACGAATAAATTAAAATATCATCTAGGTATATCACCACAAACCTGCCGATAAGATGACTAAAAATGTCATTAACGAAATGTTGGAAGACAGCAGGAGCATTGGTCAGACCGAAAGGCATGACTAGATTTTCATAATGCCCCTCAGGGGTGTTAAAAGCTGTCTTCCACTCATCCCCTTCCTTGATACGAATCAGATTGTAGGCCCCCCTAAGATCAAGTTTGGAGAACCACCTAGCACCCGCAATCTGATTAAACAGGTCAGGAATGAGAGGAAGAGGGTATGGGTCTCGGATGGTTATCCGGTTTAATTCGCAAAAATCTAGGCAAGGACGCAGGCCCCCATCTTTCTTTTTAACGAAGAAAAACCCTGCAGCCACGGGTGAAGAAGAGGGTCTGATGTGTCCCTTAGCCAAACTCTCGGAGATATAATCTTTCATGGCTTGTCTCTCCGGACCCAAAAGATTATATAACCTGGTCTTGGGTAATTTTGCACCGGGAATCAGGTTAACCGGGCAATCATAAGGACGGTGAGGTGGTAACTTCTGGCAACCCTTTTCAGAAAAAATGTCCTCAAAGTCCGAAACAAATGTAGGTAGGGTAGCTATGGAGGCGACTAAGCAATTGCTATTTAAGCAATTTTCTCTGCAATGCTCACTCCACTCCAATATCTCCCTGGCCTGCCAATCCACCACTGGATTGTGCGCTACCAACCAGGGAAGACCCAACACCACAGGAGTGGGAAGCCCCTCCAGAACATAACATGAAAGCCACTCGTTATGGTGGTCCCCTACCCGAAGGTGTAAGTTATGGACAATGTGAGTGAGGTTTCTCTGAGACAGAGGAGCAGAATCAATAGCGAATATGGGAATAGGTCTCTGTAGCGTACAGAGAGACAAACCCATAGTGTGGGCAAAATGGGCATCTATCAAATTTACTCCTGCTCCACTGTCTAGAAAAAAAGAAATAGTCTCCGTCTTAACACCAAAAACAACAACCGCTGGCAACACAAATTGCGATGTTCGTATGGAGGAAACGTATACCCCCCGGCTGACATCCTCCACACAGCCTGGGGTTAGTAGTTTTCCGACGGTCTTTTGTTTTTGAGAAAGGAAGGACAGACATTAATAAAATGACCCCTCTCCCCACAGAAAAAACAAACCCCACGCCTACGGCGAGCCTCAGGAGGACGGACCTGACGAGTAGTTCCTCCTAGCTGCATAGGCTCGTCTAAGTCCGTACAGACTAACTGCTGCTTGGGAGGGGTTACCAGTTGCTCCGGATTTTTCAATCTGTCCCTAAGACGTCTATCTATCCTGATAGAAAGGGACATCACCGCATCAAGGGAAAAGGGAGTCTCATACAGCGCAAGCGCATCCTTAATCCTTTTGGATAACCCAGAACAGAACTGACTCCTGAGAGCCGGGTCGTTCCACTGGGTATCCGTAGCCCACCTACGGAACTCTGAGCAATACTCCTCTACTGGCCGCTCTCCCTGTAGGAGTCTCCGTAACTTTGATTCAGCCAGTGCGATTCGGTCAGGGTCATCATATATGAGACCCAAGGCCCCAAAAAATTCATCCACTGACCGGAGAGCCTGGGAATCAGTGGGTAAAGAGAATGCCCAGGATTGCGGGTCCCCCTGAAGCAGGGAAATAACAACCCCCACCCGCTGTTCTTTATTACCAGAGGAGTAAGGGCGCAGTTTAAAATATAATTTACAGGCCTCACGGAAAATCACAAATTTGTCCCTTCCCCCAGAAAATCTGTCAGGAAGAGCAACCTTGGGTTCCGCAACAACCTGGTTACCTGTAGCAACCGCTGGGCTTGCGGTCTGTAGCAATTGCTGCTGTTGTGTTGCTGGAGGACCGACGCCTTCAATCCTGACACCTCCAAAGACAGGCCTTGAAGTTGCTTTGACAAAGCAGCAATTGGATCCATACTGGATTCTAAGTAGGTAGAAAGAAAAAAATTTTTTATTTTTTTTACCTACACAAAATAAGGGCCAGATATAATGTAATGACCGGCGTCACGCGAAGGGAGGGAAATGGGAAGGCCCTGTCCAAGGGAGAGGGAAAGATGGTGACCCCTGACTCACCTTGCGGCTGGCACCTGACTGCCCTGACGTCCCTAGACGGGTTCCTCACCCGTACGCCGATCACGTGCCTAAACCCTGGCTTTCCCTAAGATGAGCCCTATGTAGTGAACGGGGCGGTGGGATCACTAGTCCGCACCACTGACACTAAGAAGAAAACACCAAGGAGAGGATAGACAATACAGACAAACATATAATCCCAGGTGGGCGACAACAGCAGACCACCAAGGCCCAACAGGGATCCGGAGGGTAACGTTCTGGAACAACAACCAGGGAACACAGCCACACAGCTCCAGTGGGTCAGTATAGAAGTCCAGGCAGGAAGCTCTATATCTGGCAACCAGAGAAGTGAGAGATGGGAATATAAGGAGGTTGGGATTGCTGGACAAGAAACAGCTGAGGAGGAGAAGCTACAGATCCCTGAGTGAGCCAAAAAGGATTGCAAGGCAAACCCAGAAAGCTACCATTAATAAACAGCACTGTCTTTAGACATAGAACGCGCAGCCACCCGCTGCGACTTGCTGACCCCGGGTATAACGGAGTCAGGCGCAGCTCTTGACACCCTCGTGACAGCGACATTTCAGCTCTCCTGAGTCTTTTTCAAGCTTGAAAAAGACTCAGGCGAGTTAAAACATCACCTTGTATTGATGCCTAATGAATAAATAACCGCTTTGCCTAGAATTGGAGGAGTGCTGCAGTTTTACTTTTTGAACTTCACTGTCTGGGACTATAGGCCAGGGTTCGACACTGCTTGCACCCACTACTCCCTTGAGGACTAATTCTCTGAAAACACCTATTGAGGTAAACGTAGTGCTGCTCTCCCCTGGAACTTTCTTTCCATAGTAGGAATGCCACCACATACATGCCCCTTTTGAACCCTTAGTAGGTTCATCATGACAATCTCCTCTGGCAGAAAGTACCATAGTCTCAATGCTCTTACAGTAAAGAACCCTCTTTTATTTTGGTGTAACCTTTCCTCTATATATGGCGAATGCCCCCTTGTTATAGTTATTTCTCCTTTCTAACTAATTAGTATTGAGAAAAACATACACTTAAATACTTGGTTCACCATGTATACATTATATCAGGGATGAACAACCTGAAGCCTGGGGGCCACATGCGGCCCACAATGCCATTCTATGCACCCCCAAACCATCCGGTTACAAAAACATACTTCTCTGTGTCTGGTGGCTGCGTAGCATGGGAGCAGTGCCAGATAAGTACAAATGGTGCACTGTGTGTGCACTGTGTGTCCGTTTCTGTAATCCTCTGTAAACCCCTATGTGGCACTCCCATAAACACATAGATGAGGTGAAGAGTTAGTCATGTGGCTATGTTCCTTATAGTTTCATTTTATTTTGGAGACAATGGAAAGAGCCACATTCATGCATGATCTCTTCCTTTCTGGATTGTGAATGGGTACCCCCATTCTCCTAATAGACAGGAGTCCAGGAAGTGGAACCAGCAAGTAGACATTGATGGCATATACTTTCAATGTGGCATTAATGTCTCATATGGTGATACCCCCTTAAGTTTGATTGTGTGGCCCTTAGAATTGGTTCATTCCAGTTTAATGGGTTCAATGTGGTCCATGGACGAGAAAAGGCTGTGTATTTCTGCATTATATAAGTATAAAGCATACAGAAAATTTCAAATCAGAGATACAATATGCATATATAACAATATTTGAAGAATTTATAACGGTGGTGATGCTAACCTGAGTGAGGTCCTGTACTTTGCAATATAGGCGCAAGTGCTACTTGGAGACAGTGTGAATTCAATATTGTATTAGTACAGATAATACAAATCTATTTGTATTTCGAGGGTGCAAAAAGGCAGGGAAAATTAGCTGTGTGTTGTTCACGCCTCAAGTCTTCGCCCTCCTGGCAGTGCACAAGCTGAATGGTCTGTGCACACCTAGAAATGGATGGATTTAATGTTGTGAGGGAGTGTAGGTATAATGTATGTATGCAAGTATATATATATAGGGTGGCAAATCAGTTACTAAATTCTAAGAGGGGGGACTCACAAGTTTGATGTATAGGATATCACTGTTGCATAAAATAATATTTTTTTCAATTTCAGATTGACATACAGTATATTTGAAATTCTGTAATTGTTGATAAAGGTGTGGATAATTTTCCGAGGTGGGCTACACATGCAAAGTCAGGAAGCTGTAAAAAATGTTCATCCCTGCCTTGTGTAGCTGTAGCTTGCATATAAAATCGTATTATAAAGTCCCAATTTCGATATAGTTTTGGGCAATGCTACAAAATATGGACTAGGTCACAAGGGGGGAAGAATTGCATCTGAGACAGGTATCTTTCGTTTGCATACCTAATTTGAAATAATTTAGATGGAGAGAAATATGCCCTATTGACTACATAGATTTGTACAGTTCTGTCTACAGGATTTACTAATAGGAGCGCACCTAGACTTTTCTGTAAATGGTGTCAAAAAGTGACGCAATTTGGGGTATGTAGGTTCAGAGAAAATTTCTGCACCCAGCCCAAAAAGGGTACAAGGCTTACTGGAAAAGCGGGTGTGGCTTCATGGGAAAAAGGCAGGGGCTAAGGTGCAATGTTTTGTGCCAAAAACAGTACCACAATCCTGGCGTAAAATTCTTTCTCAAAGTAAACCAACCAATAGTTATTGTGATTAATCTGATGCAGGTCTAGATTGCATGTCTAAGTTTATCAACAGGCTTAGTAAATATGCCCTAGTGTGTATTTTGTTTTACTTTCTGCTACTCTGCTAAAGATTCCATGGTGTCCAAGGACCACCATTTTATTTGCAATATAGATTAATTTCTTGGTCATAGAAGATAATATATAATAAAGCCTAGAGATACATTTTCTCCTGCTTTTTAAGTAAGGTTTCAAACTAAATTCATTCCTCAGAGTGGTTTCGTTTCAAAAGTCTACAGGCTCATTTTCTATAGCATGACGAAGCTGTAAAAACCGAAACAACTCATTTTTGATATAAACTAAATTCAAGCTGAAGGGACAGGAAGTCTCTGATATCACTAGAGGAGATGATCTGATGAATGTAGTAAATAACCGTTTTCTGCCAACCACTTAAACCTTGTAAATTCCCTATAGCAAGTATTATTAAAAATTAGAGAAAAAATTAGAAGCCTTTAGCCATAAGAACTAATGTTAACCCATGACCGCCTGTTGACTATATACGTCCGGACGGTTGTCCTTCATCTTTGCACAGACGTTTTAAAATGGCCTTGCATAGATTGCAGCTTCACACTAATTGTGCGCCAGCAGGAGTGGGGGGGGGGGGGGGGGGGGGTTGGCTATTACTGACAGCAGGGTTCCCCATAGAGAAGGTAAGGACAGTTTTTCACCGTCTTTGCTTTTCCCATTGCATTATAGATAGTGGTCAACGAGCGCTGTGTATAGCGATAGGAAGCGGCTATGCTGCCTCCTCCTTCAGTCCCAGTGGTCATGTGACTGCCAGAGTCCAGGAGTCTGCGTGAGCTGCTGGGTCTTAGCAGATGCAGATGAGCTCTGCAGTGACATTGTACAGCCCTGTACAATCTCTCTGGGAGCTGTATTCTCCTGTAACCGGGACTACTATGTCACTTACAGGACAAAGCAGCAAAAATTGAAAAAATAAATGTAATGTTAAATGTCCCTCAGGGGTCTTATGTGACCTTTTGGTGGACACAAAGTGTAAAATAAAAAATAAAAGTAAGGAACAAATAAATTTAAAATGAAAAATAAAACAACACTGCCACAACCAGCTTCTAGTCCTGTCCCTGGCAACCATAACCAATGCATCTCATATATTAAAATAACCATTATGGAAAGGCAAAATAATATATATTTGAGCAAAATAATATATATTTGAGATGCATGCTGCGTTATTAACCTCTTACAGACACAGGGCGTTCCTGTACGCCCTGATGTCCTGGTACCTAAGGTACGCCCTGTGTAGGGCCCTGTGTAGTTCCGATCACCGCCGTGCGGCGGGCGGTGATTGGAACAAGGTGCCTGCTCAAATCATTGAGCAGGCACCTTGGTACAATGCCCAGGGGGGTCCTGTGACCCCCCGTGTCGGCGATCGCAGCAAACCGCAGGTTAATTCAGACCTGCAGTTTGCTGCGTTTCCGGGTTATTCGGGTCTCTGGTGACCCGATAACCCGGAATAGGACAGTGATCGGTGGTGTGATAATACACCACCAATCACCGTCATAAGATCCTGAGAGGTGGCGGTCACGCTACCTCTCAGGATCGCTTCTGATTGGCTGGCTGGGCAGGTGGGCGAGCGCAGCGGCAAATTTGAATTGCCGGAACTCCTCTCCCCACTCATACACGTCCGTGGAGCGGAAAGAGAGAGGAGCTCCGACTACTGTGTACGTTTTTTCTGTTATCAGGCACAAATTGGCATATTTGGGTGAGGTAGGGAGAGGTAGATTAGGTAGGGAGAGTTAGGGGAAAAAAAAAAGTTTTTTTATTGTGTTGTAGCACTCAGCTGTGTGACCCTAGACCACCTAGGGGTGCTGCAGCTTGCCCCCCCCACCCCCACACACACATTTTTTGGGGCGCAAGTGTTCTTTTTTCATGCGCTGACTGTGGCCGGCACTCTTAGCGTCCGGCCACTGTTAGCGCATCGCCCACCCCACCGCTGATCAGCGCGTTTAAATCTTTATTTTTTTTCTTTTACACTTTTTGGGAATTTCAATTTATTTAGTTAGTTTCTTTTTTTTTTTTCTGTTAGGTGTAGGGCAAAGTACGCAAACATCAGTCCCCCCCACACACACACACTGAATAAAGTTTTCTACGCACGCACACACACACTCCCCTATGGCCCGCCGGATGTTCTCGGCCGAGGAGGCATACACCCTGCTTGCCTCCGAATCCAAGAGCCCCAGTGAGGACGAGGATGACCCCACTTTCCTCTTGTCATCCACATCCTCCTCATCATCTAGCGATGATGATGTGCCCCCAAGGCAGCGGAGACGCCGCCAGGAGGAGCAAGGGAACCACCATGCCAGGGACCCTGTGGCCCACACTAGTACGAGCAGCTCTGGGGCTCGTACTAGTTTTCCGGCCCACCAGATAAGTCCACCTGAGCCCCCTACCGGTGAACTTGCATTGTGTACCCCAGAGCATTTTGAGCCTGTGATCCAGATTCCCACAGTGGGCTTCACTGAATATGACTATTTTAGGTTTTTTTTCAGTGACCACTTTGTGAATCTGATGGTGGAGCAAACGAACTTGTACACCCAACAGTTCATTGCTCAACACCCGGGCTCCTTTTTGGATAGGTCCGGAGGCTGAACTCCGGTCAGTGCAGCCGAGATAAGGAAGTTTTGGGGCCTTGTGCTGCACATGGGCCTAGTAAAAAAAAACAGTGTCAGGCATTACTGGAGTGGGGACGTCCTCTACCAGACCCCACTTTACAGTACGGCCATGACACGTACCCGGTTTGAGCTCATTCGGAAATGCCTGCATTATGCAGGTAATGCAGCATGTCCCCCCAAGGTGATCCTGCCTATGACCGCCTGTACAAAATCAGGCTGGTCATCGATCACACTTCGGGGCCAAATTTTTGGAGGCCTATGTACCTGGAAGGGAGGTCGCGGTTGATGAGTCTCTTATTGCTTTCAAGTTCAAGGGGAGACTCATTTTCCGCCAGTATGTTCCCTCTAAGCGGGCAAGGTATGGCGTGAAGCTGTACAAACTTTGTGAGAGTACCTCAGGGTACACTTACAAGTTTTGTGTGTACGAGGGGCGAGATTCCCGTATTGAACCCCCAGAATGTTCCCCCACTCTGGGTGTTAGCGGGAAACTTGTGTGGGACCTTATGCACCCATTGCTAGATAAGGGTTACCACCTGTACGTGGATAACTTTTATACTAGTATCCCCTTGTTCCAGTCCCTTGCCGCCAGATCCACGTCTGCTTGTGGGACCGTACGGAAAAATCAACGCGGCCTCCATACCCACCCTCTCCAGGTACCTATCCCCAGAGGTGAGACCCGTGCCCTTACCAGTGGAAACCTGTGGCTGGTCAGATATAAGGACAAGAGGGATGTCCTTGTACTGTCCACAATTCACGGTAACGGCATCACCCCTGTCCCTGTGCGAGGTACCGCTGCAACGGTCCTCAAGCCCGATTGTATCGTCGACTACAATCGGTATATTGGAGGAGTTGCTCTCTCTGATCAAGTCCTCGAGCCATATAACGCCATGCACAAAACCTGGGCATGGTACAAAAAAGTTGCGGTCTACTTGGTACAGGTAGCCTTGTACAACTCTTTTGTGCTGTCACGGAGCGCTGGCAACACAGGGAAATTTCTCCAGTTCTATGAGGCAGTCCTCAAGGCCCTGATCTTTTCTGATCGGGAAAGAGCAGGCCAGAGTACCTCGGGAACTGGAGGCGCCCGGATCCTCCCTGGCCAACACTTTCCAGGTGTGGTCCCCCATACTGGAAAGAAGGGACAGTCCCAAAAAAAAGTGCAGAGTGTCACATGAGGAGGATACGGAAGGACACCACCACTCAGTGTGACACTGTCACGGATGGTGTTGCAGAAAACTGGAAGCTATAAAGAAACATCCGAATGACTAGATCCCAAACTAAGGAACATATGGGTGAGCCCTATAAAACCCCTAGAGCTCTCCCTGACTGCTTTGCCCATGCAAAGATCTTTATGATAGATAATTGCATGCCCTCGTACCTAGACTGAGTGACACCTGAAAACCCTATAATAGTGAGGGGACACGACCACCGGCTCCCTGCACTTAATACGGAGGGAGTCAGGGTCATCTAGAATCAAGCCAGCACGGAAACACAAATAAAGGAAAAGACTTATCTGAGGAACCAGCAGTTGCAGCCTCTTGCAGTGAACACAATCCAGGAAGTAGTATAAACCGCAAAGTGAGTCAGTATGGGAGGGAATATAAAGGGAGGCGATCAGTGTAAATAGATGACAGCTGGGAGAAGGAAAAGAGATGACAAAGTGAAACCAAAACAAAGAACATCATGCAAGGGGTACAGAAGAACGTCTGCCACAGCTTCTCAGAGAGCTGGCGGTGACAGTACCCCTCCCTCTACGAGTGGACTCCGGACACTCAGAGCCCACCTTCTCAGGATGGGACCTATGGAAAGCCCTGATAAGAAGTGTGGCCTTAATGTCCGCCACTGGGACCCACATCCTCTCCTCAGGACCATAACCCTCCCAATGAACGAGGTACTGGAGAGAACCGCGGATAATGCGAGAATCCACAATCCTAGAGACCTGAAATTCAAGATTACCATCAACAACAATCGGAGGAGGAGGCAAAGAGGAGGGTACAGTGGGTTGGACATACGGTTTTAATAGGGACCTGTGAAAAACATTATGGATCTACCAAGTCTGAGGAAGATCAAGACGGAAGGCAACGGGATTGATGACGGACAAGATCTTGTAAGGCCCAATAAACTTAGGACCCAACTTCCAGGAGGGAACCTTCAGTTTGATATTCTTTGTAGACAACCACACCAGACCACCCACATTCAGGTCCGGACCAGGCACACGTCTCTTATCCGCCACACGCTTATATGTCTCACTCATCCTCTTCAGATTACCCTGAATCTTTTGCCAAATAAATGACAAAGACGAGGAAAATCTCTCCTCATCAGGTAAACCATAAGACCCCTCTCCAGAGAATGTCCCAAACTGCGGATGAAACCTATATGCACCAAAAAATGGTAACTTATCCGAGGACTCCTGGCGACTGTTATTTAAAGCAAACTCAGCAAGGGACAAAAATGAACACCAATCCTCCTGATTCTCTGCCACAAAACAGTGCAGATATGTCTCCAGATTCTGATTGAGGCGTTCGGTCTGGCCATTCGACTGCGGGTGAAAAGCAGAAGAGAACGATAACCGGACCCCCAAGCGAGAACAGAAGGCGTTCCAGAATCTGGAAACAAACTGCGTGCCCCTATCAGAAACTATGTCTGAAGGAATGCCATTCAATTTGACAATGTGATCAACAAATGCTTGCGCCAGCGTTTTAGCATTGGGTAACCCAGGAAAGGGAATGAAATGCGCCATTTTGCTAAAACGGTCCACTACCACCAGAATCACAGTCTTCCCCTAGGAATGAGGCAGGTCCATAATGAAGTCCATGGACAGATGCGTCCAAGGACGGGAAGGAATGGGTAACGGGAGGAGAGAACCCGATGGCCGTGAATGAGGGACCTTGGCACGAGCCCAGGTCTCACAGGCTGCCACGAAACCCTCAACCGTCTTACGAAGAGCCGGCCACCAGAATCTCCGAGCAATGAGATCCACTGTGGCTCTACTCCCCGGGTGCCCAGCAAGGACAGTATCGTGGTGCTCCTTAAAAACCTTGTGTCGTAAAGCGAGAGGCACAAACAACCTCCCAGGAGGACAAAGATCAGGAGCCTCTGCCTGGGCTGCCTGAACCTCTGCCTCCTAATAAGGATAAAGAGCAGAGACGACCACCCCTTCAGCCAAAATGGGACCCGGATCTTCAAAGTTCCCCCCTCCAGGAAAACAACGTGACAGGTCATCAGCCTTCACATTTTTAACCCCAGGGCGGAACGTGACAACAAAATTAAAGAATAAAGAAAAGAATAAAGACCATCTGGCCTGTCTCGGATTCAGGCGCTTGGCTGATTCCAAGTAGGCCAGATTCTTATGGTCGGTAAACACGGTAATAG
This sequence comes from Bufo bufo, assembly GCF_905171765.1. Taxonomy (NCBI): domain Eukaryota; kingdom Metazoa; phylum Chordata; class Amphibia; order Anura; family Bufonidae; genus Bufo; species Bufo bufo. The sequence goes on along the minus strand of NC_053392.1, from coordinate 462,446,702 downwards.
GGTGTCTGGCTCCCTCTAGCCAATGGCGCCATTCCTCAAAAGCTCATTTGATGGCCAACAACTCTCTATCTCCCACATAGTAATTTCTCTCTGCGGAGGAGAGTTTCCTTGAGAAAAAGGCACACGGTCGCCATTTGGCAGGAGAGGGACCCTGAGACAAGACCGCACCCACACCCACCTCAGAAGCATCCACCTCAACAATGAAAGACAGAGAGACATCAGGTTGTACCAAGATGGGAGCGGAAGAAAAACTCTCTTTGATACTAGAAAAGGCCTTAAGCGCATCTACCGACCAGGAGGAAAAATCTACCCCCTTCTTAGTCATATCAGTGAGTGGCTTAACAACAGAGGAATAATTCAAAATGAACTTCCTGTAATAATTGCCAAAACCCCAAAACCGCATCAGCGCCTTCTGATTCTCAGGAAGCTACCAATCAAGCACAGCGCGGACCTTCTCAGGGTCCATGCGAAAACCATAAGCGGAGAGAAGAAAACCCAGAAATTGCATTTCTGGAACCGCAAACACACATTTTTCCAGTTTAGCGTACAATTTATTCTCCCGCAGAATGAGCAAGACCTGACGTAGGTGGTCCCTATGAGTTTTGAAATCAGGAGAAAAAAAATCTAAATGTCATCTAGATACACCAGTACAAATTTCCCCATTAAATGATAAAAAATGCTGTTCACAAAATGTTGGAAGACGGCTGGTGCATTCATCAAACCAAAGGGCATAACCAAATTCTCGAAAATGGCCCTCAGGGGTATTGAAGGCCGTCTTCCATTCGTCCCCTTCCCTGACCCTGACTAGGTTGTATGCCCCTCTTAAATCCAACTTAGAAAAAACTTTAGCCCCAACAATCTGGTTAAAGAGGTCCGGGATCAGAGGAAGCGGATAAGGGTCACGAATTGTGATACAGTTCAGCTCCCTGAAATCCAGACATGGTCTTAAAGAACCATCTTTTTTCTTAACAAAAAAAAAAAACTGCGGCAACAGGTGACTTCGAGGGTCGGATCTGTCCCTTTCTCAGGCTCTCAGACTCTTTCAGGTTGGGAGAGATTATATAAACGTGATTTTGGCAGCTTGGCGCCTGGGATCAGATTAATAGGGCAATCGTACTCCCGGTGAGGGGGCAGCTCCTGGATACCACTCTCTGAAAACACATCTGAAAATTCAGAGAGAAAAGATGGTACAGTCTTGGTATAAACCTCTGAAAGAGACGCCGTGAGGCAATTCTCTCTGCAAAAGTCACTCCAACCATTTATTTGCCTTGCTTGCCAATCAATGGTGGGGTTATGTTTAGTGAGCCAGGGTAGCCCCAACACTAGAGGAGTAGGTAATCTGCTTTCTGCAAACTACAGAATCAGGGCTCATGCACATGACAGTATTTTGCGTTCAGTATACTGGACGTTTTTTGAGTTCAGTATGCGGAACATATACTAAACCATTCATTTCAATGGTTCAGCAAAAAATACTGAAGTGTCTCCGTGTGCATTCCGTTTCAGTATTTCCGTACCGTGAAAAGATAGAACATGTCCTATTCTTGTCCGCAAATCACGGTGCTTGGCTCCATTCAAGTCAATAGGTCCGCAAAAAAAATGGAACACCTCCGGAAATGCATCCGTATGTCTTCCGTATCCGTTCCGTTTTTGCTGAACCGTCTATTGAAAATGTTATGCCCAGCCCAATTTTTTTCTATGTAATTACTGTATACTGTATATGGCATACGGAAAAACGGAATGGAAACGGAAACACAACTGAAACAAAAAACGGAACAACGGATCCGTAAAAAACGGACCGCAAAACACTGAAAAAGCCATACTGTCGTGTGCATGAGGCCTCAGGGCAAAAAATATTGAGTTTTGTTTGGCTGTTAACCAGGGTGCATTTGATTTAAATCAAAATTATTTAAATCACGATTAAAATTACTAGTCAGTAAAGGTTGATTTAAATCATAGTTTTCTACATAAAGACTAATTCTTGCTGGTATAACTTATAATATGCAAGTAGATGAAGATTTTTAGAATAACAACTTTTCATATTATTTTGATTAGGTTGATTCTGCATTCATAGGTTTGTAGAAGTTAGGATTAAGGTATTTTTCTCAACTCTGTTCATATTATAACATTTTTGCTGTGAAGAAGAGGCATGTGATCTCTGCTGTGTCAAATTCAGTTTTGAGAACTGCAAAAGTAAACCAAGCATCTGTGATAATATCTTGTAGGCAGAGAAACTGCCCAATAATCTTACAAAAACCTCTGGAAGAGTATGACATTGTGAATGGATTAATGGAATTTATTTACCCAAAAAATTACACATATAGAAACATAGAATGTGTCGGCAGATAAGAACCATTTGGCCCATCTAGTCTGCCCAATATACCAAATACTATGAATAGCCCCTGGCCCTATCTTATATGACGGATGGTCCTATGCCTATCCCATGCATGCTTAAACTCCTTCACTGTATTTGCAGCTATCACTTCTGCAGGAAGGCTATTCCATGCATCCACTACTCTCTCAGTAAAGTAATACTTCCTGATATTACTGATATTACTTATAAACCTTTAAACCTCTAATTTAAAACTATGTCCTCTTGTAGCAGATTTTCTTCTTTTAAATATTCTCTCCTCTTTTACCTTGTTAATTCCCTTTATGTAATACTGCTCAAAAAAATAAAGGGAACACTTAAACAACACAATGTAACTCCAAGTCAATCACACTTCTGTGAAATCAAACTGTCCACTTAGGAAGCAACACTGAGTGACAATCAATTTCACATGCTGTTGTGCAAATGGGATAGACAACAGGTGGAATTATAGCCAATTAGCAAGACACCCCCAATAAAGGAGTGGTTCTGCAGGTGGTAACCTCAGACCACTTCGCAGTTCCTATGCTTCCTGGGTGATGTTTTGGTCACTTTTGAATGCTGGCGGTGCTTTTACTCTAGTGGTAGCATGAGACGGAGTCTACAACCCACACAAGTGGCTCAGGTAGTGCAGCTTATCCAGGATGGCACATCAATGCGAGCTGTGGCAAGAAGGTTTGCTGTGTCTGTCAGCGTAGTGTCCAGAGCATGGAGGCGCTACCAGGATACAGGCCAGTACATCAGGAGACGTGGAGGAGGTCAACAACCCAGCAGCAGGACCGCTACCTCCGCCTTTGTGCAAGGAGGAACAGGAGGAGCACTGCCAGAGCCCTGCAAAATGACCTCCAGCAGGCCACAAATGTGCATGTGTCTGCTCAAAAGGTCAGAAACAGACTCCATGAGGGTGATATAAGGGCCCGACGTCCACAGGTGGGGGTTGTGCTTACAGCCCAACACCGTGCAGGACGTTTGGCATTTGCCAGAGAACACCAAGATTGGCAAATTCGCCACTGGCGCCCTGTGCTCTTCACAGATGAAAGCAGGTTCACACTGAGCACATGTGACAGACATGACAGAGTCTGGAGACGCCATGGAGAATGTTCTGCTGCCTGCAACATCCTCCAGCATGACCGGTTTGGCATTGGGTCAGTAATGGTGTGGGGTGGCATTTCTTTGGAGGGCCGCACAGCCCTCCATGTGCTCGCCAGAGGTAGCCTGAGCTACCATTAGGTGCCGTGCCATTAGGTACCGAGATGAGATCCTCAGACCCATTGTGAGACCATATGCTGGTGCGGTTGGCCCTGGGTTCCTCCTAATGCAAGACAATGCTAGACCTCATGTGGCTGGAGTGTGTCAGCAGTTCCTGCAAGACGAAGGCATTGATGCTATGGACTGGCCCGCCCGTTCCCCAGACCTGAATCCAATTGAGCACATCTGGAACATCATGTCTCGCTTTATCCACCAACGTCACGTTGCACCACAGACTGTCCAGGATTAGGCAGATGCTTTAGTCCAGGTCTGGGAGGAGATCCCTCAGGAGACCGTCCGCCACCTCATCAGGAGCATGCACAGGCGTTGTAGGGAGATCATACAGGCACGTGGAGGCCACACACACTACTGAGCCTCATTTTGACTTGTTTTAAGGACATTACATCAAAGTTGGATCAGCCTGTAGTGTGTTTTTCCACTTTAATTTTGAGTGTGACTCCAAATCCAGACCTCCATGGGTTGAAAAACTTGATTTCCATTTTTTTTTTTTGCGTGATTTTGTTGTCAGCACATTCAACTATGTAAAGAACAGAGTATTTCAGAAGAATATTTAATTAATTCAGATCTAGGATGTGTTATTTTTGTGTTCCCTTTATTTTTTTGAGCAGTGTATTTAAAAGTTTCTATCATATCCCCTCTGTCTCGTCTTTCTTCCAAGCTATACATGTTAAGGTCCTTTAATATTTCCTGGTAAGTTTTGTCCTGCAATCCATGTACTAGTTTAGTAGCTCTTCTCTGAACTCTCTCCAAAGTATCAATATCCTTCTTGAGATATGGTCTCCAGTACTGCGCACAGTACTCCAAATGAGGTCTCATTAGTGCTCTGTAGAGTGGCATGAGCACCTCCCTCTTTCTATTGACAATGCCTCTCCCTATACACCCAAGCATTCTGCTAGCATTTCCTGCTGCTCTATGACATTGTCTGCCTACCTTTAAGTCTTCTGAAATAATGACCCCTAAATCCCTTTCCCCAGATACTGGAGGTTAGGACTGTATCACTGATTTTATATTCTGCTCTTGGGTTTTTACGCCCCAGGTGCATTATCTTGCACTTATCAACATTACATTTTAGTTGCCAGATTTTTGACCATTCCTCTGGTTTTCCTAAATCCTTTTCCATTCGGTGTATCCCTCCAGGAACATCAACCCTGTTACAAACCTTTGTGTCATCAGCAAAGACAAAGACACACCTTTCCATCAAGGCCTTCTGCAAATTCGCTGAGAAAGATATTAAACAATATGGGTCCCAGAACAGAATTTTCCTAAATCCTTTTCCATTCGGTGTATCCCTCCAGGAACATCAACCCTGTTACAAACCTTTGTGTCATCAGCAAAGACAAAGACACACCTTTCCATCGAGGCCTTCTGCAAATTCGCTGAGAAAGATATTAAACAATATGGGTCCCAGAACAGATCCCTGAGGTACCCCACTGGTAACAAGACTATGGTCTGAATATACTCCATTGACTACAACCCTCTGTTGTCTGTCCCTCAGCCACTGCCTAATCCATTCAACAATATGGGAGTCCACGTACAGCCTTATTCTACATAATTAAAAAACTAATCTTTATTTCATGATGGAATAACCTTTGGATTGTAATATATTTTCCTCAAAAAGCATTTTATATAAAAAAAAAAATCTGATTTACCGTATTTTTCACTTTATAAGACGCACTTTCCCCCCCCCAAAAGTGGGGGGGGGAATGGCCGTGCGTCTTATAAAGCGAATACTTTGCTGGCCGCTATGCTGCACAAAAGTATCAGTGTGGAGGGAGGAGGCTGGGACACTCATGGTGGAGCACGGTGCAGTGACTCTACTCTAATACACCGGGCCCCGCAACTGTTAAACATTCAATCTGATCTATATCTAATTGTATAGCTCTGTACGGTATTTACTGTAGTACCGTAAGTATAGCATTAATTCCCTCGGTCATGCGCCGCTTGCCGCACCTCCTTCCTCATGCGCCGTCTGCTCCAGCTCCCTCTGTCATGCGCCGCCTGCCCCAGCTCCCTCTGTCATGCGCCGCCTGCCTGTTCATTCATAAAGTGAGATAAGCAGGCAGGCGGCGCATGAGGAGGGAGCTGGGGCAGGCGGCGCATGACAGAGGGACCTGGAGCAGGCAGCGCATGAGGAGGGAGCTGCGGCAGGCGGCGCATGACCGAGGGAGATGCCGGTCTGCGCCGTCTTAATGCTATACTTACGGTACTACAGTAAGTACCGTACAGAGCATATACAATAAGATATAGATCAGATTGAATGTTTAACAGTTGCGGGGCCCGGTGTATTAGAGTAGAGTCACTGCACCGGGCCCCGCCATGATCGTCCCCGCCTCCTCCCTCCACACTGATGCATCTGATGGGGGATCTGTAGATGACACTTATGGGGATCTGTGGATGACATAAGTGTCATCCACAGAGCCCCATAAGTGTCATCCACAGATCCCCCATCAGTGTAATGCACAGATCCCCCCTCAGTGTAATGCACAGATCCCCCCTCAGTGTCATTCACAGATCCCCCCTCAGTGTCATTCACAGATCCCCCCTCAGTGTCATTCACAGATTCCCCCTCAGTGTCATTCACAGATCCCCCCTCAGTGTCATTCACAGATCCCCCCATCAGTGTCATCCACAGATCCCCCATCAGTGTCATCCACAGATCCCCCATCAGTGTCATCCACAGATCCCCCATAACAGTGCGTCATCCACAGATGCCCCCGTAACAGTGCGTCATCCACAGATCCCCATAACAGTGCGTCATCCACAGATTCCCATAACAGTGCGTCATCCACAGATCTAGGGCTGAAACGATTACTCGATTAAATCGAGTAATTCGACACAAAAAAATCCTCGATGCAAATTTTTTGCATCGAAGATTCGTTTGTGTCATGTGACCACGGAGCCTGAGTGAAGCGCTTGCTATTACTCCCGCTCCATGGTCTCCCGCGGCGCTTAGAATACTTACCTTTCCAGCAGGCGGCCTCCGGACACTCCACAGTACGTCCATGGTCCCGTGCTGCTCTGACCTCCTGACGTACGCACGCCGTGACCTGACGCACTGTGTGACGTCAGGAGCAGAGCAGCGCAGAACGATGGAGTGTCGGCAGCGCCCCTGCTGGAAAGGTAAGTTGGTGAAACCGAGGGGGTGGGGGCGCAACTAAGGCCAGGCGCCTGGAGTGCACAGCGTCATAGAAACCAGTGACGCTGTGCAATCCGGGTGTCAGGAGGAGCATGGCAGCAGAGCTGATGGCACAATGGGGGCAGAGCTGATGGCACAATGGGGGCAGAGCTGATGGCACAAGGGGGCAGAGCTGATGGCACAAGGGGGCAGAGCTGATGGCACAATGGGGGCAGAGCTGATGGCACAATGGGGGCAGAGCTGATGGCACAATGGGGGCAGAGCTGATGGCACAATGGGGGCAGAGCTGATGGCACAATGGGGGCAGAGCTGATGGCACAATGGGGGCAGAGCTGATGGCACAAGGGGGCAGAGCTGATGGCACAAGGGGGCAGAGCTGATGGCACAAGGGGGCAGAGCTGGTGGCACTGGGGTGAGGGAGAGCTGATGGCACAAGGGGGCAGAGCTGATGGCACTGGGTGGGGAGAGCTGATGGCACTGGGTGGGGAGAGCTGATGGCACTGGGGGGAACTGATGCACTTGGGCTGATCGCACAGTGGGGAACAAAGGGTGTTGGGGACTAATGGCAGGGGGTCTGCGTTTTTATAAAGGAAAACAGTCTATTATTTTTTTCTTATTAGATTACTCGATTAATCGTAAAAAATAATCGATAGAATACTCGATTACTAAAATAATCGTTTACTGCAGCCCTACACAGATCCCCATAACAGTGCGTCATCCACAGATCCCCATAACAGTGCGTCATCCACAGACCACCATTAGTTCAAAAGCTACCAAAAGCACACCTTTTGGTTCAAAATATTTTTTTCTTATTTTCCTCCTCAAAAACCTAGGTGTGTCTTATCATCAGGTGCGTCTTATAAAGCAAAAAATACGGTAAATCAAAAAAATCTTTTTTTTTTTTTTTTTAATCATTGATTTTTATCCACCCTGCTGTTAACCCTTGCTTTGTTACATGAAAAAATGGATTAAAATGGAAAATGTGCCAAAAAATTTAAATTCTTAAATTTCATCTCCATTTGCAAATAACTCTTGTGGAACACCTAAAGGGTTAAGAAAGTTTGTAAAATCTGTTTTGAATACCTTGAGGGGTGTAGTTTCTTAGATGGGTTCACTTTTTAATGGAGTTTCTACTCTAGAGGTGCATCAGGGGGGCTTCAAATGGGACATGGTGTAAATAAACCAGTCCAGCAAAATCTGCCTTTCAAAAACCACACGGCGCTCCTTTCCCTCTACACCCTACAGTGTGCCAGTACAGTAGTTTACGACCAGGGCCAGTGCTACCATAAAGCAGACCAAGCGGCTGCCTTAGGGCGCACCCTGGGGGAGGGCGGAAAAATGAACCTTCTTCTTTTTTATTTATTTTTTATTACTTACTTGTGAGTTGCGGCCCAGCGCCACCGGCCTCCCGCCCCAGCCTGCGTGCGCCGTGCGGCCCCGGCCCTCACTCACAGAGTGGCACGGGCCCGGAAGCACGGAAATACGGTCACGGGGTCAGGCCAGGGGGGTGCGACTGGCGAGTGGCAGCGGGCGGCAGCAGGGACTGGAGCTGACTGTGTCTGTGAGTCTGACTCACACACAGACAGATTGCCGTAACAGCAGGACAGGTGGGTAGGTGATCACTGACGAGCGCACTAGCGCCAGAGTGCATGGCATAAATGTGTTTTAAAAAAATTATTACACAAACAATCATAAATGGAGGGGGGGATGGTGACAGTGACATGATGGGTGGAGGGATAATGTCTGTAGTCTGTGACATGGGGATGGGGCCAGGGCTGTCCCGGGGAGGATGATGTGCAATGGGGGGGATGTGACACAATAGGGGGTAATGATGTGATCATGATGTGACTTGAAGGGGGTTATGTGACATGGTTTAAAGGGGGAGAAATGTGACATGGATGGAGGGGAAGAAATGTGACATTGAGGCCTTGAGGGGGAGAAATCTGACATTGAGGGGGTGAAATGTGGCATGGAGGGGGAGAAATCTGACATGGGGGAGAAATCTGACATGGGGGTGATGTGACAGAGGGGATTATGTAAAAAAGGAGGGGGAGAAATGTGATATGGAGGGGGATAAATGTGACATGGGGGGATAAATGTGACATGGAGGGCTAATGTGACATAGGTGGTGATTTGACATGGAGGGGGATAAATGTGACATGGGGGGCTGATGGCTGACATGGGGGCATGATGGCTTACATGGGGGCATGATGGCTGACATGGGGGGATGATGGCTGACATGGGGGCATGATGGCTGACATGGGGGGATAATGGCTGACATGGGGGGATAATGGCTGACATGGGGGGATAATGGCTGACATGGGAGGCTAATGGCTGACATGGGGATATGATGGCTGACATGGGGGGCTGATGGATGGGGGCTGATGTCTGACATGGGGGTCTGATCTGAGGCATTGGGGGTCTGATCTGAGGTCTGATTAACATTGGGGGTCTGATTGCTGGTCTGACCTGAGGTGTAATGGAAAATATTATTTTCTTATTATCCTCCGCTAAAACCTAGGTGCGTCTTAGAGGGCAAAAAATACGGTCCTCAAACCAGTAATTATCTAAAGCAGAGAGAAGATACCAGGACCACACAGAGGAGAAGCCAGCTGCTGCAGACGGGACCAGGGCCAGGTAAGCTGCGAGGTGTGGGGGGGGGCGCCAAAATTTTGCTTTGCCTGTGTTGGCAAAAATCCTTGCACCGGCCTTGTTTACCACCACATATGGTGTGTTTCTGCAAACTATAGAATCAGGGCCATAAATAATGAGTTTTGTTTGGCTGTTAACCCTTGCTTTGTTACTGGAATAAAATTATTAAAATGGAAAATTTGCCCAAAAATCTAAATTCTGAAATTTTAACTCCATTTGCCATTAACTCTTGTGGAACACCTAAAGGGTTAACGACGTTTGTAAAATCAGTTTTGAATACCTTGAGGGGTGTAGTTTCTAGAATGGGGTCATTTTTGGGTGGTTTTTATTATGTAAGCTTCACAAAGTGACTTCAGACCTGAACTGGCCCTTAAAAAGTGGGTTTTTGAAAATTTCAGAAACATTTCAAGATTTGCTTCTAAACTTCTAAGCATTGTAACAATTCCCAAAAAATTCAATGGCATTCCCAAAATGATCCAAACATGAAGTAGACATATGGGGAATGTAAAGTAATAAATATTTTTGGAGGTGTTACTATATATTATGGAAGTAGAGAAATTGAAACTTGGAAATTTGCAAATTTTTCAAAATTTTTGGTAAATTTTGTATTTTTTTATAAATAAAAATGAATTTTTCTAACTCCATTTTACCAGTGTCATGAAGTACAATATGTGACGAAAAAACTGTCTCAGAATGGCTTGGATAAGTCAAAGCGTTTTAAAGTTATCACCACATAAAGTGACACTGGTCATATTTGCAAAAAATGGCTTGGTTCTTAAGGTGAAAATGGTAGGAAGTGCTCTAGAAAGCCCTTTTTCAGTTTAGCAGTGTCCGTAAAATACAGATGACAAACGGAGAGCAAAAAACAAACACAAATTCTTCGAGGACAACGTCATGGATGAAATACTGATGGACTTAATGTCTTCTGATGGACCTTGTTATGGTCACAGACGTATGAATAAGGCCTAAATCCACTATGGCTTTATCATTTGGTTTCTTCTCTGGACATGCACAGTCTCCCTGGGGAGTGATAGCATATACATTACTCAGACCAAATGGATATGACCAGGAATTAAACCAGAGGATAAAATCATGGCGCATTTACTTTGCAAGGGCTATATATGCAGTAAGCACAGATGTCAACAGTCCTGAATTCACAGGGACTGTCACTCATTTTCAAAGACAGTCCCTGCAAATTCAGGCTGGGTGAGGTTTATGTAAGCTCAATACATAAATGGGTGGTCTTTCACCTGGTTTGGGGATGTTCCCAGGGGTGGGGTCTATTTGTCCCTAACTGACCAAAAGCAATGAAAGTAGGAATAGAAGAACTGAGTATTTGGAGTAGAGAGCTGTACAGCATGAACATGGGTGAGTGATCTCACAAACTGAGAGCACAGACAGTCTGGCGTGTGATCGATGAGTGTTAGAGATCACTAACCCATGTCCCTACTAATAGCTCTCTCTCCCAGATCATCATCTCCTTCATTTTTGCTCCAGTGTGGCCGGACTAGAGGGCGTAGCCTGGGGGGAGGCCGGCATGACGCAGGTGGGGCGTCAGCGAACCCCTACCAGGTCAGGATTTGGGGTTCAAAAGTGAGGGGTGGAGTAAGGAAGAAGGGCCTTTAATAAGGGGTGGCGGGATAGAGGTGGCAGCCATTTTAGGAAAAGATAGGGCAGACAGGGATAATATATCAAGCAGCTCCCACCCACCCTCCCTTCTTGTTTCTAGTCGTTGTTATTATTGTCTGTGGTTGGAGGAGGTTGTTTTTTGTTTTTCAGGTCACAGCAGAAGGGAGTACAAGTTTACCGTCACGGCAGTGTAGGTGGCGGGAGGTCCTCGGAGTTGGTGGAATAACAGGTTATGGAGGATGGGAGGGCTCCATGGTTGCAGCTGGACTCCCATGGTTGGTATTTGCGGGGTTGGCGTTTTAGATCCATCAGTGGTGCCTCTGAGCTGGCGCTCATCGGCTGTGGGCAAAAGATGGAGTACCCCGCGGTTTAAGATTTTGTATATTAAACATTTTGGGGCTTCGAGGACCTCCCTAAATTACATGTTGGTGGTAATGACCTCGGGGCGAGACCTTTCAGGGAGCTAATTAGGGACATAAAATTTGATGTTTTACGGATTTGGTGATTATTCCCAGTAACAGTTTGGTCAGATGTGGTTTATAGGCATGTGTGGCGTGGGGCTCAGTAGAACAATTGATTGAATAAGGCATGGATAAAGGTCAACCAGGCAGTGGGAAAATTCATGTTAAGAAATGGTGCCGTGGTTGTACGCAATGCTGAGTTGGAACAAGGCTCTGGTGCGTTTTGGCGGAGTGATGGGGTGCATCTAAATGCAATCAGTATGGATCTCTGGAACTTGGGTTTGCAAGGGGGCATTGAAACAGCATTAGGAACTTGGAGGGACACTCATGCTTAAGGTGTCAAGCACGGGCGTTCTTGGCGGCGGGAGGTCCTCGGAGTTGGACTCCCATTGTTGGTATTTGCGGGGTTGGGGTTTTAGGTCCATCAGTGGTGCCTCCGAGCTGGCGCTCATCGGCTGGGGGCAAAAGATGGAGTACCCCGCGGTTTAAGGTTTTGTATATTAAACATTTTGGGGCTTCGAGGACCTCCCTGATCATTAATAGGTTTTATAGGTTATACATATGTTGGGGGAAGAATGTTGTCATATGCCGTTGCATATGGGATGGTTATTATATATTTTCAAGGAAAGTTTTAATTTATGTATTAATAAACGGCTGCTGTGGCCAATTCATTCCAACCTGGTGTATGTGTCGTTATTCGGGGGTATGGTGGGTGTTGTGGAAATTTTATTAGGATGTGTTTTTAATATATTGTGTATTGTCATCATGTCTCTCAGTGTCAGGGTAAACCATTGGAGTGGATATCTTTCTGTGTATGTGGAGACACAGCTGCCGGGCGCAGAGGTCTCAGTCGACGAATGGTGCAATGTGCTATGTACTGGGCTGTGGGCTGGGGGAGGCTGATGTGTTCAGCAGAGCAGTGTTTTCTTGGCTGATGTATGGACGCCGGCTAGGGCCCCCGCGCAAGACGCGGATTTATTGGTTTGGCGTGGATGCATTTGTTAAGAGAACAATATATGAAAGGAACGTGCGTTTGTTGTCTCTAGTGCGCCTGATCAGCCGCTGGAGATAATGACGTTGTCCTGTAAATAAACATGCATGAGGATCATAGTAACTTTATTTGGCATTGATCACTGAGCAAGTCTGGATAAAGTTAACTCCAGTGGTAATGGGAGGTTATAGTATACATGTGTTTGTTAGCTGGCTATGTTATTTTAAATGCTTATCTTCCTATGTCATCACTTCCTGCATCCTTGTTACATGAAGTAAGTGGTCGGGTGACGGGCCAGCCCATTTTCTATTGTTACACCTTTTGTGAGTAAGAAATAAAAGTGAAAGAGACTGGGCAGGAGGAAGGCAGTGCTCAGCAGATCTGAACATGAGAACACCTTTGTCTGTGTCGTGAAGAGATTTACCTTTCCTTACACAAAGTCTGATGTGAGCGGATTTCTACTACAAATATTTCTATTACATGGGGGATCGGCTTGTGAGTGAGCACGATAGTCCATACCAGCGTCATGTGCTTCACTGCGCACACAGCCTCTGCCAAGTAAATAGCCTATAGATTTAAACTGTTATCCCCTCTTTTTTATTCTGGACATACTGTAATATAGCAAAGCACATACAAGCATGACAAAGAGATGGGCTTTCTCCTCAGTGCATGTGTATTACTGGCAGACTTCATAGCTATGGACCTGCCCGCAGGTCTCCAATGAACTGCATTGAGGATTCTATATTAACAGGGCTGTCAAACAAAAAAAGGAAGGAGCACTAAAACATCTTTCTAAGCCAAGAAGACCATATATATTACCAACCATGCCTTATTTTCTGCTTCAGCTTACTAACAACATGCTCCAGATTGAGTAAATCATAGGCTGTTACATTAAGGGTCCATTCACACATCCATATGTGTTTTGCGGATCCACAGATCCCCGGATCCGCAAAACACGGACACCGGCAATGTGCGTTCCGCATTTTGTGGACTGCACATCGCCGACACTATAATAGAAAATGCCTAATCTTGTCCGCAATTGCAGACAAGAATAGGACATGTTCTATTTTTTTCGGGAACGGAATTGCGGACCGGAAGTGCGGATCCGCATTTCCGGATCCGGGCAGCACATCGTGCGGCCCCATAGAAATGAATGGGTCCGCAATTCCGTTCCGCAAAATGCGGAACAGAATTGCGGACGTGTGAATGGAGCCTATGAGTGAAATAGATACTGTAAATCCAGATAGGTTAAAGACAGGGGCACAGCTATAGGGGAAGCGGCTGCTTTGGGGCCCAAACTGAGAAGGGGCCCACCCAATAGGAGGACCCCCTCAACAACATTATAAAATTACATTATATACATAGACACTGTAGGAAATAGATGGAGCGGCTGCAATGCCTCGTCTGAGAGACCAATTTTGACTAGCTGTTCAAAAATTTGCTGTGGGACCCAGTCATTTCTAGTTACGCCACTGTTTAAAGAAGATATATTACTGAGACCAAATAGATCCAAGGCCTCCTATCCATTTAGCAGAAATATTTTAAATTGACGCCAGTTAACCTCAAAGCTGGAAAGCAAACCAAAGATTATATCAAATGACCTCTCCAGAATTTACAGAAAAGTCAATGTCAAAACTAGAAATAACTGAGCCCCGCAGCAAATTTTTGAACAGGGCCGCCCCCACCAGAAACTTCTTAGCAAAACCCTCTGCTTGTGCAACGCTTTCTCCTGTGGCTTGTAAAGATTGCTCTCTCAGACGAGGCCCTGCAGCCACTCCGTCTGCTTCCTACAGTGTCACTGTATATAATGTCATTGTATAATACTGTTGAGGGGGCCCTGATAATAAAATATTTTAGTCCTTACTCTGGGTGGGCCCCTTCTGAGTTCAGCCCCAAAGCAGCCGCTTCCCCTGCTTCCCCTATAGCTGATCTTTGTATTTTTTGCTTTAGCAATGATATGGTTGTAACTATCAGGTAAGTGTGTATCTTTTGTATCTTGGTGTTTTGGGGGCTTCTAAAGAACTTACTAGTTCCCCATACAAATAGTTTAAAATCACAATGAATTAGCAATTTAACTATTGCACTTAAAGGCTATGTACACCTTTGGGGGCATTTTTTTTTATTATTATTGCATTGTGCTTATTTTGAGCTAAAATCTTTTTTTTTATTGGTCTTTAATAAAAAAATAAATTTGAATCCTTTTTTGTCTACAGAGCTGAGATGCTGTAGTAGCAGCCTGTGGTCTTTTCCGTCATCTGGGGAGCAGACGGACTCTTTATCTTTGCTCTCTGACTTTATAAACACTCATTATAGCTCAGTTCTTATCTTACTGATAAGAATGTGGCTTAAATAAGTGTTTGTGACCTCTTAGTAGTTTAGAGATAAGAGTTATTAGATGACCATCAAAAAGTGAACGTGAAAGTACCAGTGACACAGTTAGAAAAACAGTTAACCCTTTGTGACAGTATGGCTCAATAATTTTTAATAAAGGCCAATTGAAAACATGATTTTTAGCCAAAAATTTGTAAAAGGAAAATGCCAAGGTAGTATTTACTGTGTAAGCATAGGATTCATAGTGTTGAGTGGACATTTCTGGAAGTTTTAGCCTTTTATTATGTTATTTCTAAGTGACTGTCACAATTTGCTGTCATGCCCTGCTCAAGTTATGTGCGGAGGTCTGCCAGGTTAGCAGCAAGTGTGTCGTTTTTTTGTTTTTTGTTTTGGAGTTGAGCTGTATCCGCCTCCCTTCAGGTGCACTGGGTGGGGTCGTTTGTATGAGTTTAAATTTCGCCCCTTCCCAGTGTCCTGTGCGGGTTATAGCTTCTATCTTGCTCAGTGGAAGGAAGGAAGGAAAGAAGGATTTGCTGTATCTGCTCTGTGAGAAGATAAGTTGGTTTTGTTTTCTTGTGCATGTTCTGTCTAGTAAAATACTTTACACACAAAGCCAGTTATGTGCGCAGTTTAGGACACATGAGGGGACACATAGGGCCATGAGGGGGACCAGCATAAGATGCTATATGTGTGTCTTATGCTGGCCCCCCTCATGGCCCTATGTGTCATAGCACACATCCCCTATAACAGTGCCATCCACAGATCCACCCCATAACAGCGTCATCCACAGGTCCCCCATAAGTGTCCTCCACAGATCCCCCATAACACTGTCCTCCACAGATCCCCCATAACAGTGCATCATCCACAGATCCCCCATAACAGTGTCCTCCACAGATCCCCCATAACAGTGTCCTCCACAGATCCCCCATAACAGTGTCCTCCACAGATCCCCCATAACAGTGTCCTCCACAGATCACCCATAACAGTGTCCTCCACAGATCACCCATAACAGTGTCCTCCACAGATCCCCCATAACAGTGTCCTCCACAGATCCCCATAACAGTGTCCTCCACAGATCCCCCATAACAGCGTCATCCACAGATCCCCCACACAACAGTGCCATCCACAGATCCCCTCCATAATAGTGCGTCATCCACAGATCCCCCACATAACAGCGTCATCCACAGATCCCTCACAACAGTGCCATCCACAGATCCCCCATAACAGTGCCATCCACAGATCCCCCATAACAGCGTCATCCACAGATCCCCAACATAACAGCGTCATTCACAGATCCCCCACATAACCGCGTCATCCACAGATCCCCCACATAACAGCGTCATCCACAGATCCCCCGCATAACAGCGTCATCCACAGATCCCCCACATAACAGCGTCATCCACAGATCCCCCACATAATAGCGTCATCCACAGATCCCCCACATAACAGCGTCATCCACAGATCCCCCACATAACAGCGTCATCCACAGATCCCCCACATAACAACGTCATCCACAGATCCCCCATAACTATGTCATACCCAGCCGCGTCAGCGGCTCATATGGGAAAATCCAAGCAAATAGACCTCTAGCACAATTCCCTTAAAATATCGCATCGCATATCGTTATCGCAATTTTTAAGGCCCTAATCGCCATCGCACAAAATTCCCATATTGTGCAGCCCTACTCCCGACCATTGCTGAAAGTTGAATGTGTCTTACATTTATAGAAGAATCTATAGCAACAGTACTAACACTGCTGACTAGAGGCCCTATAATAATAATAAATGAAAAACATCCACAAAATCAGAATACTAGTTGCTATTTACCTCCCTCAATTCAACTTAAAATTTAAATACTGGAAAAAACAATATAGTGTAGGAGAAAAAAAACATGCACTTTTCTATTGTCTTGTATTAAAAAAATGAGATAAGGCAAGATTGCCTGATACAAAAAAAAATTCCAGCTGTTATGGCTATAAATGTGAGAAGGGCTGGTGGGAGGGATTGTATGGGACCCTGAAATTCCTGATAGCAGCCCTGATACATCCAATTTGACAGTGATCAAATTATGTTTTTCTACTGTTGTCCTATATATTTTTTTTCAACAATATGCAAATCAAGCTCCAACAAGAAGGTACAGCCTATTTGTCACATACACACTTTCAAAGCACATGATGTTGGTGTAAATCAAGGGGTTCATTTTGCAATAGACATAACAGTAACAATCTATGGTACTCCAACTACTGGAAAATTAGAAGGGGGAAAAAGCAGCATTCTGGAACACAGATCCAATGTATTACTGGAGAGGCACACCCCCAAATGAAAAAAAGTCTGAAATTATGAGCAAACTACAAACTGTATATCAGAGGCTCTGAAAATATATAAAGAAATGAAAATTGTAGATGGCAACTTACTGCAGCTTTCATGTTATGGAAGATCACAAAGATATTTATTCCTAAAGTATGAAGAACGAAACTGAATGACAGCAAGAATACATTTTAAAAACTGTGAGAAATTGATATAGAAAAAATATATTTTATTATACAATCCCAATTCCAAACAAAAGTTGGGACACTGTGTAAAATGTAAATAAGTGTAAATAAGAACAGAATGCAATAATTTATAAATCTCATAATAATTTACAAATCTCAACCCACATTTTATTCATAAAAGAACAGAACAGATGTCAGATGTTGAAAATTAGAATTTTACCATTGCATGAAAAAAAATTAACTCATTTATACCTTGATGGCAGCAACGCATTTCAAAAAAGTTGAGACAGGGGCAACAAAACGCTGGAAAGGTATACCGTATTTTTCGCCCCATAAGACACACTTTTTCTCCCCCCAAAATGGGGGGAAAATGCCCCTGCGTCTCATAGGGGCGAATGCTGACCGTTTTACATCGCAGGCTGCGATGTACGAGCGAGCGGGGAGGGACTGGGAGGAGGAGCTGGAAGCCGGCAATAGCGGCGGGGCAGTGCAGTTACTGTACTATAGTCCCGCCGCTCCAGTGCTGCAATATTCAAATATAAAATGTCTTATTCAATTAAAAGTGATTACACATGCCCCCTCACTCCTAATATTACCGTACATCCTAACAGCTTCAGTAGAATGCAGGCAGGCAGGCCGGGCGGGTGGCAGCGTAACTCCCTGATGTCATGTGCCTGCGCCGCCTACTTTATGAATGAAGCAGGCGGCGCAGGCAAGTGACGTCAGTGAGTGACGCGCCGGCCGCCTGGCCTGCCTGCCTGGGTTGTACAGAAGCTGTTAGGATGTACGGTACTATTAGGAGTGAGGGGGCATGTGTAAACACTTTTAATTGAATAAGACATTTTATATTTGTATACTGGAGCGGCGGGGGGGGGGGGGGGATCTGTGGATGACAGTTTTATGGGGAACATCCGTGGATGGCACAGTTAAGGGGTGGGGGGTCTGTGGATGGCACTGTTATGGGCTGGGGGGGTCTGTGGATGGCACTGTTATGGGCTGGGGGGGTCTGTGGATGGCACTGTTATGGGGTGGGGGGGTCTGTGGATGGCACATATAGCATATAACAGTGCCACCTACAGATCCCCCATAACAGTGCCACCCACAGATCCCCCCTCTAACAATGCCATCCACAGATCCCCCCTCTAACAGTGCCATCCACAGATCCCCCCTGTAACAAAGCCAGCCACAGATCCCCCTGTAACAGTGCAAGCCACAGATCCCCCCGTAACAGTGTCAGTCACAGATCCCCCCCATAACAGTGTCCGTCATCCACAGATCCCCCATAACAGTGTTCGTCACAGATCCCCCCATAACAGTGTCCGTCACAGATCCCCCCATAACAGTGTCCGTCACAGATCCCCCCATAACAGTGTCCGTCATCCACAGATCCCCCCATAACAGTGTCCGTCATCCACAAATCCCCCCATAACAGTGCGTCATCCACAGATCCCCCATAACAGTACGTCATCCACAGATCCCCCCATAACAGTGTCCTTCACAGATCCCCAGTAATAGTGCCATCCACAGACCACCATTAGTTCCAAACCCACCAAAAGCACACCTTTAGGTTAAAAATATATATATTTTTATTTTCCTCCCCAAAAACCTAGGTGCGTCTTATGGGCCGGTGCGTCTTATAGGGCAAAAAATACGGTAAGTGCGTCTCAATAAATGAGAATATCATCCAACAGTTAATTTATTCAGTAATTCAATTCAGAAAGTGAAACTCATATATTATATAGAGTCATTACACACAGAGTGATCTATTTCAAGCGCTTATTTCTTTTAATGTTGACGATTACTGCATACTGTGGGGTGCTGTATACTGTGGGGTGCTATACTTCATACTGTAGTGTGCTGTATACTTTGGGGTGTGTGAGAAATGGACAATTCTCATAACTTTTATTATCTGTGTATGTTTTATATCTGTCATGTGATCCTAAACAGTTTGATGCCATTCAGTGATTGTTCATGCCGTTCTGTCTGTGCCTGCAGTTGGAATACGCATTACCCTTGGAGGAAATCAGTTTATCACCTGAATGTTAAAAAACTGGCCCTTTGCAAGTGGCAATGAAGGTGGTTCCTGGAAATGCAGCCACTCAGACAGCCTGGAACCTCACCCCGCAGGGGTCCAGAAGCTTTTCAAATACAGTGCCAGGGGATGAAGAAAATATCTCATAAGCAATAACTCATCTCTGATACAACTCACGTATTAATAATTGGGATCATTGTATTCCGCGTGCTGTGGGCATCGTAGGGGGTCTAAACATCCCATTCCTGATAGCCAGCATTTCCACATAACCAGTATCTCACCTTCTGGGACATGTGTGGTATCAAAATGATCAGCCGGATATAATATACTTTATTAAAACTTGTTGGGTCCCGAATATCCATTAGTGTGGACGGGAAGCCATGTTTTACTAATATTTCATGTCTACCAGTTGAGTAAGAGAGGTGGAGCATGCACAGGTAATGAGGGCCATCCCAGAAGGCTGGGACAGAATAGGAGGGAGACTCCTCTCAGCTCCACCCTCTGCTGAATGGGGATAAAAATGAACTATTGGGAACATTTCTTTGACACAATTTGGAGATCCGATCAGCATTGGGTTGTGCTCCACTTTCCCCCTGTCCCCGGAAACCAGAAGGAACTCTGACCACACAATTCGTTGAGTAAAAACCTTTCTGCTTTTTATCCTTTTATTTTTATACTATTTTGTGCACGTTTATGTATGTCTTATTTCTTTTAACTTTTTGTAGCTAAGTACTGTACCTTTTTAGTACATTAAAGCACATATTAAATGGTTTTGACTGAACGAGCCCAGTAACCTCCATTTTTTTAAGTGTATGAGTGCGGTTTGCGTTACCGTGTATTTGCTATACGTGTGGCCTGTGCCACTGTGAGCCTGCTTGCAAGTGGGGCGCTGTGGGGTTTTCTATGAGCCCTTAATTAATCGGTGTATTGATTTAAATGTCATAGATGGTGGCAGCGTGTTGGGGTACATGAGAGGCTGTGTCAGGGTGTGATCGAGGCTCAATCTGAGGCCTGTGTGTAGGGGCGCAAGAGATTGAGTGCGTCAAATAGATCGACCCTTGGCAGTTGCCCCTGTGTCACGTGACAAGGCGGTTCCCGCACATGAGAGGGTGCTATACTGTATACCGTGGGGTGCTATAATGCATCCTGTGGTGTGCTGTATACTGTTTGGTGATATATACTGAGGAGTGCCATACTACATACTGTGGGATACTATATACTGTGGGTTATTATATACTGTATACTGTGGGGTATCATATACTGTATACTGTGGGGTGTCATACACTGTATACTGCGGGATATTACATTGTACACTGCATGTGGCGTGTTATTCACTATACACTATGAGGGGCTGGAGGTGTTATACTATATACATCAATTAAACAAATCTGATCCAGATAAATGAAGGGTATTAGGTCCTTCTAAAAAACTGTCAGCCCTACAGCTGATAGCACCCAAATTATATTTATCCCATAACCTGTAATTTAAAAAAAACACTCTTTATTTCATTAAATTAAAAGTCCTCTGACCACTATAAACCCAACTAGCTATCATAGTGTAATATTCTGTTTGTTCACTCCTGCAAAAGGGATGCGGTTATGTGCACTTTCACAACTAATTCCTTATCTATTGCTTCCTTTTCATTTATAAATCCCATTGATTGTGCAGTTTAGTTATAAGCATTGACGATAGCTGTCTTCTAAAATCGCTTCATACATTGCCCTGAAAATGTTTTGCCAGATCCCTGGCGTCCTCAGGGGTATATGGGCAATGACACTATTAAAATGGCATCATTTTCTTTAATATTTACCAGAAAAAAATAAACATGGGGCGCAATGTGAAAGAGGCGATGGTCAGGGCAAATAGAGTGAGGGGGCCCAAAATGGGTAAACCGCAACGGGCCTATGATACACTTACTCTGCCAGATTACGACTTACAGCTAATGAAAAAAAAACAAAAGTCAGTATCTCAGAAAATTAGAATATTGTGAAAAAGTTCAATATTGTAGACTCATGGTGTCACACTCTAATCAGCTACTCAACACCTGCAAAGGTTTCCTAAGTCTTTAAATAGTCCCTCAGTCTGGTTCAGTAGGCTACACAATCATAGTGAAGACTGCTGACTTGACAGTTGTCCAGAAGACAGTCATTGACTCCTTCCATATGGAGGGTAAGCCACAAAACGTCCCTGCTAAAGAAGCTGGCTGTTCACAGAGGGCTGTACCCAAGCATATTAACCACCTCAGCCCCCAGTGCTTAAACACCCTGAAAGACCAGGCCACTTTTTACACTTCTGACCTACACTACTTTCACCGTTTATTGCTCGGTCATGCAACTTACCACCCAAATGAATTTTACCTCCTTTTCTTCTCACTAATAGAGCTTTCATTTGGTGGTATTTCATTGCTGCTGACATTTTTACTTTTTTTGTTATTAATTGAAATTTAACGATTTTTTTGCAAAAAAATGACATTTTTCACTTTCAGTTGTAAAATTTTGCAAAAAAAAACGACATCCATATATAAATTTTGCTCTAAATTTATTGTTCTACATGTCTTTGATAAAAAAAAATGTTTGGGTAAAAAAAAAATGGTTTGGGTAAAAGTTATAGCGTTTACAAACTATGGTACAAAAATGTGAATTTCCGCTTTTTGAAGCAGCTCTGACTTTCTGAGCACCTGTCATGTTTCCTGAGGTTCTACAATGCCCAGAAAGTACAAATACCCCACAAATGACCCCATTTCGGAAAGTACACACCCTAAGGTATTCGCTGATGGGCATAGTGAGTTCATCGAACTTTTTATTTTTTGTCACAAGTTAGCGGAAAATGATGATTTTTTTTTTTTTTTTCTTACAAAGTCTCATATTCCACTAACTTGTGACAAAAAATAAAAAGTTCTATGAACTCACTATGCCCATCAGCGAATACCTTGGGGTGTCTTCTTTCCAAAATGGGGTCACTTGTGGGGTAGTTATACTGCCCTGGCATTTTCCAGGGGCCCTAATGTGTGGTAAGTAGGTAAATGACCTGTGAAATCCTAAAGGTGCTCTTTGGAATGTGGGCCCCTTTGCCCACCTAGGCTGCAAAAAAGTGTCACACATGTGGTATCGCCGTATTCAGGAGACGTTGGGGAATGTGTTTTGAGGTGTCATTTTACATATACCCATGCTGGGTGAGAGAAATATCTTGGCAAAAGACAACTTTTCCCATTTTTTTATACAAAGTTGGCATTTGACCAAGATATTTATCTCACCCAGCATGGGTATATGTAAAATGACACCCCAAAACACATTCCCCAACTTCTCCTGAGTACGGCGATACCACATGTGTGACACTTTTTTGCAGCCTAGATGCGCAAAGGGGCCCAAATTCATTTTAGGAGGGCATTTTTAGACATTTGGATACCAGACTTCTTCTCACGCTTTGGGGCCCCTAGAATGCCAGGGCAGTATAAATACCCCACATGTGACCCCATTTTGGAAAGAAGACACCCCAAGGTATTCAATGAGGGGCATGGCGAGTTCATAGAAATTTTTTTTTTTGGGCACAAGTTAGCGGAAATTGATATTTTTTATTTTTTTTCTCACAAAGTCTCCCGTTCCGCTAACTTGGGACAAAAATTTCAATCTTTCATGGACTCAATATGCCCCTCACGGAATACCTGGGGGTGTCTTCTTTCCGAAATGGGGTCACATGTGGGGTATTTATACTGCCCTGGCATTCTAGGGGCCCTAAAGCGTGAGAAGAAGTCTGGAATATAAATGTCTAAAAAATTTTACGCATTTGGATTCCGTGAGGGGTATGGTGAGTTCATGTGAGATTTTATTTTTTGACACAAGTTAGTGGAATATGAGACTTTGTAAGAAAAAAAATAAAATTCCGCTAACTTGGGCCAAAAAAATGTCTGAATGGAGCCTTACAGAGGGGTGATCAATGACAGGGGGGTGATCAATGACAGGGGGGGTGATCAATGACAGGGGGGGTGATCAATGACAGGGGGGGGTGATCAATGACAGGGGGGGGTGATCAGGGAGTCTATATGGGGTGATAACCACAGTCATTGATCACGCCCCTGTAAGGCTTCATTCAGACGTCCGGATGCGTTTTGCGGATCCGATCCATCTATCAGTGGATCCGTAAAAATCATGCGGACATCTGAATGGAGCTTTACAGGGGGGTAATCAATGACAGGGGGGGTGATCAATGACAGGGGGGTGATCAGGGAGTCTATATGGGGTGATAACCACAGTCATTGATCATGCCCCTGTAAGGCTTCATTCAGATGTCCGGATGCGTTTTGCGGATCCGATTCATCTATCAGTGCATCCGTAAAAATCATGCGGACATCTGAATGGAGCTTTACAGGGAGTTGATCAATGACAGGGGGGTGATCAGGGAGTCTATATGGGGTGATAACCACAGTCATTGATCATGCCCCTGTAAGGCTTCATTCAGACGTCCGGATGCGTTTTGCGGATCCGATCCATCTATCAGTGGATCCGTAAAAATCATGCGGACATCTGAATGGAGCTTTACAGGGGGGTAATCAATGACAGGGGGGGTGATCAATGACAGGGGGGTGATCAGGGAGTCTATATGGGGTGATAACCACAGTCATTGATCATGCCCCTGTAAGGCTTCATTCAGATGTCCGGATGCGTTTTGCGGATCCGATCCATCTATCAGTGGATCCGTAAAAATCATGCGGACATCTGAATGGAGCTTTACAGGGGGTTGATCAATGACAGGGGGGTAATCAATGACAGGGGGGGTGATCAATGACAGGGGGGGTGATCAGGGAGTCTATATGGGGTGATAACCACAGTCATTGATCACGCCCCTGTAAGGCTTCATTCAGACGTCCGGATGCGTTTTGCGGATCCGATCCATCTATCAGTGCATCCGTAAAAATCATGCGGACATCTGAATGGAGCTTTACAGGGGGGTGATCAATGACAGGGGTGTAATCAATGACAGGGGGGTGATCAGGGAGTCTATATGGGGTGATCAGGGGCTAATAAGGGGTTAATAAGTGACGGGGGGGGGTGTAGTGTAGTGTAGTGGTGCTTGGTGGGACTTTACTGAGCTACCTGTGTCCTCTGGTGGTCGATCCAAACAAAGGGGACCACCAGAGGACCAGGTAGCAGGTATATTAGACGCTGTTATCAAAACAGCGTCTAATATACCTGTTAGGGGTTAAAAAAAACACATCTCCAGCCTGCCAGCGAACGATCGCCGCTGGCAGGCTGGAGATCAACTCTCTTACCTTCCGTTCCTGTGAGCGCGCGCGCCTGTGTGCGCGCGTTCACAGGAAATCCCGGCTCACGCGAGATGACGCGTATATGCGTCGCTGAGCGCAGGGCTGCCACCTCCGGAACGCGAATCTGCGTACAGCGGTCCGGAGGTGGTTAATGGACAGTTGAGTGGAAGAAAAAATTGTGGTAGAAAAAGGTGCACAAGCAACAGGGATAACCATAGCATTGTCAAGAAAAGGTTATCCAAGAATTTGGAGGAGATTCCCAAGAAGTTGACTGCAGTTGGGAGTCAGTGCTTCAAGAGCCACCACACACAGACTTATCCAGAACATGGGCTACAACTGTCACATTCATTGTGTCAAGCCACTCATGACCCAGCGACAATGTCAGAAGCATCTTACCTGGGCTAAGCAGAAAAAGAACTGGACAGCTGCCCAATGGTCCATAGTCTTGTTTTCAGATTAAAGTAAATTTTGCAATTCACTTGGAAATCAAGGTCCCAGAGTCTGGAGGAAGAGTGGAGAGGCACACAATCCAAGATGCTTTTGGTCCACTGTGAAGTTTCCACAGGCAGTGATGGTTTGGGGCACCATGTCATTTGCTGGTGTTGGTCCACTTCAAAGTCAGCGCAGCTGTCTACCTGAAAATTTTAGAGCATTTCATGCTTCCCTCTGCTGACAAGCTTTATGGAGATGCTGATTTCATTTTTAAGCAGACATTTGCACCTACTCACACTGCCAAAAGTAACAATACCTGGTTTAATAAACACAGTATCACTGTGCTTGATTGGCCAGCAAACTTGCCTGACCTAAACCCCATAGAGAATGTATGGGGTATTGTCAAGAGAAAGATGAGAGACACCAGACTCAACAATGCAGATAAGCTAAAGGCTGTTATCAAAGCAACCTGGGCTTCCATAACAGTGTGGGCAGCGTAAACATCTGGAAAAGCATTATTAATGCTGAACAGTATACAGAGGTTTTAGAACAACATATTGTATGCTCCCATCCAGACGTCTCTTTCAGGGAAGACTTTGCATATTTCAGTAAGACAATTTTAAACCACATACTGCATCCATCACAACAGCATGGCTTTACAGAAGAAGAGTCTGGGTGCTGAACTGGCCTGTCTGCAGTCTAGACCTTTCATTACTAGAAAACATTTGGCACATCATGAAACAAAAATTCCAGCAAAGAAGACTCAGTACTGTTGAGCAGCTAGAATCCTATATCAGACAACAATAGGACAACATTCCTCTCCCAAATCTCCAGCAATTGGTCTCTTCACCTCCCAGACATTTACAGACTGTTGTTAAAATAATAGGGGATGCTGCACAATGGTAGACATGGCACGTCCCAACTTTTTAGAGATGCATTGCTGCCATCAAGTTCTAAATGAGTTAATTTTTTTTCCTGAAATGGTAAAATGTCTCTGTCATAAACGTACCTGTCTGAGCTCCAGCGGTGTGATCATCAGCCTCGGCACGGCCGCACCGGGAGAAACACACAACTGAGCTATGCCACCCTGGTGATGCAACGGCATCCTTAGGCCTCTTTCACACTAGCGTTTTTTTTTTTCTGTTTTGCGGGCCGTTTTTTGCGTTCCGTATACGGAACCATTCATTTCAATGGTTTCGAGAAAAAAAACGGAATGTACTCCGTATGCATTCCGTTTCCGTATTTCCGATCCGTTGAAAGATAGAACATGTCCTATTATTGCCCGCAAATCACGTTCCGTGGCTCCATTCAAGTCCATTCACACGTCCGTTATAACACTCCGTTTCCGTTCCGATTTAAATCGGAACGTTTTTTCGGATCCATTAATTTCAATTGCCTCTGCAAAAATGCAGACACCAATCATAGTGCTGTCCGAATCACGGAATCCGTTCTGTTTTCCTATTTTCGAGTATGCGGATCCGGGTCCGTTGTCCATTCAAGTCAATGGATACGCATAAATGCGGATGACATGCACAAAACCATCCGAATGTCATCAGATTTTGCGGATCCGTTGACAGGAAAATGGATGAAAAAAAAAAAAAAAAAAAAAAAACTGAATAACGGAAACACGGAACGGATTTGGAAGCACTTTAGTAAGAAAACGGAAGGTTGTACTGAAAAACGGATCCGCAAAAAAAGGAACGTTTATCTGGAAAGGTAAAAATACTGACGTGTGAATGGACCCTCAATGGGTCCGAAAAAAAACGGAACACATACGGAAATGCATCCGTATGTCTTCCGTATCCGTTCCGTTTTTGCTGAACCATCTATTGAAAATGTTATTCCTAGCCCAATTTTTTCTATGTAATTACTGTATACTGTATATGACATACGGAAAAACGGAACGGAAACACAACGGAAACAAAAAAACAGAACAACGGATCCGTGAAAAATGGACCGCAAAACACTGAAATAGCCATACGGTAGTGTGAAAGAGGCCTTAACAACAGGATGCAATGCTCTGTTTCTCCCTTCCACTTCCTGGGGGAGATTAGCAGTGGGCTGATTGCTCATCTGCTTTGTTCCAGCCTACCAGGTGCTAATCCAGGGACTCAGTGCTCTATTTAAAGAGGACCTGTCACCACTCCTGACATGCTTGTTTTAACAGCTTCAGGCATTCCCCATTTAATAATAATTCTGGAACATCTATTCTTATGTCTCTATGTTGTGCCATTCCTTTATTATTTGTACCAGGAGTTATGAATTAATTGCTATTAGCCTTCAATAAGGTTACAGAGGGGAGGAAACAAGTTGGGGGGGGGGGGGGTGTACCTTCACAGTCTGAAAATGGTGCACTGATTGGATAGAGTAAGTCTGTGTACCTGCCCCCCCCCCCCCGCCCAACTGGTTACCACCCCTCTGTACCCTTACTGCAGACTGCTAGCAATTCAGTCATAACTTCTAGTAGAAATAATAAAGGAATGGCACATCATAGAGTCATAGGAATAGATTTTCCAGAATTGTTATTACATGGGGAATGCATGAAGCTATTAAAACAGGCATGTCAGGAGTGGTGAAAGGTTCTCTTTAAACCTCTTCCTGGCCATAGACCAGTGCCAGTGATAGTCTTGTTTGGGCTCACTAGCTAGGTTCCTGGTTCTTGCTCCTATGCTGATTTGGATTGCTTGTGTTTTTGACCTTGGCTCATCCTTTGACCACCATCTGTCTCTCGTGATTTGTACGGTGCATCCTGTCTAGTTCTGACCTTGGCTCGTCCTTTGACCACCCTCTGTCTCTCGTGATTTGTACGGCGCATCCTGTCTGGCTCTGACCTTGGCTCGTCTTTTGACCACTCTCTATCTAACGTTTTTGTACTGCATTGTCCTCCTGGTTCTGACCCATTTACGTACGACTGTCTTTGTGTTTGTGTCTAGGTGTTTCTCTGTCTCTGCACCTTGGTAGCATAGGGACTGTCGACCAGTTGCATTCTTGTTACCTAGGGCTTGCACTGCGAGTATGTAGGGAAAGCGGGCTGGGTTCTAGGTTAGAGCTGACTGTGCATGTCTGTGTCTACCTAAAGGCATCTCAATCTCACTTTCAACATCTGATATGTGTTCTATGTTCTACTGTGAATAAAATATGGGTCTATGAGATTTGCAAATCATTGCATTGTTTTAAGTTACATTTACTAACATTTTACACAACGTTGCAACTCTTTTGAAATTAGGATAGTCAAATGAATAAGCTTTATATGTGTCAACCAGAGAATCAGAGGGAATGTTTGGTCCATGTTGAGGAAGGGTTGAGACGCATGCATATATATATACATACATGCATGCAAACACGTGCGTGCATGTATGATATATATGCATGCATTAATCACGTTATAGGAGGATGTGCGCGGATGTTCCCAGCATCTGCGCACATCTGCCCTTAGTGGCCCACAGGGGCTCATGTAGGCCCCTGTGGGATATATGTGATCCCTTTTAATATATGTAGGGGCTTGTGCCCCCTTATAATGTAGGGGCTTGTGCTGTGCCCCCTTATATATATGAATGTGGCCCCTTATATAGTCCCCCTTAGAATGTATGATTAATGTACACATGTGTATGGATGTGCCCCAAGCATCAATACACATGTATATTATATATATATATATCCCCCCCTTACATGGACACAGATGCATCAATGTAAATGTGCCCCAAGCATTTACATTGATGTAATCTGGGTGAAGGCGCCAGGATGACCGGACAAGGTCCGGTCATTCTGGTGAACTCAAAAGGATTCAAATTCAATAGAATTTGAATCCTTTTGTTCTAATTATCTGCAGCCCTGCTGGAGATGATTAAGCATAATAGAGAGAGAGGAGATACCTCCGCTCCCTCTGTTATGTGCATTCTGGCATCGCAATTACCATTGCGATGTCCGGAATGCTGAGAGCTACAGGCGGGAGATCAAAGGATCTCCCGCCTGTCAGCAAGTGCACGCGGCCCTGCGGCGCGCGTGCAGGGGCGCTCGGGCAGGCGCGGTGACGTCATCTCACCGCGCCGGCCCACGTGTCCTGCACTATGGTGTGTGTGCGCGCGCCCCCTGGTGGCGCGGGAGTACGGGCCGCCGGGGGGATAAATATCCGGCGGCCCCGGCACTCTGGGAGTTAGGATCGGGGCCCCCACTGGAGAGCGCATCGGCGCTCAGGATCGGGACCCCCCTCCCCCACCTGAAAGAGGAGCGCGTCCTGCGCTCCGGCTGGAGAGGCCTGACCGGAGCCCTGCCACCCCCTCCTAAGAGGAGAGCGCATCGCGCTCAGGAGAAGACCCCTACCGGACCCCTGCCGCCCCAGAGGAGAGCGCGATCGGCGCTCTGTACAGAGAGGCCCCCTGGCTGGCGAGGATCCCCCTAGGAGGACGAGCAGTAACCCTAAGTATCAACCTCCCCCTCCTATACCCCTTCTGTGCTATCCCCTACTGTTCACCCCTGGTCCCTTGCCTTTCCCTAGACCCCTGATCTCACCCCTGGTCTCCCCTGGTTACCCCTGGAACCCTATACCCCCCTAAACACCCCAGGTAGACCCTGATTAACCCCTGGTTCCCTGTGTGCCTGCTCTACCCTGGTTCACCCCCCATAAACCCCTTTACCCTGGTGGCCCTGATTAACCCCTGGTAGTTACCCTGGTTCTGTAGAGCATGCCTCTGCTCTGCAAACAATCCTTTTAACCCTTCGTCATACCCCGTAGGGACAGTGAATAGTCAGGTGGGGTGGGTTCATATACTTGTATGTGTGAACTGTATAGATAGTTTATGGGTGGAATTGGGAATGTGTAGTGTAGTTTAGGATTGTATATTTAGTGCTGTATTGTAGTGTACTGCGTGCGTAGTGTATTGTTAGTATTGCGTGCGTAGTGTATTGTTAGTGTATTGCGTGGTGTAATAAATACCGTTATATTTGTACCCTTTTGTGTAGCGTGTACTTGTTAGCGGTAGCGAGTTAGTAAGGCGCATGCAGCTAGCATAGCGATCAGTGTAGAGCATAGCGAAAGTATTGTTGTTATATAAAGGCATAAATAGGCAGAGTTATCAATAGACGGCTCCTCCTATTTATGAATATTAATTATCAATATTTGCATAAAGATTGGTGATTAATATTCCCCCTTTACATTGGTGAGCCAGGCCCACTGCGTGGATTTTGTGCTTATTTTTGGTCTTAAGGCTGAGGGTCGCTAGTACTGTGAATTAGTGGGCAGGAGAGACGCGGTCAGCGTTGTGTCTGAGCGTCTAGGACCCGATAATTCGGACAGGAGAAGCGATACTTCCCTTAGAGTACCAGAAATAAAACAAAATCTTTTGCAGAGAATCTAGAATCTATCTGTGAATTAATATTTTTGTATTTGCTTTACACGGTCACCGTCGCTGGGGTAAGAGAAGAAGACACGGAAAAGTACAGCACCAACAAGCATCGCTCAAGTGATTGCAAGGGAGAAGAAGACACGTCACTGAAAGAGATCCATCTTCGTGGGAGCGGCGTACAAGTCAGGCTGGTCGGGAAGAGGCGATCCGGGAAAATGGACTTCTTCCAAGCAGCTGCGAGGTACGGCGCCAAGGAGAAGATGGACACTCATCAAACGGTGAGTATGGACTTCCCCACACTGCAACACTTGAGCAGACACAGCACATTTAACCCCATCCTCCCCACTACATACAAGTCAGCAGAAATGCTGTGGTCCGATTTGTTAGCACAGGCTTGTAGTTACGACAAGCTTTGTGTTAACAAACGGACGGTTTTGAACAAAGCCACCAAACGGCTTCGGATGCTAGCCAAACTCGTTCATACGTTTGAGGCTAGCATCTGTAAGCCAAAGGAAGTGGCGCTGGTGTCTCAGTCAACGGAGACAATTCCTCCGGCCATTCACTGCCAGTGCTGTGCCAGTAATTCGGACCAGGTTTCGACATTGCAGGCACAGCTGGCAGAGAATGAGCAGTCTACTGTTGACCGAGATGCGCAGGTGGCTAGGATAGAGTCACAGTTAGTAGAGCTGCAGAGGCAGAAGGAGGAAATTGAGGCTAAGTTGACTCAGTCTTATACTGAGGTCAAGGCCTTCAAGGAACAGACTGCCTCTACTGACGTGACGGTAGCCAAATTGAAGGCTGAGGTTGCTGTAAGGTCCCAGCTAATGTCTGGCATGCAACAGGTTATCACCAAGTTGGTGCCGGCCCTTTCTTTTTCCGTAAAGCCAGGGTCGGAATCTCCAAAAATGTTGCCCTGTGCAGGGCCACAAGGGGGGAGAGTAGTCTGTGACCGGTCTAATAATCAGGTCAAGCCGGTCCAGACTAACAGAGATTTTTCCCTGACTTTGGGAAAAAGAACTGTGAAGAGTGCATCCCTGAGGATGGTACAATTCAGGAGAAGGGAGCACGGCTGCAGTGTAGATGGACCTGGGCCATGCAGAGCAAACATCAGATGTTTTGCATGTGGTGGCCTAGGTCACATAGCGAGACACTGCAAAACACACAGGACAGGAAACCAAGTCACGTGTTTCAGGTGTGGGAACAAAGGACACATTGCAAGGAATTGCTCTTGTGCAAGTAATTGCAATGTGTCCAACAGTATCAGCCAGGTAACAAATTGTGCAGTGGGGTCTAGTCAGCTTGGCCATAAAGGGGTTACCTCTCGGCAGCATCACCAGCTGCTGAGGGGTCAGAGTGGCCAAGCTAGGCAACATTTGACACCCCTGTACTATTTGTTACACCGTGTGTTCCCTGTGTATGTCCATGTTGTGTGTTTTTGTTATCTGTTTGTAAGTTTTTCTTGATGTAGATGGTGGTAGTCCTTGTCTACGGATGTGTTCTACCATGCTGATTTATGTAGTGTAAGTCCCGTCTGCTGTCTTTGTTTCATTCTGTGTCCCCTTGGAGTGGAACAGTGTTATACTGTGGATCGAGAACGTATAGGTTCGCAGATAATGTCACACGGGAAATCCTGCTGGTCGGGAGAAGGCATAAGGACCTTCTCCATGCAGCACACAAAGGATGATGTGATATTATTCAGGGCAACCAGGGTCTCAGATCGATACAGATAGCACTGTTTTGCTCAAGGTTTTCGGTAGGGCTGTGTTGCGCTGGGGACTGGGGCGGACAGACAACATTGGTGTAATGTTGTGCTGCGCACTTGATTCTAGTCCGAGCAGGCAGCACAGCTCTGATAGGGATTGGACGCAGAGTGTTTGGCAGCAGAGTGTGGACTGTGTTCTTGTGTTGTGGGGTCCTGGGGAGCCAGGGCATGACTATGCCATTGGTTCTGCAGGCCTCCACAGGACGGGATCACAGGGGGAAATCAGCCTGGGTGCACACGAGTGGACAGGGATGCGGTGCCATCAATAACAAGATGGTGCTTTGTCCACAGAACTCCAGTTATCCTAACCTAGTAGGGTGGCCATCCTTATCTGTTGGTGCAGAGGGATGTGCAGCAGAGGACTCAATCCTCTGAAGGTAGGGTGTTCAGACACCAGTGTTGGGATAACGAGGGGTCCTGTGAGATAAAGGGCAGCCCAATACCTTTCTCTACCCATGGGTCAAAGGTATTGGGGCTGGGAATTTTCACATTTAATTGCACTGTTAGGGGAGAAATTCCCCTGGGAGCGCCTGGTGTTTTCTTCTGCCATAGGTGTGATTTTATATGGAGCGGAAGAAAAACCTAGGAGATGCCACAGAAGAGGCCAGCTATTCCCCCTGACACTGTTGTGAAGCTCCAGAGGATCCCACTGGATTTTGGCAACGAAGCGACCTCTACCTAGAGGTGTTATAGCAATGAAGACTGTGCCACAATCCAGCGGGAGCATTATTTAAGGCTCTGGAGGAAGACTTGGGAGACCTTCGGGTGGAAGAACTTATTCAATTGTTTCACCCAGTGAAACTTCTTCTAGTTCTGGTCATCGTAATATCGGAGGGTCAAGGGACTTATTGACCAAATACACCAGAACCAGACAGAACTTTACCGAACTAACCAAAGGAGGAGGCTCAGGACATAAACATTGTTCCTGTAGCCAAATATTGTATGGACACACTTTGTTTCCTATGAGGGTTCGGGACGTATAACTTGTACTACCCCGAAACCCCAAAGCACATTGTATTTATTGATTGATTGTGTTTGTTGTTCGATGGTGTACCCATAGACACTCTAGGTACAAATGTGTGACAGCCCACACCCAAGGAAACTCGCCCAACACACTGTGGTGAGTTATTATTCGGCTGTACACATTTGCATCCTATAGTCGTTTCCCATTGACACGGGGGTCTGCGACCTACCGGTGTCTTTGGAGGTGTAGAGATATGCCAGGTTGCATGAGTCTCTATGGGTACACATACATATAATGATTTTGGTGGTGTTGGGAGGGATGTGACATGTGTTTTGTGTGAATGGGGATAAGGTTAGGTCACGATAGGGACAGGCATCATTCATTTGCCACCTTGAACCCTGGAACGGTGAGGTTCTTAAGGGAAGGGCTGGAGGTGTAGTGTGGCGGAGGTGTTCTCCGCAGTAGAATTTAGGTACTATGACATCACCGCTTAAGAGTCTGACCTGCCTTGTAAAGACCTATTAATCTGTCCACGGGAGAACCGCACCCATCAAGATGGAAACAGACGTTGGATACAAGAAAGTTGGGACTGAGGTTGTGAGGGTGAACCCGCTCCAGATGCCTTGGAAGTGGGCCATACCTGAAGATCGGCAGAACTACCGAGAGACTGTGGGGGTGTGGCCACTCCAAAGTGGGGGTGGCCAACACCAAGAGACTGTTATAGAAAGGTAAAGACTGTAAGGGTGAACCCGCTCCAGAATTGGGGGGGGACGAAGATACCTGAAGATCGGCAGAATTACCGAGAGACTGTGGGGGTGTGGTCACTCCAAAGTGGGGGTGGCCGACACCAAGAGACTGTTATAGAAAGGCCAGTTAAAGACTGTAAGGGTGAACCCACTCCAGAATTGATGGGGGGGGGGCGAAGATACCTGAAGATCGGCAGAATAACCGAGAGACTGTGGGTGTGTGGTATCCTAAAGATGTCAAGAAGACGACGGTGTATCCTGTGGACGGAGGAGGAGGTTACGGTGAAGGGCAGGTCGGAGGAAGCTGGATGAGGGATGTCTAAGTACCTAAAGATCAGTGTGCACTACAGTTCTTCCTGAACTTCCACCAAAGATGGGGTTGAAGGGGGGCAAATATATCTCAACCCGTTCCCCCATTATATTGTCGTATTAAATAGTCCGACAACAGGGGGATTGTTAAGGAAGGGTTGAGACGCATGCATATATATATACATACATGCATGCAAACACGTGCGTGCATGTATGATATATATGCATGCATTAATCACGTTATAGGAGGATGTGCGCGGATGTTCCCAGCATCTGCGCACATCTGCCCTTAGTGGCCCACAGGGGCTCATGTAGGCCCCTGTGGGATATATGTGATCCCTTTTAATATATGTAGGGGCTTGTGCCCCCTTATAATGTAGGGGCTTGTGCTGTGCCCCCTTATATATATGAATGTGGCCCCTTATATAGTCCCCCTTAGAATGTATGATTAATGTACACATGTGTATGGATGTGCCCCAAGCATCAATACACATGTATATTATATATATATATATCCCCCCCTTACATGGACACAGATGCATCAATGTAAATGTGCCCCAAGCATTTACATTGATGTAATCTGGGTGAAGGCGCCAGGATGACCGGACAAGGTCCGGTCATTCTGGTGAACTCAAAAGGATTCAAATTCAATAGAATTTGAATCCTTTTGTTCTAATTATCTGCAGCCCTGCTGGAGATGATTAAGCATAATAGAGAGAGAGGAGATACCTCCGCTCCCTCTGTTATGTGCATTCTGGCATCAAAGGATCTCCCGCCTGTCAGCAAGTGCAGGGGCGCGCGGGCAGGCGCGGTGACGTCATCTCACCGCGCCGGCCCACGTGTCCTGCACTGTGGTGGGTGTGCGCGCGCGCGCCCCCTGGTGGCGCGGGAGTGCGGGCCGCCGGGGGGATAAATATCCGGCGGCCCCGGCACTCTGGGAGTTAGTATCGGGGCCCCCACTGGAGAGCGCATCGGCGCTCAGGATCGGGACCCCCCTCCCCCACCTGAAAGAGGAGCGCGTCCTGCGCTCCGGCTGGAGAGGCCTGACCGGAGCCCTGCCACCCCCTCCTAAGAGGAGAGCGCATCGCGCTCAGGAGAAGACCCCTACCGGACCCCTGCCGCCCCAGAGGAGAGCGCGATCGGCGCTCTGTACAGAGAGGCCCCCTGGCTGGCGAGGATCACCCTAGGAGGACGAGCAGTAACCCTAAGTATCAACCTCCCCCTCCTATACCCCTTCTGTGCTATCCCCTACTGTTCACCCCTGGTCCCTTGCCTTTCCCTAGACCCCTGATCTCACCCCTGGTCTCCCCTGGTTACCCCTGGAACCCTATACCCCCCTAAACACCCCAGGTAGACCCTGATTAACCCCTGGTTCCCTGTGTGCCTGCTCTCCCCTGGTTCACCCCCCATAAACCCCTTTACCCTGGTGGCCCTGATTAACCCCTGGTGGTTACCCTGGTTCTGTAGAGCATGCCTCTGCTCTGCAAACAATCCTTTTAACCCTTCGTCATACCCCGTAGGGACAGTGAATAGTCAGGTGGGGTGGGTTCATATACTTGTATGTGTGAACTGTATAGATAGTTTATGGGTGGAATTGGGAATGTGTAGTGTAGTTTAGGATTGTATATTTAGTGCTGTATTGTAGTGTACTGCGTGCGTAGTGTATTGTTAGTATTGCGTGCGTAGTGTATTGTTAGTGTATTGCGTGGTGTAATAAATACCGTTATATTTGTACCCTTTTGTGTAGCGTGTACTTAGCGGTAGCTTAGCGGTAGCGAGTTAGTAAGGCGCATGCAGCTAGCATAGCGATCAGTGTAGAGCATAGCGAAAGTATTGTTGTTATATAAAGGCATAAATAGGCGGAGTTATCAAAAGACGGCTCCTCCTATTTATGAATATTAATTATCGATATTTGCATAAAGATTGGTGATTAATATTCCCCCTTTACAGTCCACATATATACTAAAGTTAGTTAATAAAAACTTAAAGTAGTTGTGTCACGAAACAAATTCTATATTTTTTAAACCAGCTCCTGGATCTGAATACTTTTATATTTGCATGCAATTAAAAATTTAGCATAGACACTGAGTTATTCAATAAAATGTATCTGTATAGCGCCACCTGCTGTTATTTTCTTTTTCTTTTTTTTTGTCCACTTCACTAAGTTTGTCAAAAAGGTATTGCCATGTACTATATGATGTCAAAATTAAAATTTTTACATCAATCATGGCATAACCCCTTTATGGGAGATTTATCAGAACTGGGGTAAAGGATAACTGGCTTAGTTGCCCATAGCCACTAATCAGATTCCAGCTTTTATTTTTCAGAGCTCCTTTGGAAAATGAAAGGTGGTATCTGATTGGTTCCTATTGGAAACTAAACTAGGTTTCCGTACGCCCTTGGTGAACACATTAAGGATTTAATGAAGGCTAGGTCTGTACTTGTCCACAAACCAACTGCTCCCAAAGGTAATGCTAACATTAGATACATGATTTTCAATTATTTAAATAAAGAGGACCTGTCCTTTCTCCTGAAACATCTGCCTTAGTAAATACTGGCGTTCCCCATAAAATTCTGGAGCATCATTCCTTACAACTCTAGGCTGTTATTCCTCCTGGAAATACAGTCAGGTCCATAAATATTGGGACATGGACACAATTCTAACATTTTTGGCTCTGTACACCACCACAATGGATTTGAAATCAAACGAACAAGATGGCTTTAACTGCACACTGTCAGCTTTAATTTGAGGGTATTTACATCCAAATCAGGTGAACGGTGTAGGAATTACAACAATTTGCATATGTGCCTCCCACTTGTTAAGGGACCAAAAGTAATGGGACAGAATAATAATCATAAATCAAACTTTCACTTTTTAATACTTGGTTGCAAATCCTTTGCAGTCAATTACAGCCTGAAGTCTGGAACACATAGACATCACCAGACGCTGGGTTTCATCCCTGGTGATGCTCTGCCAGGCCTCTACTGCAACTGTCTTCAGTTCCTGCTTGTTCTTGGGGCATTTTCCCTTCAGTTTTGTCTTCAGCAAGTGAAATACATGCTCAATCTGAATCAGGTCAGGTGATTGACTTGGCCATTGCATAATATTCCACTTATTTCTCTTAAAAAACTCTTTAGTTGCTTTTGCAGTATGCTTTGGGTCATTGTCCATCTGCACTGTGAAGCGCCGTCCAATGAGTTCTGAAACATTTGGCTGAATATGAGCAGATAATATTGCCCGAAGCACTTCAGAATTCATCCTGCTGCTTTTGTCAGCAGTCACATCATTAATAAATACAAGAGAACCAGTTCCATTGGCAGCCATACATGCCCACGCCATGACACTACCACCACCATGCTTCACTGATGAGGTGGTATGCTTAGGATCATGAGCAGTTCCTTTCCTTCTCCATACTCTTCTCTTCCCATCACTCTGGTACAAGTTGATCTTGGTCTCATCTGTCCATAGGATGTTGTTCCAGAACTGTGAAGGCTTTTTTAGATGTCGTTTGGCAAACTCTAATCTGGCCTTCCTGTTTTTGAGGCTCACCAATGGTTTACATCTTGTGGTGAACCCTCTGTATTCACTTTGGTGAAGTCTTCTCTTGATTGTTAAATTTGACACACATACACCTACCTCCCGGAGAGTGTTCTTGATCTGGCCAACTGTTGTGAAGGGTGAATTCTTCGGTCATCCACCACAGTTGTTTTCCGTGGTCTTCCAGGTCTTTTGGTGTTGCTGAGCTCACCAGTGCTTTCCTTCTTTTTAAGAATGTTCCAAGCAGTTGTTTTGGCCACGCCTAATGTTTTTGCTATCTCTCTGATGGGTTTGTTGTGTTTTTTCAGCCTAATGATGGCTTGCTTCACTGATAGTGACAGCTCTTTGGATCTCATCTTGAGAGTTGACGGCAACAGATTCCAAATACAAACAGCACACTTGAAATGAACTCTGGACCTTTTATCTGCTCATTGTAATTGGGATAATGAGGGAATAACACACACCTGGCCATAGAACAGCTGAGAAGCCAATTGTCCCATTACTTTTGGTCCCTTAACAAGTGGGAGGCATATATGCAAACTGATGTAATTCCTACACCATTCACCTGATTTGGATGTAAATACCCTCAAATTAAAGCTGACAGTCTGCAGTTGAAGCACATCTTGTTCGTTTCATTTTAAATCCATTGTGGTGGTGTATAGAGCCAAAAAATGTTAGAATTGTGTCCATGTCCCAATATTTATGGACCTGACTGTATATAAAATAAAGGTGTTACCACTCCCCTTGTGTCCCACCACCTCAGACACTGATCAGTCAGTGCTAAAGTGTTGCACCCAGTTATTAGTTTATGCATGCATTTCCAAGAGTGATAACAGAGGAACAGCACTATGCAGTGTTCTAAGAAAAAGTGCCCAAACATTGTTTTTTTATGGGGAATACAAGCATTTGCTAAACCAGGCATATCAGTATAGTGGCCATGTCTTCTTCAAAATGACAACTTTGGAGCAATATGTTTGATTATTTACAAAACAAGGCAAATTATCAAACCTGTTTATTACATATTATCAGATACATCTTTCCATATAAAAAAAACCCCACTAGTATGAGTTCCATCGGAGGATAAGCAGGGATAATACTAGTAAAATCATACAAAATATAGACAAATAGGATATTCCTACCTTCATTGCTGCGCATCCGGGCAAGTGATATGTGTTGTAAAAATACACTTATGTTACTAGCAGCATAGCCTTATGCTTATCTTAAGTAATCGAGATGAACAAATACATTTTTCCCACGGGCAATTGCTAAAAGAAATTTATAACCCTTGCCAAATGCACTCTGACAAAAATATTTTCTCACGGAAATAGATCAGTGCGAGATCTTTCCCATTGGAGCCACTGAAAAAGGAGGAAATGAAAACGTACGTACATAGCTTTTATTTAATAATGCTTTGCACACAGTATATTACCACAGCATTCTGGTGGACATTAGCAGTTGTAGTAAATTCCCACAATGACACAATGCTGACATTTTTACTGTGTTTCCTTAGTTGTTTTTTTTGTCATTTAAAAGCTGGGTCAGACTGGGATTCCAATGGTCCACCAGACGAAATTATTCTCAGGGCCCATCCCCCATACCATCAATAAAGTGCAATATGTTTTAATTCAAAGAAATAGACCCTAGTGGCAAGTTATTGGCTCCAAAGGAAGCTAGGAATAGTTTTTTTTTAGGTCCCACTGTGGTATCAGAGCCTAGGCCCACCAGAGGATCCTATGGTCGGTCCAACGCTGATTAAAAACCATTAAATATGTACTATTGGCTCACTTAACAAAATACATTAGGAAAAGCTTTGCAGACTTTTCCTTTTCACTTGGTATGGAAATTCGGATACTTATTAAATGTGTTTTTTTTTGTGTTTTTTTTAACCCCTTAAGGACTCAGCCCTATTTCACCTTAAGGACTTGGCCATTTTTTGCAAATCTGATCAGTGTCACTTTAAGTGCTGATAACTTTAAAACACTTTCACTTATCCAGGCCATTCTGAGATAGTTTTTTCGTCACATATTGTACTTCATGACACTGGTAAAATGAAGTCAAAAAAATTATTTCTTTTGCATAATAAAATACCTAATTTACCAAAAATTTGGAAAAATTTGCAAATTTCAAAGTTTCAGTTTCTCTACTTCTGTAATACATAGTAATACCCCCAAAAATTGTGATGACTTTACATTCCCCATATGTCTACTTCATGTTTGAATTATTTTGGGAATGATATTTTATTTTTTGGGGATGTTACAAGGCTTAGAAGTTTAGAAGCAAATCTTGAAATTTTTCAGAAATTTACAAAAAAACAATTTTTAGGGACCACTACAGGTCTGAAGTCACTTTGCGAGGCTTACATAATAGAAACCACCCCAAAATGACCCCATTCTATAAACTACACCCCTCAAGGTATTCAAAACTGATTTTACAAACTTCGTTAACCCTTTAGGTGTTGCACAAGAGTTATTGGCAAATGGGGATGAAATTTGAGAATTTCATTTTTTTGCCTAATTTTCCATTTTAACCCATTTTTTCAACTAACAAAGCAAGGGTTAACAGCCAAACAAGACTGTATCTTTATTGCCCTGACTCTGCCGTTTACAGAAACACCCCATATGTGGCCGTAAACTACTGTACGGCCACACAGCGGGGCGTAGAGTGAAAGGTGCGCCGTATGGTTTTTGGAAGCCAGATTTTGCTGGACTGTTTTTTTGACACCATGTCCCATTTGAAGCCCCCTGATGCACCCGTAGAGTAGAAACTCCATAAGGCTAAGTTCACACGAACGTGCGTGACCCGTGGCCGTATTGCGGCCCGCAAATCGCGGGCCGCAATACACGGCCACAGTTCCGTGTGAATTCCGCATCACGGATGCGGACCCATTCACTTCAATGGGTCCGCTAATCCGGAATCGCGGAACGGCCGCACGGGACGGGACCCCTCGGAAGCACTACGGAGTGCCTCCTGGGGTTACGTCCCGTTGTTCCGTTCCGCTAAAAGATAGAACAAGTCCTATCTTTTCGCGGAACGGCCGGATCGCGGACCCATTAAAGTGAATGGGTCCGCGATCCGATGCGGCTGACCTACGGCCGGCGAACAAGCATTGCGGCCCGCTATTTGCGGGCCGCTTCACAGGCACGGGTCACACACGTTCGTGTGAACCCGGCCTAAAAGTGACCCCATATAAGAAACTACACCCCTCACGGTATTCAAAACTGATTTTACAAACTTTGTTAACCCTTTAGGTGTTGCACAAGATTTAATGGAAAATAGAGATACAATTTCAAAATTTCACTTTTTTGGCAGATTTTCCATTTTAATATTTTTTTTCCAGTTACAAAGCAAGGGTTAACAGCCAAACAAAACTCATTATTTATGGCCCTGATTCTGTAGTTTACAGAAACACCCCATATGTGTTCGTAAACTGCTGTACGGGCACACGGCAGGGCGCAGAAGGAAAGGAATGCCATACGGTTTTTGGAAGGCAGATTTTGCTGGACTGGTTTTTTTGACACCATGTCCCATTTGAAGCCCCCCTGTTGCACCCCTAGAGTAGAAACTCCAAAAAAGTGACCCCATTTTAGAAAGTACGGAATAGGGTGGCAGCTTTGTTGGTACTAGTTTAGGGTACATATGATTTTTGGTTGCTCTATATTACACTTTTTGTGCGGCAAGGTAACAAGAAATAGCTTTTTTGGCAAGTTTTTTGTTATTTACAACATTCATCTGACAGGTTAGATCATGTGGTATTTTTATAGAGCAGGTTGTCACGGACGCGGTGATACCTAATATGTATACAATTTTTTTTATTTATGTAAGTTTTATACAATGTTTTTTATGGTGTTCACTGTGCGGGGAAAGTAACATGACCGTTTTATAGATCAGGTCGTTACGGACGCGGCGATACCCAATATGTGTAGTGTATTTTATTTTTTTAATTTTTATCCGGTGATAAATGTTTTTTTTTTATCTTAACTTTTTTCACTTTTTTTTTACATTTTTTTTGACCCAGACCCACTTGGTTCTTGAAGGTCCAGTGGGTCTGATGTCTGTATAATACAGTACAGTACAATATATATTGTACTGTACTGTATTTTACTTACACTGAACAGATCTATGCTTTTAGCACAGATCTGTTCAGCACCATGGACAGCAGGACGCCTGAGAAGGCGTCCTGTTGCCATGGGAACCTTCCCCGTCTGCCACAACTTCGCAGACGGGGAAGGGTAAGCACAGGGCTGAGGGGGGCTGTCGGGGGGGCTCTCTCCCTCTCCATCGGGGGGCTGCAAAGGCAAAGCAGACCCCCGATGGAGAGGGAGGGAGCTCCCTGACCGATGACAGTTAACCTTTTCCATACCGCGGTCCGTACGGACCGCGGTATGGAAAGGGTTAAACGGCTGACATCTGCACAGATGTCAGCCGTTTATACCAGGGTGTCAGCAATGTGCTGACACCCTGGTATACCCACTAGAAGCCAACAAATTTTCAAGGGGAGATGGGCGGGGGATTGCGTTCCCGCCTGCCGCACCGCCCGCCTCCCGCAACGCCCCCACCGCCTGCGACACCACCCGCCGGCATAAAATCGTGCAGGGGGGGGTGAAAAATCTTTATTTTAGGCACTCAAAAGTTTCTGATCCCCGCGGTCAGAAACTGCAAAAAGCGCAGCAAACCGCAGGTCTGAATTGACCTGCGGTATGCTGCGATCGCCAACACGGGGGGTCACATGACCCCCCCTGTCATTGTGACAGGATGCCGGCTGAATGATTTCAGCCGGCATCCTGTTCAGATTAACCCCTGGGGCGCCGGAATCCCGATTTAAAGTTAGGACGTACCGGTACGCCCTGAGTCCTTAAGGACTCGGGAAATAGGGCGTATCGGTAAGGGGTTAAAGACAAGGAGAGCACTTCATAGGTAGGGCTGTCATATGCAGAGATGGGCCCTTACAGAAGAGCTGCTCACCTTCAGACTGATTTATTTCAAGGTATCCAGACACAACTTTGGTCTGATGAGGGGCTGGTGTGGCCCTGAAACACGTTAGTTGAAATAACAACTTGAAATAAATCAAATTACATCTAAATCTGTGAAAACTTAGGCTACTTTCACACTTGCGTTCGGAGCGGATCCGTCTGATGTTTCATCAGACGGATCCGCTCCGATAATGCAGACGTTCGCATCCGTTCAGAACGGATGCGTCTGCATTAAAACTTAGAAAATTCTCTAAGTGTGAAAGTTGTCTGAGCGGATCCGTTCAGACTTTACATTGTAAGTCAATTGGGAACGGATCCGCTTGAAGATTGAGCCATATGGTGTCATCTTCAAGCGGATCCGCCCCCATTGACTTACATTGTAAGTCTGGACGGATCCGCTCGCCTCCGCACGGCCAGGCGGACACCCGAACGCTGCAAGCAGCGTTCAGGTGTCCGCTCACTGAGCGGAGCGGAGGCTGAACGCTGGCAGGCGGATGCATTCTCAGTGGATCCGCCTCCACTGAGAATGCATTGCGGCCAGACGGATGCGTTCGGGGCCGCTCGTGAGCCCCTTCAAACGGTGCGCACGAGCGGACACCCGAACGCTAGTGTGAAAGTAGCCTTACTTACCCTGGTCGTGCCGCTGCTGCATCTCATTTTCTTCTACTCTTTTTTTAATAAGGTTGTGGCATATCCATAAGATATATCACAACAATATGTTTAGAGAAAAGCCAACCTCTATGAACTTCATCAATAACAAGAACCCAAGGACTTCAATGAGTTGGGTTATTCCATACACAACTGCTCTCCCACCCATTGACTGTGCAGTACTGTGCAAAACAGCCTCTTCACGTGCACGGAAAATCCACTTTCTTCTAAGGCTTGGTGAGTGCTATGTCAGATGATTACCAATGTCATATTCTAGGGATATGTCATCACCAACTACAGCTAGTTTCACATCTGCTGCACAGCTCTCTGGGAGACTGCTCCGGATCTCTGGATCTAGCATTGTCGGATAGGGCTGTCTGTCTGCTGGACCCCATTGACTATAATGGGATCCGGAGGAGATCTGGCCACTCCCCATCAAATATGCCATGATTTGGCGAGACAAAAAAACGCTGCAATGGTTTTGGTCCGGCTGATTCCCAGCATTCTCTGCTGGAACAGCCTACCGGAAAGCTGTGAGGCAAATGTGAAAGTAATCTAAACTAAGATGGATTCACACACAGCACTTTTTTCCATTTTTGTGCCATTTTCTTTGGCCTTTCCTATCTGTTTGGATTTCTATATGTACTTACTATATATACTGTGTAAGGGATCGCTCTCTCTCAGAGGGTCGCAATCACAGACTTCTCCTCTGGACGGGGTTCAAGTCCAAAAGGTGCTTTATTTCGGCACTTCAGCACCATCACACACAAACATCGAAAATAAACACCTGCCCGTCTGGGCTCTACTTAATACACGTGTTGTCTCTGTCTCACCTATAGAGCGCCGTTCACACACAGGATTAGATATGGCTTCCTCAGCCATATACTGTCCAGCAGCCTCCAGGCTGTGACCACACCAGCACCCTTGGTAGGAGATGATCCAGAAGTCCTCCCAACTCTGACTGTGCAACCCTCTTTCCGTAGAGGTCGCTGGGTCCCCCCAAACTTCAGGCTTTACAAATCCTCGTGGCCCCTCAGCCCTCCTGGCTGAGACCACACAGAGCCTCTCAGGCTCCACTCTCAGACATCCTCAGCCTTTCTCTCTCCAAGTCATACACAGAGGGTTGTTTTATCTCAAATTGATTACAGC
This sequence comes from Bufo bufo, assembly GCF_905171765.1. Lineage (NCBI taxonomy): Eukaryota > Metazoa > Chordata > Amphibia > Anura > Bufonidae > Bufo > Bufo bufo. The sequence goes on along the minus strand of NC_053392.1, from coordinate 462,402,225 downwards.
AGCAGGCCTCACCTGCGATCACCTCCGGCAAAAGACAATACATGTAATGGAAGGGTGTGGACTGGCAGATCCCACTACTAAACCTATCCCCCAGTCCACATGAAATCCAGCCCAGAGCAACATCTAGACAAAACTGTCCCAGCAAACTACACTTTGCTGAAACCACTGCAGCTTTCTGGATTTCAGTTATCTCAGCTGAGGTATCTGGGTGGGATATACACGCCTCCCAGCACTTATACTGTACTCATCACCACAACTGATACATACTTACACATAGTTGATACACTGTGGATTTTCTGTGTGGATTTGAGGATGAAAACCTGCTTAAATGGCACATGATTAGCTGCCCAGTTGTAAAAGGAGACTGGTAGAGATGTCTCTGTATGCACAATCATAAAAGGGAAGGCTGTCAATCACTTATAGGACCATCTACCTGACTTCAATAGCCCAGAATGAGCAGGAATTTAAATTAACGAAATAAAACTTATACAGATTTTTCCCCCTTACAACTATATATCAATCTGCTCAGCATCTGCTCTATAACGTGTTGCCAGCTGACTGCTCTGTATAATCATGGTGACTGGTTCTTTTTAAGCATTTGTTATGTTTATGTTGATAAATGCTGGTGAAAACAATATCAGGCATTTCAGCCACATTTAAATGTTATATTAGTGGCCCATACCTGCCGTTGGCTCACTATCCCTGACAGGTGCCATTACGCTTACCCCTTCTGCTACTTCCTGGTGGCCCTGACTCTTTGGTCTTCTGCTGCTTCTCACTGGCGGGTCCGGCCAAAGAAACTCTCTTGTTTGTCTTCTCCTGCAGGTCCTGGCCTGCACTTGCCATCTAGGCTTCTCCCTTGTGCTTTTAGGGCATGCAAATGCTCCCTCTGGCACCTAAAGGGCCTGTGCACGTGCATCCTAATTCACCCCAGCCCATGTCTGGTCACCTTTAGGTACTTAAAGGGAACCTGTCACCAGTTTTATGGTGTCCTAACTAAGGGCAACATAAATAAGTGACTGATTCTCTTAGCAAAATGCTGGGTCACTTTCTTTAATTGACCCAGTCAATCTGCTAACATCTTGTATTGAAAAGCTCCAGCTGATAATGATGAGTCATGAATATTTATGAGCTCCTGACTCTCCCCGCCCACCTGCTGCTGATTGACAGTTTTTTTTCCATATGAATCAGCAGCAGGTGGGCGGGGGAGTGGCTATAGCTCTGAATTAAATATACGCTGGACTCAAATCAGCTCATTAGCATGTGGCATTTTTGTGTGTATATTATACAGGTAACCATCTGTCACACCAGTAAGTGAATACATCTAAGGCACTTTTTAGTAGTTAATGATTGTATATAATTAGTTAGATTATAATCAAATATCCACATGCCAGGTTCCCTTTAAGATACTTACACTAGGTTGTCTAGCTTACTAGTTCTCTGTAATAGTGCGCTGCATCTGTTTGTCTGCCTTTGTACCAATTTCTGCCTGATTCCTGGATTATGAACCTCTGCTATGTGACCTGACTCATGCCTGATCTCTGTATTGATCTTTTGCTGCCTTTTCTGACCTCAAACAGTTTACCGTATTGCACATACTCCATCTGCCCTGACCTCGGCCTGTCTCTATCATTTTGTCTGCCCCCTCAGTGCTACACATCAGTGTCTCTGACCCCCTGGATTAGCTGTCAACCACACAGAGACTACTCCAGGTGGTGGTAGCCTGTTGCCTTCCCTGCAATGAAGTTCCGGTCCCTGTATAGAGGTTTAAGGGTGAATACCAGGGGACTGCCAGGATAACAGCCTTAGTGAACTTTCACATTAGCGTTTTTCTTTTCCGGCACTGAGTTCTGTCACAGGGCTCAATACCGGAAAAGAACTGATCAGTTTTATCCCCATGCATTCTGAATGGAGAGAAATCCATTTAGGATGCATCAGGATGTCTTCAGTTCAGTCACTGAACAGCGTTTTGGACGGAGGAAATACCGCAGTTGCCGGAATTAATTTACATTGAAATGTATTAGTGCCGGATGCGGCATTAAAAATACTGCAATGCCGAATCCGTCCTTCGTAAAAATGTGAAAAAAATAAATATATAACGGATCAGTTTCTCCGGATGACATCCGGAGAGACAGATCTGTTCTTGCAATGCATTTGTAAGACGGATCCGCATCCGGATCCGTCTACAAATGCTGTTCGTTTGCATGCAGATTGCCGGATCACTCTGCCGCAAGAGTGAAAGTAGCCTTAGCCCAAAGCAAAATCTGTTGGTTAACTCAGTGGTTCTACACTGACTGCCATAACACTCCTTGGTGGTGACATCTGTCAAAGGCATGGTGTTCCTGGAATCTATATAGTACCTCACTGTACCCATGGAGTTTCAAGTGGGAATATGCAATTCAGAGAGGATTTATGTTACCAATGTCTACTTGTCCCCTACTTGAAACCACGGGCGAATCTAAATTCCACTCGGTCACGAGGGGAATAAAGAAAAAAAAAGGGATGGGGGCGCACAATAGGATAGTACGTTCAACACAAAAGTGAATTGATTGTAGGACAAAGGTGCTCACCTTTTAGGGTTGTGCTAAAGATAGGCACAACACTATTGTAGACTTGTAAAGATATAGACCCTCTTAATCCAGGAATGCAGCCGCAGAAGAAGTTTCTTTGGGATCGGATGCCCAATCCCCCAAAGGATGCTTATAGGAAAGGAAGTTCTGGTCAGGCGCAAAATCGCTGGTGAAGCAGGTCTTTGTAGATCAAATCTTCTTTATTTCATAGATACCATATGTACATAGAACAACGCGTTTCGGGGCTCAAAAGGTCCCCTTCATCAGGTTATTAGGTAATAATCGGTAATACCTACAGTAGGATGGGTCACACCGACAGTGTATAATCATGGACTAAATAAAATTTCCATAAAAAAATAACAAATACCCTCTGGGTATTTCTTTGGAATTAATGAATCTTTACCAAATTGGTTCTTCAATTAGCTCACAATCTAATCCGGCTACAAGAAGGTGATAAGTGGAAGACCATTTTCAATATTTGTGACAGGCACTACAAATACCTGGTCATGCCCTTTGGTCTTAGTAACGCCCCTGCCGTTTTTCAAAAATTTGTGAACACCGTCTTCTGTGATCCCTTATATACCCACGTAGAGGTCTACTTGGATAACATCTTGGTCTCTTCACCTGATCTGATCTCACACCAGAAACATGTTTGCACAGTCCTTCAGTGCCTTAGAGAGACATTACACTTTGTTTGAAAAGTGCATCTTTGAAAAAACTTCTCTGCCCTTCCTGGGTTACATCATATCTGACCAATCAAGAAGTTGCTGATTAGACCTGCAGTTGCTCCTGTCCAGAGGAAAGACATGCTGTCTGGCATGTCATTTGTCCCTATAGCCAAAAAAGCAGATGGACGCTCCATTGGACTGCCTATCACCTGCAGTCCAATGGAGTGGTGGAGCGGATCAATCAGATCCTGATCAACTATCTGTGACACTGCACATTGGCACGTCGTAATGGCTGGGCCACCTTGCTTCCCTGGGCTGAGGTTTCATACAACCAATCTAGTGAGCCTCCAGTAAGACCACTTTCTTCATCCTTTATGGTCATCAAATGAGGATGCCTCTTCTGTTTCCTGTTCCAGTCAGCTGACTTTACTGTCAGCAACTTCACTCAAATTTGGCTTGAGATTAAAACAACCCTGCTACATGCCTCTGCTCGCATAAAAAAGTTCACTGATAGCAAGCACAAGGCTCCACCTCAATTTTCTCCTGAAGACAAGGTTCCGCTTTCCTTAGGAAACATTTGACCCAAAGGGCCATCGTACAGACTGGCGACGTGCTTCATTGGTCCTTTCGAGGTGTTAAAACAATACAATACAGTCTCCTATAAGTTATGCCTTCCTGCATCCCTATGTATTTGCAAATTCTTTCATGCATCTCTCCTTAAACCAATCATGTTTAATCTGTATTCCAGAGGGTCTGCTTCGCTTCTATTCCTGTAAGTATGGAAGGGGGTACAAAGTTAAGAATAGTCTGAGCATGAAGAGGTAATACCTTCTTCCTGACTCACTGGAAGGACTGTGGACTTGACGGGAGATCTTGGGAGCCTGCCGAGAATATTGATGCTCCTATCCTGCTTAATATGTTACTGCAACTGTCTAGACCAAAGAAGAGACGGCGTGAGTGTGTGGGACGAGTACTGTTATATCCGTGGCCTGTGCCCTCTGCCACTCCTCTATCCCGGATGGGCATAGGTGCTGTTCCACTTACCTCTCCTGCTGCTTCCCGGCAGACCGGACCCATCGGTCTTCTGCTGCTTTCTCCAATTTGTCTTGTCTTGCAGGTCCTGACCTACATCGCCAACTCGGTCTCTCCTTTCTGCCCTTAGTGTGTACATGCGCGCTCCTTAAAGGAGGAATACCAAGGGACTGCCAGGATAACGCTCATAAGTTTAACCCAAATCTGTTGGTCGCCTCAGTGGTTACAAACCCACTGCCATAACAGTGTAAATTTTTGTTTTTGTTTAATAAGTTATTGAAGTGTTTATTTGTAATGTTAAAAATTAAACAATAAAACTTTATATAGGACATCCTTACTTTTCCATTTGATTGCTTTAATGGAACTGACATAGCTCAAAACTAAATATCTTGAAAAAGATGGATTACATCTAAATGGGCAACCCCGCATGTGGAAAGTTCAAATGTAACGCTTCATTTAATGTAATGATATCTTCACAATGAGCTATAATAGGAAATAGACCTGTTGTTATTAAGTGGCTAACTGCCGTTGATCTTGGCCCCACTTAGCGAGAATAATTTGTGGAAATCATTTATAACCCTCAAGTTCATGACTTACAGCCCAATTACTGGGAAGTGTCTTTCACTGCTTTATAATCTCCCTTTTGCCTGTTTGGTTTGTAGCTGTCTTCAATATAACCTCAGCATGGCTAAATGTTCTACATAAAGTTAGGATAAAGTTAAAAAGGAAAAACATAAATGGTTAACAAAACAAATATTTTGTTCAAAATAAATTTTATAGATGCATTACATTTGCTAACAATTATTGTCATTAATTTAACATCTCAAGCGGCTTTTATTGGAAAAGCTATATGTAGTTTTTCTTCTGGGTACTTCTATAGATGACATGTTTACAGAACCAAATTTCTAAAATACATACAACATAAATATATTTACATGAAATAAATGTCTTTTTTTTAATGGACCTGTCTGGAATATAATAGTGACTGATCAGATGGGCATGCAGTTGCTCATGGCACATATGTGAGCCTGCTGCTCCTAATTCCAAGGTCCCCGGCTGTCAGTGGCAGAAGGGGAGCCGAAAGAGAAGACAGAAGCGGTTTACCAGCACTTCTGCCTTCTTCTCAGATAAGTGGCATAGCTCTTAATGAGCGCAATACAGTTTGGACTCGGCAATCACATGATCACCAGGTGTCCTGGGGGCAAAGGAGCGCTTAGCTGCAGGGTCAGTAGATCCTGGTCAGCTCTGCCTTGTACAAAGCCCCCACAAGCAGGCTGGTGTCCCCTGTAACTGGAACTTCTTTGGATGCCCCAGTAAGGGCTCATGCACATGAGCGTGTGTGCCCTGTGCTCGTATTGCAGACCTCAAACAGCGGGTCCACAATATACAGGCACTGCCCGTGTGCACTCCATATCACTGATGCGGACCCATTGACATGGATGGCTCTGCAATCTTCAAGATACAGAATGGAGCAGATGCACAGATCGAAAGTCCACGGAAGCACTACAAAGCGCTTCCGTGGGATTTCGGTCCATGCCTCTACAACGCAAAAAAATAGAACATGTCCTGTTTTTTTGCAGTGCAGACCATCTCTAGCGGAATGTGGACCCATTCAAGTCAATGGGTCCGCAACCACAAACGGCGTGCACAAGGACGATGCCTGGGCATTGCAGATTTTTGCGGTCCGCAGCACGGGCATAGGGAACACACTGGAAATAGTGCAAAAAAAAGTCTCATTGTCTACCAAAGGTTTTTCAGTGACCACTTGGGCAGAAATTATAAGAAAAAAATGTAAAACACAATAAAATTAAAATATATTAAAATTAAAATAAAAAAATAAAAAAGTCCTCATCCTCTTGGGGGACATATTATGTGGCAAAAATATACACTGATGAGCGAAAAGGGTAACAATGTTTTGAACTTTTGACTTTCAGGCTCCATACCTTGCCATCCACTACAGCTTCGAACATGAGACTACCATTATTTTATAGACAATCATCTTGGCTATCTCATAGATAAATTGGACTTGCAACTATTTAGTATATGATTAGTTAAGCAGATTCTTGTCATGTAAATGCATTCTTACTGCTTTGCTCCTGGTGGTGGAACATTCTTTTTCTTTGTATACTACAAATTACAACTAGGGATGAGCGAACTTCAAGTTTTGAAGTTCGGGTTCATGTTCAGGTATATGGTGAATTGCGTTATGGATTCCGTTACCAAAGACTATAACGCAATTCAAGGGCGGAATGCATAACGGAATGCCTTTAGAAGCATTCAGTCATAATAGAAGTCTATGGCCAGCATAATGGATCTGTACAGATCTGTTATGCTGTATTATGTTCCGTGGTACGTATTATGTTCCGTGGTTACAAAATCCATAACGCAATTCAGCGTAAACCCGAACGCTAACTCGAACTTCAAAAACTGAAGTTCACTCATTGCTAATTACAACCTGTTCTCACATTCCCTAATAGCTCCATGTGTTATTAGGTTGATTGTCAAGCGAAAGGTCACTGGTTCGAATCCAGGAGAAGCCATGAAGAAGATTTCCAAAGAAAAGAGAAACAGCATAATCTAGCTCATCGATAGCGGTATCTCGACCAAGAAAATTGCTAAACTGCATCAGGTGAGTACCAGGGCTGTTGGAAGAATACGAAATGAAGTCCATCCATCCATTCCAAAGCCAAGAGGTGGACGTCCAGGTAAAATATTGGAGTCAACAAGTCACCTCATCACAAGGTCTATCAATTCTGGAGCGACAAACATGACAGTGGAGGTGGCTTGTATGCTTCATATTAGTGAGATCACAGACGTCTATACATGCACCATGCAGAATGCATTAAACAAGTCTGGAATGGTAGCCCAAAAAAAGGTTAATAAGCCTTGATTTCAATATCATCATAAGAAGCCACTCAAGTTATGCTTGAGTTTGCATAAAAGTACAAACAGTGGACAGTAGAAGATTTGAAATGGGTGATTTGGAGCAATGAGATGAAAGTCAATAGACTGGGCTCTGATGGGTGCAAGTGGGTCTGGAAGAAACAAAGGAAAAGGGGGCTAATGGATCAAGAAATTAACGGAACTGTCAATTTCTGTGGAGGAAGCCTGATGATATGTGGTTGTTTCACAGCCAAAGGATCCTCGACCAGGATTGATGGTGGTCTCAATGCTGAGCTATATGTGAGTATCCTACAAGACGAGTTACTTCGTACACTCGAGTACTATGGGTATGAAAAGGACGACATAGTATTCCAGCAGGACGACGACATGAACAATGCATCAATATTGGGGAAGAAATAGTTCAATGACAATAAAGTAGAGGTGCTGCATTGGCCCCCAGAGTCCCTATATCTCAATCTAATCGAAACACTTGTGGGTAGAGTTGAAGAAAACGCTGTATTTGTACCCAAGTGAATGCGCTGTTTACACCTGGCAGTGCATGGACATGGTCACATACACCACTCCAGTCAATTATTGGCTTCAGGTTGACATGCTGCTTGCGGGCACATCACCGCTATAGCCATTCATTTGCTGGAGAGGTGCATGTGACTATGTTCATGCACTGCTAGGTGTAAACTGCGCAGGGACTGGAAAACAAAGGCAGTGGTGGCAATGAGGAGGACTGGAGCGGCGAGGTGAAGGTAAGTATAACTCTTCAGTTTCATTTGGCTATCCTTCAGGAATATGTTAAAAAATCATTTTTACCGGAAAAACCTTTTAAGCCCTAATAAAATTCACAATATTCAGGACAATTACTGGGAACAAGTGTTCATAGGAACACTCATTCCTGATTTCTAGCCTGTATAATTGTGCTGCCAATCAACTGATAAACAACTAATCACTCGTTTGTTGGCTGATTTGCATATTTTATCAGGATGAAAGATGTACAATTATTGTCAGCACATCTCCCTGTGTAATCAGGGATGGGCTATACCAATGCTCAATAAAACTAAATGAAGGAGGAATGACTGTGGTAGTGATCATTCCTCCCCATTCACTTTGCTTTGGCTTGTGTGATACCTCGATGCAAATGAAGGACAGGGGGACCAAAAAAATTGCATTTAAATTTTGTTCTGTTACCATGCAGGAATATTATTTTTATATTTTAATAGTTTGGACATTTTCAGATCTGGTAATGCCTGTTATGTTTATTATTTATTGTTTATTTATTTTTATATGTAATATTGTGAAATTAGGGTGATAAAAAATTTTTTTGTTTATTGAATTTTTTTTTTAAACATTTCAGATAGCACACAATGTATTTATTTCTATGCGTCCATACATATATCCATGTTTTTGACAGATTCATCTGGCCATTTGTGTCCTATTCTGGTCCATTTTTCAGACAGGAAAGGGCAATTTTATTAATGGGAGTGAAAAAACTGCAGAATGCACAAGGAACGTATAAGTATTTTGTGGATTTGTGGTTTACGGAACAAAATATCAATAGGGTCATGTGCATGAAGCCTAACACTGAGAAACATTGTTTGGAACTATTAAAATATATTTAGTGCACTTTAGCTTTTGATGGCAGGAGAAAACACAACTTTAAACACATTTTCTATTAGCAATCAATTGATTTCCATGTTTTCATCCATAAATGAAGATCTGGAGGTCATTGGCAGCACAAAAGTTAAAAATCCAAGCAAAAAAAATGAAAGGCAGCTAAGAATCTAGCTTTCTTTCTACAGTATATCACGTTTAGGCCTCTTTCTCACGACCGTTTTTTTTTTTTTCGTTTACAGGCCGTTTTTTGCGTTCCGTATACGGTCCGTATACGGAACCATTCATTTCAATGGTTCCGCAAAAAAAGTGGAATGTACTCCATATGCATTGTTTCCGTATTTCTGTTTTTCCGTTCCGTTGAAAGATAGAACATGTCCTATTATTGCCCGCAAATCACGTTCCGTGGCTCCATTCAAGTCAATGGATCCGCAAACAAACGGAACACATACGGAAATGCATCCGTATGTCTTCTGTATCCATTCGGTTTTGCGGAACTATCTATTGAAAATGTTATGTACAAACCGGATTCCAAAAAAGTTGGGACACTAAACAAATTGTGAATAAAAACTGAATGCAATGATGTGGAGATGGCAAATGTCAATATTTTATTTGTAATAGAACGTAGATGACAGATCAAACATTTAATCCGAGTAAATGTATCATTTTAAAGGAAAAATACATTGATTCCAATTTTCACGGTGTCAACAAATCCCCGAAAAGTTGGGACAAGTAGCAATAAGAGGCTGGAAAAAGTAAATTTGAGCATAACGAAGAGCTGGAAGACCAATTAACACTAATTAGGTCAATTGGCAACGTGATTGGGTATAAAAAGAGCTTCTCAGAGTGGCAGTGTCTCTCAGAAGCCAAGATGGGTAGAGGATCACCAATTCCCACAATGTTGCGCAGAAAGATAGTGGAGCAATATCAGAAAGGTGTTACCCAGCGAAAAATTGCAAAGACTTTGCATCTATCATCATCAACTGTGCATAACATCATCCGAAGATTCAGAGAATCTGGAACAATCTCTGTGTGTAAGGGTCAAGGCCGTAAAACCATACTCGATGCCTGTGATCTCCGGGCCCTTAAACGACACTGCACCACAAACAGGAATGCTACTGTAAAGGAAATCACAGAATGGGCTCAGGAATACTTCAAGAAACCATTGTCAGTGAACACAATCCACCGTGCCATCCACCCTTTCCAGCTGAAACTCTACAGTACAAAGAAGAAGCCATTTCTAAGCAAGATCCACAAGCTCAGGCGTTTTCACTGGGCCAGGGATCATTTAAAATGGAGTGTGGCAAAATGGAAGACTGTTCTGTGGACAGACGAGTCACGATTCAAAGTTCTTTTTGGAAATCTGGGACGCCATGTCATCCGGACCAAAGAGGACAAGGACAACCCAAGTTGTTATCAACGCTCAGTTCAGAAGCCTGCATCTCTGATGGTATGGGGTTGCATGAGTGCGTGTGGCATGGGCAGCTTGCATGTCTGGAAAGGCACCATCAATGCAGAAAAATATATTCAGGTTCTAGAACAACATATGCACCCATCCAGACGTCATCTCTTTCAGGGAAGACCCTGCATTTTTTAACAAGATAATGCCAGACCACATTCTGCATCAATCACAACATCATGGCTGCGTAGGAGAAGGATCCAGGTACTGAAATGGCCAGTCTGCAGTCCAGATCTTTCACCTATAGAGAACATTTGGCGCATCATAAAGAGGAAGGTGCAACAAAGAAGGCCCAAGACGATTGAACAGTTAGAGGCCTGTATTAGACAAGAATGGGAGAGCATTCCTATTTCTAAACTTGAGAAACTGGTCTCCTCGGTCCCCAGACGTCTGTTGAGTGTTGTAAGAAGAAGGGGAGATGCCACACAGTGGTGAAAATGGCCTTGTCCCAACTTTTTGGGGATTTGTTGACACCATGAAATTCTGATTCAACATATTTTTCCCTTAAAATGGTACATTTTCTCAGTTTAAACTTTTGTTCCGTGATTTATGTTCTATTCTGAATAAAATATTAGAAGTTGGCACCTCCACATCCTTGCATTCAGTTTTTATTCACGATTTGTATAGTGTCCCAACTTTTTTGGAATCCGGTTTGTAATTACTGTATACTGTATATGTCATACGGAAAAACAGAACAGAAACGGAAACACAACAGAAACAAAAAACGGATCCTTTAAAAAACGGCCCGCAAAACACTGAAAAAGCCATACCGTCGTGTAAAAGAGGTCTTATGCTGTATGCACTATTTGCGGTTATGGTGATTTTATTGCTTTTGACACCCTTTTAGAATCCATTCTTAGCAGGAGAGATTCATTAAAGCTTCCCTTACAATTTAAAAAAAGTCCAAATCTGTATTGGCAAAGAAAATTAGTACACAAACGCTGGCCACTTTCAAATCAGTTGTTAGTGTGGATTACTGATTTATAAAATAAATAAATAAATAAATAAATAAATATATATATATATATATATATATATATATATATATAGTCAGGTCCATAAATATTGGGACATGGACACAATTCTAACATTTTGGGCTCTATACACCACCACAATGGATTTGAAATGGAACGAACTAGATGTGCTTTAACTGCAGACTGTCAGCATTAATTTGAGGGTATTTACATTCAATTCAGGTGAACGGTGCAGGAATTACAGCAGTTTGAAAATGTGCCTCCCACTTGTTAAGGAACCAAAAGTAATGGGACAGAATAATAATCATAAATCAAATTTTCACTTTTTAATACTTGGTTGCCAAATCCTTTGCAGTCAATTACAGCCTGAAGTCTGGAATGCATAGACATCACCAGACGCTGGGTTTCATCCCTGGTAATGCTCTGCCAGGCCTCTACTGCAACTGTCTTCAGTTCCTGCTTGTTCTTGGGGCATTTTCCCTTCAGTTTTGTCTTCAGCAGGTGAAATGCATGCTCAATCGGATTCAGGTCAGGTGATTGACTTGGCCATTTAATAACATTCCACTTCTTTCCCTTAAATAACTCTTTGGTTGCTTTTGCAGTATGCTTTGGGTCATTGTCCATCTGCACTGTGAAGCGCCGTCCAATGAGTTCTGAAGCATTTGGCTGAATATGAGCAGATAATATTGCCCGAAACACTTCAGAATTCATCCTGCTGCTTTTGTCAGCAGTCACATCATCAATAAATACAAGAGAACCAGTTCCATTGGCAGCCATACATGCCCACGCCATGACACTACCACCACCATGCTTCACTGATGAGGTGGTATGCTTAGGATCATGAGCAGTTCCTTTCCTTTTCTATAGTCTTCTCTTCCCATCACTCTGGTACAAGTTGATCTTGGTCTCATCTGTCCATAGGATGTTGTTCCAGAACTGTGAAGGCTTTTTTAGATGTTGTTTGGCAAACTCTAATCTGGCCTTCCTGTTTTTGAGGCTCACCAATGGTTTACATCTTATGGTGAACCTTCTGTATTCATTCTGGTGAAGTCTTCTCTTGATTGTTGACTTTGACACACATGCAGCAACCTCCTGGAGAGTGTTCTTGATCTGGCCAACTATTGTGAAGGGTGTTTTCTTCACCAGGGAAAGAATTCTTCAGTCATCCACCACAGTTGTTTTCCGTGGTCTTCCAGGTCTTCTGGTGTTGCTGAGTTCACCGATGCGTTCCTTCTTTTTAAGAATGTTCCAAACAGTTGTTTTGGCCAGGCCTAATGTTTTTGCTATCTCTCTGATGGGTTTGTTGTGTTTTTTTCAGCCTAATGATGGCTTGCTTCACTGATAGTGACAGCTCTTTGGATCTCATCTTGAGAGTTGACAGCAACAGATTCCAAATGCAAATAGCAGACTTGAAATGAACTCTGGACCTTTTATCTGCTCATTGTAATTGGGATAATGAGGGACTAACACACACCTGACCATGGAACAGCTGAGAAGCCAATTGTCCCATTACTTTTGGTCCCTTAACAAGTGGGAGGCGCATATGCAAACTGTGGTAATTCCTACACAGTTTACCTGATTTGGATGTAAATACCCTCAAATTAAAGCTGACAGTCTGCAGTTAAAGCACATCTTGTTCGTTTCATTTCAAATCCATTGTGGTGGTGTATAGAGCCAAAAATGTTAGAATTGTGTCTATGTCCCAATATTTATGGACCTGACTGTATATATATATATATATATATATATATATAAATATATATAATATTTGCGTTTCAGCATGGCTCAGGTTACAAAAGACAATTTATCTAGAGTTAGTCCTTTGCTGTAGTCACATGGAGGGCAGTGATGTCAGCTGGTTGCAGGTCTCTCTAAACACATGGCACGATGTGACCCTCCTTCAGAGAAAGAAGTGTCCACTTGCTGGCACAAGCCTTTTAAACTGTAGCCGCGCCCTCCTCTTCCCGCCTTCCCCACCCCCCTCCCTGCTGATTCTGGCAGCTCACTGACCCAAAAAACCCTTTAGGGTTCATAGCTCCAGACCAGAAGGTCACAGGGACCAACAGACCCGCCTGGGTTCCGGCTACAAGTAGAGTCCAAACATGGTACAGTCATTGGGTTTCTGTGGGGAGATATGTATATCTCCCCTCCATGGCCTCCCACCACCACACTAAGACCACAGGCCTGCTCATCGTGGCCACAGGGACACAAATATGTATCTGGTTTGTGCCTGTGATGGCTGGGCGATTCATAATTCCTTATAAATCGCCGGTCCATGCTGTCTGCTAGATCTGATTGAACTGGGGTATAGCTTAGAACTCATGCTAAGAGATTCTTCCTGTCACATCATCTTGGTTCCTGGCTGACTGGAGGACGTGTGAATTTGTAAACAAGTGGCTTGCTTGAAGCCAGGACCCCTGTGGAGTTCACTACCTCTGCTATCTGACAAGCCGAGGGTTGAAGTGAGAACTTATTTTGCATGTACACTTACCAAGGTGAATTAAATAAAAATCATGGCTGCCATTAAACGATTATCCATATTCCTGACACCTCCCCTTTTAGAGGGCGCTAGGTGAAGCACATTCCTGTGTTTCCCGTGCGCCCATCCACACCCTCTGGTGGCCAGGCTCCCGCGTACCCACCTCCCATTCGTTCCTGACCAATGGAGTCACCCTGACTAAGCATGACACCGAGGCCCAATTACTGTCATCAGTCGGTACTATAAACGGCCGCGTGAAGTCGGCTGCCTGTAGCACCGGGAAGCTGGAAAGGGCGTCCTTCAGCGGCTGGAAGGCCGTCTCGCAGTCGTTTGTCCAGGGCAGCTTTGTCCTGATGCGGTCCGTCAGGGGCCTCGCCAGGCTACTATAGTGGGGCGCGAACCCCCTATAGTACCCGGCAGTCCCCAGGAAGGACAGCACCTGGTGCTTGTCCCGGGGGGTGAGCCAAGATGCGCTTGCTTCCACTCTCCCAGGCTTCGATTCCAAAGCTAGCCCGCCTGCCCGGGGCCCCTCGCTTATGCCCAGCTGCCACTTTCCTGACGTAAGGGTCAAGCCTGCCTGGCAGATCTGCCCGAGCATCTGCGCCAGATGCTCTCAGGGATCCTTCCATATTGGACTGAAGATGGCAATGACCTAAAGGTACACGGCCGCGTACCCTTCAAGTCCCTTAAGCAGCTTGACCATCCGATTACAAGTGGCAGGGGCATACTCCATGCCCAACGGTATCTCAGTGGACGCCGTCTTTCCGGGCGTTTCCCCCGGGCATGGTCCAGGGTGACCAGGTACATCCTGGCATTGAGCCGCTGGTGCGCCAGGTATGGGCCTTCCCAGGCCGCCTGAAGCTTGTCCTGAGGTATGGGAACCAGCATCCACGCTTGCTGACCCACCTGGTGGGTCCTCTTACAAGCCATCTGGTCGCACCCCCGCTTCTGGTCGGCCCCATACTGTCATGCACTAACCGCGACAAGGCCTGCACCTTTTCCTGGAAGCGCATGACACATGCGATGACCGACACCCCAGGGGTGGCTACGTCTCCCGTCCAGGCCTCTGACTTAGCGGCCCCTGGGTATCTGGCCATCAGAATCTCGTGCGCAATCCACAAAAACTCCGCCCTGAACGGATAAGGTACCACGAATTGTCAGTCCCTACGCCACACCTTCCGTGAGCCCTGCTGGACCGTTTCCCGACACAACCGTCCTTGGTCCCAGACCGCCCTTTGGAGGTCTGAGTCCAAGGGAGACTGTGCCACCTGCTCCGTGATAGATTTCAAGCTGGCACTAGCCCCTAACGCCACCTGAAACACCTGGTGGGACGTGGTCAGAATAGATGAGACTGCCACGTCCCCTGTCAGTTCTACTAACTGCAGGTCCCTAGGCCACTGCTGCGGTGTGCCCTGCTGGATCGTGAAAGCCGGCAAAGCCGTCCTTGGTCCCTGACCACCCGCTCTCCTTGGTCCCTGACCACCCGCTTGAGGTCTGAGTGTGAGGGAGGCGGTGCCGCTTGCTCCTTGAGAGCGTTTAGGCTGGCGTCAGCCACTAACACCACCTGAAACCCCTGACCGGACATGGCCAGAATAGACGAGACTGCCACGTCCTCTGTCAGGTCCCCGGGACCTGTCTCCTGGCCTCCATCTGACTCGGCAGCCACTTGGTCGGAAGGGGGAAATCCATCAGACCCCTGAGGGGCCCCTAGGGCCCCAACACTCCCACTGGGCGTGACAGCAGCTATGGCTGCTGCCACCGCTTTAGTGCCTGCTTCCCCTTGGCTTCCGACCAAGTCGCCAGTCCAGACGGACTAACCTGGCCCTCTGACATCCCGGTTGTGGAGGAATCCTGCACTGAGGCTTTACCTGGGAGCCCTACTTCTCCTGGGACAGCCCTGACCTCATTGGCATCCTCCATCTCCGCAGCTGTCTGCCCCTTGCTTGTCCCCTCACTAGCCACACCTGAGGACAACAGGTCCCAGCCTGCTTGCTGGCCACACCCTGAGGCCTCAGCACAGCTGGCTTGAATGACCCCCTCCCCACTGAGGGGAGAGGCACACATTACATCCCCCCCCCCCCCACATCCCCATCAACAGGCATGTTATGAACAATAACAGTATCAACAGGGGTGGACATGACATCACATTCTGGGGGATCGGACCTTGGAGTGTCAGCCGGCCACGTACTTAGACACAAGCCGCCCCAGTTACGTCCCAAGCAAAACACTGGCAGGGATATTTGAGGATACCCCCACCTCCCTTACTCCTCGACCAACGCCCCAGTCCAAATAGACCTTGGCAACGGGCAGCGCCGGTTCCACTTTTCCAATCCTGGAGACAGTAAGGGATCTCCCAGGCAATAAATCATGGGGTGCCACCAGTTTAGGCCGTACCAGAGTCATCTCAGCGCCGGTGTCTCTAAGTCCCATGGCCACGGCCTAGCCCACGGTGACCGGTTGAAAATTTACAAGGGACCTCCCACCACCCCCACCTACACACAACACAGTGGACGGTTTCCGGGTCGGCAACTGGGACGGGTCCCTCGGGCGCTGGGGACACATAGCCTTGAAGTGTCCTGGCTGCTTACACAGGTGGCAAAGTCAATGTTCCCCCACCGACGTGGGAAAGTGAAGCCGGGGCCGGTGCCCACTTGGGCCTAAGGGCAAAGTGTGTCATACCCCCTCTCAAGCTGACAGGTTTCCGGGCCTCTGAAGTCCGGTTGTTGGTGCATTCATCAGCCAGGGCTGCTGTTGCGGAGGCCCCCTTTGGCTTCCGTTCGCGCAGGTACTGCTGTAGGTCATCCGGGCAATTTCACAAGAACTGCTCTGTGGCAATGAGCTCCTTCAGCTGCTGGACGGTGGTGAGCTCCAATCCTGTGGTCCATTAATCGACCGCTCTCAGCAAGGCCCGCATGTGATCAGCCCAGCTCTGGGTAGAACCCTGCGGCAAACTTCTGAGCTTCTTCCGGTACGACTCAGGGGTTAAGTTGTACTGCCGGACCAGAGCCTGTTTGATGTCCTCATAGCTCAGGACGGTCTCGCTGGGCAGATACCTGAAGATTTCAAGGGCTTTCCCCTGAGACTTGGTGTTAGGAATCGGACCCACTGGTCCTCCGGCAGCTGGTACTGATGGCAGGCCGTCTTGAACACCAACAAGAAAGTGTCCAAGTCCCCATCTTTGTCCCACAGGGGGAAGTCCTCCGCCCACAGTTTTGGAATCCGGATCTCTGGAGACTCACATCGGGCTGAGGAGGGCTGCTGGAGTTGGAGCTGAAGCACTGGCAGCTGATGTTCATGCTCGGCCTGCTCGCATCGTTCTGCATCTTGCTTGAGGCGCTCTGCAGCCTCTGCTTGCTCACGACGCTCTGCAGCTGCCATGAGGATCTCATAGGAAGCCTGGTCTCCGACCTGGAGACGGACTACGGCAGCCTGTAGGAGAGCAGCCGAGTCTGGCTGGGGGGATAGGCAGGTGGAGTGAGGCCCACCGCGGACCTCACCTCCGGCAACTGGCTCCTTGGGGAGCTTTGGCTGTTCTCCCCCTCGCCTTGAATAAAGTTGCTTTCCACCTCCTCTCAGCCCGCTATCTGGACTGCGTCCTCCCTGCCACCATTCATAGCATCGGCCATCTCCTTAGCTTTGCTCCTTGTGATACTGGCCGTCATTGCAACTGATGATCACTGACACAGACTGCAACCTGATGCACACACACACCTTATGGTATTTGCACTCAGACTGTCTAATGTTGAGCTGATCTTAAGACTCCAGCGGCAAAAGCTACTGCTGGTAGTCTTTAGTGTCAGGGAGTATGGATCCCACACTCACACACACTAGTATCTCGATCCCACTTTGTTGTCACCAATATGTGAGGGATACCACCCCTCATGCCCACTTGACGTTAACTACGTCGAGCTCTCGAGACGCAGTATGGTCACTGGTTACCAAGACGCGACGTGACGCCCTCACGGAGGAGCATGTAAGGTCAGCTTGGTACAGTTTACACAGACACCTCCTGTCCACGCGGGCATAGAGAGGCAACAAGCTGAGAGAGCCTTTTCACTGGCACAGTGAAACAGCGCTTTCTCAGCCCGGGAATACAGCCACCAGCTTCTCGTTTGATATAAGCCCGGTCAGCTAACAGGATTATATAGGATAAGAAACCAACCCCCAGTAGCTTATAACTAGGCCGAAACATGGACGTGGGGATTTGTGATCGAGATACAAGACAGCACAAGATTAAATTATATATTTAATCGCCTTAGGGGCACACTAGATAACACAATATACACAAAGAATATAGACAGTGGTCTGAGGTTACGAATACAGGTAGTATGGTACAAACAGGATTACACAGAGTATGTCAGTTACTGGGTAGATGAATGTTCCTTTGGGTTATGATTAGTCCTTTGCTGTAGTCATATGGAGGGCAGCTGGTTTTAGGTCCCTCTAAACTGTAGCCGGCCCCTCCTCTTCCCACCTCTGGGAAGGGTCCCCCCCCCCCTCCCTGCCGCTTCTGGCAGCTTACTGACCCCAAAAAAACCTTTAGGGTTCATAGCTCCAGACCAGAAGGTCACAGGGAGATGGTTCTGGGACCAACAGACCCGCCTGGGTTCCGGCTACAAGTACCAAACATGGTATCGTCATTGGGTTCCTGTGGGGAGATATGTATATCTCCCCTCCCTGGCCTCCCACCACCACACTAAGACCACGGGCCTGTTCATCGTGGCCACAGGGACACAAATATGTATCCGGTTTGTGCCTGTGATGGTTGGGCGATTCATAATTCCTCATATATCGCCGGTTCCATGCTGTCTGCTAGATTTGATTGAACTGGGGAATGGCTTATACCTCATGCCGAGAGATTCTTCCTGTCACATCATCTCGGTTCCTAGCTGACTGGAGGACGTTTGAATTTGTAAACAAGTGGCTTGCTTGAAGAAAGGACCTTTGTGGAGTTCACTACCTCTGCTATCTGACAAGCCGAGGGTTGAAGTGAGAACTTATTTTGCATGTACACGGACAAAGGTGAATTTAAATGAAAATCATGGCTGCCATTAAATGATAATCCATATTCCTGACAGTCTCCATACAACATCGTGTCTCCCCAGTGAGAAACCATACCCCCTTAAGCTGTATCTAAGGCATCTCATCCAGCCAACCAGTACCATGCTCTGTAATGATGAGTGGTTATAACCCCAAAACTCTACTGTCTACACACGGGCATTTCTGGTTTGGCTGATATGAACTAATTTGCAAAGTCAAGAGAATAAAGGAGTGGTAGACAACTGTGGGAGGAATAGAGAGGCACAACACTAATCTGCAAGTTATGCAAAGAAGGTTCAGGTTTTCAAAACCTTTATATGAAAAATCTACTAATCCCCCTAGAAAATTCTGTTGATGTGGAAATTTCCCATCATCTTCAAATATGACAAATCTAATAATATGGCTTGATACTAGTGGAGGAGAAAACCTAAAACTGAGGGTCCCTACAGAATGTTTTGCTTAAGGATACCGGTACAAATTGCGGATTACGCACGGAAAACCCTAGAGTAATGCAGTAACTGCAAAGTGTATGAGATTAGACAAATCTCATGTATATTTTGCTTTATTCTTCCATGTGGAAATTGACCTGTTGTGTGGATTTTTAAATCCGCAGCATGTCAATTCTTTGTATGACTTTTGGTGCGGATTTCACCCCTTTCAATGCAATTGTAAGTACTGCAGAAATTCTTCTTCAAATTCGCAGTAAAAATCAGCAAGTAACGTAGTTTTTGGTGTGGATCTGATACAGAAACGCACAGAAATGTGCACAAAAAACTGCTCAGATCTTCTGTTTTCTGTTCTTCACTCGTATGCAGATACTCTAAACCTGGACCAATGTTTATCTGTCCACTGTCATGGAATAATACTGCTTGTTTTACTCCAAAGGATGGTAGTTCACAATTGAAAATACAGAACTGCGGCAGAAACGCCACCCTTTTATGTGGTCAAGCCTTATAGGTTTGGTATTATCTGATCTGAATACTTTTGCATGCTGCCATGCAAATTAGGCTACTTAAGCTACCTAAGTCCTGTAGATAGGGGATAAGTTGTCTTAAAGGGCATCTGTCAGCAGATTTGTACCTTTGAAACTGGCTGATCTGTTGCATGTGCGTTTGGCAGCTGAAGGCATCTGTGTTGGCCTCATGTTCATATGTGTCCGCATTGCTGAGTAAAATGATGTTTTAGTATATGCAAATGAGCATCTAGGAGCAATGGATGCAAAAGAGTGCTGGTTGAAACGAGTCAGAAGACTGGTCGAAATGCGTCAGCCTGCATAAATATGGAGTTATAAACTGTACTGTCATTTTAAAAGAAGAAATAAAGTATTTTAAGATTTTATTCGCTGGAACTATTTCCTTTAAAAAAATAAAAATAACACTACAATCTAAAGCAAAGCCAAAACTTGCATATTATTGAGGAGTCAAGGATGACTACAGCAGTTATATGTGTAGGGCTAAAGTTGGATGATAAAGTGGTCTCATTTGCGTACATTAAAGGGAGTCTGTCATCAGTTTTGAACATGAAAAACTGCTGACAGCGCTAGGTAGGGGCTAAGGAGAGCAGGACAAGCATACCTTTTGTGGAGCTTTTATTTATTGGGAGTGATGTAAATGTTATTCTGCCAGTGCCCAGGAGGTTTACTGTGAAGTGCTCTCTGAATTTAGCTGCTTCACAACCCCTGGCCTCTGCTCTGAGTGAAAGCTGCACCATCCATACAGAGGAGACCACTAGAGATGTCACTCAGAGCAGAGGGGGGAGGTTGTGAAGCAGTTGACTACAGACAGTACTTTCCAGTGAGGGACCTCCTTCTGAGCACTTGCATCAGTAACAGACAGCAAAATAAGAGTTCATATTCACACTACACCTGATAATGAAAGCCACCTAAAGGTATAATTGACCTGCTTTTACCAGTCCCTACCTAACACTGTCAGCAGTTTTTCATAGTCAAAACTGCTTACAGAGTCTTTTTAAATATTAAAATAAACAATATGTATTGTTCTGACACAGGTAAAGCTATTGAAAAAAAAATATTAAATGGGTTCTCCGGGCTATTTATAAAAACTGGCCTTTTTATAAGGCCATAAGGATCACTTAGTTAACACTTACCCATCCTACGCTCTGCAAATGAAGCTGAACAGGAAAAGAAGCACACATTTCCGATCAGGACCTGGTAAGGAAAGCCAATATCCTAAATAGGTACAGCAGGGACGTAAAAATTGGCAGAGCGAGGTACGGGTAAGTTTTAACACCTTCCCTACTAGCTTTGTACATGTATGGCAGAAGGCTGGTCTTTAAAGATGGCACCCACTCCAGAGCGGAGCATAGTCGCTGGGTTTTGCTGTTTTAAACCCCTTAGATGCCTTGATCAATTGTGATCATGGCATCTGAGGCAGCTTTTCCCAGGAGCGCTGTGCTCCCAGGGCCCAAATGTCTCCCCCGCATGGCAATCGGAGAAGTCATTCGTTTCTTGTAGTAGCCTCAATCACACTGAAGGGTCCAAGGCTACCACAGCAATAGTGGCCTGATTGGCAAGGCTCCATAGGAAAGTATTGAATGTCCCCTAGGCTGCAATGGTAATTCATTGCAGTCTATGTGACAAGTGATCTAATGAGTGCAGGATGAAGTCCGCTAAGTTCAGCAAATGGCACTTATCTTGTAGAAAAAGTTAATAAAAGGCACTTACTAACATTGTGATTGTCCATATTTCTTCCTTTGCTTTCTTGATTTATTTTTCCATCACATTATACACTGCTCGTATCCAGGGGTTACGACTACCAAGCAATCCAGCAGTGGTGGTCGAGCTTGCACATTATAGAAAAAGGCACCGGCCTCTCTGGTGGCTGGGACTGTCGGAATGTACATAGGCTGGTGGTTTTTTCTATAGTATACAAGCATGGCCACCACTGCTGGACTGGTTGTAACCACTGGATACGAGCAGTATATTATGTGATGGAAAAATAATTCAAGCCAGCAAAGGAGACAATATGAAAACTCACAATACATTTAAAGGGAACCTGTCACCGGGATTTTGTGTATAGAGCTGAGGACATGGGTTGCTAGATGGCCGCTAGCACATCCTCAATATCCAGTCCCCATAGCTCTGTGGGCTTTTATTGTGTAAAAAAAACTATTTGATACATATGCAAATTAATCTGAGATGAGTCCTGTATGTAAGATGAGTCAGTCAGGGGCAGGACTCATCTCAGGTTAATTTGCTTATGTATAAAATCGTTTTTTTTACACAATAAAAGCACACAGAGCTATGGGGACTGGGTATTGCAGATGTGCTAGCGGCCATCTGGCAACCCATGTCCTCAGCTCTATACACAAAATCCCGGTGACAGGTTCCCTTTAATATAAGTGTATTAAAAAAGATGTAAAAAGGTTTTTAAAAATATTTTTAAAAAAATACAAATAAATACATACAAATATACATCACCTTCTTTTCACCATAATAAAAATAAATAATCAATTAAAATAAAAAATTATTTGCACATAAATGTATTTATCCTATACTGTGAATGGCGTAACGGGGGAAAAAACAGCCGATTTGCCATTTTTCGTTGCTTTACCTCCCCCAAAAAATTGAACAAAAAGGCAAACACACCCCAACACATCTCAAAATGGTATCACTGAAAACTACAGATCGCCCCGCAAAAAATGAGCCCTAATACAGCTCTATAGACGTAAATATAACAAAGTTATGGGTGTCAGAATATGGCGATCCAAAGGAAAAATCTTTTTTTTCAAAGGTATATTTATATTTTTATAAGTTTTAAGACACACAAAAAAATTACACAAATGTGGTACTAAACTGTAGAATGAAGGGTCAGTTTTACTGCATAGTGAACACCGTAAAAACAAAATAAAACTATAGTGGAATTTTTTTTTCCCAGTTTCAGTCTATTTTGGATTTTTTTTTTACAGCTTCCCACTACATAATATGCCATAATAAATGGTGCCATTAGAAAGTGCAACTTGTCCCCAAAAAAACAAGCCGTCATAACTGCAATGTGAATGAAAAAATAAAAAAAGTTATGGCTCCAGGAAGGCAGAGAGGGTTAAAAACGAAAATGCAAAAAAATCATCACTTTTAATAAATAGCCCAGGGAACCCTTTTAGTCTCATACATGCTTCCCAACAGTTTGCCTTTATTCCCCTCCCAATGCAGGTTGTAAAATACATGTATCTAGAAGGCTCATAACATGCAATCCTTCATTTTCCACATTTGGACATTGTAAATATGCTTTTATTCTGATTTATAGTTATTGTGAAACTTGCAGCTTTACTGCTAAATGTAGCTGAACAAATCACTCCCCGTTAGAAAAAAAAACAACAATCTGAATAAGAATGACCACATGGTTTTGGCTTATTATTCCTTGCAAATTGCAATCCTAGAACTGCACAGGGATATCACTAGCAGATAACCCATTATCATAGTCATTAGGAGGTGATCAATGAAATAAAGCATCCCCTTTTAAGATAGTCGGGCCATTATTGCTGTGAACGTTTTTTTTGAAGCTGTGACTGAATGCAGAAGATTACATGGAATGCCGCCAGCTGGACAAATACATTTGCAGGTGCACCCACACTGGCTGCCAAAAAGTTTGGATTGAAAAGTACACTCAATCCATTCCAGCAGTACAAAGAGTATGAACATTTAAAAGACAAATCCCATGCTACACACTTTACTCGCGCTGACTCTCTGAACTCAGAAACATGCAAAATGTCAAACGAGATGTGGAAGCAAAGCATCTACCTAATAAATCAGCAGCTACTGTACGCACAGGGTACATATCAAGGTATACAATGTATACTCACCTGTATGCATCGTTTACATTAATGTGACTATCCTCTTCCTTGACTGGACAGGAATTATTGACCCCTGAAGCACTACTGAAATTAAATGTTGATGAGGCTTAAAATATATACAGTCAGGTCCATAAATATTGGGACAGCGACACAATTCTAACATTTTTGGCTCTATACACCACCACAATGGATTTGAAATGAAAAAGATGTGCTTTAACTGCAGACTGTCAGCTTTAATTTGAGGTTATTTACATCCAAATCAGGTGAACGGTGTAGGAATTACAACAGTTTGCATATGTGCCTCACCATCGGACCCCATTGACTATAATGGGATACGGCCACTTTCTGGAGTAGTGCTGCCACGGGTGGCGAGGCCTGTATGCAAATATTAAATAGCCCTGGACTCCTCCTGCCATGCCTGGCTGCTGTCTAGCCCTGATGCCCAGACCCCCTGCTGGTGTGGGCCCTGTAGAAACTGCCACAGCAGTAGTTACACGCCAGCTCTGTGCCTTTAATAGACTTTATAACTACTGAGCCTTGTACCTACTGTGATTTTACTGTGCCCCTGTTTTGGTAAAATTTGTTACAAGTTCATTGCCACAGGTCTGCCTCTTCACTCCCATCATCGAGTGGGGTTGTGTAACTGGTCAAGGGCAACACACAGAACTGACCCTCACTAGGTAGACACCAGTGAATAACATTAAATTTATGTCTGCCAAACCCATTGATTGAAAACCAATAACCGTAGGATAGTCAAGCAAATATAAATGTATAGGTAGAGTAACAATCTTCTGACATCTGCCTCTAGCAAAAACAAGGATCCGAGATAAGCAGTGACCAGAGATTCTAGCAATGACAATATTTACGGATTACGGGGCTGTCTTCAGTTATTGGTGGTTTTGTTATGTGTATGGGACATCCTCTGCGTCTGGAGGAAAGAAGGTTTGTACACAAACATAGAAGAGGATTCTTTACGGTAAGAGCAGTGAGACTATGGAACTCTCTGCCTGAGGAGGTGGTGATGGTGAGTACAATAAAGGAATTCAAGAGGGGCCTGGATGTATTTCTGGAGTGTAATAATATTACAGGCTATAGCTACTAGAGAGGGGTCGTTGATCCAGGGAGTTATTCTGATTGGAGTCGGGAAGAAATTTTTTATTCCCCTAAAGTGGAGAAAATTGGCTTCTACCTCACAGGGTTTTTTGCCTTCCCCTGGATCAACTTGCAGGATAACAGGCCGAACTGGATGGACAAATGTCTTTTTTCGGCCTTATGTACTATGTTACTATGTTACTATGTATGGTCGGCTTTAGGAATGATGAGCCACTGTATACAGCAATTAGCACGGTATGGCGTACATATACAGTATTAACCAAAAATGGAGAATGGTTACCAAGAATTTTAATCATGTTTGCATATTGTAAGCTGATTAATTTTTTAAGCCCCATTCACACAACTGTGGGACCGCTGGACCCGGAAGCACACAGAAACAGATGGAAGTGTACTTCCGGGTCCGTGCCTCCGCACCACGAAAGTTACAACATGTCCTATGTTTCGCCGCATCTTATGGATCACGTAGCCATTTAAGTCAATAGGTCCACAATTCGATGCGGAGTGCACACTGGCATTCAGAGGGACAAGACAGACAGTTGCTCAGAGGAGTAAAACTTCCTAGACGAGGTATTGAAAGTCATTAAATAGGTTTATGGAAAGTTTTATAAACTCCACTCCAATGAGTTAAATAGTTCATGCAATATAATCCTCAGCAGGGAAAGCTATTGTGTGATGAAACATGATTTACTATTGAGATATCTCCAGGCAGCTGCACTGTGTCGTGACCGGGGTGGCCGAATCACTGTTCTTGATGTCAGTCTGTGCAAATGTGTTAAAGCAAAGCAGCGATGGCATGACATAGAGGTCTCAATACAGCTATATAAATGGCACACTCAGGAATAATATCTGGCAGGTGCAGTAATTTATTGACGGGGAGAAAATACTAAATCTCATCTGCATTCTTGCTGGGATTTGGACACGGATATACGTACTGTAAGAAGGCACTGTACCTTTTCCTTCCCGTTTGAACTTCACAATGTACAGACGTTCTGATGGGTTTGGTGATTACCACTTTGCATTACATTAACGCATAAACTCATTAGATCAAGTGGTGAAGAATTAAGAGATAAACATTTAGGGGGTCATCTATTATCCAGAAATACGCCTATATTAGGCGTATTTCTGGAGCAGATTGAGGCACAAAGTTTGTTTGTGCCGCAATCTGCGACTTTTCCCCGCTCACGCCAGGTCTAAAAAAGTGGATGTGGTGTGGGCCTGTGTTAGGCATAGAAAATGGTATAAATGTAAGCCAGCAAGGAAGCTGTCTTACATTTAGACTGGTGCTGGATGCGCCGGCGTAGCGGATTTACATATATAAATGACCCCCTTACTGCGCAGCAACCCTTTTCTATATGTCCTGTTAGGGTATACAGGGTATAGAGACCTCCCCCTGTGAGCCAGAGCGTAACGATAGGTTGGATTCTACACAATCATGCATTACATGGTTGACTATTCATTTGAATGGGAGCCATGTAATACTAAATAAATGGCCACACAGAGCTTCTCCCTGCAAGAACAACTGTTATGGCCAAGGAATAGACAAACCAGAAAGACAACCAGCAGCTCATTGTAGAGCCAATGATATCTTCAATCTAAGGCCTCAGTCACATTCTGTGTCCGTTTGATGTCTGTGGAAAATCTGTGTTTTATCCGTAAAGATGTCCGTGAAGAACCCATGTTTGGTCCATGTGTCTGTTTTTCCTCCCATGCGTCATCTGAATTCTATGCTCAGATGAAAAATAATTTCAAGAGAATCACCTACCAATGGTAGATGCCGTCCGTGTTGCGTCAGTAGTTTTGCAAGAAAATTTAGACCAGCACATCCAAAGTCACAGGTGCACATCCATAAAGCTAACATACAAATAGCAAAGAAAATATGGCAGCACACTCTCATAAATGCAAACAATAGAAGAAGGGATTAGGGATCATTCTGGATTAAAGTGGTACTAAATCTACTACACATGAAAAATGCAAGCTCTTTATGCACATTTTTGATCAAACATGTGTCGGGACCATCTACAACACCAGGGTGGCTTCTGCAGGTGGGTATCTAACACTAATGCCTCTTTCACACGGGCGTGTCCGGATTAGGTCTGGATGCGTCCCGGTGCATTGCGGCAAACCCCCGCGAGTAGGAACGCAATTGCAGTCAGTTTTGACTGCGATTGCGTTCCGATGTTCAGTTTTTATCGCTCGGGTGCAATGCGTTTGCAGGCGCGTGATAAAAAACCGACTGTGGTACCCAGACCCGAACTTCTTCACAGAAGTTCAGGTTTGGGTTAGTTGTAGTGTAGATTGTACAGGGTGGGCCATTTATATGGATGCACCTTAATAAAATGGGAATGGTTGGTGATATTAACTTCCTGTTTGTGGCACATTAGTATATGTGAGGGGGGAAACTTTTCAAGATGGGTGGTGACCATGGCGGCCATCTTGAAGTCAGCCATTTTGAATCCAACTTTTGTTTTTTCAATAGGAAGAGGGTCATGTGACACATCAAACTTATTGGCAATTTCACACGAAAAACAATGGTGTGCTTGGTTTTAACGTAACTTTATTATTTCATGAGTTATTTACAAGTTTCTCTTTTTTACAGCCATTGACATGTCGCCGAGGTTAACACGTAAGGAGCGGATAGAAATTGTGTTGATGTCTGGTGAACGCAGTAACCGGGTCATTGCAGCAGATTTCAATGCAAGACATCCTACGAGACCACCCATCTCCCATGCTACAGTTAGCAAACTGCTTGCTAAGTTTCGTGAAACTGGTTCAGTGTTGGATTTGGCAAAATGTGGACGCATGAAATCTGTCTCTAATGAAGAAACATCAGTGGCTGTCCTAGCTTCATTCAGCAGGAGCCCACAGCGTAGCACTCGCTGCATGTCACTGGAGAGTGGCATTAGTCGAACATTCCTTTGGCGGATATTAGCTACTCACAAATGGCACCCTTACAAACTCCAGCTACTGCAGCATCTCAACGAGGATGACCCAGATCGGCGCACTGAATTTGCAGAATGGGCAAAACAAAAATTGGAACAGGACCCTCAGTTTACGCAGAAGATTTTGTTCAGTGATGAGGCAAACTTTTGTGTGAATGGTGAAGTTAACAAACAAAACCACCGCTATTGGCCTGACACTAACCCACTTTGGATAGATCCCTCAAAGACTGTTGGAGTAAAAAAATTTATGGCATGGTGTGGTATATGGGGTACAAAGATAGTGGGGCCATTCTTCATCAATGGAAACCTCAAGGCCACTGGATATGCGAAATTGCTACATGATGATGTATTTCTCTCTTTATGCACTGAAGCTGGCACGTTCCCTGAGTTTTTCCAGTAAGATGGTGCACCACCACATTATGGGTGTCAGGTCCGAGCATTCCTAGATGAACAGTTTCCTGGAAAGTGGATTGGTCGTCGTGGGCCAGGTGAATGGCCCCCAAGATCTCCCGATCTGACTTTTATCTATGGGGTCATCTGAAGGCAATTGTCTATGCTGTGAAGATACGAGATGTGCAGCACCTGAAACTACGGATACTGGAAGCCTGTGCTAGCATTTCTCCTGCGGTGTTGCTATCAGTGTGTGAAGAGTGGGAGAAGAGGTTTGCATTGACAATCCAACACAATGGGCAGCACATTGAACACATTTTATAAGTGGTCAGAAACTTGTAAATAACTCATGAAAGAATAAAGTTACGTTAAAACCAAGCACACCATTGTTTTTCTTGTGAAATTCCCAATAAGTTTGATGTGTCACATGACCCTCTTCCTATTGAAAAAACAAAAGTTGGATTCAAAATGGCCAACTTCAAAATGGCCGCCATGGTCACCACCCATCTTGAAAAGTTTCCCCCCCCTCACATATACTAATGTGCTACAAACAGGAAGTTAATATCACCAACCATTCCCATTTTATTAAGGTGTATCCATATAAATGGCCCACCCTGTATTATTTCCCCTTATAACATGGTTATAAGGGAAAATAATAGCATTCTGAATACAGAATGTATAGTAAAATAGGGCTGGAGGGGTTAAAAAAATTTAACTCACCTTAATCCACTTGTTCGTGCAGCCCGGCTTCTCTTCTGTCTTCATCTGTGAGCAATAGGACCTTTGATGACGTCACTGCATTCATCACATGGTCCATCACATGATCCATCACCATGGTGATGGATCATATGATGAGCGTAGTGACATCATCAAAAGGTCCTATTGCTCACAGATGAAGACAGAAGAAATGCCGGCTGCGCGAACAAGTGGATTAAGGTGAGTTAAAAAAAAAAAATTATTATTATTTTTTTAACCCCTCCAGCCCTATTTTACTATGCATTCTGTATTCAGAATGCTATTATTTTCCCTGTTATAAGGGAAAATAATAATGATCGGGTCCCCATCCCGATCGTCACCTAGCAACCGTGAGTGAAAATCGCACCGCATCCGCACTTGCTTGCGGATGCTTGCGATTTTCACGCAACTCCATTCATTTCTATGGGGCCTGCGCTACGTGAAAAACGCACAAAGAGGAGTATGCTGCGATTTTCACGCAACGCACAAGTGATGCGTGAAAATCACCACTCGTGTGCACAGCCCCATAGAAATTAATGGGTCAGGATTCAGTGCGGGTGCAATGCGTTCAACTCACGCATTGCACCCGCGCGGAATACTCGCCCGTGTGAAAGGGGCCTAACAGAAGTGCCTCTCCTGGGCCTAATTTAAACCTACAATGTTCAGGGCAGTGTAGGAACCAGCTATACTTATACTGTGCCTAGAAGCCATGGGCTGTTCTGTTGGGTGGGGAGTGCTTTTAGATTAAGCACAAAAGATAAAAAATGTACCCACTATAGTACCAGAGTAAACCAGAATAATATATTGTGGCGAAACCAACCTCGCCACTGGGTTTTGGAGAGGCCTGTTTAAAAGCCTCTTGCCTCAGGATTATGGCCCATACTAACTTTTAAACCCCTGAACCTATTCAAGTGAATTTTGGATAGGTTTGTCCCCAAGTTATACTGTTTAAATTGATGTAAGTTATATGTATGGACAATGTAAACTCACAAAGTTGTAACAATTTATAATAAGTGTAACTTGTCAGCTTGGGAGGAATATTCTGGGTGTGTTTCTATTGGGCCATTGTCCCATTGTGTTTTTAAATGGTGATGTCTGTCCTGTTGTATCCACATGTGTATTGGCGATTTCCCTTTGTCCTGAGAGATAATTGGATTGCTCCTCGGTTGTCTCCGGGACAGAGAGGAGGAAACCATGATGCATTGTGGGGATATGTTGTATCTGTCCTGTGTCGCAGTCTCCCTTCTGGTCCTCTAGGGGCGTGAACGATTGGTTGCTGTACTTACATTGTATGTGTTGTAAATTACTGATTGGTTGTATTTCAAAACCCTGTGGGCAGTACTATGTTTGTGGTTTATGAATAAAAGAAGCTGTACTTGAAGTACAGTCAGACCACTGCTTGACCCTCAACACGGAGCCTTGTCTCGTTATTGGGGGGATCCGCTGTATGCTGTTGGAGACTGATTGCCAGGAGTGTAAGCTGATTCCTGTTCGTCTGCTAGCAGCTATTCGTGAGGTTCCAGTTTGGAGTGCTATTTTGTATCCAGTTCGGGAGTTTGGTGTCCTGCAGTAGCTGTGCCTGTCCCTCAGAAAGGGGCATATCGCCTAAACGGATTTGAACCCCTTGTCTGCTGAAACGGTCCGTTACATATATATTCCCTAGTTCTATTGTTTGCGTGTCTAACAGTGTACTGCTATATTTTGTTTGCTGTTTGTGTGACAATGATTTTCATGGACACATAGACTTCAATGGGCGTGTTTGGTGCACATCACAGACCAAAATGGTGTATATCTCCATTATTCTTCCACTGACTCACGTTCAGTGGAAAATCACCAATGTGTGGACATACACATTAAAATCAATGGGTATGTTTGCTGTCAGTGGAGGACAGCACACGTCCATGATGTGTGTCTGTTTTGTGGACAAGGAAAGGACATTTGTGAAGGAGTGAAAAGAAAATGGCTGCAGTCTCTCAGCCGGTATCTGTGTTTTGCGGATCTGCAATTTGCGGACCACAAAAAAGGCAATGGCTATTTGCATGAGTCTATAGAGTGCTGCTACACTGTTTTTGTCATAGCATTATATTTGGCCCAAAAAAGGAATACAAAGACAGCTAATTTGTGCAGCAATTTTGTAGTGTTTTTTAGTTTTTTGCCAAATAGCGAGAACACCTGGTGTTTTTATTGGCTTCTTTTCCATGCCTTGCATTTTAATAAAGGAAAGCGTGTACTCCTTCTGAAGTTAATTCCTCTTATATCAGTAAGGAAAAAAGTATTGTTACAAAAAATGCTATACAAAAACACTATTAATAAAAAACACAACATACACTAGATACAGTACTTGCCGTTTTTTCAAGCAAGGTGAAAAAAAAACAATGGATGTCTATAGGACAGAAACGTCAATGACGGGGGGAAAGCCACAACCAGAGCATGCTGCAATAAATAAAAAAAAATGCCTACAAAAAAAGCTTGTGTGTGCTGCATTTATATAATAAATCTATGAATGTACGTATTTAAATATTTTATTTTAAGATTTCCCTACGGCAGTCTATATGCACACTGGTACGTAAATACGCTATGCAATCTTTGCAGTCATGATCACTGCAATTTATTAAACTACTATGGTCTCTGTTGAATTCCTTCAGGAAACAGCTATTTTGGGCCATGAGGCACAGCGCTCTTTAAAACGTTTCGCTGCTGTAACGACTGTAGGTAGGGACAAAACAGGAGAATGAGCCCTAAGGCTAGAACCCAGCCTGCTTTCCCTACCTTCTTGTAGTACAACCCTTAGATAGCTAGACAAGAACTGGTCGATGATCCCTACGCTATTTAAATGCAGAGACAGACTAACAAAGTCATACAAACAGAATACCACATTAAATGGGTCAGAACCAGACAAGCTATGCAGTACCAAATGAGAGACAGAAAGTGTTCAGAAGACAAGCCAGGGTCCGAGGAACAAGCAATCCACTAAGCATAGGAACAATGAACCTGAAACACAGCTAGTGAGTCAGAAACTATCACTGGCACTGGTGTATGGCCAGGAAGAGGTTTAAATAGAGCGCAGGGTCTCCCCGCGTGGCCATGCCAAGGCTGCATGTGTTCATTTATCGGGTAATAGAATTGTTCATGCGGTCACCTAAACCATCATTTGCTGGCAGCGGATTGTGCTGTCTAATCACGGTATACTGCTGGAAAACAATGATTCTGTATGGGGTCAAGCAATGGCATTAGTGATCGCTCCTCCCCATACTGTGGATGAGGTCGCTGCATGTAAATGCAGCGGTCTTGTTCGCTGATTAGCAAGGGGCTTTTAGGGTGTGGCCATATGTTTAGTTTTTTTATGCAGTTTTTGAAGCCAAATCAGGAGTGGATCATAAAGGAAGAGTAAGGGTACAGCATGCAGGTATCTTGATGCAGTTTTGGAAGCCAAAACCAGGAGTAAATTGAAAAAAGAGAAGTCTCACCTCTCCTTTATAGACCTTTTATGAGCCACTCCTGATTTTGGCTTCCAAAACTGCATGCAGAAACATTTGGCTGTACCCTTAGTATCAAAGA
The DNA here is from genome assembly GCF_905171765.1 of Bufo bufo. Classification (NCBI taxonomy): domain Eukaryota; kingdom Metazoa; phylum Chordata; class Amphibia; order Anura; family Bufonidae; genus Bufo; species Bufo bufo. The sequence goes on along the minus strand of NC_053392.1, from coordinate 462,369,950 downwards.
CAAATAGTACTTCTCTTTTTTGAAAAAAGGGTACTGCTACACGGTTTTTTGATGCAGTTTTTGAAGCCAAAATCAGGATAGGACTGAAAAAAGTGGAATAGTTGCTTTTTTTTATATTGATGACCTATCCTCAAGATAAGTCATCAATATCACATCTGTGGGGGTCCAACTCCTGGCACCCCCATCGATCAGCTGTTTGTAGAGAAAGCAGCGCTCACACAAGCTCTGGCTTCTCTTTTCTGTTTATCTGCTTGCCATCACAACTATTCAAGTGACCAGATCCTGTTCATCCTATTCAAGTGACCAGATCGGATAGGTCATCAATATAAAAAAAAAAGCCGACTACCTCTTTAATACTTTCTCTCCTGTTATAATCCACACCTGATTTTGGCTTCAAAAACTGCATCAAAAGGCCTGAACACATGGCAGCACCCATACACTCCTGGTTTTAGCTTGAAAAACTGCATAAAAAACCTGAACATGTGACAGCATTACCAGTGTGATCAATAACTGCAGCATTATTAGGGTTTATGGATGTGAAAAAGAGGGTGCTCTGCTTGGCCCTTCTCTATAAGCCAATCAGCTTGTGATAATACATTTCACCTGCAGGAGATGCTCTAGGGGAGATGTGTGGACAATTATGAACTCTCCTGGCAATAACAGCCGATCACCAGGTGTTCAAGAAACTGGATTTACATCAAATAGCCTTTTAATGGCATCATCTAATGGGAGTTTGAAGTAGCCTGTTTTCTGTCTCATCACAGGTTCAAGTTCTTGCTCTGTCCCTCTCCTATACTGTACACTGCAGTACTGCCTGTACACAGAAGATTAACTGCTAGACAATCACAACACCACTAAAGGATCAGCACACTGCCTGCAGATCTGAATTCCATGATGGTTAGAAAGGTTATAAACTAAAAGTAGCTAGAAAGCTAGGGAGGGAGAAGGATACTGGAGATCCTTTGTTTCCAAGAGCACAAAGCAGGGGACTATAATACACACACAAAAAACTTTTGAATAAACCTTATTAAAACCTATTTTAAGTGCTCATGCACATGACCGTAGCCTGTTTTGAGGTCCGCAAAACACAGATACCGGCCAAGTGCATTCCGCATTTTGTGGAACGGAACATCCGGCCCTCTATAGAACACTGGCGGATCCAGCAGCCTATCAGAGGCCGACGTAGGCGGCGCGATGACGTCACCGCACCGCCTGAGCCGTACAGGGCGGGACACAGGCCGGAAGAGGCCTGCATCGCATCACTGACATGGAGGTAAGTATAAGTGTTTTTTTTTTTTTTTAATATGTACAATAGTTTTACTGGCACATTAGGGGGGGCCTCTTGTTACTGGCACATTAAGGGGAGGGCCTCTTGTTACTGGCACATTAGGGGGGCTTTTGTTACTGGCACATTAGGGGGGCTTTTGTAACTGGCACATTAGGGGGGGGCCTCTTGTTACTGGCACATTAGGGGGGCTCTTGTTACTGGCACATTGGGGGGCTCTTGTTACTGGCACATGATTGGGGGGGCTCTTGTTACTGGCACATGATTGGGGGGCTCTTGTTACTGCCACATGATTGGGGGGCTCTTGTTACTGCCACATGATTGGGGGGCTCTTGTTACTGCCACATGATTGGGGGGGGGCTCTTGTTACTGCCACATGATTGGGGGGGGGCTCTTGTTACTGGCACATGATTGGGGGGGCTCTTGTTACTGGCACATGATTGGGGGGGCTCTTGTTACTGGCACATGATTGGGGGGGCTCTTGTTACTGGCACATGATTGGGGGGGCTCTTGTTACTGGCACATGATTGGGGGGGGGCTCTTGTTACTGGCACATTGGGGGGCTCTTGTTACTGGCACATTGGGGGGGGCTCTTGTTACTGGCACATTGGGGGGGGCTCTTGTTACTGGCACATTGGGGGGGGCTCTTGTTACTGGCACATGATTGGGGGGGCTCTTGTTATTGGCACATTAGGGGGGCCTCTTGTTACTGGCACATTAGGGGGGGCTCTTGTTACTGGCACATTAGGGGGGCTCTTGTTACTGGCACATTAGGGGGGGCTCTTGTTACTGGCATGTGATGGGGGGCTCTTGTTACTGGCACGTGATGGGGGGGCTCTTATTACTGGCACGTGATGGGGGGTGCTCTTGTTACTGGCACATGATTGGGGGGCATCTATGGGGGCACATTTTACTGGCACATGATTGGGGGCACTTCTTACTGGCACATTATTGGTGGGCACTATAGGGGCATCAACTGAGGCCACAAAGAAGGGGTATTTTATATGGGGGGCTCTGTACAGTAGCATTTCATACTGGGACACATTACGGTGGGTACTATGGGGAAGGGTTAGAGGAGTACTATGGGGTCATCTACGGGGGGCACTAAGAAGGGGTATTTTATACTTGCAAATTATGAGGGACACTGAGGGCATCTACTGGGGCACTATATATGGGGCATTTTATACTGGTACATTATGGGGGGCACTAGGAGGAAGGGGGGATAGGAGCACTATGGGGGCATTTACTGGGGCCACTTTAAAGGGGTATTTTATACTGGCACATTATGGGGGCACTATGGGGACATTAGCTCAACTGGAGGCATTACAAGGGAGTATTTTTTGGACTATTATAAAGAGAATTATTACTACTGGGGGGGGGGGCATTATGGTGGGCTTTATTACTCCCCCATGGTATGAGCTCCCTAGTAGCAGCCCCAGGCTCTCTCTGCTCTGCTATCCCTCTGCCCCTTCTCCAAATCCTTATTATGAAATCTTTCTCATTAGGATAAAAGACAACATCAGCTCCACCGAGCCCCCCAGCCAAGTGTTAATGTGGTGTCCGAGATCCCCAAGCCAAGTAATTGTAAGTTTTTATGTGAAATATGTTTGTTATACACATATAGCATACACTGTGCCACACAATATAAAGTATACCTCTACACTGTGTAGTCTTGTGGCGGCAGACAGAAAATAATCTGGAAGTACCCCTCCCGAGACCAGGCTCTGGATCCGCCACTGCTATAGAACTGCACTATTCTTGTCCATAATATGGACAAGAATAGGACATGTTCTATTTTTTTTCCAGCTCAGACCCCAATTTGAATGACCTCCAATCAGAGCCACAATGTGAATAATGCTGTGCGCAGTCACAGCATAGCTGACGGCAGAGTACAGCTTCCTGGTCCTCCGGTACTAATGAGCGGGGGTAGGGGGGGGAAGGTACGTCTTATGGGGCGAAAAATACGGTACTTTAATTTTGTTTTGGCGTGTGGATTCCTCTGTGGGGCTGTAAATGATGTACAGGCAGGAGCATACATTACATGTATAGGCAGGATCAGTGATGTGCTATGTGTAGAACTCCTGTTCTGCAGGCACTCCACTAAGCCAAAGCCTTGCATACCACACAGGTACTTTTAGCAGTGTGAAGGGCAGAAGCTCACATAGCACATCACTGATCCTGCCTGGCCCACTGCCTGTACATCCCAAACTATGGCCCCACTTGAATCCATGCACCAGTAGACCACTGTCATGTCAACGTTGTAGGAGTGTACGGATTCCAAATTGCTTTAGGCACCTGAACTTCCAAGCAAAGCCTATTTTGCAAGGAAAAAAAAATATGAAAGTATATTACAAATATACATTTGGACACATTTAGAATAGGTTTTAATAAAGTTTATTCAAAAGTTTAGGTAGGCACTTCAAATGTCCTGCCACTTTGGTCCTTACTGAATCCGCAGCGATCACGTGCCATTCATTATTCATTGACCAATGCAACCAATCAGTGGCCTAAGTAGTCACGTGCGCAGTGATGCCATCGCTGCTCGACCAGTGGGAAATTTTAAAGGAGTTTTGGTTTATTTTATGCTCGGTGACCTTTTTTTTAAATCTGGTAAAACCCCTTTAATCAGTATACCATATGCCTAAAATACAAATTAAGAATGTCTCTGTTCATGTAGCAGTTACGAATGGTCACTGTTAACCAGATGAAAACCATTTAATATGAGCCTTATTACAATATAACAGATGTCTAGCAAGGAGTGCCGCAAAGATCATTTCTGTTATTCACTTTGACAATGTGATCGAAATCAGCCTCTTTCATTTTTACATCATGATACACAAAATAGTACCAGTATTTGGTTCAAAATTACTCTGCTTTACACCCGGTGTGAGGGGGCCTAGATATTTATCAGCAAAGTGGTTAGGTGATTCTTAGTGATTGTGCACTGCATGAAACAGCATTTTCTACTACTGTATCGCTGTACTGGCTGCTACTGTATGTCAAGCAATGTGGCAGCATTAATTTTTCTAGGTCACTAGGCACAGAAATGAAAAGGAGGCAATTTTTGACATTTAGACTTGCCCATGCTAATGTGTTCTAAATGTTTAAAGGATTTTTACACTTTGGACAATCCCTACTTGCAAGAAGGGTCACTTGACAACAAGCTCATTATAAAATACCCCTGCTTGTGCAGTACCTCAGATCAGGGTGTATCTGCAAACGGCTTGTTACTTAAAGGGGTTCTGCACTTTGTTTTAACTGATGATCTAGCCTCTGCTCAGTTAGTGAGTTTAAAGAGAGAGAGAGGTCTGCACATGAGTGCTGCACTCCCATTCACTTGTATGGGAGCAGCAGGGAGCAGCGGTTGGTGGTGGCTGGGGTCCTGCAGCCACAACTCTCCCTGCTCCGTTCTTGTTGTAGGTGCGGGTCCCAAAGGTGGGACCTATCAGACAATGGGGGCATATTCTAGTGGTATGCCCCCATTGTCTGTGCTGGGAATACCCCTCAAAGGTAATCTGCTACAACATCCATTCAGACTTTGCTGCTGTGAGGGACACTGTTAAGACACCCTTCATACTTGGACACATCCTGTCCAAACGTGCCTTCAAAACTCTGTATCCCAGAGGGGCACTACAGCCATTATTGCCAAGCTACTGTTGCTAGCCATTGGTTCTCCTAAGAGACTTTAGCAAGATAGCTTACAAAGAGGATCATAACTCCCTTCCTTGCCTAAATCCATACATCCCAATCTGGGAGAGAAATGCACTGTGTACAGTTGGATTTGTGCCTGCTAGAACTGGATGTACTACAACTCCCATTTTGCAATGGAGTAAAAACAGACATTTATTCTTCTATCACTGGCCTGGTTTTCTGACTCCTACACCATACACTGTCCATTGCATGCTACACACCAAGCCTTGCACCCATAAGAACACTTTCACCATCAGGCAGGAGCCCCAGAACCAGGGTGTGCCCCAAGGGTAGAAAAGGTGCACCCTCCTTTCACAGCATAGCCCTTAGGGAGCAACTGTTTAAGGAACGCCGCTGTGATTGACTGTAAGCCAGAGCCGCTACCACTCCCATCCTCTGCCCCAGCAACTCGGGGACTTGCTGCACTTGGACTTCCTCTGATGTCATGACCAGGCCTCCCATGATGCCCTTTATCAGAATTACCAGGCAAATGGTCATGATGTCAGACCCATGTAATCTTGATCCACATGCAGGATAGGCGGAGTTCACTATTAGTCATATAAAGGCTGTGTGGAAGGCAAGATTAGGAGGAGGCAGTAAAGGGATGACGGAGTGTGTTGCAGGTGGAGTTTATGGCTCAGGGAAGGGTGTAGTAGGCGTTTACATTTCTGGATGAGCTTACATCACTCTGTATTATGGGAAGTGTTGTGGCTGCAGCTCATCTACACCCACAACCTGGAAGTTCGGGTTGTAAACCATAGAGCGCAGCAGGAGAATGGAGATTTAAGTTAAGACTCAGGAAAAGCTGACAGGTACACTAGTGTGCTCTATATGAAGTGAAGACTCAGGAAAAGCTGACAGGTACACTAGTGTGTTCTATATGAAGTGAAGACTCAGGAAAAGCTGACAGGTACACTAGTGCTCTGTATGAAGTGAAGACTCAGGAAAAGCTGACAGGTACACTAGCGTGCTCTGTATGAGACTAGATGAGGTTTACACAATTAAATGACATTTTGTAGACTACCCACAACCCCTTTAAAGCCATAGGTTGTCTGTGTAATTCAGAACAGAACAGGTCCTTAAGAAGGACAGATTATTTATGTAACCACTCTCCACTTTGGCCAAGAGATGAGGATCTCTCTATTAAAGGGGTTATGCCATGACTAATACAAAAAATAAAAATGAGACATCATATGGTACACAACAATCTCTTTCAAACAAAGATAAAACCAGCCCTGTACCTTACATTAATCCAGAGTCGTCGTCCCCCTCCCCCCATATACTGCTCCAATTGCGCTGCTAGATTCTCTCCAGGCAGTCAGCTCAGGGGTGTCTCCTTTCTGCTGCAACTCTCTACCTATTGTAGCTCAGGTGCATGTCTTTTATGCTGCAGCTTTCTCACTGTAATTGTCACAGCTTCAGGTGAAGGCAGTTTATAACAGGCAGTCTGTGTGGACTCCAGTTTGACTTTGGACTAATCTTAAAGTCACTGTCCTGGTGGTTCCCCGGCATTCACCTTTTAACCCCTGTGCAGGGATCTGGACTTTGCTGCAGGGAACCAACCACTAACTTCTGGAGTAATCCTGCTGTAGTTGGCTGCTAACTCACAGGGGTCAGAGATACCAGTGTGAAGCAACAATTAATTAGGCAGAAAATGTTTTCTTAATACAGTCCAAGGTCAGGGCAGGCTGAGTACGTGCTTATTCCAGATAACAATTCCACGGTCAAGGCAGGCTGAGTATGTGCATAGTCCAGATAGCTATTCCAACTTCAGAGCAGGCAGCAAGAAGCAGAATCGATAGTCAAGCAAGGCACGGGTGTTATGCAAGCGGGTCTGGACCCAATGCGCCACTGATTGGCTATACTCTGGAGGATCGTGACTAAGCAACTACCTGGTCTTCACTAGAGCCTCAGATGGTGAGGATAGGCTTGGGCCGTTAGGGTAGTTGCCAGGTGCCACTCCAGAGCAGTCCCCGAGTCAGTGACAGCTGACCAGGTGGTCAGAGATACCGATGCAAGCACCGAGGGGAATTACCTGGTCAGGAAGTCCGGGGTCAGGTCAGGCAGCAATCAAGCAAGCAAGGTCTGTAAACAAAGTCCGAGGTCAAAAGCAGGTGGCAAACAAGCAAAATCCTACAAATCCACACAGCAAAGCAGAACTTTCAAAAACACCTTCACACAGGGAACTAGACAAGCTAGTGACCATGAGTTGCTCAGGCATCTTCCTGGTGTAGGAAGCGCCTTTAAATACCTCCTGCAATCCAGCCATAGGCTGGTGAGACAGAGGGCGTGTACGTGCTGCCTCACAAGGGAGGAGAGACACAACCATGCAAGCCCTAAGAACAGTACAGGTCTCCAGCAGGAAGTAAACTCTGGCATGGAGCACAGATGCAACAGTTAAGCTACCTGCTGCCTGCACTTGTCAGCACGGCGCATGGCAGCAGGAGGGAAAGAGGGAGCCCGGCGGCCATGCCCATGAGTAGGAGCAGCAGCGCCATCACGGACCACAGTTGTTTCACACTTATTTGTTATGTATATAATTCCACATGTGTTAATTCATAGTTTTGATGCCTTCAGTGTGAATCTACAATTTTCATAGTCATGAAAATAAAGAAAACTCTTTGAATGAGAAGGTGTGTCCAAACTTTTGGTCTGTACTGTATGTCCCAATACTTTTGTCCGTAGAGTGTACTAGCAGGTACCACTGTGGGACCAGCACCTATCAGACATTAATGGCATATCCTTTCGATACGCCATTAATGTTCAGACAGAACAACCTCTTTAGTTCTGATCCATGGTGTGTGATCCAGCTGACCCTCACTTTGTTTGCCACAGATAATAATTCTATCATTGCTGTAATGGTGGGCTTGTGTTATTCCCAGCAGCCAATCTGAAGAAACAGAATTGCAGTGGGAAGAAGCTGAAACCGGACAGGAATAAAAGCCAATTCCACTGAATCATAGGAAACAAATGAAAAATAGCCAGCTCACTTCTTCATAGTGTACAGGTCTCCACCAATCTCCCAAGTGCTGTTGTAGTATGAAATAAAGGTGGATTTAGAAGAACTGATAATCATCCAGATTATTTGGAACGACTCGTTCCTTATAATCTGGCCATCTACATGTGCCGCCGATCATCCGATGAACGAGCAAAACACTCATTCATCGGGTGACCCTGTCGTTTGTGCAAGCACTCCAATCATTGTTCTAAACAGCGATCTGCTGCCGGGAAACAATGATTCTGTATGGGGACGAGGGATTATAATAGCAATCCCTCGTCCTCATACTGTGAAGGAGATCGCTGCATGTAAATGCAAAGGTCTCCTTCACTGAGCGAGCAGCCGACTGTCAGAAAGGAACGCTTCCTTAATGACAATCGGCCGCTCCATCGGCACATCTAAACCCATCTTAAGAACTGGAAAGGTATTTACCGGCACTCAAAGAGTGTTTAAAAGGTTCTTCTTTATTATCTTCTAAAACACCTGAAGAGCAGTAGTAATGGACAATGTGTAACCACTCCGCTATTCCGTTTCCGGCCCACTGGGATCCTCATAGCTCACAGTCAGTAACTTTCTTTTTTTATTTCATAATTACCAGTAGATTCCAGGCGTTCTTCTATTCCCATTAGACAAAGCAGGTAAACTACAGTTATTTACTCTAATTGAACTGAGGTAAAGATCAAGAGTGAAAATTTTAAATATTAGGTAAGTGTTACCCAGTGGTAGTAAATTACATTAAGTCCACTGAACATCCCGTTGAACATTTCATTCTGTAAAATGTAGGCATTACTAGGAACATGATCCACCTTACAATGACCCAGGCCAAACTTGGTTTAAAACGCTGCTGCCAAGGTCACTTCATGTCATGCATAAAAAACACAGCCTCATTAGAGCTGTGAAGGTGAAATGCTCAGAGAAGTCTACACTTTGCATTTAAAATGATATATACACTTGGAAGAAGAAATCACATCTAATACTCCTGGCCTCAGAGTAAAATCGGCTTCCAAGTGCTGAAGATCACAGCCAGATGAGTTAAATGATCTGCTCGGGAAAACTGAGGCCAGCTCGTCTCAGTCACACAATCAACTTTTCCCAAAACAGGGTGAGGTCTGTCTGTAATAAAAAACATTTTAGGCACAATAAATTTTCTGAGCCTTCAGTAGATTTGCAGATATCCACGAAGTTCCCAAACAAATATGTCTGTATGTATGCAATGGAAGCCTTAAAGGGGTTGTGTCATTTCAGCAAATAGCATTTATTATGTAGAGAAAGTTATTACAAGGCACTTACTAATGTATTGTGATTGTCCATACTGACTCCTTTGCTGGATTCATTTTTCCATCACATTATACACTGCTCGTTTCCATGGTTATGACCACTGTGCAATCCATCAGAGGTGGTCGTGATTGGAAACTATAGAAAAAAGCACCAGCCTATGTGAGCTCCCACGGTCCCAGCCACCAGAGAGCCCAGAGCTTTTATCTATAGTGTGCAAGCTTGGCCACCGCTGATGGATTATAGGGTGGTAGTAAACATGGAAACGAGCAATGTATAACGATATGGAAAAGTGAATCCAGCCAACAAAGGAAGCAATATGGATATTAACATTATATACATTAGTAAGTGCCTTGTATTAACTTTCTATACATAATAAATGTTATTTGCTGAAGTGACACAACCCCTTTAAAGGGGTTGTTCACACTCAGGGGCCATTCGTGGGTTGCCAATGGGTTGCAATTGCAGCCGGGGGCCTAACAAAGGCCTCCAGGTCAGCCAGGGTTGTATGTCTATGCCTTTGGCACAGGAGCTGTTACAAGTTTTAGCATACAGATATACACTGAACAAATATATAAACGCAACACTTTTAGTTTTTCTCCCATTTTGCATGAGCTGAACTCAAAGATCTGAAACATTTTCTACATACACAAAAGACCCATTACTTTCAAATATTGTTCAGATATCTGTCTAAATCTGTGTTAGTGAGCACTTCTCCTTTGCCAAGATAATCCATCCCACCTCACAGGTGTGGCATATCAAGGTGCTAATTAGACAGCATGAATATTGGACAGGTGGGCCTTAGACTGCTCACAATAAAAGGCCACTCTGAAATGTGCAGTTTGATCACACAGCACAATGCCACAGATGCTGCAACGTTTGAGGGAGCGTGCAATTGGCATGCTGACTGCAGGGATGTCCACTACAGCTGTTGCCCGTGCAGTGAATGTTCATTTCTCTACCATAAGCTGTCTCCAAAGGTGTTTCAGAGAATTTGGCAGTACATCCAACCGGCCTCACAACCGCAGACCACGTGTAACCACACCAGCCCAGGACCTCCACATCCAGGATGTTCACCACCATGATCCTCTGAGACCAGCCACCCGGACAGCTGCAGCAACCATCGGTTTGCATAACCAAAGAATTTCTGCACAAACTGTCAGAAACCGTCTCATTGAAGCTTATGTGCATGCTTGTCATCCTCATCGGGGTCTGTACCTGACTGCAGTTGTAACCGACTTAAGTGGGTAAATTCTCACATTCGATGGCGTCTGGCACGTTGGAGAGGCGTTCTGTTCACGGACGAGTCCCGGTTTTCACTGTTCAGGGCAGATGGCAGACAGCGTGTGTGGGTTTGTGTGAGTGAGCGGTTTGCTGACGTCAACGTTGTGGATTGAGTGTCCCATGGTGGTGGTGGGGTTATGGTATGGGCAGGCGTATGTTATGGACAACGAACACAGGTGCATTTTATTGATGGCATTTTGAATGAACAGAGATTGTGCGATTCATCCACGACCATCACCTCATGTTGCAGCATGATAATGCCCGGCCCCATATTGCAAGGATCTGCACACAATTCCTGGAAGCTGAAAACATCCCAGTTCTTGCATGGCCAGCATACTCACCGGACATGTCACCCATTGAGTATGTTTGGGCTGCTCTGGCATATATGACAGCGTGTTCCAGTTCCTATCAATATTCTGCAACTTTGCACAGCTATTGAAGAGGAGTGGACCAATATTCCACAGGCCACAATCAACAACCTGATCAACTCTATGCGAAGGAGATGTGTTGCACTGCGTGAGGCAAATGGTGGCCACACCAGATACTGACTGGTTTTCTGCCCCACACCTTTTCATTCCATGGTTTTTCTTTTCTACATTGTACTGTAGATTCATATTGAGGACATGAAAACCATGAAGGGACACATATGGAACTAAATAGTAAACAAAAGCATTGAACAAAACGGAATATGTTTTATTTTAGATTCTTCAAAGTAGCCCCTTTTGCTTTGATGACAGCTGTTAGAACAGCTGCCCATGGCCAACGCTGCCCTGCTCTCCACTGTGGGTACGGACACCACACTACACACCATGCTGCTGCCTCCATGCTTTTCCCTGGTACTCCAGCCTCTGTCCCCTTGGGATGCCCACGCGTTCACCTCTGGCCTCTTAAAGGGCCAGTGTGCATGCTTCCAAATCCTTCCCAAACCAATGGCTAGGGGTCCATGAGTATTTAACCCCTTCGTAACCACCAATACACCTTTTTTACGGCGGTCACTAAGGGGCCTTAGGCTGGGCTACTGCATTTTCAGGTCGTTAGAGAGAAAAGGCTCAGCTCTCACATGAGAGCTGTGTTCCTGCTCTAACAGCCTGGACAAACCCCTTACATGCCGCAGGCAATGGTGCCCACTGCATGTAAGCAGTGACAGAGGGAGCGGGCTCCCTCTGTCTTCCATTGGCCCCCTGAAAATGCGATTGCAGGGTGCCAATGTGTGTTAAAGGGAACCTGTCACCGGGATTTTGTGTATAGAGCTGAGGACATGGGTTGCTAGATGGCCGCTAGCACATCCACAATATCCAGTCCCCATAGCTCTATGTGCTTTTGTTGTGTAAAAAAAACGATTTGATAGATATGCAAATTAACCTGAGATGTGTCCTGTCCCTGAGATGAGTCCAGCGTGAAGGAGCCCAGCACCGCCCCACATCCTCAGAATCTCCTCCTTGCTCCCCGATGTCAGAAAGCTAGAGCGCCGTAATCTCGTGATGCACGAGCTGGCGCATGCGCAGTTCGTTCCCTGAGGCTGATGCCAGCACAGGGAAAGAACACTATGATGACACTGCGCATGTGCTAGCTTGCGCATCGCGAGATTACGGCGCTCTAGCTTTCTCTAGCTCTAGCTCTATACACAAAATCCTGGTGACAGGTTCCCTTAAATGCTGGCTGGGCCCAGTATAGACCCCAAGCCTGTCTTGAGTGTTTTCCAGCAGGCAGTGCCTCTTTGGCGCAGCCTGCTGGTCAATTTCAGTATAGCAATGACATTAAAATACAATGAACTACAGGGATACAGGGATAGTGCATTGTATTTTAAAAGCAATCTAAATATTGCCTGTTATAGTCCCTTTGTGGTAAAAAAAAAAAGTCCCAGTAGTAAAAAAAAAGTACAAAAAATCTAATTAAAAAATACGCCATTTTCCATTGAAAATAAGTTTTTCAATTAAAAAAATAAAATCTCCCCCACATGTTTGGTATCGCCGCGTCTGTAACAACCTGTCACGAGGGTGTCGAGGACCACGCCTGACTCCGTTATACCCGGGGTCAGGAAGTCGCAGCGGTTGGCTGCACGCTCTATTTAAGATAGGGCTGTTTTCCTTTTGGTAGCTTTCTGGGTTTGCTTAGCAAACCCTTTTGGCTCACTCAGGGATCCGTAGCTCCTTCTCCTCAGCTGTTCCTTGTCCAGCACTCCCAGACCTTATATTTCTCTCTCACACTTCTCTGGTTGCCAGAGATAGAGCTTCCTGCCTGGACATCTATTCTGACCTTCTGGAGCTGTGTTGCTGCGTTCGCTGGTAGTTGGTCCAGTACGCTACCCTCCAGATCCCTGTTGGACCTTTTTGGTTTATTGTGGTCGCCCACCTGGGTGTATGTGTTTGTATGTTTTGTCTGTCCTCTCCCTGGTGTTTCCCTCTTAGTGATAGTGGTGTGGACTAGCGATCCCACCGGCCTGTTCACTATCCAGGGCTCATATTAGGGAAAGCCAGGGTTTAGGCACGCGATCGCCGCACGGGTGAGGAACCCGTCTAGGGACGTCAGGGCAGTCAGGTGCCAGCCGCAAGGTGAGTTAGGGGTCACCACCTTTCCCTCTCCCTTGGGCAGGGCTTTCCCTGTTTTCCTCCCTGTGCGTGTCGTCGGTCATTACACAACCCACACTACACAAATATCATGTCAATTATCCCCTGTGGTGAACACTGTAAAAAAATAAAAAGGCAGAATTACTAACTTATTCTTAGTTGCCACTGAATTTTTTTTATAACAAGTGATAAAAAAGTGTAATTTACCCCAAAATTATACCAATTAAAACTACAAGTCGTCCCGCAAAATTCAAGCCCTCACATAATTCCATAGAAAAAGTTATGGGTCTTGGGATGCAAAAAGATTTTCTTCCTTTTATAAAAAGGGGTTTTATTGCACAAAAGTAGTAAAAAGTAAAAACAAAACCAAAAAAAACTATATATATATATTTTGTATCGCTGTAATTGTACTGACCCAGAGAATAAAGATATGATGTTGTTTATACCGAAAAATGAATGCCTAAAATTTATAATGTAAAAACTCAGTGGCAGTATTGCAGTTTTTTCCCATTTCCCTCCCAGAAAGAGTTAATAAAAGTTAGGCTGGGTTCAGACCTGAGCGTATTTGATATGCGCGTTTAACGCGCGTTTGTGTCGCGCGTTTTTGTCGCACGTTTTTGTCCATAGTCAACGCGCGTATTACGCGCGTTTGTGTGATTAACAGCAGTGTCCTATGGCTGCAAACGCGCGACAAAACGCCCCAAAGAAGCTCAAGAACTTTTTTGAGCGTAGGGCGTTTTTCAGCGCGTTCAAACGCGCTGTAAAACGCTCAAGTGAGAACCAGGGCCATAGGGAAGCATTGGTTTTCATGTGTTGAGCGTTTTACAGCGCGTTTGAACGCGCTGTAAAACGCTCAAGTGTGAACCCAGCCTTAATCAGAAAGCTATGAGTATCCCAAAAAGACACCATTAAAAACTTACAAGCCCTCATACAGCTACATAGACGGAAAAATAGAAAAGTTATCGCTCTTGGAAGGCAACGATGAAAAAAGAAAGAAAAAAGCTTGGTCAGTAAGGCCCAAGGTAGTGATGTCAATAAGTAGGAATCAATGGGTATTTTTAAGCTTCTGTGGCAAGGGGTCGATTGTTAAGACGAAGTCTGATCTCGGAATACCCTTTTAAACTAATAGAAACTGCAGAATTTTGATAAGTGGTAGGCAATTAAGAGTGCCGTATTTGTGTGAGGGGAGGCGGGGCGTTCACTATTTAAACCTGGCCCTCCTCCCCCCACTTGTCGGTTCGAACGATTTCGAATCGGCTTGTGGGTTGGTGCCAGAGAAGGGCATGCGTCACTGGAGGATCGGCTGCGTCGAGCTCGTCGCTACGGTGATTAGGTAGGCAGGGTGGCTTGCACACCCGTCTCGCTATGTATAACATGTGGGGCTGCCGAGCGTGCCGCCGGTCCCCAGCTGCGCTGGAGACTGCCCGCACTCCCGATCGCTTCCGGCACCCCGAGACAGGCACCCCGATCCGCTCCAGGCCCTGCGCTAAGCACCCCCGCTCCCACATGCAGCGTCCCCCAGGCAGGCACCCCTCACCTGTGGCTCAGCAGCGACGGGTCACGACGTCCGCTCGCATACCCTGAGCATCGGTCACGCCGGCCGTCGGCTCCACGACGCAGCGTTATATATCACTCACTCCCGTATCAGAACGTTCCGCCGTAGAGGAAAACGCCGTCCGCTCACACAGGGGTCTATTCATTAGCTGCAATCAGTAAGCGGAGGTCCAGCTGCAGGATCAGGGGACGGAAGCCGAAACCTATAGGCGATTAATACGCCGCGGCTTTCCCTGTACAAATAGTCGATAGCGGTGGGCACGGGATGCAATGTTCCACATGGCGGAGCGCAAATCCCTCGCAGCCGATCCTGATGCACGTTCTCCTGGTAATTACAATTAGCGAGGCTGTGAAGGTGGACATGCTTATTCATGTCTAGGAATCCGCTGCAGAATAAACTCGTCTTCTTTACTGCGCCAAACTCAGGCAAGATGAGATAAGCAGATACTCAGACATGTGCACTGTATAACAAGTTTTGATTTCAATGGTTAATTCTAACCTAGAAGGGAATCACTGGCTTGCTGCGCTCCAGCAGGTCCTGGCTTGAGAGAGGGCGGGGGATGGTCGACACCTACAGGCCCATACTGGTACTGCAGTCTTGGTGCAGGGCTCCTCTGCTCAGGCACAGTGGCTAGGTACTAAGGCAGGAGTAAAAAAAAAAAAAAAAAAATATTTTAAAAAATTTGGAATATGTTCAAGGATCAAATATAAAGAGGGCTTCAAGGAGGGGGGCTGGCCACGTCACTTTGCGCACGCAGCCGGGCCGCCCGTAAGCCCATACGGTCAGTCAGGGGGTTGGTTCGGGCGCAGTCACAATAATCCGGTGGTTAGCTAGGGAGCGGTGGCATGA